>NC_058083.1:175645562-176845562 GCF_014858855.1 Bufo gargarizans
CAGGATCAGGAACCAGAAGCAGCAGCAGTCTTGGAAGCATGTGAACACAGGAGGACCAAGCAAGGAACTGAAGCCACAGACCTCCTATATATATGAGCTGGGCATCCAGCTCCTCCCAGTGGGAAGGAGGAGCCGCAGGGTGGGAGGCTACAAGAAAACCCAGAAACCAAGATGGCCGCCAGCACATGTCAAACGAAGGGAACAGCAAGGAGGTAAGACCATGACAGTAACGAACCGAATTTCTTGATGAAATTTGATGAAGCAGCCAAATCGAATTAGTCTCCATATTTACATTTGCTTTATTACGGCTTTTCCAATTTCACAATCTAAGAAATGAAACATGCATGATGTATGGAAAAACTCAGTAATAAGTCTAATAGAAGAGTTTGAAATAATGATAGTGCTATTTTGTGTGGTATACCAGGATAATAACACTATAGCATGCAGTCTACACTGCTCTCAGGCAACATTGTGTGTTCTACACTGTTATACTCCCTTGGCCATGTAATATACTTTCTTAATGTCTTTTCTTTGGTCATGCTCTTTCTCAGCATCATGAATTCATCCATTATGTCATTGTTCCCCCCATATATAATACTCAGTCTGTGCTCTCTCTCACTCTCACCCCCTCTCTCTGTTACATGTAGTCTCTGCACTACCCATCTACTGCTCATGTTGTTCCTACAGTTGCTGAGATCTTGGAGTGAACTATGTCCCTCTCCACTCTGCACAGTGGCTCTTCTCCACCAAGACCCCATATTTAGTCAGACAGTTGCCTTAGAGAGAAATATTTTGCATCCCTAGAGAAAAATGCCTCAACTGACCCAAACATTAGAGGAGCCTATAAACAGGAAGACCAATAATATAGAATATAGGGCCTCTATCACACAAACTTAACCATTAGCCATTGATCCTTCAACATGTGACAGATATACTCCAGTTTCAGCCAGAAACAACTCTATTCTGGTATTCTGGCTCTATTGACTAAGGCCTCATACACATGGCAACATCCGTGCAGTGGCCGGGACAGATCGAGGCCCATTCAACTTGAATGGGTCCGTGATCTGTCCGCACAGTAAAAAAATAGAACATGTTCTATTTTTTTGCGGTGCGGAGGCACGGACAGAAACACCACGGAAGCTTCCGTTCAAGTGAATGGGTCCGCATCCATGATGGGGGTGCATATGGCCGGTGCCCCTGTATTGCGGACCTGCTGTATCCGGGCTGCAATATGGCCATGGCCAGGCAACGGCTGTGTGCATGAGGCCTAAGAGTCATGTCGTAAAACCCTCGCTATAGTAGCACAAACATTATATACAGTTGCAAGAAAAAGTATGTGAACTTTTTGGAATTATATGGATTTCTGCAAAAATTGGTCATAAAATGTGATCTGATCTTCATCTAAGTCACAATAGACAATCACAGTCTGCTTAAACTAATAACACACAAAGAATCAAATGTTACCATGTTTATATTGAACACACCATGTAAACATTCACAGTGTAGGTGCAAAAAGTATGTGAACCCTTGGATTTAACATCTGGTTGAACCTCCTTTGGCAGCAATAACTTCAACCAAACCTTTCACCTTTCCTTTAGTTGCAGATCAGACGTGCACAACGGTCAGGAGTAATTCTTGACCATTCCTTTTTACAGAACTGTTTCAGTTCAGCAATATTCTTGGGATGTCTGATGTGAATCGCTTTCTTGAGGTCATTCCACAGCATCTCAATCGGGTTGAGGCCAGGACTCTGACTGGGCCACTCCAGAAGGAGTATTTTCTTCTGTTTAAGCCATTCTGTTGTTGATTTACTTCTATGCTTTGGGTCGTTGTCTTGTTGCAACACACATCTTCTGTTGAGCTTAAGCTGGTGGACAGATGGCCTTAAGTTCTCCTGCAAAATGTCTTGATAAACTTGGGAATTCATTTTTCCTTTGATGATAGCAAACAGTCCAGGCCCTGACACAGCAAAGCAGCCCCAAACCATGATGCCCACACCACCATACTTCACAGTTGGGATGAGATTTTGATGTTGGTGTGCTGGGCCTCTTTTTTTCCACACATAGTGTTGTGTGTTTCTTCCAAACAACTCAACTTTGGTTTCATCTGTCCAGAGAATATTTTGCCAGTACTGCTGTGGAACATCTAGGTGCTCTTGTGCAAACTGTAAACATGCAGCAATTTTTTTTTTGGACAGCAGTGGCTTCCTCTGTGGTATCCTCCCATAATATCCATTCTTGTTTAGTATTTTACGAATCGTAGATTTGCTAACAGGGATGTTAGCATATGCCATAGACTTTTGTAAATCTTTAGCTGACACTCTAGGATTCTTCTTCACCTCATTGAGCAGTCTGCGGTGTGCTCTTGCAGTCATATTTACAGGATGGCCACTCCTACGGAGAGTAGCAGCAGTGCTGAACTGTCTCCATTTATAGACAATTTGTCTTACCGTGGACTGATGAACAGTAAGGCTTTTGGAGATACTTTTATAACCCTTTCCAGCTTTATGCAAGTCAACAATTCTTAATCATCAGTCTTATGACAGCTCTTTTGTGCAAGGCATCATTCACATCAGGCAATGCTTCTTGTGAAAAGCAAACCCAGAGCAAACAGTTTTTTATAGGGCAGGGCAGCTTTGACCAACCTCTCCAATCTCATCTCATTGATTGGACTCCAGTTGGCTGACACCTCACTCCAATTAGCTCTAGGAGATGTCATTAGTCTAGGGGTTTACATACTTTTTCCACCTGCACTGTAAATATTTACATGGTTTGTTCAATAAAGACATGGTAACATTTAATTATTTGTGTGTTAATAGTTTAAGCAGACTGTGATTGTCTATTGTTGTGACTTAGATGAAGATCAGATCACATTTTTGACCAATTTGTGCAGAAATCCATATCATTCCAAAGGGTTCACATACTTTTTCTTGCAACTGTGTGTGTGTGTATATATATATATATATATATATATATATACTCACCTAAAGAATTATTAGGAACACCATACTAATACGGTGTTGGACCCCCTTTTGCCTTCATTCTACGTGGCATTGATTCAACAAGGTGCTGATAGCATTCTTTAGAAATGTTGGCCCATATTGATAGGATAGCATCTTGCAGTTGATGGAGATTTGAGGGATGCACATCCAGGGCACGAAGCTCCCGTTCCACCACATCCCAAAGATGCTCTATTGGGTTGAAATCTGGTGACTGTGGGGGTCATTTTAGTACAGTGAACTCATTGTCATGTTCAAGAAACCAATTTGAAATGATTTGAGCTTTGTGACATGGTGCATTATCCTGCTGGAAGTAGCCATCAGAGGATGGGTGCATGGTGGTCATGAAGGGATGGACATGGTCAGAAACAATGCTCAGGTAGCCTGTGGCATTTAAACGATGGCCAATTGGCACTAAGGGGCCTAAAGTGTGCCCAGAAAACATCCCCCACACCACCACCAGCCTGCACAGTGGTAACAAGGCATGATGGATACATGTTCTCATTCGGTTTACGCCAAATTCGGACTCTACTATTTGAATATCTCAACAGAAATCAAGACTTGTCAGACCAGGCAACATTTTTCCAGTCTTCAACAGTCCAATTTTGGTGAGCTCGTGCAAATTGTAGCCTCTTTTTCCTATTTGTAGTGGAGATGAGTGGTACCCCGTGGGGTCTTCTGCTGTTGTAGCCCATCCGCCTCCAGGTTGTGCGTGTTGTGGCTTCACAAATGCTTTGCTGCATACCTCGGTTGTAACGAGTGGTTATTTCATTCAACGTTGCTCTTCTATCAGCTTAAATCAGTCGGCCCATTCTCCTCTGACCTCTAGCATCAACAAGGCATTTTTGCCCACAGGACTGCCTCATACTGGATGTTTTTCCCTTTTCACACCATTCTTTGTAAACCCTAGAAATGGTTGTGCGTGAAAATCCCAGTAACTGAGCAGATTGTGAAATACTCAGATCGGCCCGTCTGGTACCAACAACCATGCCACGCTCAAAATTGCTTAAATCACCTTTCTTTCCCATTCTGACATTCAGTTTGGAGTTCAGGAGATTGTCTTGACCAGGACAACAACCCTACATGCATTGAAGCAACTGCCATGTGATTGGTTGACTAGATAATCGCATTAATGAGAAATAGAACAGGTGTTCCTAATAATTCTTTAGGTGAGTGTATTGCATCACCATATTTTTGTATTTAAATATCAACTGTCAGCTCTCCTCATATGTCCATTTTAGTATATTCATAAATTCTTTAATTATCCATAAGATGATAAATCTGGCAGTCCTTGTCTTAGAACTCTGCTGTTCCTCTGTTATTCCTTCTGGAAATGTATGAATGAAGTGATACATGGTATTATCATGCCCCTTATCAACAAGGTGTGTTCTGTACTGTTGGGAAGTGTACACACTGATCACACAATGGACTGCGTAGAAAATCACTCCACTGTCAAGAAGAATGGTAACGTCTAGATGTCTATTTATTCATACATTTCCAGATGGAATAAAAAAAGAATGATACAGTGCATAGAATTTGTGCTCCAGCTGTAATGCTTGTAAGCTTTATTATATTCTAATGAAATTAGAATAAGAATTTCCATGTAAAAGAGAACAGCTGTAACATAAACATTTTTTACAAAGAAAAGTGTCAGTGAATTGTGCATGTGAGCTAAATGATTTAAATCCAAACTGTTAAATGTTTAAGGAGAAAAAAAAAATGAAATGACAAAACAATAATCAACACATCAGCTCTTTAATGAGCAAAATCATGTTTTTCAGCATTGGAATAATAGTGTTTATCCAGATTATCTTTATTTCACTCAGTGACCAGAATTTTGGTCAAGAAGTACAAAGTAATTTCCATTAATATACAAGTTTGTGTGTAATAAGCTTTTATTTTTGAAAAAGAGTAACTGAAAAGAAAGTTACTGCAGTTAGTTTGTCAGAGAAACATATTTGCATTATCTTACAAACTATCAAAATTACTAATTTTGGAAATGTAAAAAAAAAAGAAAGAAAGAAAGAAAAGAAAAAGAAAAACACGTTAACTGTTGTCTAATAGAAATATACAGGTAAGAGAGAAATTATTTCTTATTGATGTGCTCTTAAGTCCACCTCTATCATTTTCCATATAAATGTACATCTGATACATATACAAACACCTTGAAAAGACTGTGATAAATACCTTCCTGATAGACAAGAGGGAAAGTCATATTTTTGTGTTTGGATAATATTAGTATAAAATTTCAGAGGCAGAACTGGGTTTATAAATTTTGTTGGCACCCTTCGTTATAGTGTATCCTTGGTATCTACATATGTATACATTTTACTTATATACTGCTGTGAGGTAACATCAATATAAAATAAATTTACAGTGGCAACGAAAATTTTTAAATTTTTAACACATGGACATGCAACATGAAAAACCTGTTAAAAAATATATCAGTAGTGGGACAATTACTCAAGTTTTCTTTGGACGCATTGTTACTTACCATTATTATCAATTGCATCAGATCTCAACTCTACCAAATAAAATGCATCATTTACCATAAAACCTAAAATTGTTTAGACTGAACAAGCATGTAATATATCTTTAAATACATATATCCTTTGGATTCACACCAGTAAGTGTTTCTCAATCTATTTCTAACCTAAATTATGCACCTTTTATTTCTATCTCAAATTAGAACCAAGGACAATATAATACTGGAATTAAAAACTTTCAAAGCTCCCTTTAAAAAAATATAATCTTAAGGTTTGCCAATTGATGTCATATTCTTTCATGAAAAAAAAAAAAGTTTAATGGGATGAGAACAATTTTAATTGTGGCTTAATCAGCAGCACAGCCACCAAGCATACAAATTATCATGCACTTCGTGCTAAAAAGATCCAGTTTCCTTTATTTCACAATTGATAGTGACAGCACTTAAGTGATAATGTTATACTTGCCAGGACTTGAAACCTCTTTTGTTCTATTGGCAGTTTACAGAATGGGGCCCCGAGATGAGGCCTTAACAGCATTGGTGCTTTGTGCACTTATATATATGATCTACACAATAAAACAGTTAAAAAAAAAAAAAAGGGGGGGGGGGTGAAAATTATCAGACATTCCATGTGTGAGTCCCTTGTGCATATAAATACATTTTAAGTCTTTGTCCTCTCTTTTTTGTAGCACATGCCTAAAGCCAATTTGTAACTTAAAACCTAAAAAAAGTTGAATATGAATTAAAAAACACTATCATTCACAACAATTATTTCAATTGCTGCTGTTGTCCATTTTGATTATTTACATTTTTTTCCCAAAATTTCCAAATGTTTTTGATATGTATGTGCAGTATGCACATTGTAATCCTCCATCTTTAAATAAAGCAAGTTCTGTGGGGTTGAAAATCCAATAAGTTTCCAATAAGGTCAACTACTGTAATACATCAAAAATAAAGTCTGTATTCCATTTAGTCTGGCTATACTCTGGTTGTAGAATGTGAATGTGGATGCGGATGTGGGTGTGGATGGGGATGAGGAAGTGTGTTATTTTGTCCTGCAGTATAAGTATTGAAGGCATGTATGGGCTGAATCCCTGGTATAGTGTTAGGAATCATTGTTATAGTATTAGGGGTCATTAGGGGAATATCATCTGGGGATCTTCGCATTGCTAGAGTGTAGTCTGGAGGACAGGCATTTCGAAGAACAACCTCGTGGGGATGGATAGATTCACATTCATGGTCCAAGTCTGTGTGCTTCATTTGCAGAGACATAATTTCTTCTTCTTGTGCATGGGCTATGTCATTTGTAGTGTTGCGCTGAGGACTACATCTCCTATGCACATCATGTCTCCTTTTATCCTTTTTGTAATATAATGCAGCAAATGCCAAAATATTAAGGAAAAGTAGAGATGCTCCAACAGCAATAGTGACGCTTAACTCAGTAGAATAGTCTCTTTCCAATGAAAATGGACTAGGCTGTTGTTTGAAGTTATCTTCATTAATTGTCGGAAAGGCTGAAGTTACAGGTACAAGGATTTTCCTTGTTGGTCTAGAAGTGATATCTGTAGATGGCCCTTTAGTTGTGGTGAGGTCATTAATCACATGAAGATGTGGAACAAGTTCTAGCCAAAGGTTTACTTTATTAGCCCTATAATGTTCCTTAACTCTGGGTTTTAATCCAATGTGGAGATAAAGTTGGTCCTTTTGTGAATATCTAGTCCACGCAACTTCTTCAAAACGATTTGGCTTTGTGTGGATGAATTTTGTGTCTTGTGGAACGGGTTGATTTGGGTCCCTAAAAGAAAAAAATTTTTTTTTAACAATAAATAATGAAGAGCAATGCAAGCGAGTGTAATTAACTTGTTAGTATCAAATATAGAATGATAAATTATGTATTACATAGGTATTGATTTGTATAATTCAATATATCATGAATTATTGTCAACCAATTGCAAGTTAACTCCTTTGTGAGTTTAAATTTATGTCGGGAGTCAGGTTTTTAAATATGGTGCCCGATTTAAACAGCAGATACCAGAAGCTAATATATGTGATCGTTGATAATGTTGACCGTACTTATTTAACTTCTTAGATGTGCTCTCAGGCATGCAATGGCTCCTCCTAGTGGGGATCTGGGAGCTGGATGGTGTGTATCGCAGTCTCCTAAATGATCTGTGGCTACTGCAGATAGGTTCTCACGGAGACCCTGTCTCTGTCAGTGCTCCATAGGAACACATTGAAATTCTCATTGCATTGGAATCTATGAGAGAAGCAACCTAATGATTGCTTGTTCAAGTTCCCTAGAGGAACTATCAAAAAGTTAAAATAAAAGTTTTATAAATATTAAAAAATCTAAAAATTCTAATCACCCCCTTTCCCCAAAATGAAAAAAATAATATTAAATAAAGAACTAAAAAGTAAACATCATTGGCATCATCACATTAAAAAATTCCTGTACTATTAAAATATAAAATATTTATCCCATAAGGTGAATGGCGTAATATAAAAAAAAACAGCAAAATCACTGATTCACCATTTGTTTGTCACTTCACCTCCCCAAAAAAATTGAATAAAAAGTTATAAAAAAGTCACCAAAATTATTGTCCCACGAAAAAATTTGCCCTTTCAAAGCTCCATGGACATAAAAATAAAAAAGTTATGGGGGTTTTGATATGGCAATGCAAAAAAATAAAATAATTTTATTTATTTTTTTAGTATTAAAACACTAGAAAAACTATATGTGGTATTGTTATAACTGTACTGATCCGGAGAATAAAGGTAACAGGTCAGTTTTACCACTTAGGAAATACTGTAAAAACAAAACCCATAAAACTGTGGCAGAATTGTGTTTTTTTTTATAATTTCACCCGCTTTTTATTTTTCCCCCAGCTTCCCACTACATCATATGTAACAGTAAATGGTGCCATTAGAAAGAACAACCAGTCCTGCAATAAGCAAGCCCTCATATGGCTATGTGAATGGGAAACTGAAGGTATGGCTCTGGCAGGAGAAAAAAAAGGAAAACGGTCAAGCGATTAGAATGATGTTTGAAACTTTTAATGACCTAGTCAATACAACAAGAATAGGTAAGCAAATTATAGCTTGCCATGTTGATTTAAAATCATCCTCAGCTGAGTAAGATGCAGACAAATAAAGAGTTTATTTTTATTTTTAATTTTTTTTATTTTACAGTTGGAAATGGTAGCATATGAGTATGGACTGCCAGGATATCTCCTCCGCAATCCTCAGAAGGAATTGAAAACTATTGTATGGTTCATTTTATTGAACACAAATGCTCCCACCCACCCACTGGGCAGATAACTACAGCATGGTTCCATTCACTTGAATGTTTTGCATTACCTACTGTATCAGTGCAGATGCAAGGCAGGGTTCCTGTATAGGAGAAATGCTGAAGTAAACTCAATTATTTGTGTTTTGATGTTGTAGGGAACTACCAATATTTATAGTAACACTAGCAGAAGGACCCGGCTTCTCACGGGTATATTTCATCTATTTTACTTAATGTTTATGTGTGTCGTTAAAAGATATCAACAGTATCCTCAATAACAGTGACCTCCACAGCCCCCCCACCCCTTAGTACTGACCTCCACAGTGCCCAGCCTTCTCAAAATGGGACCTCCACAGTAGTCCATCCCCTCAACTTTGACCTTCACAACAGCGTTCCCCTTTAACAATGACCTCCACAGTTCCCACCCCTTTAACAGTGACCTCCAAAGTGTCTGCCCCTTTAACAGTGACATCTACAGTGCCCGCCCCTTTAACAGTGACCTCCACAGTACCCACCCCTTTAACACTGACCTCTACAGTGCCTGCCCCTTTAACAGTGACCTCCACAGTTCCCGCCCCTTTAACAGTGACCTTCACAGTGTCTGCCCCTTTAACAGTGACATCCACAGTGCTAACCCCTTTAACAGTGACCTTCACAGTGCCTGCCCCTTTAACAGTGACCTCCACAGTGCCCGCCCCTTTAACAGTGCCCGCCCACTTAACAGTGACCTCCACAGTGCCCGCCCTTTTAATTGCGACCTCCACAGTGCCTGCCCCTTTAACAGTGCCTGCCCCTTTAACAGTGACCTTCACAGTGCCTGCCCCTTTAACAGTGACCTCTACAGTGCCCGCCCCTTTAACAATGACCTTCACAGTGCTCGCCCCTGTACAGTGACCTCTACAGAGCCTTCCCCTTTAACAGTGACCTCCACGGTGCCCGCCCCTTTTACAGTGACCACCACAGTGTCCGCCCCTTTAACAGTGACCTCCACAGTGCCAGCCCCTTTAACAGTGACCTTTACAGTGCCCGTCCCTTTAACAGTGATTTTTACGGTGCCCGCCCCTTTAACAGTGACCTACATGGTTCCCACCCCTTTAACAGTGATCTCCACAGGGCCCTGCCCCTTTAAGGCTAGGGCTACATGACGACATGTGTTGTGTGACATTTTGTGTCAACATTTTTTATAATGATAGGCTATGATGTCGCACTGCGTTATGCGACATGTTGCGACTGTGACACGACAGTCGCAAAAAAATCCATCCAAGATGGATGCATGTAGCATAGTAGTTGTGCCCAATGTGTCGTGCGATTTGGGTTGGCTGGGTTGTTATGGAAACCTGGAGTAAAGCTTTGTGTGTGGAGAGTAAGGCTTCTATTGGCTGATAAGGGACATGTGACCGTGTGTATGGCAGTTGGCATATGATCAGAAAGACTTGCAGGCTTGTATTGGCTAATGTAGGTAATTTTTTGCGACCCCCACAAGATTTCTTTCCAGGTAGTAAGGGATGTGTATACCAAGTTTCGTTGAAATGGATGGTTGCGTTTTTGAGATTTTGCGGAACATACACACATACATATATACGTCCTTTTATATATATATATATATATAGATCGAATATGATCTATCTATTTATCTATCTATTTCTCTATATATCCCTGGTAGTGGCACCATTTTCAACTGTTTCCATGTGTGGAAAATTACAAGTGGAATTCTGCATGCCCAACATCTTATCTTTCAGCATAACTTGCTCTACTCCCTGTAAGAAGGTACTTGGAATTATCGTGGATGGCCTTGGTGAAGTAAGAGCCAGTATTTTATGTGTCAGCAGTAGTGATAAGAGGCATAGGCAATATTTGAATTGCGATATTTAGTGACTTTTTGGCTGAATATTCACCATAAATTTGCAAAATCGAGAAGTCGTGATCTCCAGTCATTGTTTACTTAATTGCCAAAAATCGGCATTGTAATATATTTGTGATAAATTCGCGATTAGAATATTCATCACTATTCGCAAATACGAATATATAGCACTATATTCTAAATATTAGCAAATTCTCAAAGTGGCGATATTCACGATTAAAATTTGCTATTCAAATATTCAACACTAGTCAGCAGCAGCTATTGCTAATTAACACCTTGAGAGTTAGCATGGCTGTCATAGCTGATCCGAGACGGCTCTTACTGGGAGTAGTCAAAGTGCTGGGTGGGTGACTACTCCCCATGATCCAGGCCGGGTTTTGCCAGGCATAAAAAACAGTCAACACTGCCAGTTGTCTGGATTTACCTCCCTCTGACAGTGGAGCTCAGGAGTCTGTGTGCTGTGAACTGAGGTCTGTTTAGTTGATTTGAGTTTTGAGCCAGGCTGGAGGACTCAGGCCCCTCTAAAGGCGAATAGGCTGCCCATGGACTTGATGAGGCTGAACTGCTAACAGGCTGTGAATTAATACCCAGGAGAAAAGGTGACTTTTATTGTTTATGTACACCTTATCTGCATTTTGTTATAAACCAATGTGTGAATAAACACCCCTGTTTTATTCAAGAACTGTGTACATTTCCTCTACTGCATCCACTAGTCCTAACTACCAGAGCAAATCCCCACATCCCATACAACATTGCACTGCTATCCAAGTATATGAACATTGGGAAGAAGCTTTTCTCCACCCCTCAATGCCAAGTGTTGAAATCATGGCATGGAGCATCTCACAATGCTGTTACCAGGGGAAAACAAATGCTATTTTCTGGCTGGGAAACCTAGGGCTACCTTGCCAGCTGCTGTTACTGCTGCCCAGCATAGCGGAGGAACATTAGAGAACGGGAACACAAAAGACAAGGGGAAAGAACAAGTTATATAAGGAGGTACAGTATTAGTCTCTTTACAGAAGTGAAGGAAGAAGTAGGAACCTACAAGGGACATCATTTCAGCACTGTTACCCTGAGGGACACTAGCTTTGTGGCACAATTTACAATGAACAATGTGTGGAAACCTACTGATAACCTCTGCACTGGACCCACCAGGGTTTAAAACAGCCCATTACACAAACACATACACACACACAAATAAATAATATACTTGCATACACTATGTGTATTGCTAATATTTAATTCCTCAACAATAGAATGGTACTTACCCAGTTTTAGCAAAATTTGTCCAATATGTCATTACTACTGCACTTAGCATGACATCATTTTTGGAGAAATTACATGGGAATAACTCTGTAGGTCCAATCATAGGAATTCCAAATACATACGGAACCTCATCCCCATGGGATGCATCTGCCCAAGCAGGCACTTGATCTGATTGGCAATGATGGTAAAAGGCATAAAAATATGTAGGAGAACCAAAGTTTGAGTGCAGATCTGCAGTTGCAACCGCTGGTGCAACCCACTGATGGTCAGTGAATAACGCCAACAATGTTTTCCTTCTCGTTTCAGGATTATGTCGATCTGCCCAATCGGTATACATAAATTTGATTGTTTCCCTCATTATATCCTTTCCTTCTGTATATCCATATAAGTTATCAACAAAATTGGAAACTGCAAAGTCAAAGTCACTCGCAGAGATGCCATCCTCATGGTCTACAATACTTTCCACGAATTTCAGTCCTTCTCCTTGGTTCACACCCAACATGATATCATAATTAAGAAACTCGCCTTGTTCCATTAGAATCTGAGGATCATCAGGAATTACATCACCATCTATTACTGGTCCAAAGGCTATGTGATACCTTGCTGGCTGTATGTCTTGGTCCACAAGTTCTCTATAAGGCTTTTTCTGTAGACATTCTATAAGTTCTACAGTATCAGTCATGTTGCATCCAACTTTAGTTGCTAAAATCCGGGCATATTTGGCAGGCTGAAAGCTAACTGCCCAACTGGACAGGGCAGTTCCACTTTGTGCAATTGCCCTTTGAAAAAGACCTGTGTCAAAAACAAATAAAAAGTGTTAATAAGACATAAAAAATGTTGTTTTACTTAGCATATTTAGGGGGATTCATGCCATATCAAAAGGGGATTTTGCATGCCATAGCAATGTATATGTATGTACAGAGTACCATGCAATATCACACAATCAACATTGTAAATTACTATGGATTGAAAACAATACAAAAATGTAAACAACTATAAAAAAAATCAAAATATTTAAATGCAAATCAAAGTGTTGATACCTGCACGTTAAGGATCTGTTCACACTGTGTTGCTGGTTTCTGCTAAATGTATACACCCAGAAATTCTCCCGTGTACATTAAAAGGAGGTTGTGACAGTTACCTAACATCCACTCATTTTGAGAACTGTAAACTTCTTACATTAAAATCACTTCTCTTATAACATCCCTTCTTTTCTGTACATGAAGTCCCATGTTGTCCCAAAAAGGACACTCCTGCACCAATACCTAATCCTAAGAAACTACAGTACTGACTTTTTGCTTACGAAGCCATTGCTACTTGATAAGTACAGTTTTGTCTGCTCACAGTTATAACCCCATATTAAAGTTGGTTTTGCCCTCTGGACAACCCCTTTTTTAAACTGCAGGGAATCATCTGTCAACACCAGAGAAAGTTGGGGCAAGCCTCACATTTTTCCTACAGTAGACACTGCTGGAAAAAATTATAAAGCCATTTACTATCCAAAAATATGTTTACGTGTATTTCTGGCACAGATTGTGGTGCAAAGTTTAAGTGCTGCAATCTGAAACTGTTTTCTGTTCTCACCAGGTCTAAAAAAGTGGGCGTGGCATGAGTGAGGAGCAGCCCATCTCATTCATCATTTTCTACTCCTGTGTTAGGCATTGAAAATTGTCTAAATATAAGCTGGCAAGGAAGCTTACATTTAGACTGGCGCAGGATACTCTGAAGTTATATAGAGGCAAGCGCCTCTTCATAACTTCGGCGGATCCACTGCCAGTTATAGGGGTTATTAAGACATTAATCTATAATATAGATCTTAATATATGATTCCCTATGTCTTTCTTCTCTGGTCAATAGAGAGGGTTCTGAGCAAGGAATCCTCTATACCACCCATATGTCTTAAAGAGATTGTCTTTCATTTTGTTACTGCTTTATAATGAAACTTTTATTTGAAAACAGTTGAAGGATGGCACTTTCTATTAACTTAACATTGTATCTCTTTTGAACCCTAGTGAGAATGGGATATGTGAAAGTAATTAGCAGGCAGACAGACCAGAAGTATACTATTCAAAGCAGAGTGTGCTTGGCGTGCATGCTGTGCCTGCGCTCCCTGGACTTTATGTGGCTGTCATGGCCCATAAAAGGTAGGAACTAGTGTTAGGGACCACTCATGAAGGCGACCTTGACGTGGTGAGTGGCTTATTACGCTTTGGCCAAAATGTACACCAATGCCTTATTCAACATCCAGCATAAAGGCAGGGAAGAGTGCTGGTTGCAGTGTGCGATTGCATTTTGTGTTTTTACATTTATATCTCTATTTCGCCATAGCAATCTGCACCTGCTAGGGGTTGTGAGGGCTGAATTTTCCATATTTTTCTCTTTGTAGTACGTATTGGAGGCGTGGCGATCTCCAAGCAGTCAAACACACCTGTCCAGTTAATCTGCCCCCTGGAGGCTGGTTTTAAAGTCAATATAAAACTGAGTTTGCTTATACAGCACCTACCAGTAGCCATTAGGCTCCAGGAGAAGTATATAGTGGGCTCAGCATGCATGTGAGTACTTGCATCCCTGGATCCGATGAAAGCTGTAATGGCACCGGACGGGGTTAAAAGCAGAGTGTGCTTGGCGTGCATGCTGTGCCTGTGCTCCCTGGACTTTGTGTGGCTGTCATGGCCCATAAAAGGTAGGAACTAGTGTTAGGGACCACTCATGAAGGCGACCTTGACGTGGTGAGTGGCTTATTATGCTTTGGCCAAAATGTACACCAATGCCTTATTCAACATCCAGCATAAAGGCAGGGCAGAGTGCTGGTTGCAGTGTGCGATTGCATTTTGTGTTTTTACATTTATATCTTTATTTCACCATAGCAATCTGCACCTGCTAGGGGTTGTGCGGGCTGAATTTTCCATACTATTCAATGTATTCTTTCATTTTGTCCAGAAAATCAGCCATGCATTTTCAATTATAAACTATATTACTGACTAATGTCTGCTTCCCCCCCCCAAAAAAAAAACAGCAGCGCACCTGTCCACATGTTATGGGGGACATTGCACCTCAGCCACATTCAGCAACTGGACTGCAATAACAGATACAATCTCATAGCAGTTGCATCATTGAAAAAAAGCCATATTTTTCTAATCCTGCACAATGTTTCACGCATGTCACCAATAGTGTTGAGCGCGAATATTCGAAAAGCAAATTTTTTTTGCGAATATCGCAACTTCGCGATTTCGTGAATATTTCGAATATAGTGCTATATATTCGTAAAAACGAATATTCTTTTTTTTTTGTTTTTTTTTTCCACAAAATTACAGTACACATATAATTGATTGTTTCCCAAAGGTCCAACAGCTCAGATCTTACTCACATTGCCTAGAAAGTGATTGAGGTGCGAATCTTCGTAAGGCGATTTTATTAGCGCACATGCGAATATCTACACTTGTCCCAGAACAGAGGCAAAGGGCTTTGCATTCTTACATTAGTGATTGAATTGAGTTGCGAATCTTCGTGAGGCGATTTTATTAACGCAAATGCGAATATCTACACTTGTCCCCAGAACAGAGAGGCAAAGGCCTGTGCATTCATATAGTATAGCACCATATTCGCGAATACGTAGAACTTCGTAAAATTCGATTTACGAATATTCGTATTTTTTATTTTACTTTCCACCTTACAGATGACATTGATCTGTACTCTGTCAACTACTGTCATCACCCCCCACTGTATCTCGATTGATTCCCAAAAGTCCAAAAGCTCAGATCTTACTCACAGTGCCTAGAAAGTGATTGAGGCGCGAATCTTCGTAAGGCGATTTTATTAGCGCACATGCGAATATCTACACTTGTCCCAGAACAGAGGCAAAGGGCTTTGCATTCTTACATTAGTGATTGAATTGAGTTGCGAATCTTCGTGAGGCGATTTTATTAACGCAAATGCGAATATCTACACTTGTCCCCAGAACAGAGAGGCAAAGGCCTGTGCATTCATATAGTATAGCACCATATTCGCGAATACTTCGAACTTCGTAAAATTCGATTTACGAATATTCGTATTTTTTATTTTACTTTCCACCTTACAGATGACATTGATCTGTACTCTGTCAACTACTGTCATCACCCCCCACTGTTTCTCGATTGATTCCCAAAAGTCCAAAAGCTCAGATCTTACTCACATTGCCTAGAAAGTGATTGAGGCGCGAATCTTTGTAAGGCGATTTTATTAGCGCACAGGCGAATATCTACACTTGTCCCCAGAACAGAGAGGCAAAGGCCTGTGCATTCATATAGTATAGCACCATATTCGCGAATACTTCGAACTTCGTAAAATTCGATTTACGAATATTCGTATTTTTTATTTTAGTTTCCACCTTACAGATTACATTGATCTGTACTCTGTCAACTACTGTCATCACCCCCCACTGTATCTCGATTGATTCACAAAAGTCCAAAAGCTCAGATCTTACTCAAATTGCCTAGAAAGTGATTGAGGCGCGAATCTTTGTAAGGCGATTTTATTAGCGCACAGGCGAATATCGGCACTTGTCCCAGAACAGAGGCAAAGGGCTTTGCATTCTTACATTAGTGATTGAATTGAGTTGCGAATCTTCGTAAGGCGATTTCATTAGCGCACATGCGAATTTTGCATCTCATAATATGTATTATGCGATGCGAAAATTCGAATTATCGCATATGCGAAATAATAACGAATTCGAATATTCGCGAATATTTTACGAATATTCTTTCGAATATTCGCGAAATTTCGCGAATTCGAATATGGGACATGCCGCTCAACACTAGTCACCAATTCACCCTAAATCAGGCATGTCCACACTGCGGCCCTCCAGCTGTTGCAAAACTACAACTCCCTGCATGCCTGCATAGCTTACAGCTATTAGGGCATGCTGGGAGTTGTAGTTTTGCAACAGCTGGAGGGCCGCAGTTTGGACATGCCTGCCCTAAATCCACAAGTCTCTCCATTGGAACAAACTGGATCAACATATTACATGGCATGGAAGATGTTGGTATGGACAGATGTACAGACAATGGTTGTGAAACCACTGTGCCAACTAAATGGTTTGGAATTTGGCTAAACCTAAAGGCATTATCCTGGCGGTTCCCTTGTTTTCACCCTTTAACCCCAATACAGGGCTCTAGACTTTGCTGTAGGTAGCCAACAGTATGCTACCTTGTGGAATACACCTGGTGTAATTGGCACCTGACCCATACAGAACCAAGCAAAATACAGGTGAATCCAAGACAAACACAGATACAGGCAAGTGACAAAAGACAAAAAAGGAAACTGAAAGACAGAACGATCAGTAAGACAGACAAAGTACAATAACCAGATATAGGGACTTCAGAGACTCGTATAAACATGGCAGATACTGGAGGGCAGTGATCAAAACATCTAGGCGGACTGAAACACAAGATGCTCACACTGTCGTAATAGGACACAATACAGACACAGTGGATGCAGAGATACAGACAAAATGTCACGGATGGATACGGACACTGAGTGGAACGATCCAGCTCTCCGTAACCAGTTTTGTCAGGAATTGTCTGAGAGGCTGAAGGACACTTTGGCCTTTCATGAGAATCCTGGGTCTTTGGAAGCAGCTATGTCTTTGGCTGTGCGTATTGATAGACACCTGAGAGAGAGAGATCTAAGGGCCCACTCTCTTAGGGAGTTCTATTACATAAGGTACCGTATTTCTTTGACTCTTTGGGTAAAGAGACTCCTGAGCTTATAACTGGAGATGAACACATGCAAATAGGGGGAGGGACTCCGGTATCTTGAAGTATTTATTGACAGCGGGGCCGGAGTGGTGAACCTGATTGATGCTCAGTTTGTACACCAAGTACATAAAAAAAAAAATGACATTCCTGTATTTGCTATTGATTCTGCCCCTCTTACTCAGAGGTGTTTGTTCCAAGTTTTGCATGATATCAGATTAAGAATGAATGACTTTCATCAAGAAGTTATCTTGTCTTGGAAGGTCTCCCTGCACCTATGGTTCTGGGTTTACCGTGGCTTGCCAAGCATAATCCAACTATCGATTGGCAAGCTAGGCAGATTCTGTATTGGGGGGACTATTGCATTGATAATTGTCTCAATACATCCTTTTCTGTGGTTACTACTAAGGCTGTACCCTCCTTTATATCCAAGTTTGCTGATGTGTTTTCTGAGAGTGGATGTCAGGATTTACCTTTCCATCGGGAATATGATTGTCCTGTCAATCTTATTCCCGGGGCTAAATTGCTTAAATCTAGGTTGTATAATCTTTCTGAGCCTAAAAGGCAGGCCATGAGAGAATATATTGCTGAGAGTTTGAAGAAAGGGCACATAAGACCTTCCAAGTCTCCAGTGGCTGCAGGGATCTTTTTTGTAAAAAAATAAATAAAATACTTGTACAGCTGGATGAGTCGAGATTAAGAGAATCGATTAGTGGAAAGTTGCGCGGTTCTGAAAATATTGAGAACTAGGTCAGAATTCAGACAGAACCAGAATGATCTAGACACAAACTTGAGACACCAGATAGATGAAGCTCAAACACAGGACAGAATTTAAAAAGATGCAAACAAAGCTTGTTGCACAACCATTGCAGGTCACAGAGCTCAAGAAACATACACCAGGCAGGCACAGAACTCAGGAAATATGTAGCAGACTTATCAAACACATTAGTCTAGCAGATGCGTGCACACACTCAGACAGGGAAAGAGCAACCCTAACAATACAGATAACTCAAACCCAAAGTAAATGAGGCCAGGAAGCATGGAACAGTGGCAATATGAACCACCTCTGAAAATGACAGGACGAATCCAAACCCACTAGAGGCCAGCGCCTGAATGCACGGTACAGTGGCACGAGTGAAATGCAATTTTAACAGCTGTATATGCTCCATGCATATTATTCCAAACTCAAAATGTATGTGTATGGTACAACATTCATTGCAGAATTATGCATGTTTATTGAGTCATTTTGTACTATGACTTTATTAAAGCAGCTGAAAACAGACACAAGAAGTAACATTTTAGACTGGAGCTCCAAATTGTATAAAACAAGAACAGATGTTCATAATACTTTAAAGTAATGTTCCAGTGAAAAGAAACCCTCTCATTATACCAAGTCTCAATCATATTCATAATGAAATCACTATCAATTTTAAAGGGATGTTTCTTATAACATTTTGGGGAGAATTTATCCCCAGATATCTAGACATCCCAAGCTGCAAAAACTCATTTCAGGGAGGTGCACTTCTCATTTCCGGGAGGTTTTCTTTTTTTTTCTTTCACAAACTTTTTATTACATTTTCCAAACATATGCAGTATCTGCACACCCTGCTCTATGGTGTGGAGGACTGGGCTCATTACCCTGCCCCAAATTATCATATTTATGTATATGATTAAAGGGATTCTGTCACCACCTAAACATATGCTCATGTCCAGAGTAGCATTCAGATTTCTAAGATGGCCTTATAAAAGCTATTTGTGGCTTTATTCTGCGGAAAAACAGGTTTTACTAACCTGTCAATCATTGAATTAAGGTGCCCAAGCAGGGGAGGTCTATGGATGCATGGTGCCCAGCCGCACGCATCGCCGTTCGTGCCCAGCGCCGCCTTCTACTCATCAGTGCCGCCTCTCTCTCCCTCCCCCTCCCCCTCCTCCCGCTTTCAGATCCCGCGCGTGTGCACAGGCTTAGCCTGATGCGCCGTTGTGGACTGATGGCATCGGCTTCTTCTTACACTGTGCGCACTCGCCGAGAAGGGGACACTGCTACAGGTTGCCGGAAAGGTTTACTACAAGTAAACCTTTCCGGGATATATTGTTGTACATGCGGGCGTCAGGGAGCCGCTATCTAATAGCGGGAGACTCCCTGAACGTCCGGGAAACTTGAGATCCCTGGATATCTCAGGAACCACTAAAGAAAGCCTCATCATAATTTCGGCACATCATCTGGCAGTCCATGTGTCTAAATTTAAATCTATGCTAGCCTATAACTGGTGTAGATTTCAGATATCACCAGAAAACTAGTGTAAATGGCAATAAACCTTGGGATTGTGACTTTGGTTCACCAGAAAATGGATATAAAGGGGTCATGATTTCCCTTTCTTGAGCCCATGGCCCTGCTGTCAACTATAAAATGTATTTGATCTATGGATACTTTTACAAAGACTGTGGGGGTTTTAACTCCGTCACTGTGCACACATACACGCGAGTCAGTTCACTCTTCACCACAGGCAGTGTTTATTTCAGAAAACAAAAGTAAACATGTCCAAACTTTAGCTTTAAGCTTTCTTCAGCCCACAAATGTTGCATAACATAAAGTCCCACATTTTGTGTTTAGTCCAAATCAGATAACAACAATATGATCTCACCACTCTCTGGTGCCTTTCAGAGACCAAATCCTCCCTCTTAGCTTGTTCAGCTTTAGTTAGCCTGTGCACACTAGATCTCCTCAGCTGAGATTCCCACATCCTTTTTAACTACACAGTAGGAAAACCCTGGATGCAGTACGGGAGTGACCTGTCCCACGCAAGCTCTCTGGTCACTCCTAAAACCCGGACCCAAAATCCACTTTAATGAAAACCTCCCAGCAACCTAATGTTACTGGTATACTTATTTCCGGGAATTATATCACTGAGGCATACATTCTCAGTGAGACGTACTGACCATCCACGATTCTCCCCTCTTGGCTACTACAAGACCTATTATCACTTTGTTTAGTAGGAAAGCATAGAGCCTGGAAAAAAAGTCCATAACTGGCATATCCACATTTGGATTTTTTTTTAAAGGGGTTCTCCAAGAATTTGATAATCAGGATAGGTCATCAGTATCTGATTGGTGGAGGTCCAACACATGGGACCCTCCCAATCAGCTGTTTAATAAGGCACCAGTGGTCCTGTGAGAACTACAGCCTTCTCACAGCTTACCAAGCATATCGCCAGAAGCCTTCTCAATCAGCTGTTCAGTAGGGGTCTCGGGTATCGGAATCGCATCGATCAGATACTCATGACCTATCCTGAGGATAGATCATCAGGATCAAAATGTTGGAAAATGCCATTAACAGTAATCTATAAAGGGGTAGTCTCTGTATAAGCATAGATCAGAAAGTAAAAACATGTATAGAATGGGTATATGTTGGCTAGCTAAACATCAAATGCACATTATGATATTGCACAATTGTTAAATTTTATACAATTTGAAAGCCATACTAACAGCTATAAAATATATGTGGAAAACCAGAAGTTAATTCTAGGCTTTGGATATGCATGTAGTTTGGATATGAGTTGAGACAGGAAGTAAAGTATTTTTTTTTTATATTGTATTTTTTGGGGTAATGCCTTAGTTACATAGGTTCTCGAAAGGTTTTGTCATGCAAGGAAGCCATGTTCTGTGTGGTCTCTTGTCTTTTGGTATTATAGTTAGGTTTATAGTAAAAGTAGTTTTGGTAGGGACATGAATGATGAATGATTTTGGATGGGGCTAGATTATTTTCAAAGGTCACAAATTCTAGGCACAACCATTCACTTAGAGGTAGAGAGACGTGTTCATCAATGTACAAACATATTGTGATGGTTTTCTGAGATTATGATGATACTATGCACAAGCTGTGTATTTGTAATTGTACTATATACAGTATATACCTTACTTAAATGGGAAGTCCTGGAGCCGGATGCCTATTTAAACATTTCATTGTATATATTCTTAGCATCAGCATCACTAAGAAGATTCATTCTGGTGAGCGCTCTATGATGCCATCTTAACATTTTCAAACACTGAAGTGCCATTGGTTCCCTACAGTAAACATTTCAAAACTCTTCCTCTCTGGCATAAGTGCTTGTAGTAGGCCTATAAATGTATGTTAGAGCCCTCACTCAGAGCAATAGGGATGGGTCCTGTACAGTTTACTGCAGAGAGCTGTGAGCACCTTAGCAGTAGGGAATGCCCAGGGGGCACTTTCTGCAGTCGCATACAATGCATTAAAAATGTCTACTTCTCAGGAATACTAATACTAAGAACATAAACAAAGGCATGTTTAACCCTTTCTACCCCAGGCCAGTTTTCACCTTCCTGCCCAGGCCATTTTTTTTGAAAATCGGACATGTGTCACTTTATATGGTAATAACTTTGGAACAATTTTATTTATCCAAGACATTGTTTTCTCATGACACATTGTACTTCATGATAGTCATAAATTTGAGTCAATATATTTCACCTTTATTTATGAAAAAATCCCAAATTTACCAAAAATTTGGAAACATTTGCAATTGTCAAAATTTAAATTCCTCTGCTTTTAAAACAGAAAGTGATACCTCATAAAATATTTATTACTTAACATTCCCCATATGTCTACTTTATGTTGACATCAATTTGTAAATTACGTTAGAAGGCTTAGAAGTTTAGAAGCAATTCTTAACATTTTTAAGAAAATTTCCAAAACCCACTTTTTAAGGACCAGTTCAGGTCTAAAGTTACTTTGTGGGGCTTACATAGTGGAGACCCCCCATAAATGACCCCATTGTAGAAACTACACTCCTCAAGTTAAACAAAACTGATTGTACAAACTTTGTTAACACTTTAGGTGTTCCACAAGAATTGAAGGAAAATGCAGATGAAATTTCAAAATTTCACTTTATTGGCAAATTTTCAATTTTAATCCATTTTTTTATTTAACACATCGAGAGTTAACAGCCAAAATAAACTCAATATTTATTACCCTGATTCTGAGGTTTGTATAAACAAACCACATGTGGTTGCAAACTGATGTAAGGGCACATGGCAGGGTACGAAGAAAAGGAACACCATATGGTTTTTGGAAGGCAGATTTTGCTGGACTGGTTTTTAGATGCTATGTCCCATTTTAAACCCCCTGATGCACCCTTACAGTAGAAACTCTGAAAAAGTGACCTCATTTTGGAAACTAGGGGATAAGGTGCCAGTCTTATTGGTACGATTTCGGGGTACATTTGATTTTTAAAGGCTATATATAAAGTTTTTTGTGAGACAAGGTAACCCCAATTTTTTTTTGCATTGTTTTTATTTTTTACAACATTCATCTGACAGGGTAGATCATGTGATACTTTTATAGAGCAGGTTCTTACGGATGCTATGATATAAAATATGTCTACTTTCTTTGTTTGTTTCAGTTTTATATAATAAAGCATTTTTGAAAAAAAAAAGTTTTTGTGTCTCCATTTTATGAACACCATATATATTTTTTTCTGCCGATCAACTTGTGCAGGGGCCCGTTTTTTGCAGGAAGAGTTTCCATTTTTATTGGTACCATTTTGGGTACATATGTTTTTTGATCATTTATTAGTACACCTTATGGGGCAAGTTTAAAGTTTTACACGTTCAGAACTGCTGACAGGCTTGTGTAAACAGATGAAACTCTATGTATTGCCTGTGAATCTTTTCACTAATACAAATGTTTAAATTTTTTGTGAATCTTTAATTTAATTTAATAATCAAATTTTGGATAAAATATCATTCAGCCTTAGTAATTATTTAAAAAAATATTATCTTACATATAATTATGGTAAAGTAATCATTATTTATATTCAAATGAATCCTAAAATAATTTATTAAGATCAAAATATAAATACTTAAACTGCTGGGGCATTTAATATTCTAACTAGTTTATGTGTATGTCAAATATTGAGTACCAGCTATGCTTAGATTTTAGCAGAGCCTGAGATGCACAGACTGTTCCGGTGTGAATTACACTTAAAAAGGTTCCCCACTTTGAATACTCCCTGTTTGGTACAACAAAGTATATCCTTCTGGGACCCTCAAGAATCAGCTGTAATCTGGGAAAATATCAAGCATGTGTACTGCAGGGGAAATTAAACATTAAATAGTTCCCATTTAATAAAGTTGGCTGCCCATGGATACACATCAGGTCCTCTATGAAACAGAACATCCAGGGTAGTTACTTTCCATTCTGACAAATAGATATTCACTTAATAACTCATAATTCTCTAATATCTTATTAGATTTTTTTTATTTATTTAAAAAAGACCCTTAAATGTAGAACTGCGCTAAAATGCCCTCAAGTCACAAATGTAAGAATAATTCTGCAGATAAAATTTAAAGTAATACACCTATGTAATTATTTTTCTTATATTGAAAGTTGATATTTACATTGAGTTGGGATAACTTAAACCTGGTTTTACTCCACATAAAGAAGTCACACAACCCTTTCTTTCCATTCCACTGTGTGGAACTGAAAGGACAAGGAAAAAAAATAACTGAGAATGAAATAAAATATGACTAAAAGCTTAAAGCTTTGACAATTTGGAATCATGCATGCAAAACATTTAAACTTCCTTCTCACAGACAGTAATAAATTCCACTCATGAATTTTCAGTGAGTATGTCTTATCTCGAAACTCCTCTTTTAACCTAGATAATGTTTCCTGAGCAGCAACCATTAAAATAAAATTGTATTTTGCTTTTACAAACCAAGGATTCTTGTGAAAGCTAAACTTGCCACTGAAGAATACAATTGACCTCATTCAGTGTGGTTCATAGGATACCCCCCCCCCCCCAAAAAAAAAAAAACTTTTAAGGAGAAAAAAAAGTAAAGCAGAAATGTTTGTGATGTAAAAGCAACTCAAAAATGCACTTGCAAGTTTTATAATAAACACATCAGTCACAAGCCAGTTAGCAAGGCTTTAATTGCACATAAAGATGTCAACAGAAAAAGGATAGTGACTGAAATAAAATTGTGAAGCCAGAGAACAGTTCACACACAGCCTCATGCAAACACCAAAAATAACAAAATTTGCAACCTGCATAATACCTTTGGTTGAATTGCTCCAACGGTTACCTTCTGAATAATGGGACAAAGTCAACAGATTGACACATGATGCACCTGCACCAGATCCAAAAACTGTTATTCTTAAAGGATCACCACCAAAGAATCCAATGTTCTCACTAGTCCAACGTAAGGCTTGAATGAGATCAAGAAGGCCATAGTTTCCCTTTGCTGCTTGATCACCGGTGCTCAGGAAACCTGCACAAGAATAAATAATAACCATTATTGAAATTTCAGCCAATAGTAAATTTTTTTTCAAATCATGCATTTGATTTTTGAGCACATTCTATATAATAGTCACATTTTAGAAATAACAAAGGAGTGTGACACAATAATGACAGACTAAAAATGATCTACCAATATAGAGAAATTACATCTATACTAAGTTGGAATATAATTTTAGTATGTGCAAAGGTAGACATTTTAAAATAACTGTAATGTTAATAATTATATAAATATATGCAATAACTATGCGGATTATGATTGAATATAATATTAACACCAACATAGTTCACTACACGACTCTCTGTAGTTATTTCTGAGCTCCTTAGCTACTTCTATCAGTGGAACAGAGGCTTTAAAATTGAGTTGGAATAAAGATAATCATAGATACAATAGAACAATTATGGAATGTTCTGATATATATTTAACATTGATACTTTTTAATGATAATTCATTCCTACCATGCCACCAATAAAAACAATATATTTTTGCATTGATACATCTGGTGAACTCGTAAATTGGTTATTCTTTGTTTGACGATGCAATTGTAGCAACAACTTTACATCAACTGAATAGATTTATAATGGTTTAAAACATTTTTGATTACAGGGTCTATACTACAGTGCACTGTGTGATTTCAGAGCCAACTTAATATACAGAGTATTGGCAAAACCTATACCACTGCTTAGCTTAAAGGGAATCTGTCACCAGTGACCTCCCTATTGACACATAGCTGTGGTTCACAATCAAAACAATGTATTTCTTGTGTTGATCCAAGGCTCCGTTCCCGAATTATGAAGTTTTTTTTAATTTGCAAATTAGGTATTTGATACAATAAGGTTGTCACCATTGCTCTTGTTGCACCTAGGTTCCCTGGTCCTGTCAATCAAAGCAACTAGAGAGAAGCTGACCACAGAAATGAGCAAAGCTTGGTTGCAATCGGAGGAATGGAAACACCTTCATTGAACCAAAGTCCTTATTTGCATAAGACAAACAGCTGTTAAATCAGGCAAGCCACAGCCATATGTCTATGCAAGCAATTGGATAGGGAAGTCACTGGTGATACATTTCCTTTTAAGGTGAAAAAATAATAACTAACACTTCCATTGGTGACAGGTATATCAATGAAATACTATTGTTCTGTAAGCGTATACTGTATATTTGAGAAGAAATCATTCTTGTGGCCAAAACTAGTATTTTCTCAGACTGGCCACCGTACTATAGCAATAAGGCTTGCAAAGTTACCAACAATGGCAGATTTCTAAATTACATTTGCTCATTTGACCTTGCAGTGGCTAGATGAGATGGAACTAATGGAATACAGGTAACCTGTTCAGCAAACCGGGAAACACTTCCAAATTTGGCACTAGCTACCCGGCTCAGCAAAAGCTGGGGAACTTGCCCGGCAACAACCGTATAATTACAGGAGCCCTGCCAGCACAGAATAAGTGCAATCCCGCTCAGCAAATTAGCTAGTTAACCCTGAGCACTCCCTGTGGGTGGTAAGAATACTTATTTTGCATTTACTGGGTAGCTACTGGCAGGTGGAGCAGACAGATCAAGTAGTTGTACTAGCTCAAATGTCAAAGTCAAGACAGTATCCAATAGCAACAACAGAAACAAACTGACTCAAGATCGTAAAACCTATAGAAATGCATAGAAGGTGAATTGTATCTAAATAGTCCAAAGTCAAACATGCTACAAATCAAGGAGAACACAAAACAGTAACTGAGTAAACAAGGAGACACGGGAATACTTACAAAATACACTGAGTAATCTACTACACAGAAACCAGGTTGAAAATACAATACATTGAGCCCTACCACAGCAGGGTTAAAGTTGAGCACAGATCTCACTAAATGGCTCTCAATCCAAGCCCCCTCTGCCTTTCTGCCTTAGAACAGGTAAGTTTGTCAGGTTATGTCCCCTCTTTCCTCTTCACCTATCTTCTGAATCAGAGATTGTTACACCAGGCTCGTCCACTTGGAGCAGCTTAGAATCATGGAAGATGCCACCATAAAATGAGCATGATATGTAGCTAGTGATGAGCAAAGTTATCAAATATTTGATGCAGATGCTTTGCTGAATTTTGAATTTCATTGAACTCCTCAGATGCTGTGTTCATCACTGATCGCGGCATCTGACATTAAAATTGAGGCCTTTCAGGGGTAAATCAGAGTAAAAAAACAAAACAAAACAAAAAAAACATACTCCCCGTATCCATTTGTGGTCAACACGAGCATCATGATTGAAGAAACTGCGTAAAATCTTGCCCGGTGATGTGGTGGCATTACACATCACCAAAAAATGGAATGCCAACTGAGATGAATCTGTCACACAATGGTCAACAACAAAGCTCGACAGACCCTTTTGACTATAATGGAATCCATTGAGATTGTCTGTTATTTTAGAGGACAAAATAGTAGTGCACAATTCTGGACATAATTTGCAATAGGTGCTCTTAATGGACAATCCAATGCAGATGTGAATGATACCTTACACTGGTTATTTCTTGTCTGAAAAGGGTATTCTTTACACCAGGTACAGTGTAACAGTAAGTATTTTTTTATAGGCGCTTAGTAGAACTGTTATCAATTGAAAAAAATATCTATATTGTTAACATATAGTTGACCAATTCTAACACTAGCCTAATAGTGACCTACTGTATGATCATCTATCTGTCTCTCTATCTTCCTGAATACTTTAAAGTCTCCCACATCTTAGGTAAAAATAATAAGACTAGCATGATGGATTTATTGTACATATCATAATAAAGCTGTGTTTATTGGAAACGTTATTAAACTCTATGCCATCTGGGATTTTATTCTGTCAGTTAAGGAGAAAAATATCTATAAAGTTTATAGTTCCTGATTCTTCACCAGTTTGCACTTTAATTTCCTACCTTGGTTGTTTAATTTCCTTTGCACAGACAAATACTTTATATTAGTTTGACTCATATTATCCAATAATGTCTATTGTCAATATGAGGTATAATGGTCTATTTACTCTATGATTGTCATAGATATCCTTTACTACGCTTTCTTTATTAACCTACTAAGAAGATGTAGTTATGTCAGTTATGGCATTATTAAAATTAAATTATTGCTAAAATAAAAAATAAAAAAAGATGCATGATATATCTGAATGAATATACAAGGCCACACGACCATACAGGTCATGCAATAGGTTCACTAATGTGTCGCTGTTACTTACGAACATGGTAACGCATATCAACAGGCATTGCAACTCAATTCTCAGAATACATGGTTTGTGAATACAGAATGTCACCTTTCCTGACATGTCTGTTTTAGTAACTACTTTCATTCTCCATTTCATAACGATTCTCGGGTATCTGTTTTCAAAATTCTCGATATTGTGATATTCCTCTATTATTCCCCCTAGATGTTTATGAATGAATTTCCAGCAGTCAGTAATAAAGGTCCATCTGGATGTTAACAGTGTTCCTGCACAGTCTGGCACTTTCCAATTGGTGCTGCCACAAACCAAGCAACGATGTAAAGTTTTTCATAGAAATAACTAATCTAATCCGGACAAAACTCATACACTGTGTTATATCTTGGTCAGGACTTTTTTTTTTTTTTTTTGGGTGGGTATGTTCCCCCCAACACATTGTACCAGTGTTATACACTAAAGACATAATATGTTTTCCAGCAAAAATTAAATAATTCTGTTACTACATGAAAATGATAATATACTGTAGTTAATTAACTGGAATGAATCACTATTCAAGACCCCTATTTATGTCTGAGAAAGTCTGCTAAATATTAAAACTGATAACATTTCAATTAGCGGATTCAAATTTCTAAGACTTTCAAGATCAAATGTGTTCTGATAACAAAGTAATTTAATACAGAAAATCTGTAGAATAATTTCCTCTTGTGCATAATTTTTACAGGTATGTAACTGGATACAGACAAATAATTCTATATATTTAGTTTAAATTGCATAAATCCTTATTCCTACTGTACCTCCCAAAAAACAGAATGCCTCCTATTTTCCCCCTCACAGCACAATGTTCCCATATGTGTCCCCTCACAGTTTGATGTCCCCTTAAGTGCCTTAACACATAATGGTGCCCCTAAGTGCTCCCTATACAACATAATGCCCTTAAGTGTCCCCCTCACAATAGAATGCTCCCATAACTGCCCCCACACAGTGAGTGTGAAGCCCCCTTAAGTGTCTCTCACAAAGTAACATGACACCTTACGCGCCCCTATACAGAGTGATGCACCCTTTAATGTACCCACACACAGCACTAAACTCCTATACAGTAGATAGCTTGGCTCCAAATTTATTCTGAAGCAGGACAATAACTGCAAACATACGGCTAATGTCATTAAGAACTATCTTCAGTGTAAAGAACAAGATGTCCTGGGGGAGATGATGGTCCTAGAGTTATAGAGTCCTGGTCTCAACATCATCCAGTTTTTCTGGGATTCCAAGAAGAGGGAGAAAAATTTGAGCAAAATTACATCCACAGAAGAATTGTGGTTAGTTCTTTAAGATGTTTGGAATAACCTCCCAGCCAAGCTCCTTCAAAAAACTGTGTACAAGTGTACCTAGAATTAATACTGTTTAGAAGGGAAAGCGCGGTCGCACCAAATATTGATTTAACTTTGATTTTTCTTTTGTTAATATACTTTACATTTTGCTAATTGATAAAAAGAAACTATTAACACGCCTATTCTTACTTTGCAGCATTGTCTCCACACCTTTCTAAAAGTTTTGCACAGTACTGTATGAGGTCACGAGTGTAACAACTAGAATGCTACCATGCCACAAGTCCCCCGATGAGGCTGGGCACCACCACTCAGATTGTGCATCACTCTTTCAGAGAAAACAGGGACCACTTCTTCTGTGACAGGGCAATATAAGGTCATCCCAGCACTAGGAATAGACTCTTAAGCAGGTGGTTGCTCTGCTTGTATGATTCTAGCAGAAAATTAAAATTTGTGGACCAAGCTACAGCTATTAGCTTGCTTCCACCCACTGTGAGACATGCTATAGCTATCATCTTGCTTTTACCCACTATGACCTTCAGACATTCTTTGAAAACATTATTACAACTGATGGATCATCAGGAAAGTAGAGCAGGCAGGTTAATGTACTATGCAGTTACAGACATGGGGCATATTTATCAAATCAGATTTAGATTTTGTGTTGTTTGCAAGTTTGCCACATTTGGCTAATTGTTGCAACATTTGGTGTTCCTCACCACTTTTCAAAATGGTCTATGTTTAAGAGCTTAAAGTGAGATCAGACCTGGATTATGACATATCTACTATGTGCGACATTTTCAAATGTTGCAAAAAAGTTGCAACCTACACAAGGCAATCCCGTGATGTACTTTTACAACGGAAGTTATAAACCACATTGCACTTACACGACATACTGTATATTATTAAGGTGCACCTTTTCATAAATTTGGTGCAGACACACAAAGCAAAGACAGACGGACACAAAAACAATCACAAATGATAAATGTCCCCCACAGTACATACAACAATATGCATACATTTGTAATTAACCCTTTGGCTACCTGAGGTTTGTTTCATTTTTGCGTTTTCATTTTTCTTCCCTATATTCCATGAGCCATAACTTTTTTATTTTCCCAGCCACATAGCTGTATGAGGGCTTATTTTGTGCGGAACAAGTTGTACTTTCTAATGCCACCATTAATCATGGCATAAAATGTTGTGGGAAGGGATAAATTGGAAAAAATCTGCAATCCCTCTACCATTTTACGGGTTTTACTCCTATGCTGTTTTGTTTATGCCAAAACTAACCCATGCCCTTAATTATATGGGTCAGTCCGATTACAACGATACCCCATATGTATAGGTTTTTCTTGTCTAAATAGTATAAAAATAAATTAAAACTTTGTGAAATTTCTTTTTTTATATCACCATATTCTGACCCCGATAACTTTTTTTATACTTTATACTTCTACTGAGCTGTTTATGGACTAATTTTTTGCGGAATAATCTGTACTTTTAATTGATACCATTATGGATTATGCGTGACTTTTTAATCACATTTTATAAAAAAAAATTGGGTAAGTGAAGCAATGAAATAATGGCAAATCGGCCATTTTTACCTTTTTCCGTTACGCCATTCGCCATATTTATTTATTTTTCTATTTTAATAGTATGGGCATTTTCGGTCACGGTGATACCCATGATGTTTATATTTATTGTTATTTAGGTATTTATTTTATAAGGGGTGATTTAAACTTTTACATATTTTTTATATATTTTTTTAAAATGTTTTATTTTTTGTGATCATTATGTGCCCTATTACAATTTATTTTTTATTTTGGTTTATCAGGAATTTATTATTAGCTTATTTTGCTCACTTTTGCTCATTTCTTATCCTGGCCTGCCATCTGGTGGCCAAAATTAGAATTTCAGTTTAAATACTGTTTGAATATCAGTATTCAGGGCAAATACCTATGCCGGGATTGGACACACGGGGCATAGGTAGGAAGCCCGGAAGCTTCCGGGTTTTTGCGCATTTAGGTGCCATGATCTCACTTGATCACGGCATCTAAAGCATTTAATTACCGCAATCGACATTATTGCCAGTCACTGTAATTAGCCGCAGGTGTCTGCTGTATGAAACAGTAGAGATCTGCCGGCCATGGCGCCCGCTGCACGTGTGAGCAGGCGTCATGTTTACGCATACATGTACGGTGCTGGTAGCCTAAGGGTTAAAGGCGTTGTCTGGGATTAGAAAAACAAGGCACGTTCTTTCAAAGAGCAGTAACACATCTCTCTATAGGTTACGTGTGGTATTGCAGATACAGCCAGCGGACACATGACGCTCTGCATTGGGAAGAAATATGGTCATATTTTTCTAGCATCGGACAACCCCGGTAACATTTTTAAAAAATATTTTTATAATCCTTACAAGCTATCATACAACACTGAATTATTTTGTTATTACAATAATCCATTTAGTTGCAACTGTATTTTTCTTTTTTTTTACCCTGTAGAAGTAAAGAATAAAAAGAACCTGAATCATTTGACAAGTGCAAGTGCTATTTTTATGACTATAATTATGTTATTTGGGGGAAACATGGTTCATAGATGTCTCAGCAATTGACGTTGAGCTTTGACCTTTCAAGCAAATCAAGGAACAACAGTGCATCAATGTCCTTGTTGCAGAGCAGCAGAACTCATTCCCCACACTTGTCATTGTGTGCTCATAAAGACAGATCTACCATTTCATATTAATTCTCACTCGCAAACAGGTTGTGTCCTCGGGTCAGGAATGAAGTAATCAGCTCAGCATGAACTGCAGGAAAAGTGACAGTAGATTTGGCAGCCCCATATCTAATAGAGTATATCCTATGGCTCTCAGTTCCTGCTGGGCTCATCTGTAACCTTTATAGTCACTTTTATTTCAAAGTAATTAGAATCAGAAAAGGCATTTCTGCTTCTTTAATTTATTTATATATGTGGTTTTAATAAACCTGCCAGTGATTTACCAGTAATATCACTTGACTCTACACAGTGAATATATATATATATATATATATATATATATATATATATGAATTCCATGATGACATTTATTGATTGTATTTTCAAATATAAAAAATAATGTAGCAAAAAATAATACGCAGACATAATGATAGATTGATATTGTATTTAAAGCTGATAATCCGGTCATATAGTCGTGTTACATATGATATTACAACTGAACTGCTGTATTCTGCAACGCCCTCACATCTTTTCCTCAACAGTAGAATAGTAGTGTTTTTGGATACTGCTTCCATCGTAGTAGTAGTCATGGCAACCAGCATTGCCATAATTATAGACTACAACTTCCCTGGAGAAGAAATGTGGAAGTAGCAATAACTCGATACATTGTGCCAATACCTGTCATTGTGGTTGACATCAAACATCAGCATTTTCCCACCTAATAAATGGAGTAAACTTTTATTATGAAAGCTTATTTAACCACATAATGACCACCCATTGACTATAAATGTCCTTGGTCTGGTCTTTTATCTCTGAATGGATGTTCTGGAACGTCCATTCAGAGATGGCAGCTGCACGCTGATTGTGCAGCTGCCAAGTGGGATGTCCACTGTCAGTGACAGCAGGGGAACCCAGAAAGAAGGCAGGGACAGTTCCTCAATGAGCGCTGTGTATATAGATTAGGAAACGCTATGCACTTCCTGTCCCGGCCCGGTGGTGATGTGATCGCTGGAGCTCTGCACTGAGGTTGTACAGCGCTGAATTATGCTGTACAGCCTCTATGGGGGGTGTATTTCCCCTATAACTGGGGCTACTATACCAGCCCCAGTTAACAGGAGAAATCAATAGTGAAAAAAAAAGTTAAATGTCGCCAATCCCCAATTAGGTAACATAAAAAAAAAATTGAAAAATAGAAAAAAACTAACATATTTGGTATTTCCGCGTCCAGGCCAGCTCCATAAATATATCACATGATCGACCCCGTCCGATAAACACCATAATAAAATACAAACTGTGTAAAAAAAATAAGCCATTTTTGTCACCTTGCATCACAAAAAGTGTAACACCAAGTGGTCAAAAAGGTGTATGTCCCACAAAATGGTACCAGTAAGACCTTTAACTCATCCTACAAAAAATTTGCCCCTACATAAAAAAATTGCTCAAAAAATAAGTAAAAACTATTGAACATGGAGACAATAAAACATAATTCGTTTTTTATTTAAAAATTCTATTGTGTTAAGTAAAAAAAATAAATAAAAGTATACATATTAGGTATTGCCGCATCCGTAATAACCAGCTTTATAAAAATTTCACATGACCTAACCCCTCAGGTAAACACCTTAAAAAAATAAAATAAAAACAATGCAAAAAAAAACCTACACCCTACATCACAAAAATTTTTCACCCCTTTTTTCACAAACCCTTTTTTCACCCTACATCACAAAAATTGCAACATCAAGAGATCAAAAAGGCGTATGCCCCCCCAAAATAGTTCCAATCAAGCCATCACCTCATGCCACAAAAAATGAGATCCTACCTAAGACAATCAGCCAAAAAATAAAAAAACTATGACTCTCAGACAATTGAGACAACAAAACATGATTTTCTTTGCTTCAAAACTGCTATTATTGTGTTAAAGTGAAATAAAAAAAAAAGTTGACATATTAGGCATTGCCGCGTCCATAAAACCCTGCCCTATAATAAAAAAAATCACATGACCTAACCCCTCAGGTGAACACCGTAAAGAAAAGAAAATATAAACAGTGCCAAAAAAGCCATTTTTTGTCACCTAACATCACATAAAGTGCAACACCAAGCGATAAAAAAGGCGCATGCACCACAATATAGAACCAATCAAACCGTCACCTTATCCCGCAAAAAATTAAACTCTAAGACGATCGGTCACAAAATAAAAAAGCTATGGCTCTCAGACTATGGAGACACTAAAACTTCATTTTTTTGTTTCAAAAATGCCATTATTGTGTCAAAGTGAAATAAAAAAGTATACATATTAGGTATTGCCACATCCGTAACAACCAGCTCTATAAAAATATAACATGACCTAAGCCCTCAAGTGAACGCTAGAAAAATAAATAAATAAAAATTGCCAAAATTGTCAATTGTTTGGTCACCTTGCCCCATAAAGTGTAATAATGAATGATCAAAAAATCATATGTACCCAAAAATGGTACCAATAAAAACGTAAACTCTTCCTGCAAAAAATGAGCCCCTGCACAAGACGATCGGCAGAAAATTTAAAAAATATGGTGTTCATAAAATGGAGACACAAAAACATAATTATTTTTTTCAAAAATGCTTTATTATGTAAAACTGAAACAAACAAACAAAGCAAGTATACATATTTGATATCATTGCTTCTGTAACAGCTTGCTCTATAAAAGTAGCACATGATCTACCCTGTTAGAAGAATGTTGTAAAAAATAAAAACCGTGCCAGAACAGCAATTCTTTGGTTACCTTGCCTCACAAAAAATGTAATATAGAACAATTAAAAATCATATGTGCCGCAAAATAGTACCAATAAAACTGGCACCTTATCCCATCGTTTCCAAAATGGGGTCACATTTTGGGAGTTTCTACTGTAGGGGGGCATCAAAAGGGCTTCAAATGGGACATGGCATCTAAAAACCAGTTCAGCAAAATCTGCCTTCCAAAAACCATATGGCGCTCCTTTTCTTTTGCGCCCTGCCGTGTGCCCTTACATCAGTTTATGACAATATGTGGGGTGTAAACCGCAGAATCAGGGTAATAAATATTACATTTTCTTTGGCTGTTAACCCTCGATGTGTTAAAGAAAAAAATGGATTAAAATGGAAAATAAGCCAAAAAAGTTATTTTGTTTTATTTCATCTCCATGTTCCTTAAATTCTTGTGGAACACCTAAAGTGTTAACAAAGTTTGTAAAATTAGTTTTGAGTAACTTGAGGGGTGTAGTTTCTACAATTGGGTTATTAATGGGGGGTTTTCCTCAATGTAAGCCCCATTAATTGACTTCAGATCTGAACTGGTCCTTAAATAAACCTTTCTAAAATTGCTTCTAAAATTCTAAACTTTCTAGCATCCTAAAAAAATAAAATTGTATTACTAAAATGATGCCCACATAAAGTAGATTTATGGAGAATATTAATTAATCAATAATATTTTATGAGGCATCACTATCTGTCTTAAAAGCAGAGATTAAAATTTAGAAAACAGTGATTTCTTTTTCAAATTTTCGTTAACTTTTGGATTTTTTTATAAATAAAGTTAAACATATTGACTCAAATCTACCATTAGCATGAAGTACAATGTGTCACGAGAAAACTATCTCTGAATGGCTTGGATAAGTAAAAGCGTTCCAAAGTTATTACCACATAAAGTGACATATGTCAGATTAGCAAAATTAGGCCTGGTCAGGAAGGGGGTAAATGGCCCTGTCTGGAAGTGGTTAAATAAAAAATAGATGATAAATAGATAGATAGATAGATAGATAGACCACTTCCTACTTTGGACGTTGGCAGCTCACTAGGGGAGATTTATCAGAATTGCAAAAAGGATGATTATTGCCTTTCAGGCCTAGCCAGGTCTTCCTTCAGAAATTAAGCAGTTTGTGAACTGTATATATGATGCTGTGGTGAAAGTGTTTTGTGAATGGAGAAATTGCACCAATGCAAATAAGCAACATGTAAACTGAGGTACACCACGTGCTATTGATGTGAGACATGAATGTCCACTACAATGGTTTGTGAAGGTGTGCAGTATCAGAATTGGACCCGATTGGCAAAAAATTGTCTGCTACAATTAATCACATTTTTCTGCTTCATGGAACGGATCATTGTTGGTTTGTCAGACAAGAAATATCAGAATAAGCACCCTGCAACCATTATGGTCTGGGGAATGTTTTTGTGGCATTCTCTGGGCCCACTCATCCATGTGAAAGGCACTCTCACTTCTAGTAAGACAATGTGAAATGTCACACAGCTAGAAATGTCTGACATTGGTTTGAAGGTTATGACCAAGTGCTACCCAGGCCCTTAACTTCACAGACTCCAACCCAATTGAGCATCTATGGGACCACCATGATCATCATGCTCACTCTATGGATCCTCTGCCATGCACCCTCCTGCACCTGTCGGATCACTGATCCAGGTACCTGTGACAACCTACTGGGATCTTATTGAGTCACTTCCAGTCACTCACTCTAGCTCCTGTCCATGCTGCACATGGCGGTTACTCTGGATATTAGCTGGTGGTCATAATAATATGACTCAACTGTGTGTATATATTTTGTAAGAAGGCACAAGGAATCATCGTTGATGATAGGTATGTGTCACAGAGGTTCCTGGCCTTGGTGAAGTAAGAGCCGTTTTTTATGTGTCACCAGCAGTTGCTGTTTAACATTTTGATACATAGAATGGCTAAAATAGCTGATCCGGGATGGCTCTTGCTGGGAGTAGTCAAAATGCTGGGTGGGTGACTACTCCCCACGTTCCAGGCTGGGTTTTGCCAGGCATAAAAAACAGCCAGCACTGCCAGGTGGAGAGGATTACCTCCGTCTGACGGTGGAGCTCAGGAGTTCTGTGTGCTGGGATCTGGGGCATGTGCTAGGCTAGAGAGCGGAGACCCGTATTTCAGGGGAACAGGCCGCCAAAGCCTGTATTTGAACTTTCTGAGACAGAACTGCCACCAAGGTGACTTTTGTTTTATTAACTTGCTATTGGGTGTGAAGTAACACCACACTGCAAAAGTGATGTTTTGTTTTTGGTATCATGTGTGAATAAACACTGAATTTTGAATTACAAACTTGTATTTTGCCTCTGTACTGCGCCCGCAGTAACTACCAGAGCGAATCCACACAATTTTTCTATCCATCCAGTGCTTGTCTGTAATATAAACCTTTACAGTTGCTTATCTACAAGCTAAAGAGTTGATATTAATAAAAAAAAATACAAATAGCAAAGACATGTGAGGCTCCTTGTACAGAAGAGAGCCCTCGTTAAAATAAGAAAGGTAAAATCACTTACAAGGTGGTCTTATCTATGTGCACAAAGTAATCTTATTAATAAACAGTCTTTAGATCAAATCCCCTTGACATTCACAGTTTACTAATCTTTTAATACAAGAGATTAGTCACTTGTAAAGCTATGTGGGCAAACGTTAAGGCTCCACCAAGACTTCCCATAGGAAAATAAAATCTTTCCTTTCCTGGGTTTATTCTGACTTAACTTGACCTTAGCGATAATGTTAAGTAATATATGTGATATACACAGAAGGATGATACTTGCCCCATAAGTGATATACCATATATATATATACTGGATTTTCAAATTTTTAATTAAAGAATCAAATCTCACTGATTGACCTTTGGAATACTGCACACACCATATGACTTTCTTATGTGTTAAATACCTAGAGTTGCCTAGATGATTCAATTCAATATTACCAGAAAACATGGGCCTGTGACCTTTAATAGCAGCTACAATCTTGAAATGGACGCGTTTTTAGAACTGAATTCAAGTTCTTTCCCATGAAATTCATGTGAAATTCAAATGTCATCAGAGACATAACAGAAATGCTTAAATATAATAAAGTGGGCATAGTGGGAGAGATTTATCAATGCATTGGAAAAAACGGTCTTTTGGACAAAGAACATGTTTAATAAACCCCTCTTTTGAAGGCTTCAGTGACCCTCCCTGTTCAATTCTGAACAGAAAATTGTCAGAAAGCAATGTCTGGTATGACCTAGCATTGATTGAAGTCTGTGTCCCCAATGTAAAACACATGCAAGCAATATCAGATTCTAGATTTAGGATTCATGCACACAACCCTATGTATTTTGCGGTCCACAAAACACAAATCAAAAAATATGGATGAAGTCTGTGTAACATCCATATTGCATCAGCTTTTTGCGGACACATAGAAGTAAATGGTTCCACATACGGGACGCAAAAAAATGAAATGGACATGGAAAAAAATATTTTCGTGTGCATGAGCCCTTAGTCCAGCTTTTGGAGTCTGGTTGGTTTGGGCAGATGATCCTCTTCTTTTCATTATTACTCACCCACGTTAAAATCTATTAGTTTAGGTAAGAAACTGTGATGTGTCTCCTAGCAAACCAGTAGACAATTTTCATTTCTCAAAAGTACTTTTAAATCACCAGGTCATCATTAGGAATAGATAAAGAAGGACAGTTTTTGGTCTCATCTCATGAGTATTCTAACGTGAGATGGAAATATGGAACTCAATACGGACATGAATGAAAATATGGAGAAAAAACACTGATTATTTCTCTGCATTTGACTCAGTGTTTATGCCAGCTTTGTTAAAAAAAAAATTAAGCTCTGTGTATTATACACAATGTCATTTGTATACTCTCCTATGCTAAAGAGAAAATAATATTTTGAAATACAGATGTCATACAGATATAAAATGCACAATGCTACAAAATATGGATTATATGTAGAAAAGTATCTTTCCCTATTTTTTCTCTTGGCTGGATACACAATTATAAATAAAAAAAATATGTGTAGCTCATACACCATCTATTTGCACGGGGAGAGGCCATCACAGCCATCTTGATTGAAGAAAATGTGCCAAATCTCTTGCGCGTTGACGAGATGATGTCATCACACTGGGCAGACATGTTGATATCACACCTAGCCAGCATGATGACTTGGTAATGTCACACGTCAGTGTGTGTGAGATTTGGTGTATTTTCTTCATTCAAGATGGTTGCAATGTAACCTCCGTGAGCAAATGGATAAGGTGAGTATGTATTTTTTTTACCACCATTTGTTACCACAAAGTGCAAGGAAATTTGACTTTGTGGCAAATCATATTTTTCCTGAAATTCAGATCAAAGTCAGATTTGGATCATTTGACTTCAATTTGATGAACACTGCTTGCCACAAATCTGGTGAGAAAAATGGGTGAGGCATAGGGAAACAGGTGTGACCTCCAATAATCAAACAGATTCCACCATAAATTATATCTTAAAGGGATTCTCCACTCGAATAAGATGTGCCATTCTTATTGAGGCACAGACCTCTTAATACATTTGCCACATCTTTTGGCACCAGAAACTGAAATCTACAACACTTTTTGTCTGATGTAGCTTTAAAGGGGTTCTCCAGGAATAATTTAAAATGGCTGCCAGCAACCTGTCCTAGAATGTGAGCAGGACTGGTTGCCACCACTTGCAGAGCTGCCTAAGGGGGCAAGGAAATGGGGACTCACTACACACTACTCTCTGGCACTTGCATATACTAAATATTGGTTTTCCTGTCAGGTTGCTCAGATATGATGGCAAATCGTAGGCAGGATCACATCATTACCATCTATTGTACAGCAGTGTAATGTGTAGTGAGGCCGTGTCCCTTCAACCTTAGGCAGCTCCACAAGTGGAAGTAACCAGTCCTGCTCATGTTCTAGGACAGGTTGCCGGTGGTCATTTTTAATAATTCCTGGAGAACCACTTTAACTCTACATCAGCAAGCACATTTATTTTAGTAAATTACTCACATATACAGTAGTTCCACAATTAGAACAAATCATGCACAGCCATACAGGTCATGTATAGTAAAGGATGATTCTGGGTGTCTTCTGTATATATTATCTGTTAAAGGATTACAGCAAAAAAAAAAAAGATGATGTTCACATGAAATGGGTATTTAATTATCTTTTTACTATACTTTTTACATTACTTTTATATGGACACTTCCCGGAAACCTACAATTACGCCTTTTCCCCAGAAAATGACATTGAACACCTACAATTGTTACTAATTTCCTAGTAACTACAGGTTGTTAAACAAGAGTTTCCACAATTCTACACAAGTTAATTGAGGCGAGAATCATTTCCGCGACATCTATGGCAATTTCACTAATAAGACTGCAAAGTAATTTATACTGATAGATTAGATGTTGTATGTGAAAAATGACTGATTAACTCCAACCAGTCCTCTAGTGTAGTGATAAGCTACTTAATGGTGGTCTCTAGTCACCCTACCCAGCGGACCTAACACTGTATAATTTAATTTAATCTGCACTTTAAAGTTCAGATCCTGTGATCCAGTGATTGAAAAGAAAACAATATGAGGAGGATTTCAGTTTTTTTTTTTTTTTTTTTCATTATTTCCTTATTAATACGATATCCTACCTTATTAACACTAAGGCTGTCTAGAGATTTCTGAATCTCATGTGAAATGTGGCAGAAAATTAGATGTTCAAATACAGCACAAAAAATGTGATGTACTAATGTATAGTTTATTATGCCATAACTGTGATATCACAAAGTACTATGTGTGGTTTTAAATAGGGATGCAGGTAATTTGCTTATTGATTTTAACAAAAAATATATATCATTTTTGATGTGACACAGTAGGAAAAAAAATGAAAGTTAAGATTAAAACCTGGATGTACTGAGCTGAACATGTCACAAACTGTTCATGTTATCTCTTGTAGAACTAAAACACCATTTACATCAGCGTTTGAACAGTGACAGATATGTTATGTTCACATCACCACTTAATATTTCTGCTCCATTAAAGGAGGTGAACAATGAAAATTATGGAAGTGCCGTTACTGTCGAATAACGGAAATAAGCAGCACCTGAATGATCCTGTTGACTATAATGTGGGTCTGTTGGATTTTTATCAGGGAGCCCAGGATTTTACTGGGCAAAATAGAGCAGCATGTCTTCTATTCCATGCAGCATTTTAAAATGGAGCCTTGGGTGCACTGCAGTTAACATAGCCTTATGTGTACAGTATACTCAGTACATATGTCATGCATGCATTCATGTGGATCGTGATGTGCGCACAGCCTCTCTAATATTGTCCTATCACCTCAGCATAGAAAGAATATATTACATAAAAAATATATTAAAAGATATATTAATAATCTATTTCATATATTTATCATACATTGCCTGGCCTTTGAAATATTTCTTCTGGTAGTTCCACTGATGGACATTTGGTTACTTGAGAACAATGTTGTGTATCAGTCCATGAAATTAGGATTACTAACTCATTTAGCTAATAAAAGAAAATCACTTAGTTTGACAAGGTTAAAATCTCTCAGAAATGACAGTAATACACATGGATGAATTACATTTAAACATACATTTATTAAAACTTGAAAGTTGTACTGCAATCTTGATGGGTCTTACGTTCCAATAAGTAGTTGGAGTTTAGTGGGGCCTAAGGACCGGCTCACAAATAAAAAAAATTAGGGAGACATTTGTCAAGACCGGTGATTTCATCGCTGCTCTTGATTCACCCAGTGCAGCCAGAAGATGCACCAAGGTTATGCTGTGGTGCAGGCCTTCCACTGGCTGTGCAACAGACTAAAATCTATGGTAGCCTCCTAGCTGCTGCTCATTTCTACCTTCATATATGTCAGAAAATATGCGTGAATGAAAATAAATGTGGCTGCGCTGCTGTAATGTCCCTTATTCACCATGTCAGAAAAGAGGCAAGAAGGAAAAGTCGAAAGCTATGCCACAAAATGGCGTGCAATATAAATTGTGACTTTTTAATGCCATAATAGTGTCAGGATAAATGTCCCTCTTTATTCTCCCACCACACAATGCCTTATTATTTACCCATTATATGCATCTTACAAGTTTATTAGAGGTAATATCAGCTCTCTTAGCATGTACACAAGTCTAAACAATGCACTAATTATGTTTGTAAAACCAATGAGTTTATTAATCGTTCTGACATCTAAAAATAATTTGGCATGTTTCATACTGTTTTCCTATCTTGTACAATATCTACAGAAAACCTTAAAACTCTGCCATTTTCCTGAATGCCAGAAAAGATTAATTGATTTACAAAAACACATTTTTTGTAAAAAAAAAATACTAAACAAAATAAATGACTGCTTTGTAGATCACTTAATGCATTTGTTTCACACATCATGGATTTCCGTAATTGATTTCTTGAGGGATGCAGTCCATCAGTTTTCAAAGTATAACTAGAAATATATATATGTATACGTACTAAGTGATCTCACAAGGCAGAATACGTGAAGAACACTTTCCAACTCTGTGGCCCAGATTTATCCTGCATTCACTCCACAATTCTGGCTTCAAAAAGTCACAAAATTGGGGTATTTGTGAGTTTTTTGGCTCACTTGTGCAAAAGTTTTGTGACTTTACGTTAAAAGGTTGCAAATTGGGGCCGTGTCCTGGACATAGCGCCAAGCAGATGTGTTATGTGACAGCTTTTCACTCCCAGTCTGCCTCATGCTTTCAATAGCAGCTGCAAGCATGGACTATCCATTATCATGAGGCACTTGAACTCTTCTTCTGGCAGGTTCCCTCTTCCACGTCTCAAATCTAGCTCTTTCATACTAAGCGCCATGATCTTAGACTGGTAGATGTATGGAGATTGGAGAGTACTACATCCTAAGGTACACAATTATACATAATACTCTACAGTACATGACATACACAGTTGTATAGTCTATTTCTTAATTTGTCATCAGCTTCTATCCTGGCATTCCCGCTCTGAAATTGGATCTATGATATGGTTGGACCATAGTCTAGTTTACACTTCCTTTATTGTTCCAAATATTTATTCTCAGGAATGGACATGGGCCATTAACCTCAACTTTCTCAGGGACACAGTTAGTGTTATTCGGCTATCTCAGATTTTTTTCTTCTTCATTCCACAGATCATACTCCATTATCGACCCAGTGGTAGGCTTTGAAATGTGTCCTCAGAGGGGTTTCTATATAACAGGGTTCAAGACTGAAAAGAGAAAGGTCCTTCGCAGTGAATAATCTCCTATCTCAGATTCGGGAATTGGAGGATTCACATAAAGGATTCCAATGTTCTTGCTTCCTTATGGGAGGCCAGAAATGCCCTTAAGAATCAACCCAACCAAGCAAACTCACCTCATCCATTTACTTGTGGAGAGGCCACCGCACCCATATTGACTGAAGAAAACGCACCAAATCTCTTTCGTGCCGACCTGATGATGCCACTACTAGGGATTAGCAAAGCAAGCTTTGTATCCTAGATAAAAAGTGGCTTTGGTCAAAACTTAGGTTTAATTCTGTACGGAGATCCTTCTCTGTACAGCATTAAAATGTATAGCCTCCAACGGAGAAAAGTGAGTTATCGCACCAAAAGTCTTGTAAGACTATGGTGTCCTTCCCTTTTTTTTGTATTTTCATTTGTTTTCTGACCACTGACATGATCCTCGTTGGATCTCCTTATAACTTCTTTTATCTTGTCTAATAATACATAATAGCTTAAATGTCTGAGATGCTGTTGGGTAGTTGTCCTATTGAGAGAGGCTCAGCCAGCTTATAGATACAGTAATTTTGATTTTAAGCTACAAATGGCTGTTTTCTCATACCTATTGCTCCTTAGGCCTACACGCCTACTGCAAATTTCCTTTTATGTTCTGTAATTTTGAAAAATGTAAAAGAAAACTAGATTGAAAGTTGCAAACTATTGCACACGCTAGATTTGTTTTATATTTTGTGACTCGTTATACTTCTTGGCACTTTTCAATAGTGGCAAGAAAAGCAGTCTGGGCTTAGCATGAATGACTATGGCTCCCACAGCCTGAAAGATTTGCTGTAATTTGCACTAGAAACTGGTGCAAATTAAAGCTAAAAGCTATGCCAGCTGGTACCCGGTATAGATTTCAGATTCTGAGGCACAAAGAGCTAGAAGCTAGATGCTTTAAACTTATTAAAAAATGAAATGTCTCTCTGGACCTTTACAATGGTGGCCTATGATGACATACACTTGCTTAATTAGAGGCATTTATCTGAGGGTTACATTGCAAGTATTTCTCAAAATCAGATGTCTTAAATGTAACTCAAAATGAGCTGAAATTAACTGAATTCATTTTTATGTGTAGATCATTTGATATTTCTTAGGTATTATTTAGAATTGATCATGCTGCATGTATCAACCAATCATTGTTGAGCTCTTCATAAATTGAACTGGAATAAGGAAAGCTACATTGAGATTGGTTGCTCTGAGCAACACGTTAAGTTTTTCTATAGCATGTTTACCCTACAATCAGGTAAACAGGTAGGTGTCTGTAAGTGTCTATGGCTAAGACTGCAATTAATTCAAGAATAAATAAATCATGCATTATACCTATTTTCTTTCAATGGAAGCACCTCCGGCATCTCAGAATTGTGCTGCTGCCTTTTTAGTCTTGCAATCATTGTTAGAGATTCTTAAGTTGCACATGCAGTTTAAGGATGGGGCTACACTGCAATCTTGGCCCCGTCACCCATAGAACAATCAAAGATCACTGTGTAGAAGGGCAGCTTTTAAAGGGCCAGCATATGCACCCTAAACTTCACCAGCTAATGGTCGAACACCTTGGTACTTAAAGAAGCCATCTCACTTTAGCAAATGGTATTTATCATGTAGACAAAGTTAATACAAGGCACTTACTAATGTATTATGATACCTGCTCACATCCAGAGGTTACGAACACCCCGCAATCCAGCAGAGGTGGCCATGCTTGCACACTATAGGAAAAGCTGTTGGTTGGCTTTTCTGGTGGCCAGGACTGGAAGTACATATATGGTAGGTTGGTCCTTTTTTATAGTGTGCAAGCACGGCCACCTGTACTGGATCTCAGCTGTAAACCTTGGAAGCAAGCAGTGTATAATGCGACTGAAAAGTTAGTCAAGCCAGCAAAGTAGGGAATAAGGACAATCACAATACAATAATAAGGGCTTTGTATAAAAAAATTCTACCTGATAAATGCCTTTTGCTGAAGTGAGACAACCCTATCGGATGGTATCTGAGCAACAGGTTCTTGCTCACTAATGTCCTGGAAAGGTGTGCTGTTCTATGTTTGTCTGCCATGAAATGTTATCTGCCCATTTCCTGGTTTTGACCCTTCATTTCCTGACCCGAACTCTTCCTGATCTCCATTCTGAGCCTGAAGTATGTGCCCCGATCTCAGACTGTTTATTAGATTGCATGAATTCTGCCCGGTCTGACCTCAACCTTATCCTATGATTTTTCCTAATCGCTGTGCTCTATAATGGTGTCTCTTGACCGCCTAGGATCAGCATTCACTTAAACAGAAAACACTTCAGGTGGTGGTGGCCTGGTGGTCCCCCTGTAGTGAAGTCCTGAGCCCTGTATAGGGGTTAATAAACTAATACTAGGGAGGCCACTGAGATAAAACCGTTAGGAGTAGCCCAAAGTCAAAACTGCTAGTGGCTCAGTGGATCCTTACCCTTCATAGCACTGATATAGATAATACTGTGAGAGAAAGATTAGATAGTCAAAGCGAAAAATGAAACTCATGCGACAAAGGCTTATATAGCGCCTCTATGTGATCATAAATATTTATATGCCCACTTACAATAATTACTTTTACCCTTATCTCAAAATGAGTGCTACAAAACTACAGAGAATAATGAAGATTTATAAAAAGACATAATTTACAAAGTGGGAGATTTTTTTTTTCTAAACTGCTTGATCATTTTCAATTGTGTCATATTAATAAAACATATGAATTAGACATGCCTAATGTTTGCTTTCCTGCCTCCAGCATTTCTGATTATACAATAGTCCAACAAACCAGAAATGTATTGCAATCACCAATAGCTATACAACAGGGCGCTGCTGTTTGGGGCATTATTTAGGTGAAGGGGATAAAGGACACTGCAATATTTCTTTAGATAATGGAGTTCACCATTTGATTCCATTAATCTTCAATTGTAGAAACCAATTTAATCTACCACTTAGCTAAGCAATATAGTATGCCAATACATTACGCATATTGTGACTGGACTGAATGAATTAAGATGCCAAGAAATGTATATTTATCAAGAGTTAGATGTAAAAACTAATGAAATATGGTAAAGTCATCCCTCATGTTATATTAAGTAAATTAAAAGAATTGCTAAAATGATATTTGGCATATTCTTGAAATCTGTTATCCGATTCAGATCAAGGTTGAAAGAGGAACCTGGGCAAAAATGTTCTGGTGGCCTCAGAAAAATACAGTGGGGAGTTAACCTAGACTGGCTATTTAGACATGCACCAGATTTATCAAAGCGGCTCAGGGTGGATGGCACATTTGGTACACGGTGAGACACTTTTGTCTATCTTTACAACAACTTTAAATAAGCCAAATTTATTGGCTTACTTCGTGATATAATTTTAAGCAAAAAATTAGGTTCAATTTTAAAGTGAAAGTGTAGCACCTTAACTCATGGCTAACCTGTACTACTTTTCATTGAAGCCATGTCACTTGGAGAGCTAGGTGCAGTGGAATTTTCTAAAACTAGATATGACAAATTGTGCCAAAAATTTGCCAAACTATTCCAAATGTCCCCATTTACAACAATGTTTAGGTGCACTCACATTAGTTCATGCAGCCCAGTTATTTTGTATGGTTTTTTTATGTACTACAATGTGGATATCCTAATACAGTTAGCCTTTTAAATGAAAAGCCAATAGTATAGAAGAAGGAAACACTGCAAGGTGATCTCTTCTCTGCATTTTATGATCTCGATGGCATACAATTGCCTTTATTCATGTGTACATAAGCTATTTTTGCTGTCCCTTTGAACTTATGACTTATCTAGTAAGGGAGGGTAAAATCACCACTGTGCAGTTTAAAAAAAAAAAGACCCAGTATCCAAAGAAGAGATTAGTAGATGTAGAACTTATATTGTGTGAGACACTGAGTCAAATGACATTAGCACTACTACCTTACAGGCCATGTACTGAACAGTAAAACAGCTTTTCAAGGAAGCTGTGAATCCTTTGAAAGCAAAATCAGACAAGTCACATTTCTATATTTTAATACCATGTTAGACTTTTTATATAGCTCATTGCTCTTCTATCTATCTTCTTGCAGAGAAACAGTCATGTATTGTACACAAGGCCTCGGGCTTCATATAAATAATGGGACATAAAGGAGGAACACAAATGAAGCAAGAATTCAGTACATCTTGTGCTGCCTCTACAATAATAATCAGTGCCCCAGAAATTATGTTTTAAATGCCTTTGCAGCATGGTATATCATACACTATCTTATAGTATTAAAACATATAGTAAAGTCTAATAGAGGACTACATTATGGAGGCTTATGGTGAGCTTTTCCTTTAGATAGATGGATAGATAGGTGCACCTAGCCTTTCTGCTTTCTGAGAGGAAAATTGAAAAGGAACCCCCCACCCCCAATTCCAATGCCAAATTCTCAACCTTACCTCTTCCCTCCTGATATTACCTACAGAACTACAAAACATACAGGTTAATACAGTGCAACATAAATCCAGTGACATCTCCTTTGATGTAGATGTTATCTTCCCTTATCTTCTCCTTTCACACCAGACCACCATTTTGTCAGACTTATCTCGTCTCTGCAGAGTTTGACAGACATCTTAGTTACCTTCTTTTTCATCATCTTCCCACCTTCTGAATACCACATCCTGCCACCCCCAATACTATGCCAGCTGTGCTGTCCAATACTATACTGCCGAAACAGCCCCACTGAAAATACTGGTACCACACAGATAGTGCCCCCTTTAATAAAGATTTGCACACAGTGCCCTTAAAATTTACTGCACTCAGCAGATTGTGCCCTGACACTAATAGTGCTATAAACATAGTATCCCCCAAAAATAAGTGTGCTAAGCTGATACTGTGCCAGGGTGCCATCCACACTAATAGTGCTCCCAAAAGTCCCACCATAAGTAATAATTCCCAGAGCACACTTAGCAGTAATAGTGCCACTACAGTTCCCTCAGCAATACTAATGTCTCCACTGTGCCCCAGAAGTAATAATGCTCTCATAGTGCCCATATTAATAATCATGTTCCCCATAGTTCCCCAGTAGCAATAAAGCTCACCATAAGGCCCCCCAGTAGTAATAATTATCCTTATAACTTATAATGTGTTCTAGTACAAAAAATATCCTCCTATAATGTGAGCCAGAACAAAAATGACCCCTTATAATGTGCACCAGTACAGAAAAATGCCCATTATAATGTGTCAGTGCAAAAATGCCCCATTGTGTGCCAGTACAAAAAAGTCCCCATAATATGTGCCCAAAAAAAGCCCAGTTGTGTGCCAGTACCAAAAATATCTCCTCTTAGTGCCCCCCGTAGAGGCAATGACCCTATAGTGTCTCCATAATGTGTATCCATGCCCCCTACTGTGTGCCAGTACAAAAAGTCCCCACTCTTAATTCCCCCAGTAGAGCCAATATTCCCACAGTGCCGGCACAATATGTGCTAGTTTAAAATATCCCTTTATAGTTCCCCCAATATATGCCTCCATAGTGCTCTTCTTCCCCCTTCCCCATAGCACCCTCTACAATGTGTGTCAGTAAATAATGCCCCCAGTAGATGCCACTATAGTGCTCTTCTACCACCTTCCCTATATTGGACAATAGCATGGTGTCAAATGAAAATAAATAAATAAATAAACACATATACTTACCTCCATGTGGCTGCCAGCGATGCAGGCGGGTCTTTTCCAGCCTGTGTCCTGCGCTGTATGATGCAATGATGATGATGTAATTTTGCTGCCTTCAAATGCCCCTGATAGGTTACAGGCAGGCACTAGGCTTAAAGCCTATCAGAGAAAACAGCTGGGCAGGAAGAAGTCACTCCCGTTCCCCACTACAGCATCCAACTGTATCGCCATCTTGAGGATGACAATACAGTTAAATATAGAGAGATGAGCCCTTCTACAATGGATGAGTTAATTTCCTTCGACCCTGCCACTGCCCCCCACTCATTTTTATGACCACACCACCTGAGGCAATCACCTCACCTAACTGGTGGTGTGTCCCTGGATAGATAAATAGATAGATAGGCAGAGATAGATGATAGATAGATAAACTATAATAACTCTGATAACACATATAACAGTGTCATCTTGTGCCATCTTGTAAAAAAAGCCATTGAAATCCATTGAAAGAGTTAACCTTTTTGTGCTATTTTTTTCTTAAAGGGAGTCTGTCACCTCCATATGGCCATATACAGTGCTTACATGGCTCTGTAGCACACCTATACAGGATTGTAACGGTACCTTTGTCTTTGTCTTTTGACTTGCACCAGCAGGAAAAACTAAGTTTAATTCATATGCAAATGAGCACTCGCAAGGGCCCAGGGGAGGAGTTCAGTGTGTAAGTGCCCAGGCTGCTCTGCCTTCTTTTCACTTTACTCCTCCCCAGCCTCTGCATTTGCCCGCCCTCCAAGTCTCTTGCCTCATCGATAGGGCAAAGGCTGGGGAGGAGTAAAGTGAAAAGAAGGCAGAGCAGCCTGGGCACCTACACACTGAACACTGCCCCTGGGCACTTGCGAGTGCTCATTTGCATATTAATTAAACTTAATTTTTCCTGCTGGTGCAAGTCTAAAGACAAAGGTACCATTACAATCCTGTATAGGTGTGCTACAGAGCCATGTAAGCACTGTATATGGCCATATGCAGGTGACAGACTCCCTTTAGCACGTTAACCATTAAGTTTAGCTTGTCTGCATCTGTATATAGATAGGTGATAGATAGATAGATCTTTTTTTAACAAAGTAAAATCCTTCTTCTTATAAATCTATTCAAAACCTTTAAGTAATTTTTAAGGAAGCATCAGACATATGCTAGACAAACAGAGAAAAAAACATTTGTGCGATGTAATTTATACAGAGTGGAGAGAAACAGTGGAGCTTGTGACCTTGTAATTCTGAGATTTATATGGTGTATTTACTGGGAAGTGAATGACTGCAAAGAAAAACAGCCATTCAAATTTTTATAGTACTCACATTTTTAACATTTAAAGGGGTTAAATATAACTGAGCTAAGCAAGTTTTAGGCAGAAAAAAAATCTATATTTCCTAATTTCCCAGGTTCCCTTCTGGCTCTTTATTTACCTGCAATAACAACAATCTCTGCCCCCCCCCCCCCCTACTCTGCAACGGGAGTGAATAACCTGCTGCCCTGAGTGACACATCTGCCTGCTAGGAGACTCAGCAGCATGTTGTATTTGTAGGACTTAAGTCCCAGCTGTACAATGGCGCTGCTGATACACACAGGATCTTCCCCCTACCTGTTCTTGCGCAATGTTCTGCAAAACTCCTTTGTCAGATCCTGTGCCCAGCATTTTTCTCCTCACTGCCTGCAGCTACTCAGTAAAGTCTTCAACCCTGAGTCTGTGCAGCTCCAAGGAGAGAGTAATAAGCAGCAGCCGGCAGTGCAGGGGTCGTGGCCAGCACAGTGACCTCTAGTGTACAGACACAGATCTGCTCTCTCAGGCTTGTGCATAAAACATCATCAGAGCAGGGAGAGAAGCTGACATCACAGGTCATGTGACCCTCAGTGAAATCTTACATTTTCAGTGAAGTCCTTACATTTGCCTAGTTAGAAACATGCAAAGAACAAAAAATAACTCAGACAACCACTTTAAGTGATCAGTGCTATCCCCTGCACAGATACAAAGTTAATGTAATCCTGTTGCAAGGTGACTTTTCCAAATAAGTCATGTGTATATACAGTTGAAACCAGAAGTTTACATACACTATATAAATATATGCATGTTTTTCTCAATATATGACAGAAAATCAGAATAAAGTTTTCCTGTTTTTGGTCAATTAGAATTGCCATAATTATTATTATTTGCCAAATGCCAGAATAATGAGAGAGAAAATGTTTTAAGGCATTTTTATTACTTTCTGCAAAATCAAAAGTTTACATACATTTTATTAATAATTGGTACCATCGCCCTTAGGGTCCATTCACACGTCCGTTGTTTCTTTCCTGATCTGTTCCGTTTTTTGCGGAACAGATCTGGACCAGATCTGGACCCATTCATTTTCAATGAGTCCTGAAAAAAATCGGACAGCACAATGTCTGATTTTTTTTCAGGACCCATTGAAAATGAATGGGTCCAGATCTGGTCCAGATCTGTTCTGCAAAAAACGGAACAGATCAGGAAAGAAACAACGGACGTGTGAATGGACCCTTAAACTGTATGACTTGGGTCAAATGTTTTAGATATCCTCCCACAAGCTTCTCACATTAGTTGGTCGGGCCCATTCCTCCTGACAAAACTGGGATAACTGAGCCATGTTTGTTGGTCGCCTTGCTCGCACCTGCCTTTTCAGCTTTGCCCATACATTTTCAATAGGATTGAGATCAGGGCTTTGTGATGGCCACTCACAAAACATTGACTTTGTTAAGCCACTTTGTAACCAGTTTGGCAGTATGCTTTGTGTCATTGTCCATCTGGAAGACCCATTTCCACCCAAACTTTAAATTTCTGACTGATGTCTTGAGTCCCTACTGCAGCAAAACAACCCCACAACATGATGCCACCAACCCTGTGTTTTACAGTTGGGATGCTGTTCTTAGGCTTCCAAGGTTCTCCCTTTTTCCTCCAAATGTAACAATGGTCATTATGGCTAGAGATGGCCTTGAGGTTCAACCGGCACCATATTATTTTGCATTGCGCCAAACTTTGACCCATGACACATCCATCAGGTGGGACAGGACAGCCAATTAAGACATTTCAGCACATGAACACACCCCCACCATATCACAGAACCCGATCTGGCAGCCATTTTACATTCTGTGTTTTGCCACTGTAAGGGGAGGTTGCTTTGTGCAGCAGAGGCAGGCTGTTAGGGACACCAAACACTAGCTAATAGGGCCACAACTGGTATAAACACGCAGACCGGCAATCCAGCTTGACAAAGGGCACCAAATGGGCCCGAAACGTTGCACATAGCAATAAATGTCATAAGAATATATTGAGAATATATTGAGAATATACCACTGGTAAATAAAGGTTGAATATAAAGCTACATTGGTGTGCTGTCTCTGAAAAACTTATTTGAGAGCTGACCCTCTAGAACATTATATACGAGGGCCTTCAGGTGAGCTGACCCTGTAAAACATTGTAGGTGAAGGCTTGTTGGTGAGATGACCCTGTAAAACATTATATGCATGTGCCTGTTGTCGAGCTGACCCTCTAAAAAAATTAAATGCGAGGGCCTGCTGGTGAGCTGACTATGTAAAACATTGTAGGTGAGGGCCTGCTGGTGAACTGACCCTCCCAAAAATTATATACGAGGGCCTGAAGCTGAGTTGACCCTGTAAAACATTATATGTGAAGGGCATTATATGCAATGAATAAGCATGTTGATAGGATGGAAGAGGAGAAGGAGGATGAGAAAAGGAAGATTCTTCATCAACCTCCTGAGACAGTAATTGCGGTTGACTCATTGGCAACTGTGTCTCATCATCATCCACCTAATTAAACACTAATTTACATTCCCCACCTCCATGTTCTTGTGACTGTGGATGCTCAATAGGTTAGGAATCAGGGCACAAGATCTCATGTCCCTCTTCAAGCATGCTTGGCGAGAGGGCAAAATTAAGTAATGGCGATGAAAAGAGGTTCTCTGAATATTCGAGTGTGGGATCACTTGTTTGGTCACACTATACATGGTGGGAGGAAGAAGGATCAGGGTGAGGATTGTTTTGACCAGACTCCTGGCTATTGAGAATGGACTTGGTGGAAGACAGGGTGGTGTTTATCCGACTGTAAGCATTATCTGCTGCAATCCAACCGACCACCTTGTTGCACTGGTTTGACTTCAAGAGTGGTGTGCTGCAACGCCCTGCAAACTGGGACATCAAGCTAGTTATCTTGAATGATTGTTTTTCTTGTGTTCTGGCAGCAGGCACAGATTCTCCGTGCCCAGGGCCACGGCCTCTGCGTTCAACATCAGCATCACGGCCACTTCCCCGTCCCTTACTGCTCGCCTTCTTGATTTTAAATGTGATATATGCTTTAAAGTATGTCACACGTACAGTAGCGTAGGATTTGGAAGTGTATGCGTAAAAAATGTACAAAGGTATTTGTGATTAGGAAACGTTATACAGGTAATGTCACTGTCCACAGTGTCTACGAAAAAAGGTACACTGGATGTTGCTGATATTTTAGGGATGGATACACCTTAAACAGGCGATTTGGCGCGGATAATTTAACTGTCCACAGCAGACACCATCTACGGAAAAAGGTAAACTGGATGCCACTGATATTTTAGGGATGCGCACACTTTAACCCTTTCAGGACCAAGCCATTTTTCACCTTAAGGACCAGGCTATTTTTGGCAAATCTGACCAGTGTCAGTTTATGTGTGAATAACTTTAAAACACTTTTACTTATCCAGGCCGTTCTGAGATAGTTTTTTCGTCCCATATTGTACTTAATGACACTGGTAAAATGAAGTCAAAAATTATTTTTTTTTGCACAAAAAAATACCTAATTTACCCAAAATTTGGAAAAATTAGCAGATTTCAAAGTTTCAGTTTCTCTACTCCTGTAATACATAGTAATACCCCCAAAAATTGTGATGACTTTACATTCCCCATATGTCTACTTCATGTTTGGATCATTTTGGGAATTACATTTTATTTATTTATTGGGGACCTTACAAGGCTTAGAAGTTTAGAAGCATTTTTCTGAAAATTTCCAAAACCCATTTTTTAAGGACCAGTTCAGGTCTGAAGTCACTTTGTGAGGCTTACATAATTGAAACCACCCAAAAATGACCCCATTCTATAAACTACACCCCTCAAGGTATTCAAAACTGATTTTACAAACTTCGTTAACCCTTTAGGTGTTGCACAAGAGTTATTGGCAAATGGGGATGAAATTTGAGAATTTTATTTTTTTGCCTAATTTTCCATTTTAACCCATTTTTTCCACTAACAAAGCAAGGGTTAACAGCCAAACAAGACTGTATCTTTATTGCCCTGACTCTGCCGTTTACTGAAACACCCCATATGTGGCTGTAAACTACTGTACGGCCACACAGCGGGGCGTAGAGTGAAAGGTGCGCCGTATGGTTTTTGGAAGCCAGATTTTGCTGGACAGTTTTTTTGACACCATGTCCCATTTGAAGCCCCCTGATGCACCCCTAGAGTAGAAACTCCAAAAAGTGACCCCATCTAAGAAACTACACCCCTCAAGGTATTCAAAACTGATTTTACAAATGTTGTTAACCCTTTAGGTGTTCCACAAGAGTTATTGGCAAATAGAGATGAAATTTCAGAATTTCAATTTTTGTGCAAATTTTCCATTTTACTATTTTTTTTCCAGTTACAAAGCAAAGTTTACAAGCCAAACAAAACTCATTATTTATGGCCCTGATTCTGTAGTTTACAGAAACACCCCATATGTGGTCGCAAACTGCTGTACGGGCACACGGCAGGGCGCAGAAGGAAAGGGATGCCATACGGTTTTTGGAAGGCAGATTTTGCTAGACACTTTTTTTGGGCACTATGTCCCATTTGAAGCCCCCCTGATGCACCCCCAGGTTAGAAACCCCAAAAGAGTGACCCCATTTTGGAAACTATGGGATAAGGTGGCAGTTTTGTTGGTACTATTTTAGGGTATATATGATTTTTGGTTGCTCTATATTACACTTTTTGTGAGGCAAAGTAACAAAAAATAGAAATTCTGAAATTTCATCTCCATTTGCCACTAACTCTTGTGGAACACTTAAAGGGTTAACAAAGTTTTGAATACCTTGAGGGGTGTAGTTTCCAAAATGGGGTCACTTTTTGGAGTTTCTACTCTAGGGGTGCATCAGGGGGGGCTTCAAATGGGACATGATGTCAAAAATACCAGTCCAGCAAAAACTGCCTTCCAAAAACCATATGGCATTCCTTTCCTTCTGTGCCCTGCCGTGTGGCCATACAGCAGTTTACGACCAAATATGGGGCATTTATATAAACTACAGAATCAGGCCAATAAATATTGAGTTTTATTTGGCTGTTAACCCTTGCTTTGTTACAGGAAAAAATGGATTAAAATGGAAAATTTCCCCCAAAATAGCTGTTTTGGCACTGTTTTTATTTTTTATTATTTGCAACGTTCATCTGACAGGTACGATCATGTGCTATTGTTATAGAGCAGGTTCCTACGGATGTGGCAATACCTAATATGTCTACCTTTTTTTAATTTATCTAGGTTTTACACAATAATATCATTTTTGAAACAAAAAAAATCATGTTTTAGTGTCTCTATGGTCTGAGAGCCATAGTTTTTTCAGTTTTTTAGGCGATTGTCTCATGGTATCATTTTTGCGGGATGAGATGACGGTTAGATTGGTACTATTTTGGGGTGCATATGACTTTTTGATTGCTTGCTATTACACTTTTTGTGATGTAAGGTAACAAAAAAATTGCTTTTTTGACACTTTTTTTTTTTTTTTACAGTGTTCACCTGAGGGGTTAGGTCATGTGGTATTTTTATAGAGCAGGTTCTTACGGACGTGGCAATACCTAATATGTCTACCTTTTTTTAATTTATCTAGGTTTTACACAATAATATCATTTTTGAAGCAAAAAAAATCATGTTTTAGTGTCTCCATAGTCTGAGAGCCATATTTTTTTCAGTTTTTTAGGCGATTGTCTCATGTAGGGGCTCATTTTTTGCGGGATGAGGTGACGGTTTGATTGGCACTATTTTGGCGTACATGCAACTTTTTTTATCACTTTTATTATCTTTTTTGGGAAGTAAGGTGGGCAAAATTTCTATTTCCTCAAAGTTTTTATTTTTTTATTTTTATGGCGTTCACCGTGCGGGGAAAGTAACATGATTGTTTTATAGATCAGGTCGTTACGGACGCGGAGATACCTAATATGTGTAGTGTAATTTATTTTTTTAATTTTTATTCAGTGATAAATGTTTTTTTTAAATCTTTTACTTTTTTCACTTTTTTTTTTTTACTTTTTTTTTTTACCTAGACCCACTTGGTTCTTGAAGATCCAGTGGGTCTGATGTCTGTATAATACAGTACAGTACAATATATATTGTACAGTACTGTATTTTACTTACAGTTTGCCTGAACAGATCTATGCTTTCAGCATAGATCTGTTCAGCACCATGGACAGCAGGATGCCTGAGAAGGCATCCTGTTGCCATGGGAACCTTCCCCGTCTGTCACAACTGCGCAGACGGGGAAGGGTGAGGACTGGGGTGTCGGGGGGCTGTCTGGGGGCTCTCTCCCTCTCAGATCGGGGGGCTGCAAAGGCACAGCAGCCCCCCGATCGGAGAGGGAGGGAGCTCCCTGCGCTGTTAACCTTTTCCATACAGCGGTCCGTACGGACCTGCTGTATGGAAAGGGTTAAACGGCTGACATCGCATCAACGATGTCAGCCGTTTATACCAGGGTGCCAGCAATGTGCTGGCACCCTGGTATACCCACTAGACACCAACGATTATTGAAGGGGAAGCGGGCGGGGGATCGCGATCCCGACCTGCCGCACCGCCCCGCCCCGCCCACCACCCTCCCCCTGCACCACCCGCCCACATAATACCATTCAGGGGTGCAGGGGGGGTAAAAAAACGTTATTTTGGCAATTTTTAAGTTTATGATCCCCGCAGTCAGGGACCGCAGGGATCAGAAACTATATAAAGCGCTTAAAAACCGCAGGTCTGAATTGACCTGCGGTTTGAAGCGATCACCAATACAGAGGGGTCACAGGACCCCCCTCGGCATTGACCCTGTGTGCCTGGCTGTGTGTAACAGCCGCCACTCAGCGCTGTCACCATGTCTGCAGACATGGTGACAGTTTAATGCCATGACGTTTATACTCGTCATGGAGCACTAACTAGCAGTGCTCCATGACGAGTATATATACGTCATTGGTCGGGAAGGGGTTAAACAGGAGATGTGGCGCGGATAATTTAACTGTCCACAGCAGACACCGTCTACAGAAAAAGGTACACTGTATGTCACTGATATTTTAGGGATATGCACACTTTACACAGGATATGTGGCAAAAATAATTTAACTGTCCACAGCGGCCTATTACACGGTATTTAGTGCAGGATGGGCTAAAATTATATATTGCTGCTGTCACACACAATAGTCCTTAAAAGGACTTTTGGGTCTCTGAAGATAAAAATCTTCCTATTACACTGCCTACACTGTCCATTCCTATGCACAGCTCTCCCTAACAATGAGCAATTTAGCGCAGATTTCCCTATAAACAAATATTATTGCTGTCACACACAATAGTCCTTACAAGGACTTTTGGGTCTATGAAACGTTTTGGTACCAAAAAAATATTCTATTTCACTCCCAACACTCTCTGTCCCTTCCTATGTTCAGCTCTCCCTGACTACAAATGAGCCAAACATGCATCATCGGGTGCTATATAGCACCCGGTGATGCGTTCTGGCCAGCCAATCACTGAAATGCCAGTAGCCAACATGGCTACTGGCATAACAGTAAGGGCAGTACTTACCTGCTTATTTTTTGGCTGTGTAGCAGCCAAAAAGTGTGCGGGGAGATGACTTGTGTATGGAGCTCGAGCACATGCAGCACTAAGCCAAATACCGCCATGTGCCGAGCATCGATATGGTTGAGCCACAGATGTGTTCGGCCAAGCATGCTCGATCATCACTAGCGGTCTAACAAGCACGGGCAGGGAAGGTACATAACTTTTACTGCACACTTGGTGAACCTCCTGATGGCTGTCAAGCATGTAATCCGTGGCACCCGTGTGGATTTGGTGTTACCGCCACGGATTGCATGCAGGCCTGCCTCCTCTTCTCCTCCTCATACTCCATCCTCCGTCTCCTCCTCGGCTGACTCCTCATTTTCCACTGCTACTGCCCCCCAAGCTCCCCAGAACCTATTTGACATGCCAGGTGAGACGTTGTCATGCTGTGCTGCGGCTGTTGTGCCTGGAAACCAAAAGCCACACTGGTCCTCCAATGCTTTCAGCTCTGCGGTCACAGTTTGATCAATGGCTAACCCTGCTCAATTTGACAGTTGGTAAAGTGGTGTGCGACAACGGTGCCAATCTGCTGAGTACTCTGAAAAACAGGGCAAAATGACACACTTTCAGTGCATGGCACATGTCCCAAACTTAGTCGTGCAGCCATTCCTTGCCAAATACCCTGGGGTCAAGGACGTTTTGCGGCAGGCCAGGAAAATCTCCAGCCATTTTAGATGTTACACGGCCATGGCTAGCCTTGCTGACGTTCAGCGGTGACAGCATCTGCCTGTCAGACGTCTGATTTGAGATGCGCTGGAACTCCAACTTGTATATGCTTGATAGGCTGCTCCAGCAGGAACATGCCAATAATGACTACCTGTACGAACTCTGCAGCAGGACAGGTTCTGGGGAGCTTGGTTTCTTCTCACCGCGCTAGTGGCTGCTCATGCATGATGCATGCAGACTTCTGCGGCCATTTGATGAGATCACTAAACTGGTCAGTCGCAGCCAGGGCGCCATCAGTGACATCGTACCTTACGCATTTTTTCTGGTGCGTGCATTGCGTTGTGTCATTGATCAAGCCGTCGTGAAACAGGAGGAGGAAGATGAGGAAGTCGCAATACTGGATGAATTCCCAGGGGGGCTACTCCGACTGAGACAAGTAAACAGGAGTCTGAAGAGGAGTCAGAGGATGGTGGCTGAGGGGAGGAGGAGCAAGAAGAGGCTTAACCAGGCTCTAAGGGGAACTTTTCAGGGATCCATGGTGTTGTCTGTGGCTGGGGGGAGAAGACATTCTCCTGGGCAATGAGCAGGAGCCAGGGCGCTTCACCACTTCCAATTTAGTGCAAATGGGGGCCTTCATGCTCCAGTGTTTGAAGATGAACCCTTGTATAAAAAGCATAAAAGGCAAGGAAAAGTACTGGATGGCAACATACTTAGACCTCCGGTACAAACACAAAATGGCAGACATTTTACCAGCATCACAGAGGGCTGGCATAATGCATCATTTCCACATATTGCTGCTAGAGATGTTGAATTCTTTTTTTGCGGGTGCTGGCAAAGGAATTTCCACCCACAGCAAAACATGTGTGCGTACCAATCCTACCGCGCCTGCAAAAATAGGGCGGTTTGAACATGTGTTGGTTGCTTCGGATATGAGATCATTCCTTCAGCCTGTGGCCAGAGCTTGCACAATTTGTCACCGAACTCTTGGCTTGCCCCTCGTCGAGTGTCCAGTCCGAAAGGATGTTCAGCGCAGCAGGGCGGATCGTGACCGATAAGCGCATTCCACTAGCTCAGTGTGGACTACCTCACATTTCTAAAAATGAATGATGCATCTCCTTTTCTTCTTACTTGCTGCGGCGCGACATCTTTACCTACACAACTTTGTGTTGTCATGTTTCCAGGTACGTGTGCCAACCCACGTGACTGGCCATCACGTGGTGCGGTGCCCAGCCTCCCTGTTCTTCCAAGTAAGCGGGAGGCTTGTGCGCTGACCCATGTGACTGGCTATCACGCGGTGCGGCACCCGGCCTCTCTCCCTTTTTACTTGTTGATGGGAATATGGGGGTGGACGTTTGCTCTCGTGACTGGACATCACGTGGTGCGGCGTTCGCTCCCTCCTCTGTGCCACATATCTACCAACCATGTGGCTTTATGAATTTGTAGTGTTTCTCCTATTCACTAATTAGCATCTGCCCATCAAATCAGTCATCATAGGGGGTGGTGTTCACCACACAATCCTATTAGATCACATGTCCCTGCTTTCTCACACACCAGTTACGTGTTACCATTAATTTGAGTATCTGGCTATAGAAGGTGTTTCCGCCGAAACGCGCATTTGAGAGTGTGGTCCTCCTGGTGGTGACAGTATTATTATGGGTAAGCTACAATCATAGTATGTGCATATGTGTTATCCAATGTGGGTTCCATTACAAAACTCAGATTAGTCTCTTTGATAGGCTATATGCTTGCTGTACTACAGCCCCTTATTACTGTCTAGTATATAGATATTTGCAGTTCTTTCATGCATGTATCCATTTTATGCCCAGTGCTATACATATACTTTGTGTGGGTACAACTATAGACTTACATTTGATTCCTGCTTTATAGGTTGTACATTTATTGCACTTAGCACTTTACAAACAATGTAGTATTTAGACCTTCGCAGGCTCTTCCTACATGTGCTCACCTTGTACTAAAATTAGCTTTTTGCATAACCTGTCTTCCGGGAGGTATCACACATTTTGTGTGTGTTTTGTCACCTCTATGTTTTTATATTTTTGTACTCAATAAAATGTATTTCTATTTTCATATACATTGCCATTGTAGACTCTTTTTTCTGCTCCATTGTAGGTATATCTATAATGGAGACTGGTGGAGATTCGGCCACAACCTGGCAAATATGCTGAGATACGGCCAGACTAAAACTGCTGCAGCTGATTCTCTGAATATTTTCCGGGTTGAAGCCAGATCTCCTCCAGTCCCCCTTATAGGATCCATAGAGACCCAGTAGGCTGTTCCCAGCCAAATCTTCCAAACTCTAGTATAAAACTAACCTGAGCAGACTATTGTATCAATACCTGACTTAAAGCGAAAAATTTCAATTAAAGTATAACTGTCATATATTTTTTATTTTTTTTTGTATTGGATTGTGGTGATTAATATCTCCTTGGTGGCCCTATTTCAAATTTTCACTGTGTATTCAGTTACCCCTTAATTCCACATTGTTGTTCCCTGTACTGCCTATTTTTACCTGTGCTTAAAATAGTGTTGCTAGGCATGGTCCGTCTATGTGTTGAAGGACGGAGGACACAGAAGCACGCAGCGTGCAAGGTCAGATTACTGACAGCCAGGGACTGTAAGTAAATGATTAAAGCCAGGTCCTCCCCAGCAGCTGATAACAGTGCCTGGGCTGTGAGCACTTCTCCCTGTCCCTGCGCTTGGCAGACGATCCCTCACTCAGCAGAGCTGGAGAATGCAGTGTTGGAGCAGCGCAGACCAGGGAAGTGAGATCTGCCATCTGCTCAGCGTATAAATGAAAGCAACATGTGGTAAGAGGACCCCTTTGTGCTGCAGGAGATTAACCCTTTAGGGGGGAGGGCTCTGGTTACTGACACTTTTGGGGGGCTAGTGAGGGCAGGCAGGATTAGCCTCAGGGTGAGGGCAGTGGCGGCCATCTTAACTGAATAGTGAAATTGCAGTTTTATGCAGACTGGTTGCTAAGTGCTGAATCTTATTAAATATGGGCTAAGTCAGTCTAATAGTAACTGATTCTGGAATATCATGTTATTAGTAACTACATATATGAAAATTGAAATTAGGGTCTAAATGTGACAGTTATCCTTTAAAGATGTACATATATGTTAACTAATTCAATACCGATACAAACCTATACAAATATGGGGGAATGTATTATGAATTGTACACCACTTTTTGGAGTATTAATGTTGCATATTTTATCATAATGTTTTTTTTGCGGCAAAATCTGCAACTTTTTGAAACTCATTCCACTTTTCTGGATTGCCGAAAAAGAGATTGTGATGTGGATAAGGAAGAGGGCGGCCGGCAGGCCGGTCTCATTTATCATTTTCCACACCAGTTTTTGGCATGGAAAATGACTTAAATCTATGCCAGCAAGGGAGCTGATGTAGATTTTAGTATGTCGCACGGCCTGCTGGAGGAAGTGCCAAAGTTATGTAGAGGCCGGCGCTGCCACATAACTTTGGTGCATACACCAGCAGTGCAGAAGGACTAAGACCAGCATCTGAATCGCCAGTCTTAATAAATAATTCTGAAAGTTTTATTACATTTTCTATTAATAAACAAAGGGGAGGAGATGTATCATTTGCAGTGGTTTTGGTGTCAGTTTTGAGTCTGTCTATGCTTTGTGAGGTTGCAGCAAATTTATGATATGGTGCACAATAAAAATGTATTTGGCTACAACTTGCAATGTGGTGTGCGGCAACGTCTGTAAAATTACATTGGGGATGCCTAAAGTGGTGATATGCACATTATAAACATGACATAAAAGTGTTCTGATGTGTTATCCAGATCTTCTTTTCACTCCAGTTCTGAAAATGGCAAAGCTCACCAAATGTTGCTAAATTATGCACCAAATGTTGCACGGAGGCAAAACTGGCATAGCAGATTTGATAAACATCCCTCAAATTGTTTAAAAAATTTCCAAAATATTGTATTACTATTTTGTTTCTATTTCATAAATGCTATATTCATTTCTAACATCTTGATGACATTTTTTTTAAAATAAATGTTCTACAGAAGAAATGATTTGTGGGGAAAAAATGCTGCCTGAAATTATATATAATTAAATACTTCAGTTTGAATCTCTGTGATTCTAGAATTGCAAGTCAATGAACATTTCAACGAGCTGGGAATGTCTCTGGAGAGCCACATTTCAAACTTGTCTGGAAATGCAAAAGCAGCTTTTACCCTGGAGTGTGTAAGCACTCAGCTTCTCTGAGAATCTCAGTATGGTATGTTGTTACAGTTTAGACAGCAAAACTATGAATTTTTGGTATGTGTCTGTGGAATAAGATTCCTGGCCCCAGTCTGTAGAAATGAAACAAAAATGCACAGGGGATTGTAGACAAAGCTACATGTTACCACCTCCTGGCAAAAATCTTAGCATGGGCACCTTTAGGATGTACCGTAGCAGATATAAATGTACTGGAAGATGGCCTAGCAGCAGCCTAGTCTGTCAAGTGCATACAAGTTGTGCTCATAAGTTTACATACCCTTGCAGAATTTATAAATTCTTAACCATTGTTCAGAGAATATGAATGATAACACAATTTTTTTTCTTTCACTCATGGTTAGTGATTGACTGACGCCATTTATTGTCAAACAACTGTGTTTACTCTTTTTAAATCATAATCACAACACAAGCTACCCAAATGACCCTGATCAAAAGTTTACATACACCAATACTTAATACCATGTATTTACCACTTTAACGTCAGCTTGAAGTCTTTTGTGGTAGTTGTGGATGAGGCTCTTTATCTTCTCAGATGGTAAAGCTGCTCATTCTTCCTGGCAAAAAGCCTCCAGTTCCCCTAAATTCTTGGGCTGTCTTGCAAGAACCGCACATTTGAGGTCTCCCCAGAGTGGCTCAATTATATTGAGGTCTGGAGACTGAGATGGCCACTCCAGAACCTTCATTTTATTTTGCTGTAGCTAATGACAGGTCGACTTGGCATTGTGTTTTGGATCATTGTCATGTTGGAATGTCCAAGCACATACCATGTGCAGCTTCCGGCACATTTTCCTCCAGTATTTGTTGATACATTACTGCATTCATATTGCAATCAATTCTGCCCAAATTGTATGTGCTTTTGTAGCTCATACATCCCCAAAACATCAGCGATCCACCATCATGTTTCACAGTAGGAATGTATCATAGGCCTTGTTGACTCCTCTCCAAATGTAGCGTTTATGGTCGTGTCCAAACAGTTCAATTTTAGTCTCATCACTCCAAATGACTTTGTGAAGGTTTTAGGCTTGTCTCTGTGCTGTTTGGCATATTGTAACTGGGATACTTTGTGGTATTTGCATAGTAATGGCTTTCTTCTGTCAACTCAACCATGCAGCCCATCTTTCTGCAAGTGCTTTCTTATTGTGCATCTTGAAACAGCCACACCACATTCTTTCAGAGAGTCCTGTAATTCACCTAAAATTATTTGTGGGTTTTTCCTTGCATCCCGAACAATTTTTGTGGGCAGTTGTGGCTGAAAGTTTAGTTGGTCTACCTGACCGTGGTTTGGTTTCAACAGAACCCCTACTTTTCCACTGCTTAATTAGAGTTTTCACACTGCTGATTGGCATTCTCAAGTCCTTTGATATTTTCTTATATTCCTTTCCTGTTTTATAGAGTTCAACTACCCTTACCCACAGATCCTTTGACAATTCTTTTGCTTTCCACATGACTTAGAATCCAAACAACATCAGTGCAACACTAGATGAAAGATGCAAGGGTCTGTCAGGAGTCAAGAAAGTCATTTAACTTTTATACACACCCACTTCATTACAAGCAAACAGATCATAGGTGAAGATGGTTACCTTTAATAGCCATTGTAACCCTTTTGTGTCAAGTCGTGTGCATGTTATCAGGCCAAATCAACAGGGTATGTAAACTTTTGATCAGGGTCAATTGGGTAGTTTGTGTTGTGATTATGATTTAAAAAGAGTGAACACAGTTGTTTGTCAATAAATGGCTTCAGCCAACCACTAACCATGAGTGAAAGAAAAGTTTTTGTGTTATCATTCATATTCTCTAAACAATGGTTAAGAAATCATAAATTCTGCAAGGGTATGTAAACCTAAGTAGTCAACCATAAGTTGGAGCAGATTAGGGTGTGCGCATGCTGGCCCTTTAAGATCAAGAGAGATTACACATGCTCTATGGGCAGAGGAGGAGAGGCCTTGTCAGCAAGCATGCCACTGCCTGTGTGGAGGGACAGAGAAACTTTGGCAGATAGGTCACCAAGAAAGAAAGAGCAGGAGGTGGGTCTGCTGCTGTTAACCACTTGCCATCACGGTAACGCCGATAGGCGTCCGGACGGCAGCGCTCTCAGGTTCAGTGACGCCTATTGGCGTCATCTCGTGAGACCTGAGATTTCCTGTGAACCCGTTTGCGCAGTATTCAAGTTTAAATACAGCCTGCCAGCGCTGGTCATTGGCTGGCAGGCTGTAGATTTTTAAAAGAATTAATAAATAGAAAGGAGACACCGCGCTCAGCCTAATGCACCTGACCCTTATTAACCCCTGGTTCTGATCGAGATAAACCTGCCCACCTCAGTTTAGAATAGCAAGATTACCTTGGTTCTGATGTGTGGGATCAGGGGGCCACCTTTTCGGGTGTTCCAATATGCACAATTTCTTCTACACAGAGGTTAATAGCAGGTAGAATAAGCTGTGTGGAGTTCGCCCCGGCCGGTAGCGAGACTCCGTTTGTACTTACGCTCACGAAGGGGAGCTGGTGACGTCACCTACTGAGCTATGGAATACTGTAGGCACCAAAACACCTACCTGCGCGTTTCGAGTACAACGGTACTCTTCGTCAGGGAATCAATCTAGTGCCTCCAATGGCTTCCTTTTATTCTACCTCCTCACGGTCTTAATTAGCTCCGGTTTCAGAACTTCGACGATTGAAATATATTTGATAATATTAATCAATGCTTTTAATCGAAACCAAATAACTCGATTTCTGCGTTTAGACCATTCGGGACAAGTGTGTTCATATTAAAAATCCATTGGGTTTCCTTTTTCGACATATTTTTAATGAAATCACCTCCTCGTATGTCCATTTTAACTACTTCTATTCCGAAAAAAGAGGATCCCTCGAATTTTCCATTATGCATCAATGTACAGGGCTTAATAAGGGTCAGGTGCATTAGGCTGAGCGCGGTGTCTCCTTTCTATTTACTAATGATTTGTGCAACTCGCCTATAACAGCCACTGCGGAGCTGTTTTTGACACTGCTGCTTATGATTAGGTTGTGTAATTAGCGCCGGTGGAATATTCTTGTATTTCGATTTTTAAAAGAACCAATCAAATAGGAACAGTACAGACCAAAAGTTTGGACACACCTTCTCACTCAAAGAGTTTTCTTTATTTTCATGACTATGCAAATTATAGATTCACACTAAAGGCATCAAAACTATGAATTAACACATGTGGAATTATATACATAACAAAAAAGTGTGAAACAACTGAAAATATGTCATATTCTAGGTTCTTCAAAGTAGCCACCTTTTGCTTTGATTACTGCTTTGCACACTCTTGGCATTCTCTTGATGAGCTTCAAGAGGTAGTCACCTGAAATGGTCTTCCAACAGTCTTGAAGGAGTTCCCAGAGATGCTTAGCACTTGTTGGCCCTTTTGCCTTCACTCTGCGGTCCAGCTCACCCCAAACCATCTCGATTGGATTCAGGTCCGGTGACTGTGGAGGCCAGGTCATCTGGCACAGCACCTCATCATTGTCCTTCATGGTCAAATAGCCCTTACACAGCCTGGAGGTGTGTTTGGGGTCATTGTCCTGTTGAAAAATAAATGATGGTCCAACTAAACGCAAACCAGATGGAATAGCATGCCGCTGCCAGATGCTGTGGTAGCCATGCTGGTTCAGTATGCCTTCAATTTTGAATAAATCCACAACAGTGTCACCAGCAAAGCACCCCCACACCATCACACCTCCTCCTCCATGCTTCACGGTGGGAACCAGGCATGTAGAGTCCATCCATTCACCTTTGTCGCACAAAGACACGGTGGTTGGAACCAAAGATCTCAAATTTGGATTCATCAGACCAAAGCACAGATTTCCACTGGTCTAATGTCCATTCCTTGTGTTCTTTAGCCCAAACAAGTCTCTTCTGCTTGTTGCCTGTCCTTAGCAGTGGTTTCCTAGCAGATATTCTACCATAAAGGCCTGATTCACACAGTCTCCTCTTAACAGTTGTTCTAGAGATGTGTCTGCTGCTAGAACTCTGTGTGGCATTGACCTGGTCTCTAATCTGAGCTGCTGTTAACCTGCGATTTCTGAGGCTGGTGACTCGGATGAATTTATCCTCTGTAGCAGAGGTGACTCTTGGTCTTCCTTTCCTGGGGCGGTCCGCATGTGTGCCAGTTTCTTTGTAGCGCTTGATGGTTTTTGTGACTGCACTTGGGGACACTTTCGAAGTTTTCCCAATTTTTCAGACTGACTGACCTTCATTTCTTAAAGTAATGATGGCCACTTGTTTTTCTTTACTTAGCTGCTTTTTTCTTGCCATAATACAAATTCTAACAGTCTATTCAGTAGGACTTTCAGCTGTGTATCCACCTGACTTCTCCACAACGCAACTGATGGTCCCAACCCCATTTATAAAGGCAAGAAATCCCGCTTATTAAACCTGACAGGGCACACCTGTGAAGTGAAAACCATTTCAGGTGACTACCTCTTGAAGCTCATCAAGAGAATGCCAAGAGTGTGCAAAGCAAAAGTACTTTGAAGAACCTAGAATATGATATATTTTCAGTTGTTTCACACTTTTTTGTTATGTATATAATTCCACATGTTTTGATGCCTTCAGTGTGAATCTACAATTTTCATAGTCATGAAAATAAAGAAAACTCTTTGAATGAGAAGGTGTGTCCAAACTTTTGGTCTGTACTGTATATCAGATGCTATTTTGTAAATAGTGTTGGATATACCTGCTACCTGCTCCTCTGGTGGTACCTTTTGATTGGATCGACCACCAGAGGACACAGGCAGCTTTGTAAGTAGCACCAAGCACCACACACATTACACCCCCCGTCACTTATTAACCCCTTATTAACCCCTGATCACCCCATATAGACTCCCTGATCACCCCTCTGTCACTCCCCTGTCATTGATCACCCCCCTGTAAGGGTCCCTTATCACTGCCAATTAGTTAGCTACTTGTTAGGTAGTTAACGCCCAGCCCACTGCACCGCAGTCACTGATTAGTCGCTGATTAGCGTCATCGCTGTCGTTAATCAGCACTAGTACTATATAGTATCTGTAAGTGATCAAGACTGATCGCAATCAGATCTATATTAGTACTCTAGCGTCAACTTAGGCTCTACAAAAAACGCAGTGTTCGCATGATGAGGCCTGATCTTGTGCCCACACTTGCCCCGCCGCAGTGACAGAATTTTTGCTATAAAGATAAATTTTGAGGGGCATGGCGAGTTCATAGAAGATAATTTTTTCTTTGCACAAGTTAGTGGAATTTATTTTTTTTTTCTATTACAAAGTTTTCTTTCCAAAATGGGGTCACTTGTGGGGTATTTATACTGCCTTTGCATTTTAGGGGCCCTAAAGCGTGAGAAGTAGTTTGGAATCCAAATGTGTAAAATAGCCCTGTGAAATCCTAAATGTACTCATTGAAATTTGGGCCCCTTTGTGCACTTAGGCTGCAAAAAAAGTGTCACACATGTGGTATCACCATACTCAGAAGAAGTAGGGCAATGTGTTTTAGGGTGTATTTTTACATATACCCTTACTGTGTGTGAGAAATATCTCTGTAAATGACAACTTAAAAAAAAAAAAAATTATACAAAGTTGTAAATTTACAGAGATATTTCTCTCACCCAGCATGGGTATATGTAAAAATACACCCCAAAACACATTGCCCTACTTCTTCTGAGTACGGCGATACCACATGTGTGACACATTTTTGCAGCCTAGGTGCGTAAAGGGGCCGAAAGTCCAACGAGTACCTTTAGGCTTTACAGGGTTGCTCACAATTTAGCCCCACCCAAAATGCCAGAACAGTAAACACACCCCACAAATGACCCCATTTCGTAAAGTAGATACCCCAAGGTATTCACTGAGGGGCATAGTAAGTCCGTGGGAGATTTATTTATTTTTTGCCAGAAGTTAGCAGAAATGGAAACTTTATTATTTTTTTTCTTCCTCAGAAAGTGTCATTTTCCGCTAACTTGTGAAAAAAAAATGAAAATGAAATCATACATGAACTCACCATGCCCCTCCGTGAATACTTTGGGGTATCTTCTTTCTAAAATGGGGTCATTTGGGGGGTATTTATACTATCCTGGCATTCTAGCACCTCAAGAAACCCGACAGGTGCTCAGAAAGTCAGAGCTGCTTCAAAATGCGGAAATTCACATTTTTGTTCCATAGTTTGTAAACGCTATAACTTTTGCACAAACCAATAAATATACACTTATTGGATTTTTTTTTTATCAAAGACATGTAGCACAATAAATTCTGACACAAACTTGTATAGAAATGTAATTATATTTGAACAATTTTACCAGAAAAAGTTAAAACAAAATCTCAAATTTTTTTGAGAAAATGTTGATTAATATCAGAAAAAAGAGAAATATCAGCAGCAATCAAATACCACCAAAAGAAATCTGTATTTGTGAGAAGAAAAGGAGGTAAAATTAATTTGGGTGCCAAGTTGCATGATCGAGCAATAAACCGTTAAAGTTGTGAAGTGCTGATTTGTAAAAAAGGGCCTGGTCACCAGGGGGTATAAACCTGTGGTCCTTAAGTGGTTAAGCAGCCAAACATAACTTGAAAACAATAAAGCAAACCACCTACATTCAATTGTATTCTTTTGAGGCATGTTCAGGTTTATTGGTGCAGTTTTTTAAGCCCAAACCAGGAGTTAACCCCTGTCCTTAACCCCATCCTGACATTGCTATTTTCCATGTTTGCATTTTTGTTTTTTTTACTCCCTGCCTTGCCGAAGCCATATTTATTTATTTTTTGTTTAAAATGTTTGTATTTTTGCAGGAAAAGTTGTATTTTCTAATTCCACAGTTTGCCACAGTTTTATGGGTTTTGTTTTTAAGGTGTTCACTATGCCGTAAAACTGACATATTACATTTTCTGCGTCAGTCTGATTACGGTGATATTTGTATAGTTTTTCTTGTGCTTTAATACTTTGGAAAAAATATTTGATTTTACATTTTTAAAAATGTTTGCTTTTATTTTTTTTTAGGCCCCCAAGTGGACCCCAACATGCAATCATTAGGTTGCAATTTTTATTAAGTAATGGAATTGTATCCATTACAATATACAAAGATCGCTATATTCCAATACAGTGATGCCACGTGCAGGCCTGAATTGGAATATACCAGTAATACACCTAGAGGCTCTGGCTCATCACTGCAATGGATCTTATCCCAGGGAAGGCGTTCCAGCCATGCAAGCACACACTTCCAGATTTTTGACCTGACATTTGACCAAAACATGAGAGGGTTTAAATGCCCATGATCAGCATTACCGCCAATCACAAACATTAGTCTTGGGTGCCTTCTGTGTGAAATGGCAAGCATCCGGTAGCAATCAACGCCATCTTTAAAGACCTGACATCTATGCTACATGTACATTAACTGTGGATGTTGGAAAGGGGGTAATACTTTCTCTCCTTTTGTGATATACACCTTTCAGCTTCCAAAAATGCATCAGGAAACTTGAACGAGTGGCCGTACCCTTAGGCGAAAATGCTCGTAGATTATTGACAAGATATGTTGGATAGAGAGATGGCAATTCATTAAGCCCATTGATCCTGTATGCATAAACATTCTTTTTCCAGTTGAATTTTCCAAAATCAGAACCGAGAGCTACATCTTAGCACCGTAAGACTGAGCTCTACATGTGCTTCTTTATTAGAGGTATATTTTTGCCATACACTTAAGAAATCTGAATTATGCTCTATTGATAGGCCCACAAGATGACGGTTATCTCATTGCATAGTAGTTGTTGTGAGTTCTGTAATAATACTAACCACACTATAATCTTTATGTCCTCAACTGAGGCAAAGAACATAAAAAAGAACTGTGCAGCTGTATTCATCATATGAATAGATAATACTGCAGTCGGCATATTACAGACACAGGGATTTAAAATTGTAATAGCTAAAAAAAAAGAAGAAAAGACAATGAGAGACATGGTTTTCGGTGATAGTGATTTGGTTCAGAGAAATTTGAACTCACACCAAATTTATCTTTTCAATATTTTCCACATGAATGTTTGCTGAGATATGCTGGAGGAATTCCATGCTTTCTAAGCAAGATCAGTTGAGTTCCTTATTCCATGCACGGCGTCAGCAAAGATTAAAACACTATTTATGCACATTTAAACTAAGTGAATCCAATACACTTTATAGGCCTTGCAGTGCTATTTTGCATTTTTCATCTGATTCAAAGGTCTTTTTATGTATGTCAGGTATTTTAACAGAATAGAAGCACCCACGAGAGTTTCACTGAAATGCTGGATACAATATGAGCATAAAAAGAGGAACAACAGACATTTTCATCCTCTAGATTTGTTTCACAGGCCCTCCCTGCCAGTTGTAATAACTAACCTCTTATCTACTGCAGATTCTATGTTATAAAATCCAAGATCAGAGCAAAACTGTTTTGAATTCAGTATCCTTCATTTCCATGATGTAAATAGACACAGTCGATACAGTCATATTACAAACTTCTAATAATCAGTTTCCTCCTTCTATCATGTTTTTTTTTTTCCCCCAAAATGCATTGTCTCCCTATTATTGCCTCCATATTACTTGTTTAGTCATTTTGCATCTTCCCCGGGCATTCATGAAATACAGGCACCTCGTTTGAAAGTATTAGCTGATTTTCTAATGTGAATGGTAACAATCCCCACTTTTCTAAATGACGAGTAAATAAATGACATGGCTCAGAATTACTAGTAGATTATAAGACAGACACTCCATGGTGCTCTATGATGATTTGATTTTTCTTTTTTAAACTGTTCTTGCACAGTTACAAGAATATTTACACCCAAAACATCTTGCACCTATCTTCTCTTGGTTTTAGGATTCCATTCATTCTACCATATTTTGGCCCCAAACAACCTGCCATGATGTGGTAGGCCCACAGAAGCATACAAGACCCTCTAGATCTCTGTACAACTAAAAGATTTTTCCTATCAGGCACTGAATCCAGCAGAAAAAAATGTGCTATATTCCCATCATTCTCTGTATAAAAATCTATTCTCTTCTAGCAACAATATATATATTATATGGCACCTTTTGGAAACACTCTGCAGCAGCCTACAGCAGCCTTTAGCTTCACAGTATAGTTCCACACTGACTCCATAGAGGAACCATGCACTAAACTCGCTTTTTGCGTATTTGTTTTAATAGTTTACACAAACAGTTACTGTTACCCACAGGGCATCATTTTAGGCTAATATGTATTAAAGCAGCAAAGGTAGTAAACAAGAGACAATCCTCTGACTTGATAATTATCATAATGCAAGGAAATTAAATGAAATTACTGTAAGTAACATATTATCATAATAGAAGGTAATAAGCAAGTAATATTATTGTGACTAGCTTATTATCATAAAACAAGGTAATAAACAGGTGGCATTACTGTGGCATGCTTATTATCATGATACAAGGTGACAAACAAGTGACATTATTTAATGTGTTAATTATCATAATATATGGTGATAATCAAGTGACATTACTGTGACTTGTTAATTATCATACTGCAAGGTCATAAACAAGTAGTATTACTGTGACTTGCCTGTTATAATAATACAAAGCTAAAAACAAATAGCATTGCCGTGACTTGCTTATTTAAATAAGGAAATGTAATAGGTGACATAGGTTTAATATTGTAATAAGCAGAACACCCTACAGACTGATGCTACATCGGTATATCCTTAAAAATGAGACATAGTATTTTTTACAATAAAAATAAAGAACTGCTCAGTTTTATGGCATTAAAGGGTCTGTTTTATAGTATGTCACATGTACAGCATAAAGAGACTTTTCACAATATAATTATGACTTAGTGGATGGAATACACTAAAAAATGTAAACCATCAGATAGGACTTGAGGCTTACAATTACTTTGTGCTGAGAATGGCAGGAAAATATATAATTTTCAAGTAGAAGGTAAACAGAATCAGTAAGTGTTTTGTTTGTAACCTCTCCTTCCTTCCCTTTGTGAGAAGCAATGTCTAATGGAGGCATTCTTATTTTCCATACATGACAAACTATTGATGTTATATGCCACAAGAATAATGGAAATTTGACATTCTCCTACTTCCATTCAACCAATCACTCTACAGAAACAGTCATTTTGTAATCTGCAATCCCCAACCTATTGTGACAAAGAACATACCATCTGATTATCAAGTTTTAGTATTCCGCTTTAAAAAGTACAGCTGATACTGACTTTTACATGAACTTATATACAAGGGATATCTTCATATGAACCTGGCAGATGGAAAAACTATTGGGACCAACTGTGTAATTCTTTAATATAAAACTACTGAACCAGTGAAATAGGAAAATACCAAATATTGATTCAGGTGTTCTATATTCCTGCTTCCACAAAATAGTGATTGAGGGGTGCAATATAGCAGCTTCCATCAAATACTAATAGAGCCTGTGATATACCTGCTTTCACAAATACTGCTCTTCTCTAGGGACTTTGGCACATTTTGAAAATGACAGGCAGACACACTAGAGTTGGTTCAGTGGCTCACTCAGCCTTCCACTTCAGCTCCCTCCTAATCCTCTGTAACTGCACCCTCCTCACTCTCTTCCAGACCTTACCAATGCGCAGCCATTCTTGGCATTGGATGAGGAAAAGGAGGTAGCAACAGCTGCCACCCAGCGGTCTGACAACAGTACCCAGATCAGCCCAAGGAGAGAGGTCCCCGCTGTTGCTGCCTACTCCAATATCTATAATGTCAGTGGTGGTGAAGGTGACAATGATGACGTGTCGATGGACGTCATGTGGGTACCCACGAGAGAGGAAGAGGAGGGGAGTTCAGAGGGAGAGATGGAGCAGCAGATAGAGAGGGTAAGGAGGAGAAGCAGGCAAAACTCGTGCACTGGGAGGCAAAAAGCAGACTGCAAATGTATCTGGAACGAGCCATCCACCATGCACAGTCACATCTTGAGCTCCCAGGACGCCGGAACATGGCTCCACAGTGTGTGCTTTTTTTAACGTGTGAGCTGCTGACAATAGTGTTGCCATCTGCAGCCCGGGCTGTCAACACATAAGTCGCGGTAAGCCCAACACTCACCTAAGGACGACCACCTTAAGAAGGAACCTGCCCTCTCATCACTGAGCCCAGTGGGAGCAATGCCATTAGAACCCATAAATCCACACTCCCGGCGCTCCACATCCTGCCTCTTCTCCTCTATCCTCCCATATGTCCACCTTCCACTGTGACATTGTCGTGTTCATCTGGCAGAAGGCAGGCTTCTGCGGCCCAAATGTTCAAGCATAAAAAGTTGATGATGCCAGATAACCCTCTTGCCCAACGGCTGACTGCTGGCTCATCGGAACTGCTAGCCCACCAACTACTGAAATATAAACCGATGGACTCGGAGGACTTTAGAAAATTTGTGGCCATTGGAAAACCGCAATAGAAGGTCCACGGGAGGAAATATTTCTCCCAGAAGGGCATCCCAGAGTTATATGTCCACGTTCAGCGGCAATTGAATATATCTCTGGCACACAATGTCGGTGCCAAGATACATCTGACCACAGACATGTGATCTAGCAAACACTGGCAGGGAAGGTACATAACTTTTACTGCCCACTGGGTGAACCTTCTGACAGCCGTCAAGCATGTAACCCATGTAGATTTGGTGTTACCGCAACAGATTGCATGCAGCCCTGCCTTTTCTTCTTCTCCTCCTACTCATAAGTCCATCTCCTCCTTGGCTGACTTCTTCTTTTCCACTGCTACCGCCTCTTCCGCAACACCCCCCAAGCTCCCCAGAACGTATTTGACGTGCCGGGTGAGACGTTACCATGCTGTGCTGCAGCTGTTCTGCCTAGAAGCCAACACCCACACCGGTACAGCACTGATTTCAGCTCTGCTGTAACAGGCCGATCAGTGGCTAACCCCGCTCAATTTGACAGTAGGTAAAGTGGTGTGCGACAATGGTGCCAATCTTCTAAGCGCTCTGAAACAGGGCAAAATGACCCACATGCCTGAACTTAGTCATGCAGCGATTTGTTGCCAAATACCCCGGGATCCAGGATGTCTTTCGGCAGGCAAGGAAAAGCTCTGGCCATTTTAGAAGATGTTACATGGCCGCTGGGGGGAGGAGGAGGAGGAGCAGGAAGAGCAGGCTTTGAGGGGGACTTTAAAGTTTTCTGGGATCCATGGTGTTGTCTGTGGCTGGGGCGAGGAGGCCGAGGATGACATTTTCCTGGGTGATGAGTAGGAGCCAGGGGCGCTCCACCGCTTCCAATTTAGTGCAAATGGACGACTTCATGTTCCAGTGTTTGAAGAGGAACCCCCATATAAAAAGCATAAAGGGCAAGGACCAGGAATGGGTGGCAACGTACTTAGACCCCCCCCCCCCCCCACAAACACAAATTGGCAGACATGTTACCAGCATCACAGAGGGCTGTCAGAATGCAGCATTTCCAGGCCTTGTTGCGAGAGATGCTGCATTCTGCTGTTGTGGGCGCTGGCAGAGGAATTTCCACCCACAGCAAAAACAGGTGCTGGTACCAATCCTACCACACCTGCAAGGAGAGGGCTGTTTGAAGATGTGTTGGTCACTTCAGATATGAGATCATTCTTGCAGCCAACCCATCGACAGCCACCCTCCGCCTAGACCAACAGGTGTCCGACTACATCAGGTTGTCGATGTGGACGGTCTGAGAAGCGAGGAAACCCTGGACTACTGGGTGTGCAGGCTTGACTTGTTGCTAGAGCTGGCACAATTTGCTATGGAACTCTTGGCTTTCCCCTCGTCGACTGTCCTGTTCGAAAGGACGTTCAGCGCAGCAGGGCAGATCATGACCGATAAGCGCACTCGCCTAGCTTACGAGAGTGTGGACTACCTCACATTTCTAAGAATGAATGAGACATGGATCTCGGAGGAATTCAACACCTATGACGACCACGCAAATTTCCTCATGCCAGCCACACATATCCGCCACAACACAGGCGGATATGTGCAGATATTGTTTTATGTACATATAGCAGAATAAAAGGCCTTTTCTGTCAGGTGAATGCCTCATTTTTGGCGCCTGTACTCCAGTTGCCTACAGTAAAATTGTTATCCAGTGACCGCCTAATGTACCTCCAGCCACATAATCACTTGTTCTTTTCTGTCAGATGAATTTTTAATTTTTGGGCCTGTACTGGCCTACAGTAAAATTGTTATCCAGTGACCGCCTAATGTACCTCCAGACAGATAATCACTTGTTATTTTCTGTCTAGTGAATGCATAATTTTTGGGGGCCTATACTCCACTGGCCTACAGTAAAATTGTTATCCAGTGACAGCCTAATGTACCTCCAGCCACATAATTACTTGTTCTAAAATACATTTTTTCTAGGCTCCAGCAGGGCACATTTTTGAGAGTTTTCCTTTAAAAATGGCCCGGATTAAAATACATATTTTTTGTGGGAATTTTTGCCATTGATCCCCCTCTGGTATGTCACTGTCCATGTTGTGGGACTATTTCTGCACTTCTAGTAAGTATTTGGTGGCTGCAAATATGCCCTGAAGGTTTTTGTGGGTTCGCCTGCCATTAAAGTGAATGGGGCCCATTGCAAATGCGTGGTTTGCAAACATTTGATCTCAAACGCGCGTTCGCATTCGAGAAAACATCCCGGACGATGTTTGTCCATCACTACACATAGGTCACCACTGTAGCCAATCAATGGCGTCAGCAGAGATGTCCAGTGCATAGTTGAGGGCAGCAATTGGCTGCAGCACAGAACATAACCGCTGTGGCCAAGCAGATGATGTCAGCAGCGGGAGGACCAAAGCACAGCACTCAAATAAACAGGTGAGTATCCCTTAATTTGCTAATTTAGGTTATTTACAGGGAATGCCCAAGTTTTATATAACTTGGACTACCGTTTTAAAGTTAACAATGTTCACCTCCCTTTTTTGTAACAGAAACAAATAGTGAAGTAAAGCATGGCTTCCTATTTACTTATATAATATTTATTAGAGGAGAAATATATAAGATTTTTACTTTTCTGTGGCATATTTTAGTAACATTGATTTAATTTGGCAATAGCAGATCCTGAGGGGTGGTGGCTTATCAAATATTTAGTTTACTTTGAAGTCTTCTTAGTGGTTCGCTCTGCTCAATCTTTCTTTTTTTGGTGGTGTGAACTTCTAGCTTATAATTTAGTCTCACGTTTCAAGTTATAGTTGAATTATCCTACAGTATGCCAGAAAAACAAAATTTTCTTATATTCATTACCATGTCATGTCTGTAGGGCTGACAAAACTAGCTATTAGATTTGCCTAAAGTGTATCTGCTTGTTTGTTAACACGTATTTTAAAGTGTACCAGACTGCATAATTGTAGAGATACTTTGAAGTTCCTATCTGCTTACATCACAAGATTGCTCCCATTTCAATGTACATAAGTCATAAGAAGTCCATACACATAAGAACAAAATCGGCCAAACCCAATGCTTTTGGCAAGACTGGCTAGCAATGTTGAAATTAAACAAGCATTACTCTTTGTTTTCATAGGAGATAAGCTATCACCATAGGTGACTGGAAAGTGCTTACTCCCCCTCCTCCAAAACACATGCATGCTTGAGCAAAAATTGTGCAGGGCCACCTTTGGGCTATTTTCAAACAGTTACATTACAGTTGTATTACTGGTTTCCACAGTTTTTACTGAATTGCACATTTTTATTTTTACCATAGGCTCATAATGTGATTGAAAACCAGTTCAGTAGAACCACAGAAGGTCCAGGTATTGTGAGCATAATATGGACAAGAAATTACAGTATAATCATTGATGGCGCGGTCTGTTTATTAGGAAATAGACAACTGAGAATTTCCAGAAGCAAATTACTGGTATTACTAACCAGGTGGGTTTATCGGAAGGAAAATAGAAATTAAGACATGTACTAAATGGTGGCCACAATACTTTCCCATGGCAAATTGGAAGCGACTTTGTGAGACTCAAAAGAAATCTAACCTCCAATTACTTTTTTGCCATACGAAAGCATCACAATTGCCTTGCAGTAGATACAGTAGGTTGTGGCCGTAAATTGCTGTGCAACAGGAGCCTTAGACATTAACCTCTACTAAAACGCAGTTATTGATATGTAATACTAATAATGTAAAAGATAATAACATAAAGGAAATTAAATGTAAAATGTTAAAATGATGCTGTCAATGTTAACAATAACATATACACTCTAGCAAAGCGCATTTGTATAGGGCCTAATGAATAACTTTAATATATTGTTGCAGTTGTGTATAATATCTAGCTTGTTTGCTTACTTTTTTATAATATACTATACCCTTTTAATGAAGGTAATGTGCATCAATATAAACTTTTATTGTAACATTTACATTTTTTTTTTTTTTTGTTATTCTGCTTTATCACATAATATTTTTTTTATTTTTTTTTATTTCCCGGCGGTTTTATTTACAGGTATCATGCCTCAGGTCTAATGTAAATTATCTATTTATAGTATATTGCAAGAAAATAAGTAATGAAATGCACTGTCTAGGCAAGGCAGTTTTATTTCCGACTGACAATGCAGTGTATTTAGATTAGACCAAAGTTAAGAGGTTTGTATGCCAAAGTGGACAGTAAAATTGATGAAACATCAGGCTCTTACTGTTTTTATGTGCAGACACTTATGCTCTGATTGTTGCCCTAAATTGTACCAATAAAAAACATAGTCTGATTAGGGCAGTAAACTGCAAAACACCTAGATAGAGCTATCTTCCATCACAATTTCGCTACAAGGCTTCAAATAATTGTACCACTCAGAAGCCTGATACAATATGTACAGAATGCATTTATATTCTTATATGAATTGTGGTTCTCTTGCAAAGTGTTTTTGGTATTGAACATATTTTGTAAAGAAGAAATACAGAGGTAAAATGTGCATATTGGTGATGTGTCTCACTAGAGGGCACTCTTAACCATTTCTACCATGAGAAAATACTTTACCAAAGATTCAAATGCAGAAACAACTACACATTATTGTCTTCTAAACCTATGTTTACTTTCGTTCACTGCTAAGCATGATACTAACTTGTTAATATATTATTTTTGATAACCACTTCCAGACCGAGCCCTTTGCCTCCTTCCGGATGAGGACTAATTTAGCAAATCTGACATGTGTCACTTTATGTGGTAATAACTTTGGAACGCTTTTGCTTATCCAGGCCATTCAGTGACTTTTTTCTCATCACACATAGTGATGAGCAGCAGGAGCAATATTCGAATTTATAATATTTAGTGATTTTTTTGTAAAATATTCGCCATATATTTGCAAATTCGAGATTATATTCTTGACTGCGAAAATCGGCAAAGTATTATTTGCGTAATGCTTACAAAATACCGGCGTGGGTAATTATGCTACAATTTTCAAGCCGGTATAAGTTTCCTGAGACTGGAGAAAATGGTTGACATGGCAGAACATTAGAATAGCTTTATATGCAGATAGAGTGCTCCAATATATTTGTGCTTGCAAATTTTGGGCAATTAATGATGCGTATATTTTTCCGCAATACGTGCAACTTGTATAGTAAGGGGCACCCATGTTGCTAAACTGTGCCTTCTCATTGGCCCACAAGCTAGAAGAAGGGAGGGATGATCACCTGATGTGTACTGTGTTAAAAAAAAATAAAAAAAATAGTATTATAATATAATTATATTAATAATATTAATATTATGAATATATAGCACTATATTCTCAATATTTACGAATTCCCGAAGTGCTGATATTAACAATAAAAAAATTGTTTTTCGAATATTTGCACTCAACACTAGTCACATATTGTACATCATGTTAATGGTAAATTTGAGTTAATATGTTTTACCTTTATTTATAAAAAAAAGTCCAAAAGTTAACGAAAATTTGAATAAATTCACTGTTTTCTAAATTTGAGTATCTGCTTTTAAGACAGACAGTGATACCTCATAAAATACTCATTAATTAACATTCCCCATATGTCTATTTTATATTGTCATAATTTTGGTTAATGTTATTAAATTTTTTGAGGATGTAAGAAGGTTTAGAATTTTAGAAGCAATTTTTTACATTTTTAAGAAAATTTCCAAAATCAACTTTTTTAAGGACCAGTTCAGTTCTGAAGTCACTTTGAGGCACTCACATAATAGAAACCACCCATAAATAATAACAATAAGAACATTTTAAGAAAAAAAATTGTGTTTTTGTGTTGCCATTTTTCTAGAGCCATATATTTATTTATTTTTTCATTTTTCTAGCTATAGTCTTGTGTGAGTGCTTGTTTTTATTGCTACAATTTTGGGGTACATATGATTTTTCGATTGATTTATATTATGTTTTTTGAGAGGTGAGGTGACTAAAAAAAGCTGTTTTGGAGTAATTTTCATTAGTTTTTTTTCCGCCGTTCACTTGATGGGGTAGATCATGTGACATTTTTGTAGAGCCAATTGTTACAGATGTGGCAATACCAAATATGTCTATTTTATTGTAAGTTTTACACAATAAGAGCATTTTTAGAAAAAAATAAGTTTTTGTTTTGCAATTTTCTTAGAGCCATATTTTTTAAATTTTTCTGGCTATGGTCTTGCGTGGGGGCTAATTTTTTGCGGGATAAGGTGATGTTTTTATTGCTACCATTCTGGGGCACATACAGCTTTTTGATCGATTTAACATTACATTTTTTGGTAGGTGAGGTAACTAAAAAATAATTTTTGAAGTAAGGTTTATTTATTTTTTTACAGCATTCACCTAATGGGGTAGATGATCTGATATTTTTGTAGAGTCAGTCATTACTGATGCAGTGATACCAAATATGTCCATTTTATTAGTTTTTTTTCTATTTTTAACATTTTAAATGGCTTAATTATGGGATTTTTTTTACATGTGAACCTTCATTTTTTTATTTATTTTTTAAAAACACTATTATTTTTTTATTTATTTTTTATTTTGCACTTTGTGTCCTTCATAAGGTCATAGAAGACCTCTGGGGGACATTTAACTTTTTTTTTTACTATTGCTATTTTCTGTAACTGGGGCTGACATAGTAGCCCCAGTTACAAGGGCATTACACCCCCTAGAGAGGCTGTACAGTAGTATATTATGCTGTACAGCCTCAGTGCAGGGCTGATCGTTGTCTATGGAAGACCCGGCAGCTCCTGCACTCCCCCGGCATCACATGATCATCGGGCTGGGACAAGAAGCGCACTTTGCTTCTTTGCTATATACATAGCGCTCGTTCAGCACTGTGTCTACAGCGATCTGTAAGGCAGGAACACACAGGAACAGTCCCTGCCTTCTCTCTGGCCCACCGCTCGGCAGCTGCACGATTAGCTTGAAAATAAGTAAAGGTGCCCAACCAGCGAGAGTAAATGAATAAAGCTCGCCAGCTACCACGGTACTAAATATATATAGAAGGAGGAGGTAGCGTATTATAAGACTTAATGTTTAATAAATATGCGGATAAAAAATACGGACATAACGCATAATATCAAAAAAGTGTGCACACCAAAAACGTGTCACAAACAACAAATGCACATAATCAGTAGGAGACCACAATAATATGGTAAAGCCCATGTGAAGAAGATAACATTGTACCCCAACGCAGGTATATATTCCACAGAAAAATATATCTAAATGGGAACAGTCTTACCACTGGGTGACGGTCATCTGGGTATGGTAGCGCAGTCCCAGAAGCCAGTGTTACCTGTGGAACAGGGTCCAGATAAGACTAACTGTCCCTAGAAAACCCTACCAGGCCTATAGAGCCCTATGACCCAGCTAGGGGCCACACATCTGGGAGCTTAACCTATAGTGTAGGACTCTCTAGACAACCCTAACTGGGGGTACACAATGACAAATTCACTGTGGTGCGCAAGATCCCTACGCGTTTTTTCGCTAGATTAAAGCCCCAGACTTATCAGGGGATCAGGGGCTAGCATGGGAGGGAGTATGTCCTCATTGACTGGTGTCACAACAGACAGTCCCCATGCTAATGGGTAAAGTATTACAGCAATAGACTAGGATCCAGAGGGGACTTAGTAAGGGCTACTGAGCAGCATGTCGCTGATAAGAAACAGGCCCTATTCACTAGTGATGGGGGTCCCTTGGTCCCGGTGACTGCAGACAAGGGGCAACGTATGGCGCTTCCCTGTACGCGTGTAGCTTGCAGCTGCCATCTCTGAGAAGACGTTCTTAAACTTCCGATCAGAGATAAACCCGACCACCCAGGACGTTTATAGTCAATGGGCAGTCGGGAATTGGTTAAGTGAATGCTCTGTTATATTACAGTATTCAATATTAAACACATTCTCTGTATTAGTATACATAATTCTAACAAAAAACATATAAACAAATGTATTTTATAACAGACAGAGCAAAAAAAATAAAAAAGCTTTAGAATAGGACAAACTGTTTTTGCTTTCTGAGATTCTATCCTAAAGACTGTATTTAAAAACTGTATATATATCACAAATTAATATTGTATTGGAAATACCCTAGGCACCTGGGTTCACTGCACCCTGTAATATAGTCCTACATTGAACACCACGCCAAATTATGGGCCCAGATGTACAAGGTCGTGTGAGTGAGGCCTTAAGGTTGTTCAAACTGGAGCTTCACTTTATAGCCTGAAACACAATATAATGATAAATCAAACTGACCAAAGCAAAACCTGATATTAATAGAGGTCAGTCAATTTATTTTCACAGAGTACCGATTGCATCTATAAAGCCTTCTCTTCTCCTGAAGCTGTTTTACGCAGTAGAGGAATTTTAGTTTTTAGTGGCATTCTATTCTTTACTATGCCTCTTTTAAGCAAAAAAAAACAAACAAAAAAAAAACACTGTAATAGAATATCTTTTATAGGAAGTGTTTGCTGGATTTTACATCAGCCCAGCAAGCTCTTTATCCCGACAAGCATTACATGAGCGAGACCTGCATTCTGTAAAATAATGTGTACTAAATGTTATCTTTGCACAGCGGTTCCTGACATCAGCTGGCAGGAGCTCTTGTATTAGAGAAAAAATAAAAACTTTAATCAGCATACAATAGTGCGGTGTCACATATTAAAGCGTGCCATATAAGTTTGTTTCAAGGTATAACAAACAGCTTTGCTATCAGTCAAAGGGCTGGAAGCAGTACAAATAGTATGTGTAGGCTAAGCTTGTTATACAATCACAAATGTTCTAAATGGTTTTGCAAAGTACTGAAGTTCAGTTTAATGTACAAGGTCGAGACACATTATTATGACCACTTTGTTCTTTTGGTGTTGGCAATGCATAACTCATGAAGGAAGTCACATGTCTTGAGCTGGCTTGGTGTGTACATAAGGTGTGCAGTAGGCTGTCTGCACACATATCCCTCATTGCTGTTATGGTTAAAAAATGGCAATTTAGGTGCAAAAAAGAACGATTATTGTTTTTTGGGCCAAGGGTGGCAGCATTCCTGAAACTGCTCAGTTTGTGAATTGTTCACGTGATGTAGTGGTTAGAGTGTATCGTGAGTGGACAAATGGTACCATTGTGAATAAGCAGCGTGTACACTGCAGAGCACCATTCATGTGAGAGGTGAATGTCGGCTACACAGGTGTGCGAGGGCGGACAGACACCCTACAGTGGGGCAGCTCACTAACAAAATGAACCAGGGGGCTACCAGATATGTGTCTAAAACAACAGTTTTGTGATCTCTAGTGCATAAGGGACTATGAAACAGAAGGATTGTCACTTCACCTTTGCTTACAAAGTTGAATTGGCAGAAAAGGATTCAATTTTTACATCAGTATCAGAATTGGACTTCTGCAGATTGGCACTTTAAACCGATTTGGGTATGAATCTATCTTTCCAGATCACATAAACACATACATGGTGATTGTCTTACCTGGGGCAGATGGGATCTTCCAGATGGACGAGCAAGACAATGCAACGTGTCACACGGCTACAGATGTCTGGCATTGGTTGGAAGAGCATGATCAAGACTTACAAGTACTACACTGGCCCTCTAATTCTTCAGACTTAATCGAGGCAGTCCCACAGATGATCTGTTGGGTTCATCATGTTTGCTCTATGGATCCCCTACTACACACCTTCCAGCAGCTGTGGGATGCATTGTAGTAAGCATTGCCCCAAATACCTGTGACAACCTGCCAGGACCTTATTGAGTCACTCCCAGCCCATGTGCCTGCTGTCCGTGTTGCACACGACAGTTACTATGAATATTAGCTCGTGATCATAATAGTGTGACTTAACTGCATATTCTTCTGTAAGAAATGACATGTAGAAAAAAGATGCCTTTAAACTAAATCAAAAAGCTGGGCTTTATATACTGTCAGAACTTTCAGATTACTGGAGAAACACAAAGTTTGGAATATGTGACGTCCATGGCAATGAGTAGCCTGAATCCCCTCTAAACCTTATGCCCTTCAAAAGCAGTTTTGCACTCTTCTGGTTCTAGGCTGATGATTTTGGCACTGACATACTGTAACATGCTACCACATTTAGACCTTGAAATTCTGGATATAAATTTAAGTTAAATCTAGTTGTAGGTGTGTGAGTAGGTGGGGGTTTTAGTTTAGCAATTAGAGTCCCGCTCAACCCACAACTGTATTATAGTTATATACCAGTTATTGTATCTGGCTAAAGACAAACTTTGGTTACAAGGGCAGAACACATCTTGTTTAAGTGGCACATGGTCAAAGTGATGTTGCAGTTGAATTGGCATGGATCTAACACTCTTCTCATCGCACAGGTATCTATTAAATTCATATATTGACATTTAACTGTTAGCTAACAATTCAATTTCCCTGCAAGTTTTAATTCATGGTACATATCTGTTTCCATGTCTTGCTAAATTATCAAATGTTTTTTATCTTTAATTTGTCCGCCCATTAGTCTGTTCATTGCAGTATAGAATTTTCACCTTGTGTATTAAGTCTAGGAGATTATTGCAATAGGGAAACATTTTTGAGATGGGTGTGGGCCCCAGAGTTGCAACTCAAACCTAAGAACATTTATGGCAAAGCCTTTTAACCATCTGATTCCACTGTGCAACACAAACACTGGTCTTATACATCACTGAAGCATTTACTTGTATGCTGTCATCTGCATGGGACATTTCTCCTAACACCTTCTTTTACTACTAATGTCAAATTCTTACCTGCCATACAAACCCCCATTTAACTGTGCACTCTTAATAAGTTTGCATCAAATTCACCTTTATTGATGACTTATTCCTTTCAAACTTTCTCAGCCTGCATAGCTTCAAAAGGCCAACACCCTTTCCCCTACTGCTCCAGATTTTTTGTTATTCCTCCAGATCTAAGAATGTGCAGGTTGTAGGAGTATGCAAACTCCTTTCCCCATACTGCGCATTCCAGATCATTCTTTAATACCCTCACTCACATTCCTAACCTCTGAAGTTTATTTTTCTACCCGTTCTCTTTGCAAGTTGAGGCTGTCTATCATCCCTTGGGCTCACAGGTTCCTTGATAACTTTGTCCTTATTTTGTATCTTGTGAAATACCTACTCTAAGTATGTGTGATGTTAACATCCCCAATAAAAACTCAATTTGCCTCTTCGTTTCTTTCTTTAACCTCTTTATTTGGCCTTTCACAACTTACTAACCTTCCTACACTTATTCTTCTACACAGCTCCCTCTCCAGGTAGCCAACACAGGATATACAGCTTATTGTTGGCTAGAGGGACTCAACATCATCAGCAGAGAAGCACACTTTGAGCTTGTGAATGTGCATCTCTGTTGACAATTCTGTAACCTTCGAGCTCGTTATAAGCTGCAGGTTCCATACTGTCTGTGAAAAAACTGCACAATCACTTGGTATCAGTTAATTGATCAGGCAAAACTGTAACAGAAACTACTCTGGCATGGTCCTTTCTGATTGTACAGTGCAAGAGCAAGATGAGTTCATACCCACTTGACATATCATAATAGGGAATAGAATAAATTAACATTTTTTTTAAAGCTATAGAAATAGGATACCATGAAAATGAAAGGTAACACACTGATTTTAAATTTATTAGAAGGAATTAAATTCGTTTTTTTGGACATATAATGTTATTTCACCAGGATTAGTCCACCAGTGCAATTTATTTCATACCAACTCCTTATAGTAATACGTTTTGAACCCTTGTATTATTGGCAGCGGTGTCATCTGATCACCGATCCAGCCCTTGCCCTTCGGTGTAGAGAAGGAGATAAATCTCTCCTGTGTAGCGGACTTCCTGCAAGCTAAAGCACTGCATCATTATCTATCAGATTAAAGAAGCATGATAGGAAATATATGCTATATTAGGGCAAACATGTTTGAGGAGTAAAAGAATCAAGATTGCATACAGCAACTCTAATAGGTATACACAACATACACAAGAACATCTATATTATTATTTAATAATAAACTAAGTAATATAAATATACAGTACATATATATATATATATATATATATATATGCAAACATATATTATAGGCTTTAGAAAGAATAAATACATATGCAAATAACACAGATGCTTCTGTTAGTTACAGAGCAGAAAATGACCTCTTTAATGTGCATGTTCCACCAATGATTTGCTGAATTCACATCACAGTCCAGTGGACCTTGTTAAAATGATCTGACCACTTACTGTATATAACATTCAAAAACGATAGCCTGCAGCATGACAAAGGCACAAGGTCAGATTAGTTTAGTGAATTTAAAAGTTAATTTTGAAACATGTTTATGATTTTAAAGATTTATTTTTAATTTGTACTAATAAGAATGAGCACTCATCCTTGACAGTAAAAGCTTTTAAAATTCATTATTTACTTATTAAATACCACCTGCTGTATTAAGATTGCTGTCAAACATTTTTTCTAAATGTCTCTACTCCAAAGATTTTTAATGCTCCTTGCAAAAGAGCTGCATTAGCCGATGAAATCATGGAAATAGAAATTATTAATTTTTTCCTGTATATTCATCATTTTTTCATGGTTCACACATTAAGCCTCTTATGTCTAAAAACAACAGACTTGAATTTTTAGAATATGCAAATGATATAATGTTTAGTGCAGCGTTTTGCTTATAATCTGCACCACATATTATTATGGTTATTTGTATTACATAGAAAACTAATTTGAAAAAAATAATGAATGTAATTTTTTAATCACAGTCCAATTCAATGAGTGCATTGATCAATTGCCACACGATCTATGATCGTGACATTACTGGCCTAGCAAGAAGTTGCAGCACTCAATGGTGCACTGCAGCCTCTTCAAACAACTAATTGGCTGGGGTGCCAGGAGTCAGACTCCCACATATCTGGTACTGATGACTGGGGATGAGCTAATCGACTTTGGATGAAACATCCGAAGTAGATTTGCATAAAACTTTGCTCTAATACTGTACGGAGCAGGAGCTCTGTACAGTATTAGAATGCATTGGCCCCTATGAGCCGAAGTTATTACTTCACGAAGTCTCCCGAGACTTTGCATAATAACTTCATAAATCAATTTCTACTGTAAAAAAAAAAAAACATTTCATGAACTCGGATTTGGTTACAAATGTTTTTTACAGTAGAAATTGATTTATGAAGTTAGTATGCGAAGTCTCGCAAGACTTTGCAAAGTAATAACTTCGGCTCATAGGAGCCAATACATTCTAATACTGTACGAGCTCCTGCTCTGTAGTTTTATGCGAATCTACCTCGGATGTTTCATCCGAAGTCGATTCGCTCATCCCTACTGATGACCTATCCTATTTATAGACTTTTATAAACCCTTTAAGTTATGGCTTTGCTTGGAAGCCAACAGAAAGACCTATCACTTTTAGAATAGGTGGCTTAAAGATGCTAGGGATGGAGACATAACAGGCATCAAAGCTTAGCCAAACATTACAACACCTACATCAAGATATGAATAGACATTTTATAAGAGAGGACACTACTTTGAAGGGATTCCACCATGGTTATAAAGTGAAGTGACTTTATTTATTCATATGAATTCAGCCCTCCAAAACAGCAGTCCTGTGGTGTATTACCACCATCCTTTCAGCTAGACAGCAGATGGGTCGTACTGTATAGTAAAGTATGTGAAATGGCAGTATGTAACATAATGTCACAGACGTATCGAGACATACGGATGTCCCTGTGACAGTTAGTGGCAGGAGATCTTTGAGACTGGCAACACATGGGTTGGTTTGACATGTTTACCTTGTAGATCAATTGGCATCTGTGTTGTTTCTGGCACTTGTCAAACCCTTAACCTACGGGTGCTGCTATTGTGGTCATTTAACTTTCCCTATTTATAGTTGTCTCTCCCACAATGCGGTGCGGTTTATAGCTTTAGTTGGACCTGTGGATAGCTGGTGTTTGGATCTCTGGTAAGTTCCTGGTGGTGCCATAGCTTCTTGAAAGTTAAGTGTTACCTTTCCCTTTCTATTTTGGCTGTGTGTTGCATTTCTTTATTGTTTTGTATTAGGCCTTAGAGAGACTCCCGTTCATCCTTCCTTTTGGAGGAACAGGATGTCTAATTCCTGCCATTAGTACGAGGGTATTTTAGGGTTAGATAGGACTTTAGGCATTCCTGTGTATGAACTTATCTACCTCTTATCTACCTCAGTCAGGGCTTTGATTAGGGTTTTCACTAGGAGGTGTCCATCTTCCTTCCCTAGTTTTCAGGCCTTATTTCCTTTTTCCTTTCCCCCCTATGTTCGATGTGGGGGTCTCCCTCCCACACTAGAGCGTGACACATAATCATTTTCAGAGCTACCAGAACTGACCAAGAGGAATATCATGTTATAGACCACATAACTCCCATAATTAGATTTTTTTTTTTTTTTTTTTTTTTACTGCTAACTCAGTTTAGTGGATTCAGTTACATTCACCAACTCACTAACTTTTTACTGTGTTTCTCTAATACTTTAACTAAAGAGATCCATGATTGTGACAGATTGTAATATTTTATGCTCAACATTAGCATATAATGGAATAAAGAAGATAAGGGGAAATTATGTGTGTATTTTGAACAGCTATAAGTCTCATTTTAACCCCTATATGAGTGCAACTCCAAGTTTTGTACTCCATCTGGTCTGGCACAAACACATGGAAAAAAACTGAAAACATTTAATATATTTCTCTATTTATATAGTTAAGGGTAAGAACAGGTAGGTTCTTCTGGTTAATCTCTACACTAAGCTAAACATGAACACAATTAGCCCTTCTTGTGTATTTTAATATTCAACTCTTTCTACTAATTTGACTTCCTCTACATGTAATTTCCCAGTGCCATCCATTCCCAAGCAAAAGCAACTTAACTGAATCCTTTTATACTTCTATATGCTAATCCAAAATCTGTCAGCATCAAACTCCACCTTAACATTCATGAAGCTTTCAGCAGTAATAGCATAATGCAGATGAATGAGTGAAATATTAATATGACTGAGACCATGTACATATAACCTTTTAAGCATTTAGTGAAAAGTTGACTTGGTGAAATACCATCCTGGAATCTAATAAAGCTAATTCTCCTATGGGAAGTCAAAATAATTCTGTTCACAAGCTAATATTTCCTATTTCACAGTGATGTTCAGCTCATAAAATATATTTCTCTATTGAAATTTACTACAGAACCACCTATTAATTATTTACCTACTAATTACTTGGATGCATTACTTTTATTGACAATTGTTGCAACTGAGCAATATAAATCAATTAATTATTTTTACTGTTTGGGAGTTTTATCATTTTTGTTTGATAAATGTTTTATTTTATTGCTTAATAGTTGCCAAAGTAGTACCATTATTACTATTACTGATTCATAAAGGTTTTAGTAGCAATTATATCAACAGTAGCAAAAAAGTTATCATTAATAGTTTTATAATATAATTAAATATTTACACCTGTTGTTACTAATTACCATCATCATCATTATTATTCTGATTATTATTATTAATGATAATAGTATTTTTTATTGCTGGAGATAATAGGAAGTGGCTCCCTATTATAGTGCTGGGTTTTCCCTATTATTATAGAAGACCCCTGAGTTTGTCTCTCACCCCATTCTCTTCTCATGACCAGGGCCGTCTTTACCAAGGGGCAAAAGGGGCAGCTGCCCCGGGCCCAGTTGCTCCTGGGGGGCCCAAGGCAGCTACCTCTTGAGCCCTGCTAGCTACTGCCCCGGGTGTCAGGCTGTCTGTGTACTTTAACGTTGTGATCTAGGACCTTAGATGACATCATCACCATGTGACCAGTAACCTAGCAGTTACTGGTCACATGGCTATGAGGTCATCACAGGTCCTAGCAGGAGTGTTGCAGAAGTTAACTGTGGAGCTTTTTTGTGTGAAGATTACATCAGAAAAAGGTGACAGGGGCTTTTATGTTAATATACTGTAAACTACTGTATAGTGGAAGGCTGTATATTGTGTGGGGGCCTGTATACTGTGTGGTGGGCTGTATACTGTGGGGGGCCTGTATACTGTGGGGGCTGTATACTGTGTGGTGGGCTGTATACTGTGGGGGGGCCTTATACTGTGTGGTGGGCTGTATACTGTGTGGTGGGCTGTATACTGTGTGGGGGGCCTGTATACTGTGTGGGGGGCTGTATACAGTGTGGGGGGTCTGTATACAGTGTGGGGGGTCTGTATACAGTGTGGGGGCCTGTATACTGTGTGGGGGCCTGTATACTGTGTGGGGGGGCTGTATACTGTGTGGGGGGATGTATACTGTGTGGGGGGGCTGTATACTGTGGGGGGGGCTGTATACTGTGTGGGGGGGGCTGTAAACTGTGGGGGGGGCTGTAAACTGTGTGGGGGCCTCTATACTGTGGGGGGGAATTATACTGTGTGGGGGCTGTATACTGTGTGATAAGCTGTATACTGTGTGGGGGGCTGTATACTGTGTGGGGGCCTGTATACTGTGGGGATCTGTATACTGTGTGGGGGGCTGTATACTATGGGGGCCTGTATAATGTGGGGGGGCTGTATACTGTGGGGGGGGGCTGTATAGTGTGGGGGGCCTGTATATTGTGGAGTGCTATACTGCTGTACTGTATACTGTGGGGGTCTGTATACTGTGGGTGCGGTATAGTGTGGAGTGCTATACTGCTGTACTGTATAGTGTGGCGGGCTGCATCGTGTATAGTTTGGGGTGTTGTATACTGTGAGGTGTTGTATACTGTGGGCTGCTATACTGCTCTACTATATACTGTGGGGTACTGTATAGTGTGGGGTGCTAAACTGCATACTGTGTGGTGCTGTATACTATAGGGTGCTATACTGCATACTGTGGGATGCTGGGGTGCACTGTAACACTAGGGTGAGCCGAGCCCTGGTCTCCTTCCTGCAGAGCGGTGCCTACTTCCAGCTTGAGCCCAGCTGTCCAGAGCACTGATCCTAAGCCGCTGGAGTCTTCAGAACTGGAAGTATTTACAGTCATTCACTGGACTCTACCAGATATGTGGATTTTTTGAGTATGTGTTGTGGTTGAGGGCGTGATTGCCTGCTAAGGTGTGGGAAGGTGGGATCCAGGGGGCCCAAGTAAATTTTTGCCCAGGGTCCAATCAATATTAAAGATGGCCCTGCTCATGACTCTTGGGTCAGTCTCCCTTTTGTAGTATTAGTATTATTTTAATTTATTTAAAGCTATTTTTAAAGTTAATTATCTGGAGAATTTTCTTCTCTTTCAATGGGAGCACAGAATCTTACACAAGACAGACAAACATCTATGTCTCATTAATATGCTTGCATTAACCTCCCTGTATGCAGAAGGTTCCTTGACATATAGCTCGAGAGATACATATGGTATGCAATGCCACAATTTTCTTCTCTATTGTTTAGAGAGAAATATAGATAAATATTTCTATTAATTTAGAATGCATGACTGAATAAATTAATTACTGGTATATGAATTACTTCACTTGCTTTTCTGTGAGATCACTATGCCAGTACTGAGGAGAGTGAAAGGGAGCAGGGAATCTACTGAATCTGTTAGTTCACCAATGAAAGCAGAAGAAGGTAGACTGGAAGGATAAACAGCAAAATAAGCTACCAGAGAGAAAAGTTTAATGTGCCTAAACAATTAGTAAGTAAGTGGCTTAATTCAGTATTTTTTCCCAATTCACCCCATTTTGAGTTTTTTCCCTACTTCCCACTACATTGTATCCCATATTAAATGATGGCATTAAAAAGTACAATTATCCCGCAAAAAAAGCCCTCATACGGATATGTGAACAGAAAAAAAAAAAAGTTATGGTTGTAGGAAAATAAGGACGAAAAACAGTTAAGAACTGAGTTACAGTAGTAGTACAAAATACATGTTTACTAGTGTTGAGCGAGCCTGCTCGGCTGAATACCAGTTCGGCTCGAGCATCGCTATGTTCGGCACATGGCGTTACTCGGCCGAGTACCGCATGTGCTTGAGCTCAATGCTTGAGTCTCCTTCCTGCACGTTTTGCGGCTGCTAAGCAGCCAATAAACGTGCAGGTAAGTATTGCCCTCACTGTAATGCTAGTAGCCATGTTGGCTACTGGCATTACAGTGATTGGCTGTTTGGAACGCGTCATCGGGTTCTATATAACACCTGATGACGAGTGTTTGGCTCAATCTAAGTCAGGGAGAGCTGATCATCGGAAGGGACAGACAGTGTAGGGAGCGTAATTGAATATTATTCCTGTACAAAAACGTTTCAGAGACCCAAAAGTCCTTGTAGTGACTATTGTGTGTGACAGCAGCAATATATGTTTGTAGCGCAACCTGCGCTAAATTGCTCAGTGTTAGGAAGAACTGTGCATAGGACGGGACAGACAGTGTAGGGAGTGTAATAGGAAGATTTTTATACAAAAAACTTTTCAGAGACCCAAAAGTATTTTTAAGGACTATTGTGTGTGACAGCAGCAATATATATTTTTAGCACATCCTGCGCAAAATACCGTGTAATAGGCCGCTGCGGACAGTTAAATTATTTGTGTCACATCTCCTGTGTAAAATGTGCACATCCCTAAAATATCAGTGACATTCAGTGCTCTTTTCCGTAGACATTGTCCACTGTGGACAGTTAAATAATTTGCGCCACATCTCCTGTTTATCGTGTATGCATCCCTAAAATCTCAGTGCCATCCAGCGCAGTTTTTCCGTAGACGGTGTCCGCTGCGGACAGTTAAATTATCTATGCCACATCTCATGTTTAAAGTGTGCGCATCCCTAAAATATCAGTGACATCGAGTGCAGTTTTTCCGTAGACGGTATCCGCTGCGGACAGTTAAATTATCTGTGCCACATCTCCTGTTTAAAGTGTGCGCATCCCTAAAATATCATTGATATCCAGTGCAGTTTTTGCCTTCCTTGGATGTGATAGCCGTTTTTCAGGCTCCCTCTCCGGAATCGAACACTGATTCCCCGTTACCCGTGGTAACCATGTTAGGTGCATAAAAGAACATCAAAAGTTGATAGGGCAGACATCCAAATGGATCATCAACGTCACGGGGACGTGCAATCAGGCAGAAGTTATCTAGAGTCAACAAAGCAGCAGCAGGCCCACGCTCATAATGTTTGCGATGGTCAGCTCACCTGCAGGCCCTCGGGTATCTGTGACATACAGTGTACTTTTTGTGTAGATGCTGCGAACAGTGATATTACTTGTGCTACCTCTCCTGTATAACGTTTTCTCATCCTAAATACCAGTGACATTCCCTGTAATTTTTTATAACACATTCCAATAACAGGGCCTCTTAAGAGCCCTGTATTGTTATTTATCGTCACTACCTCCCAGAGATGTGAAGGGGTAATTTGCACGCCCCCTGTTTGCCTTCCTTGGATGTGGTAGCCGTTTCTCAGGCTCCCTCTCCGGAATCAAATACTGATTCCCTATTACTTGTGGTCACCATGTTAGGTGCATAAAAGAACATTGAAAGTTGATAGGGCAGACATCCAAATGGATCGTCGACATCACGGGATGTGCGATCAGGCAGAAATTATCTAGAGTAAACAAAGCGGCAGCAGGCCCTCGCCCATAATGTTTGCGATGGTCAGCTCACATGCAGGCTCTCAACCAAAATTTTTTCGATGGTCAGCTAAGCAGCAGGCACTCTCTTATAAGAGTCCTCACCGCTGGGGGTCACGTAACTAATTAACATGGAGGAGTCTCGTTGGTTATCGGAATTAACCTGACAAATAGCTACACCAACTCAGAACAGCCATGTACCATCACCCACAGAATTGAGAAAGAGCTATCAATCTGTCAATCCTTTTCGTGTCCGGACAGGGTGAGGTTTGCCGTGTTGAGTCAAATTAAGCCGTAGACTACACTCCTGGTGGTGCCCTTCCATCAATTAGTTTAAGATTAGTTTAATTTTCAGCTTTGCAACCATACTCCTCCTGGTACCCAAAGACTTTGGTTTCCCGGAAGATGTTTGGCAGATCATGGGATCGTCTTCGAATCTCTGACTTTCATTGTTGATTAATGAAAACATTCTTGGCAAATGCTTTCACTGTGGTTTGTCTTGCGCCGGTCCACTAATTTGACCTCTAGCAGCGTAATACGAATGCCACGACCATCCCATTTAATCATGGCCCGTTACGAAAATCAACAAAATTTTTGGCTGAACTTACACTTTATGTATAAGTAAATATACAGGAAAGAATGTTTCCTAACAATTTTTCCTCTAAAATCGATTTCCTCTTCGGTTTTGTGCATATTATTGTCAGTCTGTAAAAGTGGCGTACTACTCAGACAACATCGTTCCCAGCAGCGACCTGGGAATCCAAGATGCATCCAGACATCCTCCCCATGCTGTTCCCGAACCATTTTGGTGAAATTTTCCTATGAACCAGGCACCCTCCACTTTTCAGAGCAGGGGGTGACTAGTTTAATGCTCGGGTTCTCCAATTAACTTTCATTGACCGAGCACCCGAACATCCCGTTCTGTTCGGCCCGAGCACCCGAGCACTACGGTACTCGATCAACACTAACAGTTACCACATTTCTCCACTTGAGTATTTTATGATATGCTATGTTATCTGTATAGCTTGCTGTTATCTGTATAGCCTGCTGTTCAATACAAAGCTACAATTTGAATGGCACAATACACAACTAGTGTATCATGCTGAGAAGTGAAATTCCAAGAGAGCAGCGTGCCGTTCATACATATTGTGTGTGATATATCTATATAAAGAAGGATGTATATACATGTATATGTTCCACGATCACTCAAAAACGCAACCATCGATTTCAACGAAACTTGGTATGCACAACCCTTGCTACCTGGAAAGAAATCTTGTGGGGTCATAGCTGTCTAGGACATATTGTTCCTGAGATATTCCCAAAAAATGACCTGGATTAGCCTGCAAGTATTTCTATTTATATTCCAACTGCCATACACGGTCACATGTCTTTTATCAGCCAATAGAAGCTTGCAGGCCCTTAGTCTCCACATACACACAGGTTTACTCCAGGTTTCCATAACAACCCAGCCATTTTTCTTCACTGCTGTAGGTCAGCTTTAGGCTAGGGCTACACAACGACATGTGTCGTGCGACAATAAGTGGCACGACACATAGGGCACAACTACACTGCTACATGGGTCGCGCGACATTGATGTCGCACCAATGGCACGTGACAATTTTTATAATGATAGTCTATGGTGTTGCACTGTGACATGATGCGACTGCAACGCAACAGTCACAGAGAAATCCATCTTGGATGGATTTTTTTGCAAGTGTCATGTCACAGTGGCAGCATGTTACATGTTGCAGTGCAACACCATAGCCTATCATTCTAAAAATTGTTGAGACAAAATGTTGCGTGACACATGTCATCGTGTAGCCCTAGCATTAAAGGGGCAGGGTGCTGAAGAAGTCACTGTTAAAGGGGCAGGCGCTGTGGAGGTCACTGTTAAAGAGGGGTTCACTGTGGATGTTATTGTTAAGGGGGCAGGCAGCTGTAGAGGTCACTGTTAAAGGGGTGGACACTGTGGAGATCGCTATTAAGGGGGCAGGGGCCACCATTAAAGGGGAAAGTGGTGTGAAAGTCACTGTTAAGGCAGCCTGGTAGTGTGAGGTCACTGTTAAGGCAGCGGGCCCCTGAGGAGGTCAATGTCAAGGGAGTGGGGTGCTCTGAAACTCACTGGTAAAGGGGCGGGCTGCTGTGAAGGTCAAAGTTAAGGGGATGGGCTCCTATGGAGGTCCAATTGTAAAGTGGCAGAGCACTGTGGGGAGGTCAGTGTTAATGGGTGGGGAACTGTGGATTTCTCTGTTAAAGGGGTGGGGTGCTGTAGAGGTCAATGTTATGGGGGATACTGCTGATATATTTTAACGACACACACAAACATTGAATGAAATAGATGAAATATACCCGTGCAAAGCCGGGTCCTTCTGCTAAAATATATATATATATATATATATATATATATATAATACCACAAATATTGCAGCAGCACAGTCAGACCACGTGCACTGGGTGCAATTCCTCACAGAGGTAGGCTTCTCCTCCACAATATATACTCAACAAATACTCAACTAATGACAAAGGCCTCATTGAGCAGGCCGAAACGTTGCTGGGAATAAAGTTTTGGGGTCGTCACCCTGTCACCAATAGCTGGAAGTGCTGCCTCGTCATTTGTTGAGTATATATATATATATATATATATATATATATATATATTAAACACACATATGCACACAAATACACAGAAATATTATTATTAACCCTTTTACTTAAGAGTATCAGACATGTAAGTGTTAAAATAAAGTGAAGTGGAAATATGAATATATTTGTCTACTGAGCTTCAAGTTTCAGCAAAAGGATATAAACTGTCTGAAGCTAGATACCAACTGGATTCACTTTTATCTAAAGTACTTATACTTAGTTGTGCTTCAACGAATATAATTACTGAAAGTTTAGGGAATAGACCAACTGTAAAATAAAATTGTTAGGTTTGTTGGAAAAAATTCACATACCGTGCAATGCCATGGCTATTTGGCTTAGACATTCTTCTTTACTTCAAAAGTTAAAAAATTCTCAATATTAAAAGATACACATATGAGAGTGCAATGATATAACATAATGTAGCATAACTAGAATGTCATTATATAATATACAGTTTAATGTATTGTTTAGGAATTGCACAAAAAAAATATTACAGTGTAAAGTAAACATCTTTAGGTTATTCTGTTTCTTGAGATGAACACTCACTGGACAAGGGGAATTTGAAAATTCTACTAAAACATAAAAGATGATAATGCTAAAATGGATAAAAAAAAGTCCACATTTTAAAAGCTGTTTCTAGTCCAAAGATATAGTCAGTTGTTTACAGACAACTATAATCATGTGACATTATTCTTTATCAGCACATAGTTCAAAGTATTAGAAAGAGATTGACTACTGTCAGGAACACTATGCTAAAATGGCTATGTGCTACTAAACAAAACAAGGAATGCAACAGCTCACTGCAAACCAAATAAAGTACAAAATTGCATCATAATATCAAATGCTAAACTAATAAGTTAGAGATACTTGGCAAATCGTTTTGTACAAAATTATTTGAGCCCGTCTGCCGAACGTCAAGGCAATCTCTAGTTAGACGGGTTCCTAACACTAAATATATCTGTTATGTGCCATAGCGGCTATCATACAATTCAGAAAGTGCAGGTTCCACTTACATGCTGGATCCGCCTGAATTTCCGTCATTTTCGGTGCCAAAATGGCCTCCACTATATCCAGGGAAAGCAGTCACCAGCATGCACGCCGGGCCCACTCCACACCACCCCTGGCGCCACATGGTCACCAAGGACTGCAATGAGAGTCCACACACTATCTCTCTCCTGGTGCCATGTGGCTTCAGTGAGTGATGGGGAGCGGGCCAGGCTACTAAAAGTACAAAATTATATATCTCTCTAAAATAATATAAAAAAAGTTTTCTGAAAAGAATCATCTATAGTGTTTTTACTGCAAGTATCATGAAAGAACTTTGGGATTGGAATCTATAATACTTAGGTGATTATCATAACAGGTGCATTTCATAAAAACAATTTTGGTAGAAGCATGGCATTTAGATAACAATAAAGCATGTAAAAGGAAACAGGCTCCAGAGATACTAAGAATCAATTTAACTTCTCAAGAGCAAAATAAAATAAAAGCAGACAAAATATTTTTCATAAACTGTGAATGATTACAAATACATTAGAATGTTTATAATAATCTAACTAGAGTATGCACCAGTAGCAGTCAGTTTTTTGTGTAATTATATTAACTAATCAGATCACATGACAGATTCCCATGGGATGCTAAATTCCACTAGATTATTATTATTATTATTTTTTTAAGTGGTCCACCAAGACTGTGAATCCCTTTTCATATTTATAGGTATGTTGCAGTAGCAGAAGAAAGTCACCCGTTTCTGGTGCTCTGGTTTAAGTGTTGGGCTTTCATCTCCTTTGCTTCTGGTCCCCACTAAATTAGAAGTATGAACTGAAGCACCATCTACATGAATTTCACTATCACTTAATTAATGGCCTCAAATGTGGCAGTGGTCACATGCCATACCTGCAGATATCACTAATGAGGTCACTATTTGGCTGCCAGCAATGGCTTGTGTGTAGAAAGCACATCAACATTCTGGTCCAGCAGTGACCAGAAATGGAGCAGAAGAGAACTCAGTGCTAAAGCATCAGGGACAGGCAAGTCATTTACTTTCTTAACCCCTGCACCCTGACTGCAAATATGAAAAGGGGGTCCCGTTCTTTGAGAACCCCTTTAAGACTGAGGTTTCTTAACCTTTAAAATGGAACACCAAAGCAGCCTGTCTCCTATATGGGGAAGTATATCAAATGTAATACTTTTAGATTAGTAAGAGTGCCTAAAGTTTGCAATGGTATACAGTAAAGTTGATACAGAAGAAAATAAATGTGTATCTAGATACAATTAATATTTAGCTGACCATGTGGGATCAAGAAAGAATGTATCACTTAATAGGTTTGCCCAGGATTTTGATATTGATGGCCTATCCTCAATATCTGGTCTGGGGGCATGCGACTCACAGAACTCCCACTGATCAGCTGTTTAAAAGTGGCTACAGAGATCAGGTGACCGCCGTGGCCTCCTCACAGCTTATCAAGTGCAGAATGGTATATTGTATTGCAGTTGAGCTTGGTAGTGCAGCTCAGACCCATTCTCTTGAATGTGACGAAGCTGTACCTAGGCCATATTACCAGTGGTCACTGATCAGTTATTGATGACCTATCCTGGTGTGAGGCCATCAATATAAAAGTCCAGGACAACCCCATTAAGTAAAATCGATGCTATCAACCAGAATATTGTTGTTGTTTTTTTGTCTAGATTAGGGGTCTCCAACCTATGCCTCTCCAGCTATTTCAAAACTACAACTCTTCAACAAGAAAATATAGCAACAACTGGAGACATATAAATAAATAAATCTTTATTATGACACAATTGTTTTAACCCCTTAAGGACCGGGCTAATTTTCGCCTTCAGGACCAGGCCATTTTTTGCAAATCTGACCAGTGTCACTTTATGTGGTGATAACTTTAAAACGCTTTGACTTATCCAGGCTATTCTGAGACTGTATTTTTTCGTCACATATTGCACTTCATGACACTGGTAAAATGGAGTAAAAAAAAAAACATTTAAAAAAAGAATTTGGCAAATATTTTTGGCAAGTTTCTATTTTTCTACTTCTATAATACATATTAATACCTACAAAAATAGTTATTACTTTACATTTCCCATATGTCTTCTTCATGTAAGGATCATTTTGTGAATTGCATTTTATTTTTGGGGGACGTTACAAGGCTTAGAAGTTTAGAAGTAAATCTTGAAATTTCTCAGAAATTTTCAAAAACCAACTTTTTAAGGACCAGTTCAGGTCTGAAGTCACTTTGTGAAGCTTGCATGATTGAAACCACCCAAAAATGACCCCATTCTAGAAACTACACCCCTCAAGATATTGAAAACTGATTTTACAAACATTGTTAACCCTTTAGGTGTTCCACAAGAATTAATGGAAAATAGAGATACAATTTCAAAATTTCACTTTTTTGGCAGATTTAACATTTTAATATTTATTTTTTCCAGTTACAAAGCAAGGGTTAACAGCCAAACAAAACTCATTATTTATAGCCCTGATTCTGTAGTTTACAGAAACACCCCATATGTGGTCGTAAACTGCTGTACGGGCACACGGCAGGGCGCAGAAGGAAAGGAATGCCATATGGTTTTTAAAAGGGAGATTTTGCTGAAATGTTTTTTTGGACACCATGTCCCATTTGAAGCCCCCCTGATGCACCCCTAGAGTAGAAACTCCATAAAAGTGATCCCATCTAAGAAACTACACCCTCAAGATATTTAAAACTGATTTTACAAATGTTGTTAACCCTTTAGGTGTTCCACAAGAGTTATTGGCAAATAGGGATGCAATTTCAGAATTTAAATTTTGGGCAAATTTTCCATTTTTATATATTTTTTTCCAGTTACAAAGCAAGGGTTAACAACCAAACAAAACTCATTATTTATGGCCCTGATTCTGTAGTTTACAGAAACACCCCATATGTGGTCGTAAACTGCTGTAGCCCCCCTGATGCACCCCTAGAGTAGAAACTCCATAAAAGTGACCCCATTTTAGAAACTACAGGATAGGGTGGAAGTTTTGTTGCTCTATATTACACTTTTTGTGAGGCAAGGTAACAAGAAATAGCTGTTTTTATTTACAACATTCATCTGACAGGTTAGATCATGTGATATTTTTATAGAGCAGGTTGTCACGGACACGGCGATACCTAATATGTATACATTTTTTTAATTTATGTAAGTTTTACACAATGATTTCATTTTTGAAACAAAAAAAAACATGTTTTAGTGTCTCCATAGTCTGAGCACCAAAGTTTTTTCACTTTTTGGGCGATTATCTTAGCTAGGGTCTCATTTTTTGTGGGATGTGATGACGGTTTGATTGGCACTATTTTAGGGTGCATATGACTTTTTATTGCGTGCTATTACACTTTTTGTGATGTAAGAAGACAAAAAATGGCTTTTTTTACACTCTTAATTTTTTTTTTATGGTGTTCACCTGAGGGGTTAGGTCATGTGATATTTTTATAGAGCCAGATGATACGGACGCGGCAATACCTAAAATAATGCTTTTTTTAATGTAAGTTTTATACAATGATTTAATTTTTGAAACAAAAAAATCATGTTTTAGTGTTTCCATAAAATAAAAGCCATATTTTTATTTATTTTTTTGGGCGATTATCTTGGGTAGGTTATGATTTTTGTGGGATGAAATGACGGTTTGATTGGCGCTATATTTGGGGTGCATATGACTTTTTGATCGCTTGCTATTACACCATTTGTGATGTAAGGTGACAAAAAATTGTTTATTTAGCACAGTTTTTATTTTTATTTTTTACAGTGTTCATCTGAGGGGTTAGGTCATGTGATATTTTTATAGAGCTGGTTTATACGGAAGCGGCGATACCTAATATGTATACTTTTTGTTTATTTAAGTTTTACATGATGATTTCATTTTTGAAACAAAAAAAATCATGTTTTAGTGTTTCCATAGTCTAGTGTTTTTGGGCAATTATCTTGGGTAGGACATGATTTTTGAAGGATGAGATGACGGTTTGATTGGCATTATTTTGGGGTGCTATTACACTTTTTGTGATGTAAGGTGAACAAAAATGGTTTATTTAGCACAGTTTTTATTTTGTATTTTTTTACGGTGTTCATCTGAGGGGTTAGGTCATGTGATATTTTTATAGAGCTGGTCGATACGGACGCGATACCTAATATGTCTATATGTCTTTTCCCAATTTATTTTTACAATTTTGTTTACTTTATTTTTGGAAAAGGATGCTTTTTTATTTTTTATTTGAAACTTTTATTTTATGTAAAACTTTAATTTTATTAACTTTTTTTTCACTTTATTTTTTGTCCCACTATGGGACAAGGTCTGATCCTTGTTTCAATACAGCACAATACATTTGTATTGTGCTGTATTGAACTGTTAGTGTCTTACACTGTAAGAAGCTAACAGTTGCCTTGGAGACCCAGCCTGGGGGCTGGGCCTCTTAGGCTTCTGTACATGATAGGCCCCAAGCCTTGGAATGGCTTGGGGCTGCCATGGCAAGCATTGAGTCCCCACCACAGCAGCGCGGGGACTCAATGCATGAGGTGAGGGAGCGCAAACGTCCCATATGCCACGGTCAGTGCTGACCGCGGCATATGAGAAGTTAATCTACCAGCATCTGCGTTATCGCCGATGCTGGTGGATGCAGCAGGGATTCGGCTGTCAGTAACCGCCGGATCTCTGCTGCTGATCAGGAGGACCACACGCGGGGGGAGGAACGACTGCAGGACGAGAGCGCTCGTCCTCCAGCGCTAAGTACCGGCAATAGAGGACGAGTATTCTCGTCCTGGGTTGTCAAGGGGTTAAAAACATATATTAAAAGTCTCAGATGGTAGTAGAAAACAAGGAGCAATACTCCCTAGCCAGTCACTTATAAAGGTGTTTCATTCTTAGTAAGCAGCATGCATGTAGGAAAAATATACACAGTATTATACAATAAAGTGCTTGTGCAAGTAATACTACTTGGTATGTCAATCCTATGCAAGTATACTATTGGTATGTCAATCCTATAGCAACTACATCAATCACAGTATAATAGTATAACATCATACCAGCCACATGTCCTGCCCCCCGATGCGCGTTTCGCTCAATGCATTTAAACATAGCCTAATTCCTACCACGTGCAATTTATAATACTGGTGTATTTCTATGTGACAAATGGCTTAAAAGGAACCTGTCTAACAGCAGAATAATAGAGGAGATTCTTCTTATTTAATAGAAGCAATGCGTTTCGGGGATTAAAGTTTCCCCTTCATCAGGTTTCATAATAATACAATAGATATAATACATGTGTTGGTATTTATAAATAAGACACACACAAAAAAACGCCAAAACGATGCACCTGGGTGACACCCCTAAGGGGAGGGGCCGTACCAAGGTGTCATCCGGATTGCAACATAAATTCTTTAAAACTATCAATATTATAAGTGTGGGGTCAATTCTGTTGAATGGACACATGATCGTATATAAATATACTGAAAAACTAGCATTGATGATAAAAAAAACGGCTTAAAACTGTTCCTATGCATATATAGCCTATCGGTCATGTGACCGCAAGGATAAGCAGTCACGTGATCCGGATGAACGGAAACGAAAGAGTCCTCTAGTGATCGGCCTTCTCCCATAAGGAAGAGTAGGGGGAGAGGCCAGTCACTGTAGGATCCTACCCACTGATGAACGCACGCTCGGTTATCAAAAATAGACACCGGCGGCGGTAGTCTGTGAATGCGCCTGCAGGTGACGTATGTGTCACGTGATCACAACTATGTGGTCACATAATCTGTTGTCTAAGGAACAAGGAGCGCTGATAATCATGAGGCGCAAATCAATGGAACAAATACATAGAATCCTATTGGCGTTTGTACAGAGAGTTTGCTGGTACATATGTATATATACTGCTACAAATATATATATATATATATATATATATATATAGTTATATATATATATTTATGTTACTAGCTTAGAGTGACATGATTTAAAAAATGTATTAAATACAAAAAGATGAAAAAGGGAGTATATAAATAAATGAATTAAGAAAAAAATAAAAGGTTGTAAAAATGAAGGATTGCAAAAGTCCATATAAAAATTCATGTAAAGCATTCTCTTATAGAATATATATATATATATATATATATATATATGATAGTAAAAGTATTAAAAATATAAAATATTATGAAACATATTCTTCTTGACTAGTTTCTTGCTATATACTAGAGAAGTGACTGATTGGAAAAAGGGGTGGTGGGGAGAAGAAGGGGGAGAGGGGTTTATAAATGGTCCACAGGGAATTGTTTTATACCCAATCAGTATACAGGAGGAATAATATTGGGTGTGGCCTATATGAATAGGAACATATGAAAAAAGAGCATATCCCATTACTGGTGTATACTTGTATTTATTTGCAGGTGAGATAGAAAATCAGGTAATTCGACTTCACAGATTTATTTCAAAGGCCTCATTGAAACCGTAGGGATTAATACTATTTAATTTTAAAATTCAACACCTCTCACACTTGATGTGTTTTTGGAGATGGATCGGAATTTGTTCAATAGGTGTTACGGAAAAACCATCAACGTTACCCTCATGGTGTTCGGCCGGGTGTCTGGACACGCTGTGTTTCATATATTTCTTTTTGATATTAGAACGATGTTTGTTAAATCTGCTGCACAGGGTTTGAATAGTACGGCCTATGTATTGCAGGTGGCACTGGCACTCAAGCAGGTATATTATATAATTAGAATTACAAGTCAGATGATGTAGGATTGAAAAAGAATCCCCAGTGGTTTGACTGTGAAAAGATGATCTTTGGTGAATACTGGCACAGCACAGACATCTTAGGTGGCCACATTTAAAGCTGCCTTTGGGGGCCCTAGTATCCTGGTCTTTAGCGGGGTGTGTGGCTGATCTTAGCTTGCTGGGCGCGCAAATATTTTTCAGAGTTTTTGCTCTTCTATAAGTGAGGTGGGGGATCTCTGGTATAATCTGGCTAAGTATAGGATCCTTTTTAGGATATGCCAGTGTTTGCCCAGGGTAGCTTTGACAGCATTATGATTCTAATTGTATGTTGTAACAAAGTTGTAACAATAGGAACCGGTATCGGTGTTTCTCCCAACTTTCTGTGCTGGAACTAGGCATTCTGATTGAGTGAGTCTGGCTGCTTTTTCTCTGGCGCCATGATGATATTACTTGGGTACCCCTTCTGGTTGAACCTAGAATACACAGTCTGCGGCTGCAGTCCCGGTACAAAGGTCTTATTTATATAAGTTATACAAGTCTACAGTAGGGTTGTGCCTATATTAGCACAACCCCACAAGGTGACCCTGCATATTTCTCACTATATTTACTTATTGCTTGAACATACTACCCTATTGTGCACCCCTTTTCCTTCCTTTCTCTGTTCCCCTCTGTTCTTGAGGGGAATTTAGATTTGTCCATTGCCAAAGATAACAGCGTAATAAAGTAGAGACAGGTGAGTTGATTTCAGCCGTTTGTTATTTATAAGTTAAAAGTAAGTAGTTGCCAAGAACCAGCATCAAAATCATTGCAGACTAGGCCTGGGAAAGAGTCAAGGCCACCCGAGAAGAGTCATGGTTATTAATGAATTCCTGCTCTCCTGCAGATGATTTACAGTCTTCTACCTAGTTTTCTCCCTTTCTCTCTAGGAAATAACTGTCAATCATCACCAGATGGGCCAGAGAGCAGAAGATTATGGTAACCATGACTCTTCTCAAGTAGATTTGACTCTTTTTAAGGCTTGTGCTGCAATGATTATATGCTGGTTCTCAGCATCCACTTACATTTAGCTCACGAGTGACACACCGCTGACATCAGCATGTCTGTCACTGTTTTATGCTGCCCTCAGTGAGGTCAGCATAAAGTTGATGACAGGTTCCCTTTAAGGGCTCCTTAAGACAGCAGGACCCACATATAATTGTTACTGCTAGAGTCTGTATAGTTTAATCGCTGCTGTTAGGATGTTATGCATATGTTCTGATCCATTTAAAATGGGTTGGCTAGGCTACAAAACCATCAGAAATCCATTACAAATATATAATACCAAAAGAAATGCTAGTGATGAAAAGTTATAGAACAAAATTTTTTATCCTTGTTAACTGCAATAACAATCATTAAATAATCAGGACCATCTCATACCACAAGGAGAAAGAACTATACTTTTAAATTCAGAGCTGTGCAAATCCAAGAAACGGAATGAAAGATGACATTTTGCACTCAGCAGGCACAATCTTCTTAACTTGAATCTCAGCACTACACATTAAACCAATAATATATTTTCTTTTTAAATCCAAGTGGAGCAATATAACAGGTTTCCATTTTTAGCTTGCAAAACAGATAGTCAAATGAGAACCAGCAGGGATGTGGTAAATAGAGCAATATGAAATATGTGCTAACTAACTATTCTGTGGTTCCAGCCATGATTTCCAAGAGGTGCTTTCCAAAGACATGCTGTAACAGCTAAGGACAGCGTGATAATTTAAAAATGGAAACTCTTTGTGCTGGCAATGCATATGTTATAGGAAATGTATTCATTAGTGGAAATTTCTACCTTAACATGCTAATTATAAGTTGAACAGCATGCACAACATCAGGCATTGTCTAATGTTTCTTGTTTATGCTATTAAAAATCTAAGGGGGAGACTTATCAAGACTTAATCAGGATAATAATGTTAGTATAATATGTCTTTTTTATTTTGTTGTAATATTTTATTTATTTTTTATTTTTTATTACTGCAACTCATTACTTACTGGACTTCACCTCAATAAACTCCCCCCAATCCAATCTATCCTTAATGCAGCAGTCACTCATCTGTCTAACCGCTACTCCTTCCACCTCCCCCCTATGTCGCTTATTGGAAAGATTAGGGTTCATTCACATCACCGTTTAGCTTTCCGTTCTTCTGATCCGTCAGAAGAAGAGAGAGAGAAAAAAAAAAGATCCTGTAAAAAAAAACAGATCCTGTTACATTTGTTGTCATTCGTTTGAGTCATTTCCGTCTGAGATCTATTTTCTTAGATGGAAACAAAAGTACTGCATGCAGGACTTTTTTCCCGTCTATAAAACGGAACCCAGACGGAAATGGCTCAAACGGATGACAACTGATGCAACAGGATCAGAAGAACAGAAAGCTAAACAGTGATGTTAATGCACCCTTACCCATACAGTACTGCACATACCTACAGTGCCTTGCAAAAGTATTCACCCACTTGATTTTTTTTTCATATTTTGTTACATTACAGCCAAAAATGCAATGTTTTTTTAATCTGAATTTTATGTGATGGATCAGAACACAATAGTCTAAGTTGGTGAAGTAAAATGAGAAAAATATATAAATAAAACTATTGTTTAGAAATAGAAAACAGAAAATTGGCATGTGCGTATGTATTCACCCCCTTTGTTAGGAAGCCCATAAAAAGCTCTGGTGCACCCAATTACCTTCAGAAGTCACATAATTAGTGAAATGATGTCCACCTGTGTGCAATCTAAGTGTCACATGATCTCTCATTACATATACACACCTTTTTTGAAAGGCCCCAGAGGCTGCAACACCTAAGCAAGAGGCATCACCAACCAAACACTGCCATGAAGACCAAGGAACTCTCCAAACAAGTAAGGGACAATGTTGTTGAGAAGTACAAGTCAGGGTTAGGTTATAAAAAATATCCAAATCTTTGATGATCCCCAGGAGCACCATCAAATCTATCATAACCAAATGGAAAGTACATGGCACAGCAGCAAACCTGCCAAGAGACGGTCGCCCACAAAAACTCACGGACCGGGCAAAGAGGGCATTAATCAGAGATGCAGCACAGAGACCTAAGGTAACCCTGGAGGAGATGCAGAGTTCCACAGCAGAGACTGGAGTATCTGTACATAGGAAGACAATAAGTCGTATACTCCATAGTGTTAGGCTTTATGGCAGAGTGGCCAGAAGAATGTCATTACTTTCAGCTAAAAACAAAAAGGTTGCAAAAAGGCATGTGGGAGACTCCCAAAATGTATGGAGGAAGGTGCTCTGGTCTGATGAGAGTAAAAGTGAACTTTTTAGCCATCAAAGAAAATGCTATGTCTGGTGCACACCCAACACATCACATCACCCAAAGAACACCACCCCCACAGTGAAACATGGTGGTGGCAGCATCATGCTGTGGAGATGTTTTTCAGAAGCCAGGACTGGGGAACTAGTCAGAGTTGAGGGAAAGATGGATGGTGCTAAATACAGGGATATTCTTGAACAAAACCTGTCCCACTCTGTGTGTGATTTAAGGCTAGGATGGAGGTTCACCTTTCAGCAGGAAAATGACCCCAACCACACTGCTAAAGCAACACTTGAGTGGTTTAAGGGGACACATGTAAATGTGTTGGAATGGCCTAGTCAAAGCCAAGATCTCAATCCAATAGAAAATCTGTGGTCAGACTTAAAGATTGCTGTTCACAAGTGCAAACCATCCAACTTGAAGGAGCTGGAGCAGTTTTGCAAGGAGGAATGGGCAAAAATCCCAGTGATAAAATGTGGCAAGCTCAAAGAGACTTATTCAAAGCAACTTGGAGCTGTGTTTGCCGCAAAAGGTGGCTCTACAAAGTAGCTGTGCTTTCTATTATGCCAATGATTTAACATCCATCATAATCCAAACCTCTCACTCCCATCTCTAAGACTTCTTTCAGTTGTACCCCAGTTCTCTGGAATGCCCTACCCCAAGCAATTAGGTTAATTCATAACATCCACAGTGCTATGTGCTTCCAGTAAACACATTTTGTTAGGTTCACCTATCAAATCCCCTAATTTAACTCTTCTCCATTCACCCCCTTCCTCCATTCAACATTATTCTTCTGAACCTGATCCATGACTGGCTCAAGCAGCTTTTTATATACCCCCTATATTGTTAAGCTGGCCAGTCCATTTTGCAAAACAAGAACTTAATTACCTTTTCTGTTACCTCTATCTCCTCACAGATTGTAAGCTCTTGTGAGCTGGGACCTTAGTCTTGTTTTAATTGTTGACTTGTTTGCTGCTATATGATATATAACTCCATACAAATAAAAAATATATTTTTACCATTTTAATTTATGTCTTTCTACATTTCTTAAGGAATGTGCCCCTCATACTTCTTAGGTGCATTGCAATTATGGACTCAATATCTATTAGAGGATAATAAAACTTTCACACTCCTTATCTATATGCTTTTCAATGATTGCTACAATTTACTGCTACAACTCTTTGCTTCCTCCTCCCCTTTTATTGATCTACTTTACATTACTTGTCTCATCCAGATCGTTATTCCTATGTACTTTGGTGCATAATTATGTAAATATTCAGATAATGTCTTAAATGACACCTGGCAAAGAGGCCTAAGTAGCCTCAAAAGCTTGCAATTCTGTCTAAATCTTTTCAGTTAGCCATTAAAAGGTATCAACCACTGATGAATCAATTTTTTTTTCTCATTTTCTGCTTGTACTTGAACCCTCTAATTGTAAAGCAGTGGGGAATATGTTGGTGCTATATAAATACAAATTATTATTATTATTATTATTATTATTATTGCTAATTGCTTAAACAGAAGACTACCATGTCTAACAGTATCTATGTACTGTGCCACTGAATGTGGTACGGCAGGTATTAGACATAGGAGACAATAGGCGGGAGCTGACCCTACTTCTTATGTTTTAGCCATACTACAAGTAAACTGTGCATACTTTATAACATGCATAGCTCACATATATTTAGGAGAGGTGGGTAGAGTTCAGCATCATCACAATGGAGTGAGAAAGACACTGCCATGGATATAGTGATATTACTAACGACAGCAGGTCCTGGCAAAACACTAAAGCAGGGGAGGTATGACATGTACAGCACAGAGTAGGGCCAGCCAACATTCACAGTAAACATGTCAAGGTTGCTTGTCATCTGTACTTTTCAGCTGTACAAGAGTGGAAAGTGCAGTGGTAAATTTAATTTCCTGCTGACAAAAATAGCAATATATATATTTTTTTTTACTGGGCTATTTGTGAAAGCGAACTGATAATTTGTGGTATTTTTTTATCAGGTTAGAATAAGCAGTTAATTAATACCTATCGCCTTCTTAACATTCACTATCTGTAACAAACCTGTAGTTGCTGAATTGAAGCTAAGTGAAAGGTGACAACCAAAATGTCCTTATGTCCTGATGTGAGATTTACCACAAAAACAAACATAACAGGTCAAAATCTTATTATATTAAAGGGGTTATTTAAAATGGCCAACAGCAACCTGTCCTAGTGTATGAGCAGGAATGGTTGCCACCACTTGCAGAGCTGGTAAGGGGGTGAGGGGTGGGACCTCCCTCCACTCTTCGCTCTGGAACTTGCACATGCTAAATATTGGTGAGTCTGTCTGTCAGGCCGCTCAGCCATGATGGCATATCGTAGGCAGGATCACATCAGTACCTTCTATTGTAGAGCAGTACAGTGTGTAGTAAGGCCCCGCCAACTTACCCCTCCTAGGCAGCTCTGCAAGTAGGGCTTTATCATAGGTTCCATGTGATGTTCAAGATTACAATCTTGTAAGTATAATAAAGAAGTGTTAACTATTTTACATGCGGGTCTGTGCTATGTTGATACTCTCTTTGAAGGAGTGAGAAGCATACCCACTACCGCTCGTTGGTTCAGAGACTAAGAAGCTGCAAAGGAGGATAGATAAGGAGGAGATTGGAGGAAGCAGCATAAAAAGAATAGATTTTTTGTGTTAGCCCTAAGCTTTCCTTTATTGCAACGCGGACCCTAACCCCTTATTATAAGCTCTGCAAGTGGAAGCAACCAGTGCTGCTCTCATTCTAGGACAGGTTACTGGTGGTCATTTCTGGAGAACCCCTTTAATAGAATTAACAAACATAGGTAATTGCTTTAACTTTTCATTTATTATGGTTTGTCTTACTTTTAAATTTTGGGGTGTTAATTCCTTTTAACTTAGATATTTCTAAAAGTCCTATTCCTAGTGAATGACACATATTTTTAAATGCAACTTCCAAAACTGCGCCCGTGCAAATGCCTTCAAACATTACACACTAGAATAAGAGTAATATGAAAGGTGTCATCTTGATCTCATCCTTTACACCAAAATATTCAGCCTTCTCTGCCACAGTATTAGACACAAGTGAAAGTTACAGACGGAGAATCCATCCAAACCTACAATCTTGTCATCAGACTTGTTAGACAAATATTAGGTTATATGACACCTGTGCTGCTATATTTTTGTACAGGAATAAATGTTTTAGCTCAATCGGCCTTTCATTATTGTACAGCATATTTTTATGTTAAAGATACACAATGACACAATAAAATTAGGTGGTTGAAAGTAATTTTCTACTTCCATCATCCATGCATCGTGTCTGCTCATAATTAGAAACACTATAAACAGCAGGAGCTACCAATTGCTCGGCTGCATTTATTTTCCTACGCTTCATTAGCTATGCAGCACTGTGGCTCAGACAAGCTAGTGCAACTGGCATGAAGGAAATCATACACAGTGTAATGGACTGGCACGCATCCAAACTGCTAATCTACCATGTGATTGATATGACTTCAGTCTCCTATGAGGATGATATGTTACCATCTTTTCAATACCTCTAGAGTTATGGCGATTCAGCCTAGATTGGCGAGATATAATTATTATTATTTTTTTTATATGAATGAGATTATACAGTATGTTAAGATGCTTTCTTAGCAGGTTCAAAGAATACCTACATTTAAAGGCTAATTGACTAAAGGCTTGATCTGAAACTCGTGTTTAATGTCACATTTGTTATAAAAAAAAAAAATACATGAAAATGTCAAGCTGGTACAGTCCTGAAGGTAGATATATTAAAGACATGAATGTGTAAGGCACAGTTGGATCCATAATAATTTCAGAAAGGAAGCATAAGAGCATTTTTCAACAACAGGGGTTATCCTGGAATGATATAAAATGGCCACCAGCAACCTGTCCTAAAATATGAGCAAAATTGGTTCCTCCACTTGTACAGCTGCCTGGGAGGGGAGGGAGAGGGGTCTCACTACTAGAGATGGCCTTGCAGTTCGTCCGGTGGTCGTTTCATGGCGAACTTTGCTCGTTCGCCAAACAGGCGAATATATGGAGATGTCCACCGCCGCCATATTCTTTGAATTGTGCAGAACTTTGACCCATGACACATCCATCAGGTGGGACAGGACAGCCAATTGAGACATTTCAGCACATTGACACACCCCCTACCCCATAAATACACCCGATCTGGATGCCATTTTACAATCTGTTTTTGCCAGTGTAGGGAGAGGTTGCTGTGTGGAGCAGGGACAGACTGTTAGAGAGTATAGAGAACAAACGCTAGCTAATAGGGCCAGAAAAGTCCTTTTAAGAACTGGTATAGGTGTGCTATCAATAAGTGTGACATACTGAGGGGTGTAATATACTTATAATATGCTTTTTAACATAGAAAGTATATTATAGTGCATTCGTATTGTGCAGCAGTTGTGTGCGGTTCTGCTGTGATACTGCAGCTATAAAGAGGGACAAACGCTATTGGAACAACTAATTGCAACTGGTGTGCTATACCAGTTGCCCCCCCAAAAAACTGATTGAGGCAGGCGTGTGATATACCTATAATATAATTTCTATATAGTGCATTCGTATTGTGCAGCATTTGTGTGCGGTTCTGCTGATATATTGCAGCTATACAGAGAAACAAACTCTATTGGAACAACTAATTGCAACTGGTGTGACATACCAGTTGCCCCCCAAAAAATCTGATTGAAGCAGGGGTGTAATATACCTATAATAAGATTTCTATATAGTGCATTTGTATTGTGCAGCATTTGTGTGCGGTACTGCTGAGATACCGCAGCTATACAGACAGACAAATGCCACTGGAACAAATAATTGCAATTGGTGTGATATACCAGTTTCCCCAAAAAAATCTGATTGAAGCAGGGGTGTGATATGCCTATAATTTCTATATAGTGCATTTGTATTGTGCAGCATTTGTGTGCGGTTCTGCTGAGATACCACAGCTATATAGAGGGACAAACGCCATTTGAACAACTAATTGCAACTGGCGTGATAAACCAGTTGCCCCCCAAAAAATCTGATTGAGACAGGGGTGTGATATACCTATAATCTAATTTATATATAGTGCATTTGTATTGTGAAACATTTGTGTGCGGTTCTGCTGAGATACTGCAGCTATACAGAAAAACAAATGCCATTGGAACAACTAATTGCAACTGGTGTGATATATCACTTGCCCTCAAAAAAATCTGATTGAGGCAGGGGTGTGATATACCTATAATAAAATTTCTATATAGTGCATTTGTATTGTGCAGCATTTGTGTGTGGTTCTGTTGAGACACCGCAGCTATACTGAGGTACAAACACTATTGGAACAACTAATTGCAACTGGTGTGATATACCAGTGGCCCCCTAAAAAATCAGATTGAGGCAGGGGTGTGATATACCTATAATATAATTTCTATATATTGCATTTGTAATGTGCAGCATTTGTGTGCGGTTCTGCTGAGATCCCGCACTATACAGACAGACAAATGCCATTGGAACAACTAATTGCAACTGGTGTGATATACCAATTACTCCCCAAAAAATCTGATTGAGGCAGGGGTGTGATATACCTACCGTATAATAAAATTTCTATATAGTGCATTTGTATTCTGCAGCATTTGTGTGTGGTTCTGCTGAGATACTGCAGCTATACAGAGGTACAAACAATATTGGAACAACTAATTGCAACTGCTGTGATATACCAGTTGCCCCCAAAAAATTCTGATTGAGGCAGGCGTGTGATATACCTATAATATAATTTCTATATAGTGCATTTGTATTGTGCAGCATTTGTGTGCGGTACTGCTGAGACACCGCAGCTATACAGACAGACAAATGCCATTGGAACAACTAACTGCAACTGGTGTGATATACCAGTTGCCCCCCCAAAAAACTGATTAAGGGGTTCTATATACCTGCTTCCACAAATACTGCTCTTCTATAGGGACTTTGTCACAGGGTAATTTTGAAAATTACGGGCAGCGGAAGAGGCAGGCCATTCTGCAGGGGTGGTAGGGATTGGGCAGGTGCACCAGGCTGGAGCGTAGTTAGTTTAGTGGATCACTCAGCCTTCTGCTTCTGCACCCTCCTCATCCTCTTATCTGCACCCTCCTTGCTCTCTGCTGTGTGCACCTCCAAAGACACAACCACCACCAACACCACCATAGCCCCTCCACTTGAGTCAGAGGAATTATTTCCCCATCAATTTCCAGACCTTACCGATCTGCAGCCATTCTTGGCATTGGATGAGGAAGAGGAGGTAGCAACGGCCGCCATCCAGTGGTCTTACGACAGTACCCAGATCAGCCCAAGGAGGGTGGTCCCCGCTGTTGCTGCCTAATCCGAGATCTCTAATGTCAGTGGTGGTGAAGGTAACAATGATGATGTGTTGATGGACTGTCACATGGGTGACAACAGGAGAGGAAGAGGGGAGTTCAGAGGGAGATACAGAGCAGCAGATAGGGAGGAGAAGCAGGCAGAACTAGCAGCGCACAGGAGGCAAAAAGCAGACTGAAAATGTATCTGGAGCAAGCCATCCACCATGCACGGTCACATCTTGCGCTCCCTGGATGCCGGCACATGGCTTCGCAGTGTGGCCTTTTTTTAACGTGTCAGCTGTGGATAATAGTGTTGCCATCTTCAGCCTGTGTTGTCAATGCATAAGTCGCGGTAAGATAAACACTCACCTAGGACGACCGCCTTAAGACGTTTTGTGGAAAGGGCCTACAGATTGCTGTCGAAACTACCCCCTTCTGGAACAAGACCAAGATCAATAATTATTAATCTATTATCAGTAAGGGACAAGGAGGAGATAACACGTAGGTCCAGTAAGAAAGGGAGGTTGGAGTGCGCAGGTGCAGCAGTTATGTTATACCCTGATTATGCTAGGGAAACGGTAAGGGAAAGAAGCCATCTATTGATATAAAAAAAAAAGTTATGTTCACACAACGTAAAGTATTCAATGATGTTTCCAGCTAAGTTACGGGTTGAGTGGGGAAACAGAACCTGTTTTTTTTATACTGCAGAGGCGGCAGGAGAATGGATTAGAGAAAAGATTAAAAGCTGAGGTGGAAATGGGCCGAGGTGGGGCTGGAGGGTAGTAATGCTAAGGAAGAGAGTCAGGGCTAGATGCCATTCTGGGTCATTCAGGAATGGAGGGAATAGGGGTTGTTTTAGCTGCTTTTGTGTTTATTTCTTTTTTCTCCCCTTTTTCGCCCCAGTGCGTTCCCTCCTCCTCCTTCTTCCCACCTGCTCCTCCCCTTTCTTTGGAATACAATACACCTTCCATTCAGTCTATTCATCATGAGAGTGGTGTGAGCATACTAATACATTGAGACATAGATATTAAAGCGATTAAAACAGTGATAGAGAAGGTTGCTATGTATTCATGGCTTGTATACTAGAAGGAAAAGCATGGTTGATAGCAAACATCTATATACCTCCACCTTTTAAAACAGATGTTCTATTAAAAATTCACAATCTCGCAATTAATGTGGGGGATAAACCACTTTTGGTAACAGGGAATTTCAATAACGTAATGGACGGTAATATAGATAGATGTAGAATAGGTAATACACAGGGTAAGTGTACGGGAACTAAATTAAAAAAAACATCACAGAAGAGTTGGGATGGACTGATATTTGGAGGGTAATGCACCCAAAGTTAAAGTAATATTAATGTTTTTCTAAAACACATTGGAGCCTATCACGGATTGACTTAGTTTTTACTAATAATAAAAGTACTCTGGATATTGAACGAGTTAGGCATGGAAATTGGGGAATTTCGGATCACAACCTCATTAATATAGACATAAAAAGGGAGAAAAATATATAAAGTATGGATGGATAGTGTCACTAAAATGGAAGATGAACTGTTTCTGTAGGTGGAAGAACAAAAAGAAAATGATGTGAGGGATAACTACATCTATGCACATATACCGGGTAAAAAACTAGCTGCCCTGGTGGCAGCACAGACAAAAAAAATAATTATATTCATTGCCTAGTAGACAAATTGGGACATAAAATGGTTGAACAAATGGCTAAAATAGAACTGCTCAAGGAATACTTCGAGGATATATCTAGTAGTAAAATAAAGAAAAATATGGCGCAAATACAATAGTTTTTGGACAAAATTACTATCACTACGCTAACCCCAGACCAAAGGGAAAGTTTGGAAACCCATATAGACCCCGAAGAAGTGGATAAAATATTAACGAAGATAACCAAGAATAAGACTCCAGGTATAGATGGTATCCCGTTTGAAGTGTATACCCAATATAGAGAAATATTGATTCGAAACTGCTAAACATGTGGATAGCATCGAAAGAGTCAGGAAAATTGCCGGACTCCTTGAGGAAAGCCTTAATCACACTTATTTTAAAACCAAGGAAAGATCCAATCTTACCAGATTCATATTGCCCCATTTCATTGATTAACACAGACAATAAAATATTAGCAAATATTCTGGCAGCTAGGCTTGGGGGGGGGGGGGGTAATGTCAGGGCTTGTGCATGAGGATCAGACGGGATTCATGTCGGGTAAAACCACAACTGAAAATATTATGAGATACTTTGTGAATATCCAAGTGGAACCCACAAATATCGGCAAAAGAATGATTCTAACTATAGATGCTTCGAAAGCTTTTGATAATATAGAACAGCGCTTTTTAATGGCAACCTTAAAGAAAATGGGATTTGGCGATATATTCATCTCCTGGGTCAAGCTACTATATACTGAAATATTGTTGAGGGTGACTTTGAATGGAGAATACTCTGATAACATACCTATCGGCAGGGGTGTTAGACAGGGCTGTCCCCTCTCCCCCCCTGCTATTTGCTATAGCTATGGAACCCCTGGCAAATTTTATCAGGCAAGATAAAGAAATTGAGGGTTTCAGGTATGAATCTCACAAAGAAAAAAATTGCTCTATATGCAGACAATATTATGCTGTTTGTGGGCTCCCTCTCAGCAGGTGTAAAAAAGGCCATTATTTTGGACCAGTAGCGAGGGACTAACATGGTGGAGAGCCAGTAGTCATCCCTCTGCTGAATGGTGACAATTTGGCTGTCACTATGCAAGCAAGTGAGCATGCATCGGGCCATTTGCGCAAGTGACTCGGCGGGACACCCAGCCTCCATCTCCACTGCATATTGCCACGGTGTGTCTGGGTCATCTGCCTCATCTTCCTCATCTCTTGCTCCACCAGCTGATCCTACTACTCTCCTGTCACCTATGTAGAAAAATCACCCATTTAGCTACACATTGCTTGTGATCCAATGTCCTCCTCCTCCTCCAGTTCAGCCCCCACAGGGCACATGTGGCCATGAGATATAGGCACCCCATCTCCAGTCCCCTGACCAGCCAGATTTACCAGCATCATTTTCAGGATATGAATCAGTGGAATGAAATTGTTCATCCCGTAGTCCTGGTGACTGACAAAAAAAGTCGCCTTCTCAAAGGGCACAAGCAAACGGCAGGTGTCACGCATCAGGTGCCACTGGCTAACATTGAAGTTGCACAGGGGAGTACTGTGGAATTCTGTGGAATTCCAACGGATGGAAATGTTGCATATCAGCCTATGTTGGGGGACGCTGTTCTGCCGCTGTAGCTCAAGGAGGGTGTGCTTGGCGGTGTATGAGTGGCTGAAGTGCATGCAAAGTTTACCGGCAATTTTTAGGATGTCTTTCAGATGTGTGGAAGACTTCAGGAAACACTTGACAACCAGATTGATCACGTGCGCCATGCAGGGCGCATGGCTCAGCCCTCCTTGATGCAGCACCGACACTATGTTTTTCCCATTGTCTGGCACCATGGCTCCAATTTTGAGTTGCCGCGGAGAAAGCCATGATTTGATTTCTTGATGAAGGACGCGGAGCAGTTCCTCCCCTGTGTGACTCCATTCGCCCAGGCAAACTAGGTGCAAAACAGCATGACACCGCCGTGTACTGCACCTGTGGTATGCTGGAGGGGCACTGTGAATTGTCCCTGTAGTGGAGGCTGAGGACAAGGTGTAGAATGAGGAGGCAGAGGCGGACATTGCAGCAGGACCAATGGAGTGAGAACGTGGAGGCGGAAGTGGCGTCACCTGGCCAAGTTGCTGGTTTGGCTGGGCAGGAACCACATTTATCCAGTGTGTTGTAAAGGACATATATTGTCCTTGACCGTAGTTACAGCTCCACACTTTAACAGACACTGACAGGCTCAAGGACTGGCCCACCTTCTGTTCTACATATGTATGCAGGGCTAGTACTGCCTTTTCAGCAAATAAATGACTGCTTAGGACTCTCCAACTCGGCTTGGCACATGCCATCAGTTCTCTAAAAGGTGCAGAGTCCACCACTTGGAAAGGGAGGGACTGCGGCACCAGCAACTTGATCAGCTGCGCCGTTGGATGAGTGCATGCATACTGTTGTCTCTTGGCAACCGCTTCAGTTATTGATTGTTGATGAAATGACTGACTAGGAGGAGGAGCAGGAGCATCAGGACCAGAAGATGATGGGAAGGACACACAGCTTCCTTCGGCTGAGGTGGTGGAGCCTTGACTGCCTGAAATCGAGTGCATACCACTGAGTGATGCAGCTGTTGCTGTGGCAGGCTGGACCACCACATCACGGTTCTCCCAGGCCACTTTATGGTGACCCTGCATATATTGACCCAAGGCAATGGTGCCAACATTGGTACCATGGCCACACTTCACCTTCTGCCCACAGATTTGACAAATGCTCATGTTCACCTCCCCTGGTGGCTTAACCAAATATTGCCACATCGACGAGTAGGTGATTTTACCCCCAACACTCTGCACTGACTGACTGCTGCAGCCACTGCCTCTGTGAACCCCTGCACCATTACTTTCTGGGCCGGTAGGCTACTGCGAATAGGGTGGTCTATCCTGGGTACATTTGGCTTCTGATCTCACACTGCTGCCACCCTGCTGACTCCTGACCATGCTACTGACTTGCTAGTTTCTCCGCTGCCTTACGAGCAAGCTGCCACCCTGTTCTCCCGATGATGATGAAGCCCCTTCGTCAACCGGCTCCCAAATGCGATTGACTACATCATCATCAAGTACTGCCTGCATGTCACTGATATCCTCCTTAAAAGACTCTAAGCCAGGAGCCTGACCGCTTACAACAACAGATCATACGCCACTCTCCTCATCACTACTTGCCTGCCTACCGGAGGAAGTGGCGGGTGTCTCCTTTGGATCTTGGCTGGGCAATAGCTGCAGACTGTTTTCTAGTAGCTCGTACTTGCTGCATAGTGGATCTGGGCACACAGCATATAGTACTTCTCTGGCTAAGGGGAACAGAAAAGGACAGAGGCAGGTTGAGGACAGGTGAGGGCACAGGGCATGCTTCTGGGCCATGCCAACTAAGGGTTGTGTCTGAAGAAACCCACCGACTATTGGCTGGGGTTGTCTGATGTCACTTGCGACAAAGTCAAAGATCGAGTCAACCATTCAAGAACCGCTGGGTTGCTGGTCAAGACAAGAAGGCTGGCTGACACTGTGAGCTCAGGCCTCTCAAAGTGACCCCTGTTGCCATGCCCCCTTACTTTGCTGCAACCTGTGCCAGAAACATTTAGGCCTGTGCCCATCCCCTGTGCAGGGCCTATCACTTCTCTGACTGACATACTATTAAATCAAATAAGTAAATAAAATGGAAATTAATGCACTCCAAAAAGGGCTTTAATTTTCTCACTTCACCACACTAATAAGCCCTTTTTCTTTTTCCCCACTAATACACGCCAAAAAAAGACTTTAGAACACATAACTGCGGCCGTGAACGGCAAATAATACTTTTTTTGCCACGAATACATGCCAAAAAGAGCTGTAATTTTCTCAATTCACCAAACAACAGCTAATAAGCCCTTTTTCTTTTTCCTCACTAATACACAACAAAAAAAGGCTTTAGAACATATACAGTGGGATGCGAAAGTTTGGGCAACCTTGTTAATCGTCATGATTTTCCTGTATAAATCGTTGGTTGTTACGATAAAAAATGTCAGTTAAATATATCATATAGGAGACACACACAGTGATATTTGAGAAGTGAAATGAAGTTTATTGGATTTACAGAAAGTGTGCTATAATTGTTTAAACAAAATTAGGCAGGTGCATAAATTTGGGCACTGTTGTCATTTTATTGATTCCAAAACCTTTAGAACTAATTATTGGAACTCAAATTGGCTTGGTAAGCTCAGTGACCCCTGACCTACATACACAGGTGAATCCAATTATGAGAAAGTATTTAAGGGGGTCAATTGTAAGTTTCCCTCCTCTTTTAATTTTCTCTGAAGAGTAGCAACATGGGGGTCTCAAAACAACTCTCAAATAACCTGAAGACAAAGATTGTTCACCATCATGGTTTAGGGGAAGGATGCAGAAAGCTGTCTCAGAGATGTCAGCTGTCTGTTTCCACAGTTAGGAACATATTGAGGAAATGGAAGACCACAGGCTCAGTTCAAGTTAAGGTTCGAAGTGGCAGACCAAGAAAACGACGAATGGTGAGAACAGTCAGAGTCAACCCGCAGACCAGCACCAAAGACCTACAACATCATCTTGCTGCAGATGGAGTCACTGTGCATCGTTCAACCATTCGGCGCTCTTTACACAAGGAGATGCTGTATGCAAGAGTGATGCAGAGGAAGCCTTTTCTCCGCCCACAGCACAAAAAGTGCCGCTTGAGGTGGGCTAAAGCACATTTGGACAAGCCAGCTTCATTTTGGAATAGGGTGCTATGGACTGATGAAACTAAAATTTAGTTATTTGGCCATAACAAGGGGTGTTATGCATGGAGGAAAAAGAACACAGCATTCCAAGAAAAACACCTGCTACCTACAGTAAGATATGGTGGTGGTTCCATCATGCTGTGGGGCTGTGTGGTCAGTGCAGGGACTGGGAATCTTGTCAAAGTTGAGGGACGCATGGATTCCACTCAGTATCATCAGATTCTGGAGACCAATGTCCAGGAATCAGTGACAAAGCTGAAGCTGCGCCGGTGCTGGATCTTTCAACAAGACAACGACCCTAAACACTGCTCAAAATCCACTAAGGCATTTATGCAGAGGAACAAGTACAACGTTCTGGAATGGCCATCTCAGTCCCCAGACCTGAATATAATTGAAAATCTGTAGTGTGACTTAAAGAGAGCTGTCCATGCTCGGAAGCCATCAAATCTGAATGAACTAAAGATGTTTTGTAAAGAGGAATGGTCCAAAATACCTTCAACCAGAATCCAGACTCTCATTGGAACCTACAGGAAGCGTTTAGAGGCTGTAATTTCTGCAAAAGGAGGATCTACTAAATATTGATTTCATTTCTTTTTTGTGGTGCCCAAATTTATGCCCCTGCCTAATTTTGTTTAAACAATTATAGCACACTTTCTGTAAATCCGATAAACTTCATTTCACTTCTCAAATATCACTGTGTGTGTCTCCTATATGATATATTTAACTGACATGTTTTATCATAACAACCAACGATTTATACAGGAAAATCATGACGATTAACAAGGTTGCCCAAACTTTCGCATCCCACTGTATATAACTGCACAGCACAAGGGCTAATAAGACCACAATAACAAGAACGGTATGCTGGAATTACAGAGGCATTGCAAACCTGAAATGAGCAGCAGTATAATGGCAATTTGGATCTGTAGTCAGTGCAGCAAGGTGTCATAGGATTGTTCCTATTACCCAGACTGTAAACACCCTTATTGAACCCTGTTCTGCAAATTTTAAGTTTTTAAGTGTTTTATACCACTGTCCCTATCGCCTGCTGACGTATCTCCCTGCACTAAGTACACTGGAAAATGGCTGATGTCTGAGGCTATTCATAGGGCTGTGACATCACAGGGCTGGCTGGCTGCTATTTGGCTGCATGCATTGCATTGTGGGTGATCTCTTGTTCCCAGAGTTCCTTGCTCCATGTCCTAACATGTGCAGCAGCCATTTTAGGAAAAAATGTGATTCGTTACCACGAAGTGCAAGGAAATTCGGATTCGGTGCGAATCGAATAATTCCTGAAATTCTGATCGAATTCCACTTTGTCAGCTTCGATTCACTCATCTCTTGTTACCATCTATTGTAGAACAGTGTTGTGTATAATAAGGCCCCACCCTCTCATCCCCCTAGGGAGCTCTGCAAGTGGAGGCAACCAGTCCTCCTCATATTCTAGGCCAGGTTGCTGGAGAACCCTTTTAAAGTTGGCCATACACGAGAAAAAAGTTTCAACCATATTGGCAGACTGTTGTTTGAAGAACTAGCGCAAACAAACATTCTTGATGGCCAATGGCAGACTCTTGCCTGCTGAAATTTTAATGCTATGCAGGAAAATTTTGCCCGTTGTCCATTTAAACTGCATGCTTATGGATGAATTAGCCCGATCATTTACAATTGTATTCAAGGACCCGGGAGTCTGTTTTTTTTTTTTAACAAACTCCAGTTTAGTCTGGCATGTTACTGTTGGAGGTATAGTTCGTAATGAATGATGCCATGGACAACGACCATTGTCTCAAGTGTATGGCCACTGTTGGGGACTGTTGAATTTAGTCCATGAGTTGGGTTTGTATTGATATTTGTCATCTTCTTATCTATAATTTTACTGTAAAATATTATAATTTCTAAATTACATAAAAATGTCACCAGACAAAATGAGTTCATTGCATGGATACCTTTTTTTTTCTTTAATCAAAGAGGGTTGTTTAGCTTAATAAAAAAAAAAAAGTAGATAAATTCTACTGAATTGGAATTGTCCTGTATTTCTCGTGATCTTTTTTCAGCAGATGAGAGAGTTGATACTTTACCATAAATGAGACATGCAATTATATCTCCTTCCAGTAGGATGAGCATACAAGATGCCATAAAAGAAAATTGCCCTGGCTAGTTGTGTGGCCTTGGGGGTACTCTTCGGGGTGCTTTTTCTGATTAAGGAGACCAATAAGTATGCAAGAAGAGTATTGGCTGTCTGATGCCAGCAGATCTATTGTATACATCTGCTGGTATCGGACAGGCAAAATGTTACTTTTTATTTTTTGGAAGGAAAGTTAATTTGCATAACTTTGCGTTTCTGGGAAATATAAATCTACCCCTATTGATAAATCTACCACTATGCCTGATGACTGAGAAGTTTTAGCTGGACTACGGTAGTCTTCATGCATATTTGTTGGTCTCCCTAATAAGACTGCACCCTTGAAAGTACCCCCAGTTCCCTGCTCAATATTCCAATTTCTTGGCCAGAGAGTAGTTATAAGGGCATCCCTCACACTGGAGGACTTGTTCTGCATTAGACAAATGACCTATTTTATGAAAATGATGAAAATAAAATTGTACTCTTATAGCTAGGTGTTGTCACCAAATACTGTTGATTGCTGGAGATCTACTTATTTTTATTTGTTGAACAAGTAGAAAGCTTTCTGTCATTGGACTAATCATATTGTCTAATACAGGTAAAACTCAAAAAAATTGAATATCATGCAAAAGTACATTTATTTCAGTAATGCAAATTAAAAGGAATTGCTTTAATGCAGCTTAAAATTTGAATTTTGTGAAAATGTTCAATATTCTAGGCTCAAAGGATCACACTCCTTAGCAAAGGGTACCTCAAAATGGTGACTTTTGGGTTTCATAAACTGTAAGCCATAATAATCCAAATTATAACAAATAAAGTATTGAAATATCTCACTTTGCATGTAATGAATCTATCTCATATGTTAGTTTCACCTTTTAAGTTGCAATACTGAAATAAATGAACTTTGCACGATATTCAAATTTTTCGAGTTTCATCTGTATGTCACATCAAGGAGTCAATCTAGCAGGGAGTAAGATGGAATATGCAGAGGGTGCCCCTAATACTAGGATCATCCAGTGCCTCCCCATACTGACCACATGGCATGACATATTGCAAGATATAATAGTCTGAATAAGTTCCTATGGCTGAAAATAGTCACTTGTGGACAGAGATGAGAGAATTGATTCTAAACTAATTGAATTCATTATGGATTTCCCAAAAGCTTCAGTTTCTAACTAATCAGAATTTTAGGAGTATTTGTCCCCTATGAATCAAAATGGTGGCCGCTGTTTTACACTTTAGAAGACAGAAAAGAAGGTATCTTCACGTATTCCTACGTTATTTTTTGGGGGGATGAAACTTATCAAGTTTACTAACCAGAGTCATTGATTTCATGTGCAAAGATTTAAACTACGTACTGTAAAGTACAAATTACAGAGATACAAAACAAGGTATATCTCATTTATAGTTTAAGTCTAAAAGATTCGGAAGAATCGTGTCAAAAAAACCTTGGGTTTCCTCATTCAAGACCTCTGGGACCCTCAATGATCCTGAGAATGAAGAGGCTGGAGCACTGATTTATCACTGTGGCCCCTCAACTGTTTTTCCTGCACAGTGGTACTAGTTTATTTTGTGGAAAAATATAATTCGAAGTGTAAATAGTCAAGAGTTCATGTACAACGTCTAAGTACTACATAAACTAAATACTAAATTTGACCAGTAATAAAGAAATAATACTAACTACTGGACACCACAGTTGTATTTCCTGTTTGTGCAGCAAACTTTATTACAGTTATTGTCAGATTTCTCACAGACAACAGGATTGAAGTCCAAAAGATGCTATATTTTCTAGACATTAGCACAATACTTCAACCAAAATAACTCCTACCCAACTAGGCACTACCTAATACATAATTAATTCCCTGACTCACCTCTAAAGAACACAGTTCACACACATGATCAGATGCGGCTTTCTCAGCCCAAACAGTCCAGCAGCCTCCAGGCTGTGATTACAACAACATCAGTACATTTGGGGGATTGTGGCCCAGAGGTCCGCCTGACTCTGGCTGCGCGACCCTCTATCCGCAGGCGTCGCTAGATCACCCAAACTCAGGCTATTACGTAGCCTTGTTGCCCCTCAACCGCCTGGCTGACCACTGAGAACCTCTGCAGGTCTCTGTTTCAAATCACTCTCTCCTTCTCTCACTCTGAGGATCGTTTTATCCCTAAGCTCCTGACGAAGCCGTGTAGGTAAAACGCGCGTCGAGGTTTCGCGCTCAGGGTCTGACATCCACCTCACCACCATGTCTTCAGGTACGTTCTGTCATTAGTACAGCCCCACATTCCCTATAGGGTACCCCTATATATATCCATAGTGGGTCCCTCTGATCTAGGCGCATGTCATCTTTGTGATTTAGACAGTGATTCTTACCTGGGACTGTTTATTATATCTGTAGTCCAGGCGCTTAGGCATTTTTGGTATGTGGGTGATTGTTCACGGGTCACCAGGCATGGTCTTTTTGTACTCGGTGTACATAGCCTTATGAGGGCGACCTTTTTGTGTCACACTGCCTTGGTCATCCTTGAGCTTCACGCTTTGATTTACAGGCTGTACTTACCTGTGCTTTACATTGCACAGATATCTTGGTGGTTTTTTGGTGCCATTGGCCCTGCGCTTCTCCGTAAACTGTACACCATCCTGTCGTTTCCCCATATGTTGTATTTTATTAATAAATGACATTTTGATACATTACTTCCACTTGTTTGTTTTGGTCGATTGTGGGGAAAGCCCTGAAAATCCTGACATACATCTCCTCTCCTCTCATAGCTATGAGGCCTTTCACTGCCTCACATAGTATATAGTATTTTTCTTTGTTAACAGTCCCAAAAAACTATGTATAACAAAATGTAAAATGTACTTTATTGGCGTCATAGATTGTTTGATTTTATAAAAAGCAATAATAAGTAGCTAGGATATGATACCATATTTTGATTAGTGGAGGTCTCACTTTTTGGGACCTGCACAAAATGAAGAGGCCAAAGCACTGTCTAAACACTGCAGTCTAAACACTGCAGTCCCTATACTGTTTTAACTTACACAGTGGTGCTCCAGGCAAAGGTTTGTTTATTTTTGTGAAGAAGCACAATTTTGAGTATAAGGAAAGAAGGGCTCATGCATAAAATCACAATACTTTAGTACTGATACTAATTTTAAAGGTAATGTGTCATCAAAAAATGACCTATTATTTAAATTATGCTTTTTGTTAAACATGTTTTTTAAATAATTTCTGGTGATGTTTTTTGACTTTCCATGTCACTATATTTTATTTAAAAATCCATAAATCCTGCACCAAACTAGACTTAATAATAGGCATCACTTCTTGGTCTTTGCAGTCATCTGCTTATAATTACAGAGAGGATTAGAATGATAGATATCATTCCACCATTCACAATAGGTGATATCACGTCTTATTAACTCCTCACTAACCTCTGCAAAGGTCCCAAAACATGCCTAGAAAGATCTCCCACAGAAGTCCCCTCCAGTCTATTTTGTATTTGTCCCATGATGGCTGCTGGAAAGCATATCTTTAAATGTTGTTAACAATAGCGCAGGCAAGTTGGCAGCCCTCATGTACAGGACACACACACAAAAAAAAAAATATATATATATATATATATATATATATATATATATATATATATACATATATATATACTGGTATATACATTCAGAAAATAAAAACAGATCAGAAAAAAGGAAAAGCGTCACCGATTTAAAAATATATAGGTTCCATTCCACTTGAAACAATAAAAATAATGACTACTGGACCAGCTGCATTTCTTGTATGTCCAGAGAACTACGATATCCAGTATTTCTTTTAGGTTGGCAGTCTGGGAAATGGACAATAAAACTTGAAAATGTATAATAGAATAAGCAAAGATAACACAAATTATGCCCAGGAAAAACACTAATAAAATGCACATATTTTGCTTCGTTAGATACTGTTCTAAAGTAAAATGATAAATCAAGTTAAGCAAGTTGTCCGTCTACTAACAAAGTGTGTGTCTTATTGCATGCCAAAACCAATAAAATCAATGAAATAAAATAATGCAAATAGCTAGCTACCAGACATGCCATTCAAAATTAGTTATACAGGCCTGTTATTTTTTCTTGGATTTGAAAGATTATTAAAACAAAGTCTCCATTAAATCGGACAAGACCTTGGGTTAATTGGCAGGTATGTAGGAAGAGTTGAGGAAGATAATGGTAACATTAATTGACCTTTACAATTTCAGAGAAATACAGAGCGATACAACACATCTCTGACAGATAACACAAAGTTAATCTATCTCAGACAATTTATGAAGAGGTCTCTTTCTCATAAGCAGTAACATTGTACATTCAAATTGTTTTATCACAGTAGAGCGTGTTCATAAAGGGCAAGTGTTTGAGATGCATCATGTATTCTTGTGGCAGCCAATGCCTTTCACAGAGCATCAACTTGTCAATTAACAGCTGTACAAAAGGTTTGAGTTACAGTATTTCCAAAGCTTTAAAGTTTAGACTTATGGACCAAATGAAGTCATATCTTATAATGGCATCTACCGTATACCATGATTTTCAAAGTATGTTTTATGCTGATTAAAATACACATTCTTGAGAAAAAGGCCTTTATTCTTTATGCAATATAAAGGCTTTAGTGCACCAAGGGGCAAGGCCAGAGCTGGAATGCTGAGGAGCTTAAGTGCAATGAGGGGCTATGCCACACCCCTTGGTGCACAGAAACCCTAATTTGCATAAAGAATAAACATTGCATCCAATTGTTACATGACAGGTATCATTTTAATCAGCAGGGTCAATCTGTTGGTGTTGATCCTGCTGACACATGCTCTTTAATTTACTTATACTGGTTCTCTGGCATACAAAAGGTGAAAATTCCACATAACCAACATTTTGTGCAAAAATGTGCAATTTTGTGCTTTCTATTCCTGTTTCTACTTTTCTCAAAAAAATGGGAGTGTATTAGACCTCTCATGGGCCAGTATATAATAAATGATAACACAAATGTATCTAAGCTCATGGCTTTGTTGGGAACACCTCAATAATTTCTCGGCCGCTAACCGTGCTATAACCGTCTAAACATCTATCTGCTGCCCAGAGACAATGAATGTGTATGAGGATGAGCAACTGTGGTAACCATCACTCATCCGCATACAATGGAGGTGATTACTGCATATAAATACAGCTCTTCACCTCCCCTGATGAGCAGCTAGTTATCAAGAAGGAACGTTTTCCGCCCTATAATTGTCTGCTAGTTGGCAAAGTGTAAATGTGCCTTTATTTATAGACTTATTAATCTAAAAGACTCCCTCCCCCCAAACAGATGCGGACCACAATGGCGTGCGTGTGAATGGAGCCTGAGTTATATCAACTTTCTTAATAAGTCATATAGATCCACAATGACATAGATAAAATAACATGTACAAGAAAATATCAAAGATGCAAGGACTGACTAAAATACATAATCACATAACTAATAAATCAACACATAAAGCTAAATAACAAGTATATGCTCTCAGTGAAGGTCCTCAACAGTGGAGTAGTAAATAGGGTAAAAAAGCCATACATAGGACATTAGCATTTACTCAATTGCTTACCAGTGTGCTCAGTCATGTCCTCACACCCCTTTGCACATTTTATACTGCTTTGTCAAGATACTGGACAGTCAGTCTATTACAGTCAAAAGCTATCCATGCAGCCTTCATAAACATACAGAGTTTACGGGATATGAAGATGCAGCTTCCCCTGCATTTTGATAAGATTAGGTCAAAGAGGCTTACCAAGCATACACAGATGCCCAGGAGTGGACAATACAAGGAGAAGGCAGCCACCTAAAACACTACTTGGGTGGAGGCAGGGGCATAGCTATAGGGGCTGAAGAGGTAGCAGTCACTACCAGGTCGAGGAGACTGTAGAAGCCCAAAGCCCCTTGTACCACATAAGAAGACACCAGTATTATAGTTACACCTCTGGCTGGAGAGAAGGGGTTAGGTCAAGAATTTGGCATGGGGTGGGTGCTGTTAAAATTTTTGCCTCATGCAGCACGAAGGCTATATGTTTCCCTGCCCCTGGGGCAGGGGAAAAAATGTATGGGATAGCAAAACCAAACTCCTTTCAAAGTTCTTGAACATTGTATTTGGGCTGCTGATAATGATTTATGTACCAATGAAATGTGCCTGTTGTTGAGGGAACGACGTGTGTCACACAGGAACATATTTTCACTATGTTCAAAAGGTTCACTATAACCAGAGATTAAGGGTAGGGTGAAGCAATCTGAAAGCCAAGCTTTCAGCACCAAAAGAGCTTGTCCTGCCACTGCTGATGGCATAGCCTAGCGGTATGCAATCAATGTTTGTACTGAGACAATTGATTTTACATGGAAATCCAATCCTTGTTTCATGGTTCCAAATAGTTTGTGTGGTAATGGAAGGGAATGTTTGCTCACCCATGCATTTATAGATACCCATACATTAACTACCTAGATCTAGTCCAATACATTTATTTCATTGTTATGAATTTAAAAGATGTAAATAATTCCCTACTGTCATCAATGTCTATATTAAACAGCATAAGTTTATCTATTGTTTTGGTAGTTTACAAATATAAAAATACTTTAAAAACATAATTGGAGAGCGTAAATTTGGCATTACATACGCCATTCTTGATAAGAAATACATTAAGTAAGATCTTAATAAGTAAGAGCTGGTCATTCACACTCCTGCTAAGCTCTGCCTATTTTTTTATTTTTTTTTCAGAATTAGAAATGGGGATGAAAAAAAAAAAGTACAAGTAAAAATATGCATTTACAGAATCTGATGACTGCTGCATAAACTATGCAAGATGTGCTGCAGTAAAATAGACATGTTTTTTGAAGTAGCACTTTGTGGCACTCTGCTATAGTGGTTGCTGAGAGTCGAGTTCCCACCCCAATCACAGTAGAATTGAAAAACTCCCACAATATGGTTGCAGAAATGGTGAATTTTATTGGTAAATGTGGTTGTCCAAACTGTGACGTTTCGGCCACAAACTGGCTTTTTAAAACTACAGCAGAAAATAAAATTAAAATAAATCAAAAGAGAGAATATACCAGGGCAGTGGTGGTATATATATATACACATATAGTATGTTATACAATTCATAGTATGTTACAAAATTCAGCAGCAATAGGTGACAAAATTCAATATTATAAATAGTTCCAGAAGATCTGAGTCTCAGAATTGAAGTCAAGCCGGGTTCAAGAATAGAATCCAGGATGGAATCATAAAGCAGTGATAAGGAAAACCATAAAGGATAAAATGCGTCCAATCAAATGTAATCCAATATATTGCATGGTAAGTATATTAGTACATGTGTAGTGCTAAAGGTAGTGTAGTTTGTCATATAATACAGTAGGTAAAGGTACATAGAAGGTAGGAGGATAAACCTACTGATATAATGTCTCCTCTGATGAGGAAGTTGGTCGTTATACATATAATACACAGTTGAACTAAAAGTATGATATTCTATTGGTAACCTGGAAAATTATCTTACCTGGTGCCGCTGTAGAGGGAGGGGCAGAGATGCAAGCGCTCAGGGCAGTGTACAGTAGCACTGTATGATGTGCGCTTACTGCAAGTCAGACAGTCTGCCGTTTTAAGAACGCCCGCCGGCAGTGAGCACACGCCGCGCATGTGCACATGAGCAGGGAGTGTGTCAAGCCTCGTTCTGAAATGAGCCGAGGCTGGATCGCTCCTATGTGACAGGAGGGAGCGTGTAAGAATTTAGGAATGTACATTTTATGGGTATTTTACATCCTTTCCAAGGTATTTTACATCCTGTTGAAGATACAAAAAGATCTGCATAATCCTCCAGGCTGCCCGATAGTGGCCTCCACTAATTCTGTTTTGTCTCCATTATCAATTCTTCTAGAAAAAGTATTGACCCCAATCATTAAAGAAACAAGATCCTTCTTACTCGACATAATATACACTTTACCTTCACTATCGCCTGACACTATATTAGTAACCTGGGACGAGGCTAGTCTTTACACGTCCATACAACATCGCTGCAACCCGTAAATTACTCCTTTCCACTCAGACGGAATATGTTATCATAGATTTCTACATGGAACGATTGGAACTTGTTTTGACCAACAACTTTTTTCTGTTTCAAGACAATTTTTTTCTACAGCAACAAGGGACCGCGATGGGATCCAATGTTGTGCCTCCCTATGCAAATTATTTCATGCAAATTGCTTCATGGTGTACTTTGAAGACACTTTTGTCTTTCCAGATTTACGTTTCAACACACATGTATTAGTGTGGAAACGCTATATAGACAATATTTTCTGCATATGGGAGGGCCCATTGGATTCCCTCTTAGGATTCCACACATTCCTCAATTCTGTCTATCCTGAGTTACAGTTCACCATTCACTATGACTTCAATTCAATTAACTTTCTGGACACCATGGTAATAAAAGAACCAACAGGTACCCTCACCAATCAAACGATCATAATAATATTATTCCAGCTTCCACTCGAAAAATACAAAAAAATCCCTTCTATTATACCAATTCGAACAAATATGTAGGATAGTCAAAACAGACCCCCTATGTCACCAAAGAATTTCAGAAATGAGACATTGATTCCTAGAAAGGGATTATCCACAACACCTCCTTTAGACTTTAAAGACACCCACAATTCCAAAACCTACCAAAGAATCCGCACGTATCCCTTTCATACATACGAACATAAGTACAAACAATATACTTAATAGTATCAGGAATCATTGGTCCATCCTACACAAAGCCTACCTCCAGGTTGCTGAATTTAAGAATCCGGTACTGGCCTACACACGATGCCTGAGAAGCTTAAGGGATCTACTAGTTAAACCGGACATTGGACCCTCTATAAAAGTTCCCAGACAAACATTTCTTGGCACACAAAGGACAGGCACATACCCATGTATACATTGTCTCCAATGTTCTAACATCCAAAAAGGTTCACATCAAAGGCTTTTTCACCTGCAACTCTTCTCTTGTGGTTAACCTACTCAAGTGTCCCTGAGGCAAAGTATATGTTGGGGAGACAATGCAAAAAGTGTGTGATCGTCTATGCCAGCATAAGTCCAGCAGCAGATGAAAGAACGTACTATTACCAGTCCTACATTTTGATTCAGCAAGTCACAACCTTTCACAATTAAAATACCAGGCTATTGAACATGTAATGCCGTGCAGAAGAGGAGGGGATTGGATCAAGCTGTTGAAAAGGAGGGAAGCATATTTGATACATACACTAGATAGTTTGGAAACCAAAGGGTTAAACAAAGAGTATGAGATACAAGGTCTAGTCTAGTTTCTTTAAATGATTTGCAGTAATATTGGCAATTTTTATTATAGACACTAACTTGTTTCACTTCCCATTTTTTTCAGATCAACTAATTTCATTATCTGATATCCTAGTGCCCCCTGGAGTATCCTTTTATTATCATCATTCTTCCCCTGTTGTTATTATTATCATTACTTTCCTTATTTTTATCATTTGGTTCCTCCATCCTCAGCCTTCATCTTTCTCCTCTTTCCTTTCCCTCTAATTTACATTCCTAAATTCTTGCACACTCCCTCCTCTCACATAGGAGAGCTCCAGTCTCGGCTTATTTCAGAACGAGGGTTGACATACTCCCCGCTCATGCGCGGCATGTGCTCAAGGCCGGCGCGTGTTCTTAAAATGGCAGACTGTCTGACTTGCAGTAAGTGCACATCATACAGTGCTACTGCACACTGCCCTGAGCGCTCGCATCTCTGCCCTACCTCTCCAGCGGCACCAGGTAAGATAATTTTTCAGGTTACCAATAGAATATCATACTTTTAGTTACTGTGTATTATATGTATAACAACCAACTTCCTCATTAGAGGAGACATTATATCAGTAGGTTTATCCTCCTACCTCCTATGTACCTTTACCTACTGTAATATATGACAGACTATACTACCTGTAGCACTACACATTTACTATTATACTTACCATGCAATATATTTGATTACATTTGATTGGATGCATTTTATTCGTTATGGTTTTCCTTATCACTGCTTTATGATTCCATCCTGGATTCTATTCTTGGACCCGGCTTGACTTAAATTTTGAGACTCAGATCTTCCAGAACCATTTATAATATTGAATTTTGTCACCTATGCTGTTGAATTTTGTAACATACTATGAATTGTATAAGATACTACATGTGTATATATATTCCACCACTGCCCTGGTATAGTCTCTCTTTTGATTTATTTTTATTTTATTTTCTGCTGTAGTTTGAAAAAGGGTGTTTGTGTCCGAAACGCCAGAGTCTGCACAGCCGCATTTACCAATAAAATTCACAATTTCTGCAACCATATTGCGTAAATAGACATGTCCAGCGTAGTTTGTCTTATTTTCTTTTTTCATGAAAAGTTATCTAAAATGTTATATCACATTTTTTTTTCTGTTGATAATCATTATCATCCAAAGTGGACTTGGATCCGAATTTCAGGGAAAATTTGATTCACTGCAAAGCTGAATTTCCTTGTGCTTCGTGGTAACAAATCAATTTTCTCTAAAATAGTGGTAAAAAAAAATCATACTCACCTCATTCATTTAGATGCAAAAAGGCCGCTGCAGCCACCTTGGTTAAAGATCCTGTGCATGCAAGACGCCACCACGCACCGTGCATGATTTTGAATGGAATCTTCCATTAAGATGGTTATGGCGGCTTCTTTGCGCTCAAATGGATGAGGTGAATATTTTTTTTTCAACGGTTTAAACCCTGAAAGCCCTCACTGTTATTCTCAAAAGCCACAATCAGCAATGAAGGGTTCAATGATGAGGGTGCGGCAAAAACACTGTTCCCCATCATTACAGCCACTACTTACATAGAAATTTGCTTTGTGGCAAAGTAATTCGTAACAAAGGAAATTTCTTTGTGAAATTCGGCGAAGCAGATTAATACATTTTTGTAAACTTCGCTCATCACTAGTTATCATTAATGTGCTTTGCAAATTCCGTACAGTTGTCATACCTACAGTTCATTTAAACATACAAAAAACAAAGAATTGGGGTACTAAAGTAGTACAGACAATAAGCCCCTAATGACCAGAAAATGCCTTGAAGGGGTTGTCTGAGAGTTCAATATTGGTGATCTATCATCCAGTCTATCCTTTTTGGCACATAATAAGACTAGTGTTGGGCAAAGCAAATCATTTGAAGCAGAATTCAGTCCAAAATTTAGGAAAACTTTGATTTGCAACTAATACGAATTTCCTTGCGTTTTGCGGTAACAAATCAGGTTTTTCTAAAATAGCGGCTGCACTTGTTACAAAGTGACAGTCGGAAGCCCGAGAACAAAACATCACCCATAATGTCGTTCAGCCAGCCAATCTACAAATAGCCATCCCCTATGATGTCACAACCCTATAAAACCCTTATCCTGCGTGGTCTCCACCATTGTCCTGTGAGCTGAGCATAGGGAGAGATGTGGCAAGCGCTCATGTGCTAAGGACAGTGTTGCTGAAACCATTTAATAGAACAATTCAATAATATGATGGAAGCCTTTATCATTACAGTGCCAAGCGTGCCTGTCATGGACACTCCCATGACAGGTGCTAGGAGATCAGAGAGATTGGCAACACGTGGGTTAATCTGACTTATTCCTTGGGGACCATTTCTGTCTGTGTTGTTTTGGCAATGACCACACCTCTTGCAGGTGTTGTTGGTTTGGTCATTTAACTTCCCGTATTTATTACTGTTTATCACTTCTGGGGGTGCGTTTTATAGCTTCAGTTTCTGGACTCTGGTCTGCTGGTTGTTGGATCTCCTGGTGAGCTGGTTGAGCTCCTGGCACTGCCTTTGTTCCACGTGAAGTTAAGTGTTGTCTTCCCAATTTGCATTTTGTTTGTTGTATTTCTCAGTCTTTTGGATTTGGGCCTGAGGGAGACTCCTGTTTATCCTTCGGGTGGAGGAATAGGTTGTCTCAAGTTCTGTCACTTTACCGGGGCCATACAGGGTGTGTTGGGGCTCTAGGTTCCTGTGTATGAACTTTCCTACCATCAAGGTCAGTTGATACTGATAGGTAGTCAGGACTTGGATTAGGGTTGTTCTAGGAGGTGACCTTCTCCTTTACCCTAGTTTCCAGGCCTAGTTCCTGTCCCCTTTCCTCCTGTGCTCGGTGTGGTGTTTCCCACCCACACTGCATCCGTGACAATGCCAACCAATACATTCCAGTCTGTACCCCTTAGGGGGGACAGATCTTAATGATTTTTTGCTGGCTTTACTTCCTAGAAAAGCCAGCAAGATGCAGAGAGAGGAGTAACTGGATGTTTCTGATAATATATTCTCATTGATATTAGATGATGTGGAAAAGGAGGAAAAGCAGGTAGCAGAAAAAGGGCTCCCACCTGTAGGGCAGGAGAGCGCTGGAGTGGGTATGCCAGCATATTGTGCCCCCCTAAGCTGCCAAACCCCATACCAGCAACAGCCCTTGTTTAAAAGGTGCATTAAAAGTGCCATACTGCCATTAACAAAGAAGATCAACTATACAGTCAGGGCCGCCTTTAACGCAGTGGAAAAAGGGCAGCTGCCCTGGGCCCAGTTGCTCCTGGGGGCCCAAGGCATCTTGAACCCCGCTGGCCAGTGGCGTAGCAAGGGGGGGCGTTGCCTGGGGTGCAAAATTCCAGGGGGCGCTAGCAGGGTGCACCGCCAATTAGGAAAAGCGAGGCGATGGCCCCAGGCCGCTCGGCCCTGGTGAAAAGTGGGGGCGGCGCCAGGGCACAAGGAGCTGAGCGCTTCCATTGTAGAACTGCACATCTCCATAGTCATCTCCATAGTCATCTGTATCACCATCCTCAGGACAGCGATACAAATAGATGTGTTGCAGAGGGGCATGGGAGGGAGAGGAGTCTCGTGCAGGTGTCGCAATAATGTCATCATGCCGCCTGAGCCGTACAGCACGGCAAACAGGCCGTAAGAGGCCTGCATCACATTGATGCCAGACTGATGGAGGTAAGTATGTGTTTATTTTTTATATGGTACTACTTACTGGTGCATGTTGGGGGGCATCTATGGGGGCACTTGTTACTGGCACATGATTGGGGCATCTATGGGGGCACTTGTTACTGGCACATAATTCGGGGGCATCTATGGGGGCACTTGATACTGGCACATGATTTGTGGGCATCTATGGGGGCACTTGTTATTTGCACATGATTGGGGGGCATCTATGGGGCACTTGTTATTGGCACATGATTGGGGGGAATCTATGGGTGTACTTGTTACTGGCACATGATTAAGGGGCATCTATGGGGGTTATTGTTACTGGCACATTATTGGGAGGCATATATGGGGGCACATCTTACTGGCACATTATTGGGGGGCAGTGTGGGGGCACTTCTTACTGGCACATTATTGGTGGCACTTTTTATTGGCACATTATTGAGTGGCACTATGGGGGCATCTATGGTGGCACATCTTACTGGCACAATATTGGGGGAACTATGGGGGCATCTACTGAGGCCACAAAGAAAGGGTGTTTTATATGGGTAAGTGGGAGAGGAACACTATGGGGGCTTCTACTGAGGCCACAAAGAGGGGTATTTTATATGGGGGGCTCTGTATAGGGGAATTTTATACTGGGGCACATTATGGTGGGTACTATGGGGAAGGGGAGAAAGGAGTACTATGTGCTTATCTATGGGGGGAGGATGATGGGTATTTTATACTTTCAAATTATTGGGGACAGTGATGGCATCTACTGGGGCACTATACATGGGGCATTTTATACTGGTATATGATGGGGGCACTAGGAAGAAGGGGGAGGAGAGCACTATGGGGGCATTTACTTGGGGCACTATATAGGGGTATTGTATACTGGCACATTATGGGGGCACTATGGGGACATTAGCTCAACTGGGGGCATTAAAAGGGGGTATTTTTTTTTTTTTTTTTTTTAATAAAATTTTTTATTTATAAAAAGTAACGTAACAAGGTACATTATAAGCATCTCATTCGGCAAGCATGACGTAAGTTTTGTACATCTGAATACAATCCATGTTAATAGGACTAGAAAGCGAAATCAGGTATCACATTTGTTAGCAGACAGTCAGGAAGGCAATAGTCTTAAGTACAATATGTCGTAAATCAAATCCCTGGTGAAAGCAATGTAAATTTTAAAGTCGTGACAGAATGGAATTCTAGGTCTACTTTCCCAAATGAAAGGAAGATTGGGGGTGTCTATATTCAGCCCACACTTCCACTGTTTATTGAACATGTTGTGATTGCGTGCTTCCTAGGAGGAGAAGTCCTCAGACCTGAATAACAGATCGACCTTCAATTTCTATTGTTGTACAGATGGGACTGAGGTTGATAACCAAAAATTAGGCACTAACAGGCAAGCAGCAGTCAGTAGTTGTCTGAAGAGAAATGTGGGGAGAGGGGATGTTGTATGACAGATCAACTTATTGAAATCGGGTATAGTTTTCAACCCAGACTGATGGTCTAAGCTGAACGCCACTCGAAATGTGTAGTGTTATACAACAGGAGAAAGCTCTATGTGAACTTAACGTTAGCACTCATATATAAAGCCACAGCAAATGAAGGCAACTTCTTATTTGGGGTGCCTGTATTCTGCCCAAAGTTTCCAGCGTCTACAGAAAGTACTATGGGTGCGTGTTTCCCAAGAGGAAATCTCCTCAAACCTGTATAGCTGGTCAACCTTCAATTTCCACTGTTCTAATGGAGGGACATCAGTCGACAGCCAAAGCCTAGGGACCAACAATCTGGCGGCAATTAGGAGTTGTCTGAAGAGCGGTGAAGGATAAGGAGGGGTTGTTTGAGTATTCATATCAATCAATGCCAACGAAGAGGACATCGGGATATTAGTGTGACAGATTTGGTTGCAAAGGTCAAAAATGTTTTTCCACCAATTATTGATTAAAGGACAGGACCACCATATATGGAAGAATGTCCCCCTATCTCCCAGACATCTCCAGCATTCATCAGACGATGTACTTGAGTAAAGGGAGGTCACATCTGGGGTTTTGTACCATCTTGTTAAAAGTTTGTACCCATTTTCTTGAATGCGAACACAGCGGGAGGATTTGTGTGGGGCCAACAATAAACTGGGCAAATCAGCTAATGAGATATTTATAGCTAGGTCTTTTTCCCATTTGCCTATGAAAGCGGGTTTAACAAGTAATGGGAGGGTGTGGATTTTACAATAGAGCCGTGAGATTAGCTTTTTAGGGGGAGTGGGATGATTGATGAGAGATTCCGCCCAAACCAGGGGACGAAGTAGATCGCCATTATTGATATGTTGCGATATGAATGAGTGTAAATATCTTACAGTAGGCGAAAGTACGTGATGGAAATTCAATTTTGATTGAATCTCCCTGATAGTGGGAGGATGGTTTTCTTGTTGGAGAAGAGTGAAGATAGAGATATTTGAATCCCTGATGACGCGAGGGGTGCAGTCTCTTATCTCCGGGCGGGAGGTGCCTATAACATCTCCTACCGAGAGAAGTGTTGATGGGAAGGGTATTCCACAATGTGTGGATTGAAAGTATTTCCACGCCTGGAGGGTGGCCTGAATTAACGGAAACGAGGAGGAAGGGATATTTTCTATTTTAGGGGAACCCAGCAGCAGTGAGCGGAATGGTTGTATCACCAATTCCTGTTCCATTGCAACCCATGGTTTCAAGTTAGAGGTTCTAAGCCATTCCACTGCTCTCGACAGCAGGATAGCTCTGCCGTAGAGCTCAGGGTCCGGAAATGCTATGCCTCCTAAGTGCTTGGGTTGGGACAGAAGGGAGTAGGAAATTCTCGGTTTTTTCTGGTTCCAGATGAAAGAGCTGAAGAGTTTCCTAATGGAAATATAATACTGTTTAGGGACTGGGATAGGTAAGACCTGCTGAAGGTAGGTGAGGCGAGGGAGTATCAAAGAAACCAGAAGGTTTTTACGTCCAAACCATGAAATAGTGGGGATGTTCAACCTTTTTATTTCAGTAGTTATGGATTGCAATAGAGGGAGATAGTTGAGAGCAAAAAGATCAGAAGGGTTGGCGCTGATTTTAATTCCTAGATAAGAGATGTGGGGAGATGACCAATCGAATGGAGATTGCTTTTTAAGGCTTAGCTGATTATGTTGTGAAATCTTTATACATTTTACTAGTGACTTTTGCTTATTTATCTTAAAGTTAGATAAAAGACTATATGTGTCTAGGTACTTTTGGATTATGGGGAGTGAAGTACTTGGGTTAGAGGTCATGATCATAATGTCATCAGCAAAGGCCGCAAGTTTATGATCACAACCTCCCAGTGTTACACCGCGAATATCCCGATCTGCTCTCAGTCTGAGGAGGAGAGGTTCCAGCGCTAATACGAACAGCAGGGGCGATAAGGGGCATCCCTGACGAGTACCATTTTTTATCTTGAAAGGGTCAGTTAGGTCTCCGTTGATCAGAACCGAGGCTGATGCTTGGGCATACATTGCAAAGGTGGCTTGTGCAAAGGGACCAGGCAGGCCAAACCCAGATAGTATTTGCTTCAGATAGTCCCAGCTAATTCGGTCGAATGCTTTTTCCGCATCCGTGCTCAGGAGAAGTAGTGGTTTGGAGTGGTGGGCAGAATAAAAGATCGCATTCAGTACCCTAGTCGTATTATCCCTACCCTCCCTACCTCTGACAAAGCCCACCTGGTCCCCATGCACAAGCGTGGGAAGAAAGGTGGCTAGGCGATTTGCCAGCATTTTTGCCAGCATTTTAAGATCTATATTAAGGAGTGATATGGGTCTATAACTTGCACAATGTTTAGGGTCCTTCCCTTCTTTGGGGATCAGGGTTATGTGAGCCATCGTCATATCTCTGGAGAGATCTTTCCCCTTTAAAGCTGAGTTACAAACTGAGAGCAGATGAGGGAGAACTATTTGTTGGTAAGTTTTGTAATAATAAACTGGGAACCCGTCCGGGCCTGGGCTTTTGCCTTGGGGAGATTGCTTTAAGGCCAAAGCTAATTCCTGTAATGTAAAGTTGGAGGCTAGATTGAGGTTTTGTTCGGGGGAGAGTTTGGGAAGGGAAATGGAGTTTAAAAAGGACTTGAGAAGGTTTGAGTGAGTGTCTGGGCTCAGAGCTGGGGGAAGATTATAAAGAGACTCATAGAAAGCACGAAATTGAGTGCCAATCATTTTTGAAGAGTATAGGGGTTTACCCTGGGGGGATTCCATCTGGTGTATATAGTTTGCAGATCGCCTATCTCCTATTCTACGCATCATAAATTTAGACGCTTTGTCTCCATGGGCGAAAAATTTATGCTGTGAGTTCAAGAAATACTTGGCAGTGGATTTGTGCATAAGGGCTTTCAGTTCTTCTTTTAAAGAAGAAAGTTCCGCAAACTGTGTCTCTGAGAGGGATTTTTTATGTATTTTTTCTAGTGAAAAAATCTTGCTGATTAAGGAATCTATCTTTTTATTTCTTTCCTTCTTTAAGAAGGCTCCAAGACTAATGAGATGTCCCCTGATAAAAGGTTTATGGGCATCCCATAGTGTTTGTTCTGATATCTCAGGGACATTGTTCAAGGAGAAATATTCTTTAAGAAGCTCCGCAATCTTTTCTTTGGTGTCTTGATTGTCAAGAAGGGATTCATTAAGACGCCATCTAAATTTACTGGGATTCGGTATAGGGGCTGAGATGGATAGGAAAATAGGGGCGTGGTCCGATAGGAGGATGGATCCTATTTTGGGGTCATGGCATAGCTGGAGATGTTCCTTGGATACATAAAGGTAATCCAATCTATGATACGAGTTGTGGGGGTGGGAATAAAACGTGTAATCTTTGGCGTCAGGGTTATAGACTCGCCATACATCTAGAAGGTGAAGGTTACGGAAGCCATCCTGTATGAAGCGGAGGGATTTAAGGGACAAGGCTGATCTATTAGAAGAGGAGTCCAGGGGAGGGTTTAGGGTGACGTTTAAGTCTCCCCCAATTACTATCAAGCCTTCGGCGTATGATTCTATTAGTGGGAAGACCTTTGCAAACCAAATATGTTGTCCTGAGTTGGGAGCGTATAAATTAATGATGGTGTAGGTTTGGGGACCTATAGAGCCCTTAACTAAAATGTACCTCCCTTCTGGATCTTGAATATGAGACATATATTTAAAGGGGGTATTCCTCTTGAATCCAACACTCACCCCCCCAGATGCCGCAGAGTTGCCCCCGCAATGGAACCATAGTGGATAATTAGAGAAAGAGAGGTTAGGGTAATGATTAAATTTAAAATGGGTTTCCTGGAGAAGAAGGACATTGGCCCCAGATTTGCGTAGCAATGTAAAGATCTGACTCCTCTTAGAAGGGGAGTTAAAGCCCTTCACATTGAAGGACGCAAAGGTGAGATCAGCCATGCTGAGTGATGTAGTGGAGGTTACCTTGAGGAAGCCAGGTCCTCTGTCCAGGAAAGTCTAACTGGGTGCTGCGGTTTATGTTGTTCTGGGGGAGTGAGTCAGGAGCCAGAGAAATCTTCTGTGTCGCCATGCAGATGGAGCTGTTATGAGTGAGTACCTTTGAACCAAAGTAAATAATAGAACAAAAAAACATTAATTTAACTTTCAATAAACAAGGCCCAACTATATGGGACATTTGAAAAGGTGAGATAAGGATCGCAAGGGGGGAAAAGGTGTGTCAACCCTGTTGTAACCTTTACAGCAATTAACAGTAGCCTCAGTCATGAGACGTGATAACTGAATGACAGTGCGGATTTTATGGAGATAAACAGGGAGAAGAGAGAAAGATAAAACATAGAAACAAAGGGAAGATAGAGGAATAGGGAAAGGAGCAATAGGATCCCAAAATGAATGACGTTGATAAAAACATCAAATCACATTAATATCCATAGGTGGCGGAAAGTGAAAAAGAAGACAGATTAGGGGTTGCAGAAAGTCCAGGAATATCAGACTATCAGACTTAATGTTTAGTAACCCGAGTCTAAGGTGTCATCTGGGCAGTCTTGCGCTTGTTCTTCTGGGATCTTGGGGTGCGCGGAGGCTCAAAGGGAGCAATCTTCGGGATCTCAGGCAAATCTGTAAGATCTTGATACAGTTCCCAGTTTTCGATCGGCAATGGAGAAATCTGGAGATGTTCGTATACGCCATCCAAATCAGAGTAGGTTGTAACATTAAAGCGGCGACCCTCACAGAAAAAGGAAATTCCGAACGGAAAGGACCATCTGTATGGTATTTTCTTGGCTCTGAGCCAATCCGTCAGGGGTTTCAGGCTTCTCCTCTTCTTCAGCGTGGAGGGGGCCAGATCTTGAAAGACTGCTATCGGAGCTCCTTCGTAGGTCAGGTCAGTGATATTTCTTGCAGCTTCCAGGATCAATGTCTTCGTTTGGTAGTTGAGGAATCTGCAGATAATGTCCCTGGGTGGGTCCGAGGGTTTCGGCTTGGGGCGCAGCGCTCTATGCGCCCTCTCTATTATCATGTCAGCAGGCTGGTCCGGGCCCAAGATGGAGGTGCAGATCTCCGTCACTGCCGCTGGGATGTCTGCCGTTTCGATTATCTCAGGAACTCCTCTGAAGCGCAGGTTGTTCCTGCGCCCTCTATTCTCTTGATCCTCCACTGCGCTATGAAGATCGTTCAGATAGGAACGGCATTTTTGCAGGGAGAGAGCCGTGGCAGATTGATGTTCTAAGACTGCCGTTTGCCGTGATTCCAAGGCCCCGACTCTGTCTCCTATATGATGGACGTCTTGGCGAAGGGCCGACAATTCCGTCAGCACCGGTTCCATGGCTTTGCTAAGGGACTGTTTTAGAAAGCGACGGGTGATCGGGAGAACGGTTTTGCAGTGGGAATCCTCCGTATCACTTTCTCCCTCAGAGATGTCAGCGGACCGTCCGCGCGCTCCATGTGAAGGAGCCGGCGCCATCTTAGGTTCTCTGGCCGCTACTGTGGCGGCCGCCTTTTTTATGAATTTATCCATGTCTCCGCTGTTAATCGGAGGTTTAGGGGTACTAGGATGATCTCCAGCTCTTGGGTGGCCGATCTTGACCATCGTCACGTCTGCTTGCTTGAGATAGCTTCTGCTGTGCAGGGTTTAGTTCGGAGAGCTCCTGACTATGCGGCCATCACAGTCCGGCGCTAGCTCCGCCCCCCCAAAAGGGGGTATTTTTGCAGTGGCACATTATAAGTAGAATTATTACTACTGGGGGGCATTATGATGGGCTTTATTACTACCTGGAGTCTATGGGGAACATGATTACTAGTATGGGCACTATGGGAACATTATTACTTCTGGGGCACAGTGGGGACATGTTGGGGCACTGTAGGAGTACTATTACTACCATGTGTGCTCTAGCAGAGAATTATTACTATTAGTGGGATTTTTGGGAGCACTATTACTGTGGGGGCACCTTGGCACAGTATCAGCTTACCACAATTATTTTTGGGGAACGTTATGTTTACACTATTAGTGTCAGGGGCACTATTTGCTGGGCGCAGTTATTTTAGGGCATTATGTGACAATAATTATTGAAGGGCACTATCTGCATGGTACTACTATTTATTATCAGGGGGTTTATCAGTTTCTGCAGTATAGTATTGTGGGTGGTTGGATGATTTGTCCAGAAGATGGGAGGATGATGGTAGTAAACTAAGATTTTTTTTGTTGTCAAACTGCAGAGACGAGAAATGGCTGAAAAATGGTGGTTTGGTGGTCTGGTCTGAAGGTCTGAAAGTCGAAGATGAGGAAATAGAGCATCTACATCAAAGAGATGTCACTGGATGTAAGAGGTATGTGGTGCTCTATTACCCTGTATGTAGGGGTGGATGGAGGGGTTAGTAGTACAGTACTATCTGCACATTGTAAAACAAAAAGTAATCTGCAAAATACTATATATTTGTGTCAGAAGTTGTGCTTTTTAATTTTTTGAATAATGATACAGCAATTTTATTTTATACTTTTGTGCTGATTCTTTTTTTTTTTTATCAACATTAAGGGACACTATAGTCACCAGAACCACAACAGCTAAACATAGTAGTTCTGGTGACTATAGCATGTCTCTGCAAGCTTTTTAATGTAAACACTGCCTTTAAAAAATAAAAAAAAAGGCAGTATTTGCATTACTGCCAAGGAACACCTCTAGTGACCACTCATCATTATTAAAGTTTACTACTCTACGAAGTGTGTGTGTTTGTGTATTGTGGTGGAGGGCGTGATTGCATGCTAGAGTGTGAGAAGGCGGGATCAAGGGGGCCAATCAATATTAAAGACGGTCCTATATATAGTCTGGTCTTCATTATTAAATGAAAGGCAGCTGAGGGCTTATTGGCATGGCTGCAACCTGGACGCATCATGGCCTCTCTGTGTGGCCGTATACTAAGGCAGAGTTGAATTCCTTGACAAATTTCACCAAATCAAATTTTTAAAAGCTTCATTCATCTCTAAATAAGACCTTAAGAAGTCACAAAATACCTCTGGAGAACATTTACAATTTCTAATTTTTGTGGGGACATTGCACCACTGGCACTGAGTTATCCATAGAAGGCCTAGCCAAGTATAAAAGTCCCTATAGTGACAATTCTGCTATGCCGAAAGACGTACCCAGTATTCACGTGTTTGCTTTTTCCAATGAAAAAAGTGGCATTGCTGCTTCATCAATTCACTACATGCTCCTCATTGAGCACTAAGAGGGCAGAAAAAGAGGACAGCTGGGACCCTGACTTGCTCGTGATAGATTCCAAGAGCTTTAAACGCACACCATACATTCACAATCACACAGGTTTAAAGCCCAGCACTAGGCTCAGTACATACAGTATATGGTGTGTTGTAGTTATTAGGCTGAAGAAAAATAAAATCAAGACTCATTATATAAATTCTTTTGTCAAGAACCAGGATGCAATTAAGTACTTTGTGTAAATTGGGCACTCTATATGCTACACTATAGAGATGGCCACCTGTTCATCATGCCATCAATTAGCAGCTTTCTTTAGAGAAGAGTAAGAAGAAAACAACACCTTTCCAATAGTTTTGAGTCACAGATGGTATCGGGGAACTAGTAGAACTTCAGGAATATATTTTGAGAATATTTTTTTCAACAATACTTTTATAATGGAATCAAGGATAATAACTCAATCCTGACAAATGTATAAAAAATGTATATATTAACTTCCAAAAATATGAAAATATAGTTGAAGTATCCTTGGCAATAAAAACTTTTTATTGTGCATAGTTATACATGCAGTTACTTAACAGTCTAATATATGTATAAATCCATGGTAAAGTATAGTATCAAGGTTGCAGGCATTTGATGGTCATTGATGATGATTTTGTCATTAATGCATATAAACGGTATTTTTACCCTGTTCACGTGCTCATTATTGCCACAGATTCCATGGTGATTTACAATTAGGCTAATCCGCTTGCAGACAATCTTTGATAGAAATCCGAGTTTCAGCTATGGATCTTTGCAGCATATTTTCCAAGAGGAAAGGTAAATCTATGCAATGTAAACATAACCCTAACACCTGGGCCTAACAGTGTGCACACATTTGACATTAGTGGGAAAACAACTATAAAAGTTGCATTTGCAAACTGATGCATTATAGTAGAAACCCAAACACGGGATAATATGAAGCAAAACGCTATTGTCCATCAGAGAAGCGGATAAATTGCAAATGTTGTACCCATAAACCACTGTGCTACCTACAAAGCCATGCCATGGAGTGTCACCACTGACAATAAAGACATTACAAACTATGTCACTGTTCCTTGTTAAATCTACATTTGCAGGCAATAAAATCATCAGTTTGCAACTACTGGTAATAAAACTTTAATCACTTTAGCAATTTCCACTGACCCCATTAGGGCAAACATTTCCCACTGTCCTATAAATAATATTAATAAAAAGCTAGAACTGCTAAAATGCCAAGCACTAAGCCCACCTAGAGTTTTATGGCATGGCATCAGTGAAGACATGGGAAAATATCTTTATATGGCCACTTGTTTTTTGTCTTAACAAGCCGTATTTCTGGAAAGAAGTGAGTTGATAAAGAGGTTTAATTGTTTGTCAGTGAGCCTTATGGTGCAGTGTCTTCATTTACTTCACCCTGAATCCTATTACTAGTTCAATTCTCTAGACTCCCCTCAATCTAAAAGTCAGGCTCTTAATTATTGCACTACTGGCAATGCAAGCAAATAAAGCTCGGGCTTTCTCTTGTGCTCATTCTTATTCTATCACTACCTTTGCCTGTTTTCCTGAGGAATCTAATAGAATATTGATTTTTCATCCTCCAAGAAATCAGGCTCCACTTTTACCATTCAATCATGATATTAGCTGTCCATTAACTTGAATTTCATGGCATGACAGCATGTTGACACTTCCAAGGCCGTTCATTCACCCAATCAACGCAAAGGTATCACCTTCAATATTAAAGTTCTGTAAGGAATGTTAGTCTACGGTCTGTCACATTAGGCCAGCTAAACGCTGCAGTGTCACACTTTTCCTATCACCTTATAGGCACTTACAAGGTAAATAGACAACTGGAAGAACAGTTACCCCACATCCATATTCATGGCAAGTTTGTGTTGTGTCTAGGAAATATAAGTCAATTCAAATATATAGGGGGGATTTATCATGGGTGGCTCAGTGGTTAGCCTTGATGCCTGCAGTGCTGGGGTCCTAGGTTTGAAGGACAACATCTGCACAGAGTTTGTATGTTCTCCCCGTGTTTGCGTGGGTTTCCTCCAGATACTCTGGTTTCCTCCCACACTCCAAAGACATACTGATAGGGAACCTAGATTGTGAGCCCCATTGGGGACAGAGTGATGCTAAAGTCTGCAAAGTGCTGCGGAATTAGTAGCGCTATATAAGTGTGTATAATAAATATACGAGGGGAATATTTTAAGTCAGTTTTGTTTGAGTCTCTGTTGGAGTACTTTGTAACATTTATCAAAGGTCTTGTGTTGTTTGATAAATTTGTCTTATTTCTAAACCTAACACTGTTATCTAGAAAAGCTACTCTAGTTTTTCGACTCCACACTTCTATTGGAGTGAGATTGCAACTTTTTTTATTTTTTTTTACTTTAAGCCTTAGGTAGGATTTGCATCAGTGTTAGTAATTCCTTTATAGTGTGCCTTCACGACAGGGTTATAATGGAATATAAGAGAATTTTAGGACAGATTGCAAAACGGAATGCTTTCCTTCCGTTTTTCTCCGTCCTAAGACATTTCTATGGGCACAAATAACAGTTTCCATTTTTTAACAGGCCTGACTTTTTTTTCTGTCATGCATAATGGAAACAAAATGGAAACATTATTTGTCCCCATACCAATGGACAAAAATGTTGTTCTGTGACCCTTTAGAAAGATGCATGATGTAAATTGTAATGAAGGTAATCTTCTTAGGGCTCATTCAGATGACTGTATATGTTTTTGCAGTCTGCAAATTTTGGATCCTCAAAATACAGATGCCGGCCATGTGTGTTCCATTTTGCAGAACTGAACAGCCAGCCCTATGATATTATTAATGCCTATTGTTGTCCAAGAATAGGACATGTTCTATCTTCTTTGCGGTTATAAAGTGTTTTATAAACTTTTCTAACTTTTTTTATGCCGTGCCCAGCAAGGGGGCATGGATCAGCGAAAAGGGAGCATGGCTTTGTGGGTAAGGCCTCTTTCAGACGGGCAAATTTACGCGCAGGTGTGATGCGTGAGGTGAACGCATTGCACCCGCACTGAATCCAGACCCATTAATTTCTTTAGGGCTGTGCAGATGAGCGGTGATTTTCACGCATTACTTGTGCGTTGCGTGAAAATTGCAGCATGTTCTTTATTCTGCGTTTTCCACACAACGCAGGCCCCATAGAAGTTAATATGGCTGCGCAAAAATCGCAAGCATCCGCAAGCAACTGCAGATGCGGTGCGATTTTCACGCGCGGTTGCTAGGAGATGATCGGAATGGGGACCTGATCTTTATTATTTTCCCTTATAAGCGAAAACAATTGCATTCGTAATACAGAATGCATAGTACAATAGGGCTGGAGGGGTTAAAAAAAAAATTAAAAAATTAATTCACCTCCATTTGTTCACGCAGCCCGGCTTCTCTTCTGTCTTCATCTTTGCTGTGCACAGGAAAAGGACCTGTGGTGATGTCACTGTGCTCATCACATGGTCCGTCACATGATCCATCACCATGGGGATGGATCATGTGATAGACCATGTGATGAGCGCAGTGACGTCATCAAAGGTCCTATTCCTCAAAGAAGAAGACAGAAGAGAAGCCAGGCTGTGCGAACAAGTGGATTACGGTGAGTTAAATTATTTTTTTATTTTTTTAACCCCTCCAGCCCTATTGTACCATATTTTAAGGGAAAATAATACAATCTACACAACACCTAACCCAAACCTGAACTTCCGTGAAGAAGTTCGGGTTTGGGTATCAAACATGCCAATTTCTCTCACGCGCATGCAAAACGCATAAAAAAATGTGCATGTTCCCGCAACGCACCCGCATCTTTTCCCGCATCGCCCGTGTGAAACCAGCCTAAGGGATGCGGCTTAAATGTGCCTCCATGCGCCACAATTTTTGGAGCAAAACTAGATCAAATTATAGATGGCAGAAACTTAGACTAGACAGTAAAGATGCAACAGATTTACCATCCAGAGCTAGCCACAATGATAAACATGGCTCAGGTTTAGACTGTCCGTCTAAGTTTATAGAGAAAAATTAATCATGCCTTTGCACCACAAAAAAATAACAACCTCTGTGTTTGTGACTTTTTTAACTCCATTGCAACAACATTTATTTACATTTCAAAAATGGGCCATGGTAATGGTGGTGAGGGGGTGGGCCATTGGTCCTGAGCTGGCAAATCTATCTTTCTTTACATCTGTTTTCTGCATAAATGAAGACTGAAATCTACGGCAGCTAGGTGCTTCTGCAGTTTTCAGTTTGTGTACACAGACTGCAGGAATATGCACCTACTTTATGATAAGACCTCACTATACCTCACTATAGATATGCATCCTTCAGCAGTGCAGGGGATATCAAGACTGACATACCACATGCTGGTCTTGATAAACCCCTCCACCACCACCACTGTCATACTTTTAGATAGTGCTCCAAAATGTTTTTATTGAAACCTAACAGTAAAATAAAATACTTGTAGTATGCTGTAGTAGCTGAAGAACATGATCCATACTATTATATAATTCAATTTCCTAAATTCCATCTGTGTCCATGCTTCTCCAGTTTTTGAGAACTTCTGATTGATCAGGGTAGGCCCTTTCCCTGAGATCCCAAACGTTCAATTATTTTGCTTTAAAAAATATTTACACTATTTTAATTTTTCAATACCAGAGGAATTTTTGGGGTAAATGAAAACTTTTATCTAGATGACACATTTTCTATCTCAGATATGCTAGCTGTATGCCTAGTTAGCACCTTCCAGGTAGGCTGTTCAGGAAGAGCAGCAGTATGGAGACACTGGATATAATTTCCAAACATATCATCACAAATAGCATTAGTAAATGGAGCATAGATTCTGAACTAATCCGTACAAGTATAAAACTCTTTCAAAAGTCTGAAGAACGTATGGAAACAGTTTTCTAGAATGTATAAGTTGCTAACTTAAGATGTGTGGATTTCTATAAAAGGTTGAAGAAAATCAATTCTTATTTGTGCTTCTAAACTCCTGCTGGTTCACAGCAGCATGTGGTCCTGTAGGTCATTAGGAAAGTTTTGGCATAGAACTTCTCATAGATAATAGATTGCTCTTAGAGCCGAGGAATTAAAAAAGTAGACCAGGAATCTAAAAATTCTAAAACTTTTTAACTTTTATGGATGCTTGCCTCCTGTAACCCCGAAAATAATAACACTGAAATATAGATGAATGTGTTGATACAAGTACTGTAAAACAACGACTATTCTTCACAACAAGGTAGTTGAATCTAAGGTACTCAACTGCGTCTTGTTTTCAGATAGGTACTTTCTTGGCCTCTTTCATTGCAGTTCCCCAGGTTATAGTGTGCAAAGCCATATATATATATATATATATATATATATATATATATATATATATACACATATATATAATGCCTTGACTATCACAATATTATTTCATCTTTTATATTATGTTTAATTGGTAAGCTATTGGGGGGAGGGACACAAAAATATAAAATACAGTTGCATTGTTTTCATAAAAATTCTTTAAAGGGGTATTTCGGTTATGTGAAATTATCATATGGATAGGGGATAACTGTCAGATCAGTGGTGGTCTTACCACTGGTACCCCCACTGATTGTAAGAATGGGGACCTTGCACCCCATGGAGCCCCCCAAAATGAACAGAGCTGGTAGTCAGGAATGTGTGCAGCAACTCCATTTATTTCTATGGCATTTCTAGAAAGTATAGCACTAGGCTATCTCTGGAACTGCTGTAGAAAACAATGGAGCGGCTGCACTCATTCCCAACCAGATGCTCCATTCATTTCGGGGAGCACATGGGGTACTCTTAGAGATGAGCAATTTCATCTTGAAATTTGGAAATGAGAGGACTTTCAATTTGGGTAAAAGTTATTCAGACCCAAATCAAATTGAACCAGAATCAAATTTTAAGAAATCTACTCTCCATGGTTACTGTAACTTAAAGACGATCTCAGCTTTGAACGTTCCACAGTGACCCTAAATTATTAATAAAGCTATGGGCTTGGTGGGGTTATATTCTTAAAGGCATTGGCTGCTTTAAGAAAAACTGTACTGTTTTTGCCCCTTGAGAAGCCACGTCCTCTTGTCATCTTCCAACTACATGCTGCTTCCGACCATAAAATGGCCACAGATGTCTGCAATGCATTTCTCCATATTTTTCCAACCTCTAACACTTCAAGCAGGTACACTGCAGACAAATTTGTATATTACATGTTGGACCTTATCCACAGAATGCAAGTGAATGTAGAGACCATCCAGACACAGAACTGTCTTGTTAAAAAATTTGATATCACTTTATCTGACTGATTTAGAATCAATTCCTAAATATGTTAAGGTTTATTTCTATCAAATAACACTAGGATTAAAAGTAAGGAGCGCAATAGACATCTATATGCAATGCAGAAACAAATACATAAAAAAATACTTTAAAATTAATATAATTTCTGAATAACGCGACATAAAAATACTGTGCAATATGAAAGATCAGCAAAAAATTCAATTGAATTACAGCTTATGCTCCTCATCCTAAATACATTTCAAGAATCTACACAGTTTTTCAGGACACAATCCACTAAGGTGCAGTGAATTGACTATTACAGATAGCTGCTATTTTTTTTTTTTTCCCATGTACTGTAATGGATATCTTTGCTTGCATGGAGAATAGGTACTTACTACTCAGCCTTTATTAATCTTGTCACAGAGTCTGTCCTGGGCATTGAAAGTTATTGATTTTTTTACAGACAGTCTTCCCATCTACAGCCTACTTGAGATCTATTTCAAATTTTCTCATAAACAGCAACCTCAATTTATAGAACAAGTTAACCCCCACACACATAAGAGGCACTTTTATGAAGTGATTTACACATAACCTACAAGGTACACCACGGGAATAAATAAGGTGCTCAGAGGTCACAGATTCTGCTGTCTGATGCTCTCTGCAAAACTTAACACCCCCTGCTGAGCCAGTGAGAAAGCATTTCTATAATGCTCCAAACTTCTATAGAATTAGTGGCAGAACTACTCAAGAAATGGTTGAAACAAAATGATGCTAGAGAATAGGACATGGTAGCTACACATCTAGTTATGATTTATATTATTAAACAACAGTGCTTTAAAATAAATATTAATAATGCTTGAATAAGTTTCAATTAATAATCTGCTCCTTTCAACCTGTGTATAATGCGCATAGGCTCAAGATAGGTTACACATTTTATTAGCGGTGGACTGACCATAGATCCTACCGGGAAATTTCCAGGTGGGCCAAGTCCCATGGGGTCATCCAAGCCATCCTCATGGCTAACAGCTGGGTACATAACGATCAGATGCTCTCAGCATTAATTAATGTACTTCTAGACCTGGCTGGTGGCTGCAGTTCCTCCCTAAATTCAACTATTTTGTCATCCTCAAAGTTGAATAGTGCAGCTGGGGCAAGAATATTTTGTTCTGCCCTGTGGTATTTGGTTCTGCTGGCCCCACATATTTCTCTTGTCCCATCCTACATGTGTTGGCGCCAACTACTTGTATTGCCTGCTTTATGACAATTTAAGCCCACCTACAACATTTTTAGTTTTTTTTTTCCCAGACGACCTCTGGATTTCACTTTCTGTATACCCGGTGATGAGCACATGAGCTTTCTCCTGTCCTTAGTTGTCTATCAAGCACATTTGTGGTCTAACAAGACAAGTTAAAGGAAGGAAAGAACAATTGCTTTGAGGAATCATATTGGGTGTCACTATTAAAGTTTAATCATTAACTTTACATAATGTTGAATATGTCTACAAATGTGCCTATGCCTTTGATATAATTTCACACCACAGAACAGTTTTACATTTTGACACTGTTTTGGATGTGGATTTTCCACAAGACTGATAATCAAGCCCAAACCCTCATCGAAATTCACATGCAGATTTATGAGAGATTTGATTGGTGGCCTAAAAGTGCACCACTCTGTAAGACACCATAATGCCCAAGCAGTTGCGCTGTCTCGCCTTGCTGTAGGAGCTGGAATTGAGATGGGCCCCTAGACTTTTTATTGAGTCCATGCAGCATGGAGAGACAGTGTGCTATGCAAGTGCTTCTCTCTCCTTGTGCGAGTGATCGGTGGGAGTCTTAGCAATCAGACCCCCACTAATCAAACCTGTTGATGTCTCTATGACATGTTTTTTGAAGTGACCGTTTAAAGTATATATCCACTCAATCATTTGAATACGTCCATTTGCTGCTGATTAATTTTTCAATATAAAATAAGTGTTGAAAAATGAGTCATAGAAATTTAATATTATCCTCTAAACGGTATAAAAAGTATACACATTTTTTTCTTTTTTTACAGACATTATGCATTTGAAGGACAACCTAATCACCTAATGTGTCTATCCTGGTGATCTACTATAATCAAGGTGGAAAGTGTTTGTACACATTTAGCCTTATGCAGCGCTCATTCAAATGGATAAGGCCATGTACGCAATATGTCTTGTTCTAGCTTTTCAATATGGTAATAAGGGCAATCTGGAGCAGTATCTCCTCTATAGCAAAAGTTATCTTCTTTAATATTATAAATATAAAAATTACAAGACACTATACTATTATTAATTCATTTATTCTCTACCAGTTTTGCCTTCTGAGCTACTATATTGGGAATAATTTATGGGTTTGTACCCTCATATTAGGTCATGCATATCTCATAGGTGGGGGTCTGACTCCCAGCAAATGAACGGAACAAGCACTTTGAATTAAACCGCACCTCAGAGATTACACACTCTAATCCTGAAGAGGAAGTAACACTCGCAAGAGTGCCACCTCCTCTTTAAACAGTCGATTGGTGGGGATGCTGGGAGTCAGACACCCAGTGATTGGAAATTGATGAGCTATCCTGAGGATATGTCATCAATATGTAATGCCTGCACAACCCCTTTAAGTATAATATTGACAGACATCTGACTGATGTTGAATATCTTGAACAGGCATCTCAAACTGCGGCCCTCCAGCTGTTGCAAAACTACAACTCCCAACATGCCCGGACAGCCTACAGGTATCAGCCTACAGCAGGGCATTGTGGGAGTTGTAGTTTTACAACAGCTGGAGGGCCGCAGTTTGAGATGCCTGATCTTGAATATCTGAAACTTATCATATGAAGTTGGCTGCAGAGACAGAAACCATAGAAACAATGCTGCTTTATTGTTGTATATCTTCTAGAAACTCAAGTGGCTGATCTGTACAAATAAAGAAACAAACCAGAAGCCATCACATTCAAGAAATACCTGCTATATCTGCTTCATTTCTAACAAGGTCAACATGATATTCACAAACAACCAGTACATCTATTATGCTTCTATTATGCAGCTATTTAAAGTTTGGTAAGCTGTTAGGGATTTTATTGATGGTCTGTGCCATTCATAAACCCATGATTGTTTTTTTCTGCAAATACTGTCTTAAAAGGGTTGGCTCAGAATACAATAAATGAAAGTATCTGCAGGCCAGTTGTATAATAAGATGCCAACCATTATGCCTCACATAAATCCCCGCCACTCCAGCACCGATATGCCGGTAGTTCCTGCTGGTCTTTGTTTCCTTTTGCTTCAATTAGAGATGAACAAAGTTTTGAAAAATTTGATTCGGCTGACTCGCTGAACTTCGACAAGAAATGTGATTCATTATGAATTAATTCTTCACAAATTGCTATAAATCAGGTAAACCCAGGCCTCTCAGTGTGAAGGCTTCGAAGTTAACCCTTTCCAGATCGCCAACAGTATATTTACATTGATGGTCGGGCATTTAAAATTGGCACCCGCTGGAGTGTGCAGTGGGTGCCATGGCCGCGACTGGTGGCAATGGCAGTCCGGGACTTTTAACCCTTCCGATGCCGTTACCCTATACCAGCAAAAGCCACTGTTTGGATAACATATTATATTGCAGCTAGTTTTAAGGCTCCTGTCCCTAATGGCAATAACCCTGTGGCCATGTTTGATCCATCCACCATGTTAGGCCCATCTGATATTAACTCCTATACATATTTGTAGTGAAATATGGTATGACGTTGCACTGCAAATTGACATAGAATTTGATAACCTTTCTCATAGCTGTCACAGTGACATTCTTCTGTAATAACATTAATGAATTGGGTCAATCAGTCACTGCCTTTTACCGTCATTTGACGGCGCCAGTGGTTCTGTTATTTTCTTTCTTCTGCTCCTATAACAGAGGAGAATGGAAACTAAAGTGCTGGTGTGAAAATGGCTGTAGCTGTAGTTAGTGTACCCGGGTTGTCAACCAGAATTTTTCTTTAATCTGGACGATTTATCCCAATATCACAGACAACCTAAATTTATTTATGCACAAATTTGAAAACCATAATGAATGATAAAGATTATTTTTAATAATACATGTCTGTAGCTTAATATACTTATAAAACCTCATCACCATCATTTACTGTGAGCTGTAAAATGATAATCACCACCAAAATAATCAAGTAAAGTACCTCCACCCTCCAAAAAAAGAACAGACACATCTATTTTATTTTCACGGACACAGGAAAAAAGTTGTACGAACTGTAGTCGCAGAAATTTCTGGATGGTTGGTAATACTGCCGTGTACATAACTGTGCAATGCACCAAGATTCATAGCTAATGCCTTTTGTTAGCTGTAGATTCACAGCCCCTACCTCTCTGCACCTCCACAATGCACATGCCTGAGTGTTCCAGGGGCCCAAAGCATTTGCTTTAAAAAAAAATAAATAAAAAAAAAAGATCTATAATACGAAGCTCACTTCGTTACCACGATGCACAAGGAAATATTGATTAGTTGCAAATCAAATTTTTCCTAAAATTCACATAAAATTCCACTTCGGATGCTTTGATTTGCTCAACATTACCAGCAATCATTATGTTTTGTACATACAAATAACCATTGCAGCCAATCACATGTCATACATACCAGCATCTCTGCTGAGGCCACTGCATGAGAAATAAACTGCAGAGGGCAATCCGAGCATTAGTGCTGGATTTTATAGGCAATGTTTTGGTTGTTATTTGTAACTTTGCCTGCAGTTATTTAAATTTCTTATACTCTCGGACAAGCCCTTTAATTCTAGATAGGAAACAGTAAGTGAATATTAACATCAATAGTTGTATATTATTACTGACCCCAATAATCTGATACTAGCCTTATGTTTCAGTTCTTTATAGAGCTAGGTTCGAAACAGACTATTGGAACAGTTCCAGAACTGGTTTTGTTATTTAACAGATTGTGCGATCATGCACATATATATCAACTAAATTTTTCTTTCAAATTAATAGTGAAATGGTGCCATGTCCCATAACATGCCATGTTACAGATTACAGCAATATGTTATTAGAACACTGCGTCTAGGGGAGAATATGTCTGCAATATGATGATGTATGGAGGCATCGTACAGTGGCATGCCTTTCTGCATATGGACTCTAAGAGGAATGAAGGAAAATCATGAAGAAAGATACAAAACAAAATAAAGATATAACTTAAAGGGCTTATGTCGTGACTGATGTAAAAAAAAAAGAAAATCAGACATCATATAGTACATGACAATACTTTTCCAACAACACTAGAACCAGTTCTGTACTGCACATGGATGCAAAGATCTCCCCATTCATTACTGCAATTGCTCTGTTAGATTATCTTTAGCCTGGCAGCTCAGGGGGCCATGTCTTTTCTGCCGTGGCTCTTTCCCTGTAACTGCCACAGCTTCTAACAGAACATATGGCTGGTGGCAGGTGAAGATATAAACTAGGCACGTTCAACCAGCTCAGTGAGACAGACAAGAAATAAGAAAATGAACAAACAGCAAGTGACGCTATACAGATACATTTTATTGAATAACTCAGTGGCTATACTAAATGTTTAATTACATACAACTACAAAAGTATTTAGATCCAGGTGCTAGTTTGAAAAATGTGGAATATGTTTTGTGACACAACTCCTTTATGGTGCATGAGTAAGGTTAAGCTAACAAGAACCACGTTCAATCAAAATGCATTCTCTTGACTCTATAGTTCTGCGGTTTGCAGACTCCCTCTGCCTATGAGCAGAAGTGGTCACATAGGATAAGTTTGATGTGTGAAGCATACTGTCTTTCTCTGTATTTTATGAATTTGCATCTTCCTTAGACTATTTTTGAGACATAATAAAAAATTTCTGAGAATTGAGATTTCTGAATTATTGAATAAAATGAATTTGTAATTGAACCGAATTTGACATGATCAATAATTAAAGGGGTTATCCAACAGAAAGAGTAGCACTTATCCACAGGATAGGTGATCAATGTATGATCAATGGGATCCCACTGCCAAGACTGCAAAAATCAATAGAACGGGTTTCATGAGCCTCCATTCCAGAGGAATAGTGATACATGCACCCAGCTGTTCCATTCAGTGTCTCTGAGACAGATGGAGGTACAGCAGTGGAGCATTATATTTGATTATTCCCATCAGACCCAATGAATAAAAAGGCAGTGTCCATGTTTGACCATACTGTAGCTCTATTCAAACGCCTTCAGAATAGCAGCTGGGGACCCCCAATCAATTGACTGCTAATGGGATCCCATTTTGTAGGTGATAATTTTTCTTTTATGGGATAACCTTAAAGGGCTGGCCCCTGTGTTAAAAGTTAATAACTATTAGATCAGTGGGAGTCCTACCGTTGGGATCCCCACCGATCACGAGAGTAGAAGGTCAAGTATGTGCACTACCACTCTATTCATCTCTACAAGATTTCTGGAGATAAATGAAACAACTTTCTGGAACTCCCATAGTGCTGAATGGAGCAGCAGCTTGGATGCCCAACCTGCCACTCAGCTCATTTCAGGGTGTTCTGAGGGGTATAGCGTACCCATTATCATGATTGGTGGCAGTCTCAGCAGTCGGACCAACACCGTGAACCGGGGATAACTTTGAACAACCGGAATACCACTTTAAGCATTTATAACATAATTCTGTCCTTGGATGTACACTATATGGAAACCCAAGACATGAAGCACACAGTTTTTGTGCTGATGTTAATTCCAGAGAGATTTTTAGCTCTGCAATAATTGAACAAGTAGAGCATTAATGAATTGTATGTACTATGGAGGTCATTTACAAACAAATATACACCCTGTGACTTTTCCCACTCACTCGAGGTCTAAAAAAGGGGGCATGGTGTGGTCAAGGAAAAGGGTAGGCCAGGAGGTCCATCTTATTTATCATTTTCTATGCCCGTTTTAGACACAAAATGGTCTAAATCTACACCATCAAGGGATCTGGAATAGATTTAGACAAGCGGTGGATATATTGAAGTTATGATGAGGCACTGACCTCTACATAAATTCAGCGCATCCACTGCCAGCTAAAGTGGTATTAAGACTAAAACACCAGTCTTAATAAATGACCCCCTATGTGTCTCAGCACTCATTGACCCTCTCTATAACTTTATGTGGTCTGTCACTTCAGGGCTAAGTAGCTGTGGATCCAAAACAACAAAATGAGTTGTTGCAAAGGTGGCATTGTATTACAGTACCACGATGGAATTTAGTGAGCTGTTTAGAACCAGCCATTCTTTCACAAACATTTGAAAAGACTGAATGGATATTTGAAAGATTTTATACACCTATGGCAATGGGACTGAATGAAACACCGGAATTCAATGATTAAGAGATGTGTCCTCATACTTTTGTCCATATAGTGAATGTGCTCACACACTCATATACAATTATAGTGTTTAGCTGCACAGTATTCAATAAAGATATTTATATTTCCAGTGAAATAATCATTCAGCATGACTTCCATGACTTCATCTACATTATCAAGTGGTCTTAGCCCCCTGTTATTACATGTTACACTTTCGAAAAGATGAATGTGCTTACAAAGTGTATTGAGATTACAAGTTACTCAGCATCGCCAAGTAAAGTGGTTTAAATAGAGCGCAATGGATTTTATTTTAAAGTGTGAAAACCCGAGGCATGGTTATATTACTTTGTGAGGAAACAGTTTTTTTTTTACTTGCATTGAAATGTTGAACACAGTAGGATTATATGTAAACGAGAGCATTAAATATAGTCTTGAAGCATTAAATTGTCAGAAGCAGCATTTGATCCAGAGGCATATAAATGGGATGATATTCCACTTGTACTATTTTAGCTGTGGCCATAATTTTATGTGCATGACTGCATAAATCCCAAAGTTAAGTATGATATTTGATTTGTTTCTGCACTAGTTCTACTGCCTGTGATTGGTATCACGGCTGTCTTATTGAGAATTTGCTGAGGAACGTACTACACTTCCGTCTGTCAGGGTTTAGTTAAAACTCATTGTAGGGTCACTGACGACTTGCTGAAAACCCTGAGGGGAGAATTGAGAAAAGAGCCGGCATGCTAATGTGTGCTGTGTATTTAGTGCACAACATGGATTTGTATGGCTTAGTTAACAAATGCTACACCATGCACTCATTTACATCTGAGACATATAGAAATGATGTAAGATATTTGGCTCAGGAAATGGCTAATTTTCAAACTCTAATGACTATAGTAAATTATGAAAAGCAATCAGACCATCTTACACTCTAATAGGGTTATTTATGAAGGACAAATTAGAAAGCGGTGACCTTGACGAGCATAGTGATAAATTATACATATTAAATATGTAAAGAGATCTATCATTGTGGATCACTAGAAAGACTGGCTATTATGGTCCATTTCTTATGTGTGAAACAATAGACTTCATACACATTATCTGCTATTGTTTATTTCCTGTTGTAGCGCCAACATATTCCACAACACTGTACAAAGATCTCTATTCACTTCTTACTAAACAGTTGGCCACTTTCTGGTTACAGTTGATCAATGTCTATGTAAGATGACTATATCCACTCAGAATATAAAAAAAAAATAATGAATAAAAATATGGGCTGGCTCACAGTATTTTTGCATGAAGTTTTATTAATAACTATACAAACAAACTTTGTGTCATCATATCAGCATATATAAACATGTAAATTACATAAGTATGTGCGGAGCTCACGCACAAACTTGAATAGCTGGAGTACTCCTAAGTATAGGACCAGAGTGGCTATAGTGAGGCTGCAAGGAATGATTACTTAGACCGCTTGAATGTCCAGGACGTGAATCTCGATTGCCAGGTAATTGAGACAAAGTTGTAACACAGTTGCAGCAGCGATTCCAATACGTCCTTGCTATAATTCTCACAAGAAAGGTTTCTCTGTTCGGGTATCCTGTGATAAATCAGGACCGCTTTTTTTATAAGCAGTGTTCCACTTACTTTTTAGCTTTTAGCTTGCAGCGCAAGACCTCAGACCCGTTCGTTCACTCAGCGTCCCACGTGTCCAGCCAGGTAGTTGATCGCTGGAAAATGACGTAGGTGCCCGTGGCCGTCAAACACACGGAAGATGGTTGAGCTGAGCTGGGCTGGTGGTTGGCTGGGCCTGTCTGGCCGGCAGTAGTGGATACAGCACGGTTCAACCTTAAACTTGTGGTGGTATTAGATATAGCAGCATAAGTTTTAGTCCATTTTGTAGATGGTTGATGAATACAAAAAGCCTTTCAGATGGTTTGTAGCGTCTTCAAATCCTTATTGATGTTGCAAAGGTTGAAGATTAAGGAAAGTCCTTTTCTTGCATATTTGGTAAAAAACCGCACCTATAGCCTTGGTCTCTATACACACTAGATGCGTTTCGGAAACAAGTTCCTTCCTCAGTAGACAATCATAGAATGCTGCATGAAGACACAAAACTTGACTTAAATACCCTTTTGGGGTTAGCATAAAAGATGGACCGGATTGTGGACTGGGCTGATTATACAGCCTCAATGCACATCTTCACAATATATACAATGGATTTCCACAAATTAAATACGATATAAATCTCACTAATATATTTGTATATCCATGTGTAAAATCCCCTACATGGATATACAAATATATTAGTGAGATGTATATCGTATTTAATTTGTGGAAATCCATTGTATATATTGTGAAGATGTGCATTGAGGCTGTATAATCAGCCCAGTCCACAATCCGGTCCATCTTTTATGCTAACCCCAAAAGGGTATTTAAGTCAAGTTTTGTGTCTTCATGCAGCATTCTATGATTGTCTACTGAGGAAGGAACTTGTTTCCGAAACGCGTCTAGTGTGTATAGAGACCAAGGCTATAGGTGCGGTTTTTTACCAAATATGCAAGAAAGGGACTTTCCTTAATCTTCAACCTTTGCAACATCTATAAGGATTTGAAGACGCTACAAACCATCTAAAAAGGCTTTTTGCATTCATCAACCATCTACAAAATGGACTAAAACTTATGCTGCTATATCTAATACCACCACAAGTTTAAGGTTGAACCGTGCTGTATCCACTACTGCCGGCCAGACAGGCCCAGCCAACCACCAGCCCAGCTCAGCTCAACCATCTTCCGTGTGTTTGACGGCCACGGGCACCTACGTCATTTTCCAGCGATCAACTACCTGGCTGGACACGTGGGACGCTGAGTGAACGAACGGGTCTGAGGTCTTGCGCTACAAGCTAACAGCTAAAAAGTAAGTGGAACACTGCTTATAAAAAAATCGGTCCTGATTTTTCACAGGATACCCGAACAGAGAAACCTTTCTTGTGAGAATTACAGCAAGGACGTATTGGAATCGCTGCTGCAACTGTGTTAGGCCTCTTTCACACTTGCGTTGTCCGGATCCGGCGTGTACTCCACTTGCCGGAATTACACGCCGGATCCGGAAAAACGCAAGTGTACTGAAAGCATTTGAAGACGGATCCGTCTTCAAAATGCTTTCAGTGTTACTATGGCACCCAGGACGCTATTAAAGTCCTGGTTGCCATAGTAGTAGTGGGGAGCGGGGGAGCGGTATACTTACAGTCCGTGCGGCTCCCGGGGCGCTCCAGAGTGACGTCAGGGCGCCCCAGGCGCATGGATGACGTGTCCATGCGATCACGTGATCCATGCGCTTGGGGCGCCCTGACGTCACTCTGGAGCGCCCCGGGAGCCGCACGGATAGTAAGTATGCTGCTCCCCGCTCCCCACTACACTTTACCATGGCTGCCAGGACTTTAGCGTCCCGGCAGCCATGGTAACCATTGAGAAAAAGCTAAACGTCGCATCCGGCAATGCGCCGAAACGACGTTTAGCTTAAGGCCGGATCCGGATCAATGCCTTTCAATGGGCATTTATTCCGGATCCGGCCTTGCGGCAAGTGTTCCGGATTTTTGGCCGGAGCAAAAGGCGCAGCATGCTGCGCTATTTGCTGCGGCCAAAAAACGTTCCGTTCCGGAACGGAAGACATCCTGATGCATCCTGAAGGACGGACTGTCCATTCAGAATGCATTAGGAAAATCCTGATCAGTATTCTTCCGGCATAGAGCCCCGACGACGGAACTCTATGCCGGAAGACTATAACGCAGGTGTGAAAGAGCCCTTACAACTTTGTCTCAATTACCTGGCAATCGAGATTCACGTCCTGAACATTCAAGCGGTCTAAGTAATCATTCCTTGCAGCCTCACTATAGCCACTCTGGTCCTATACTTAGGAGTACTCCAGCTATTCAAGTTTGTGCGTGAGCTCCGCACATACTTATGTAATTTACATGTTTATATATGCTGATATGATGACACAAAGTTTGTTTGTATAGTTATTAATAAAACTTCATGCAAAAATACTGTGAGCCAGCCCATATTTTTATTCATTATTTTTTTTTTATATTCTGAGTGGATATAGTCATCTTACATAGACATTGATCAACTGTAACCAGAAAGTGGCCAACTGTTTAGTAAGAAGTGAATAGAGATCTTTGTACAGTGTTGTGGAATATGTTGGCGCTACAACAGGAAATAAACAATAGCAGATAATGTGTATGAAGTCTATTGTTTCACACATAAGTGTGAAGTGTGAAGTGTAATTTGTGGAAATCCATTGTATATATTGTGAAGATGTGCATTGAGGCTGTATAATCAGCCCAGTCCACAATCCGGTCCATCTTTTATGCTAACCCCAAAAGGGTATTTAAGTCAAGTTTTGTGTCTTCATGCAGCATTCTATGATTGTCTACTGAGGAAGGAACTTGTTTCCGAAACGCATCTAGTGTGTATAGAGACCAAGGCTATAGGTGCGGTTTTTTACCAAATATGCAAGAAAAGGACTTTCCTTAATCTTCAACCTTTGCAACATCAATAAGGATTTGAAGACGCTACAAACCATCTGAAAGGCTTTTTGTATTCATCAACCATCTACAAAATGGACTAAAACTTATGCTGCTATATCTAATACCACCACAAGTTTAAGGTTGAACCGTGCTGTATCCACTACTGCCGGCCAGACAGGCCCAGCCAACCACCAGCCCAGCTCAGCTCAACCATCTTCCGTGTGTTTGACGGCCACGGGCACCTACGTCATTTTCCAGCGATCAACTACCTGGCTGGACACGTGGGACGCTGAGTGAACGAACGGGTCTGAGGTCTTGCGCTGCAAGCTAAAAGCTAAAAAGTAAGTGGAACACTGCTTATAAAAAAAGCGGTCCTGATTTATCACAGGATACCCGAACAGAGAAACCTTTCTTGTGAGAATTATAGCAAGGACGTATTGGAATCGCTGCTGCAACTGTGTTACAACTTTGTCTCAATTACCTGGCAATCGAGATTCACGTCCTGGACATTCAAGCGGTCTAAGTAATCATTCCTTGCAGCCTCACTATAGCCACTCTGGTCCTATACTTAGGAGTACTCCAGCTATTCAAGTTTGTGCGTGAGCTCCGCACATACTTATGTAATTTACATGTTTATATATGCTGATATGATGACACAAAGTTTGTTTGTATAGTTATTAATAAAACTTCATGCGAAAATACTGTGAGCCAGCCCATATTTTTATTCATTTATTCCTACTTTTCAGCTGGTAACTGAAGGGCCGAGCTCCAGTAGTTTGCTGGTAGAGCCTTTCTAAATATTTGTTAGTATTAAAAAAAATAAAAAATCATATAACTGTCATTTAGTCATCTTACATAGACACTGATTAACAATAGCCAGAGTGGGATAATCACCACTTTTGTTAACATCTGCAGCTGCAACCTCAGTATCATATAAGAAGAACCCCTCTTACACCTTGGTAGCTGGCTCAACATGCCTCCTCTACAGGGCTATTTGAGTTTAAAAACTTAGATGTGTTTCATAGGTAGGTGCAAACATATATCTGAGCATACATGTTAAAGGGGCTGCCCCACCTTGGACATTAATTACACATTTTTAAGATATGGCATGAATGTCAGGTGCAAGTTCGACCTCAAGGACCAGCTCCTATCTCCTGAATGGGGCCATCAAAGTGAAGAAGAGCACACCCCACTTGCATGACTTGCTCTGTATTCACTACCATGGTAGTTCCAAAAACAGCTGAGCTAGTGTGCTTGGCTGTTTTTGGTAGTCTCATAGCAGTGAATGGACAGTAAGCCACGTAAGTATGGACAACTATTCATTCACCACTATGGGACTGCTGGCAATAGCAGAGCCCACGTTTGGCTATTTTCTCAACTCAAATATCGGAGAACAGAGGGTGGCCATGCATGAATGGCTGCACTACAAGGGCCCCATTCTGTAGATAGGAGCAGATCCCAGAAGTGGGAACTGCACTTATCTGACATTGATGGTATATCCTAGTGATATGTCATCAATGTCCCAGATTAGGAATACCTAGAGTCCTATCAAGCTCTATAGGACCCTGGTACTTATGGCAGGGGCAAGACTAACTTATGGCAGGGGCAAGACAAACAGAGAGTCTCCTTCAGGCCTAATACAAACAATAAGGAAATGCAACACACAGAACCCAAACAAAATACAATAGGGAAAGGAAAGACTTAACTTCAAAGGGGCTATGGAAACACCAGGAACTCCTCAGAGATCCACACACCAGCAACCCACAACTGAAAATGAAGCTATCAACAGCACAGCATTGTGGGAGAAGCAACAGTAAATAAGGGAGGCTAAATGACCATGTTAGCAACACCTCAGGCAAGAGGTCGTATTTGTGTGCAACTGTAACATTAAGCCAGAACCTCCCCCTGAATGGCTGGCGTGTGAGTGCTGGATTGTGCTCCCTCTGTTATATAATATTGTGGCTTATTCTCATGGGTAGTTTAACATACCCTTGTATCAGTAATTATAGCCTCTTTCTTTCAGAGATAGGGAGTAATTTTGATTTTCACAGACTAAACTTGTTGACTTTTACTTTAAACCAAGTAACAGAAACAGTTTTGCATAGCAAAGTCAGTGCTTTAGAATGTAAATCTTCCCATCAGGAACCAGCTTGTAGTCCCAATGTCAAAATCAGGATCTGAGATCAAAATATTCAAGTGAAATGTTTTAGCTTGTCAGTCGAGCAGCATGTCATTCCTAACATAAGCTAATGTGATGAGCCAAAATATTGCACACACTTGTATGGTATCATTAAGTGTGCTCTGTTACGTCTTTACTAATCATCACTTAATGGCGGCATGCCATGTGGTAAACTTTATTCTTCTCAAAGTAGATTAAAGTAACTGTTTTAGTCACAAAAGATGCAGCTGGGTAAATGCATTTACAAAAAAAAAATACAAATAATGGTTTATTGTAAGTGCATTCTGTTTAAACTAGATCTATTCCAGATTTTTAGTTGATACATTACCACATATTAAATTGATAAGCCAATTAGAAATAAAAATACAAATTTAATTGGTCAGGTAATTAAAGTCTAATCGAGTGACAGTGCGGGAACAGAATAGTAAAGCATGTTTCTGGCACCTGAGGTCATTTGCAATAGAGATTTAAATGCTATAAACCCATATTAATTTCAAACAAAGCAATATGAATTTATTTCATTAAGGATGCATAAACTATGCACATGCATGATTTAACACGGTAAAACAGAATTTATCCATAAAAAAAATTAAAAAAAATAAAACATCACCACACTGGTCACATCTAAAATGCTCAGGATTTTATTTAACAGATTGACAATGGAATTTAATAGATAATTGAAGATGTTCTCTTCAATGTTAGAGGTCTTAAAATTTGTAATTACAATAATTTACAGGAAGATGTATACGTCTAGGCAAACAGTGATTACTAACAGCCTGCTAAAGAGTTTCGGAGCGTACTTTGACCAGAAATTTTGAAATGTGATCATTATTTTCTGCTTGTTCTGAAATTATATTGTGCCACAGATAAAATATAATATATCAAGAAATTACATTTTGTCAAAACCAGGCGGACCACAATGTCTATATCTAAAAACTGTGGGAATTCATGCTTTGCCTTACACAAGTAAAATGCTGTTATAGTGTGGGTACAAAAAATCTGTTAAAAGGTATCACTTTAATAGTTATAATTATAAACAATGTATCTTATTTAGAATTACATTTTGTTAATTGGGGGCACAATTATTAAGCATTTGCCACCACTTTTGTGGAGTAAAAAAAAGATGCGGCATAATTTGCTACTTTTCACTGTTCTCGCCATATTTGAAAAGTGGGTGGGTCTTAGTAGGATGGCATGGCCTCCCATGACCCAACAGATTTACCATAATTACTATAGCTTATAGTTAAAATCTACCCCACCACTTTTATTTTTGAATTCTTAGCACATGGACTGTTATCAGATGCACAAAATTTATAAAGATGCCATAAATTAATTTGGTTCATTTTAAACTATTGGACTAAGACAGTTTTTTCTAATGCCAGTCTTAGTATATTGGCCCAAATGTATATAAAAAAATTGGTACCTGGTGCGGCAGGCTAACAGATCCATAAATACAGGGACTCCTCTCTCTGTGTAATAAAACAAACTCCAAATTCCCACCTTTCCAATGACAAAATAACATTAGCAAACAGGGGACAAGTGGATAAAATATAAGGAAACAATTGGCTAACTACAAGGGATGAAAAGCCTACTGTTCTGAAGTGGAGAGGATATATAATAACACGTTAAAACATAGGGGGGGAGGCATTTTGGAGATTTATTTCTTTTGTGTATGATTGATTATGTTCAAAAAGATCAAAGAGCCTTTTCCTTCCTAATAAGGGAATTTAAACAAATTCAGAATATACAGTGCTGCCCATAATTAGTCATACCCCTGACAAATTTTGACTTGAAGTTACTTTCATTCAACCAGCAAGTAATTTTTTTTATGGGAAATGACATAGGTGTCTCCCAAAGATAATAGGACAATGTACAAGAAGCATTATTGGGGGTGGGGGGGGACATTTCTCAGCTTTTATTTACATTTCAGCAAAAAATACAAGATGTTCCGCATGTGGAAAATCCGATGTGGAAAATCTCAGAGGATGTGGTCGGGAGCCAAAAGTGACACCTGTGCTGGGCAGGAGGATACTTAGAGAGGTGAAAAAGAATCCAAGGATGACCACCAAGGCCATCCTGATGAATCTGGGCTCTGCTGGTGGCAATGTCTCAAGGCAGACAATCCAACGGACACTGCACACTGCTAGGTTCCACAGATGCAGACCAAGGAGTATGGCACTTCTCCAGATAAGGCACACAAAAGCTTGCTTGGCCTTTGCAAAAGCTCATCTGGACAAAGAAGAAGACTTTTGGTCTGCTGTGTTATGGTCAGATGAAACTAAAATTTAATTGTTTGGTCATAATGATGTTTCCTTGTGAGAAGCCTTCAACCCAAAGAACACCATCCACACTGTCAAACTTGGTGATGGGAACCTAATGCTTTGGGGGTGTTTTTCAGCCAATGGACCAGGGAACTTAATCACAGTAAACTGCACCATAAAAAAGAGCAATGCATGAGGATTCTCAACGACAACATCAGTCAGTCTGCAGAGAAACTTGGCCTTGGGCACCAGTGGACATTTCAGCATGATAATACAACACATACAGCAAAAGTGGTGAAGAAATGGTTAGCAGACAACAACATTAACATTTTGGAGTGGCCCAGCCAGAGTCCAGACTTGAATCCAACTGAGAACCTGTGGAGGGAGCTAAAGATCAGGGTGATGGCAAGAAAGATTTGGAGCTCATGGCTAAAGATGAATGGGCAATAATACCTGTGGAGACATGCAAAAAGCTGGTTTGCAATTATAGGAAGCGCTGATTGCTGTAATAGCCAATAAAGGCTTTTCTATTGATTATTGAGAAGGATATGAATAATTTTGGACTGAACACTTTTTGCTCAAATGTAAATAAAAGCTAAGAAATGTTTGTTTTTTTTCCACAATAATGCCTCTTGTACATCGTCTTATTATCTTTTGGGAGACACCTATGTAATTTCCTGTCAAAAAATGACTTGCTGGTTGAATAAAAGTAACGTTAAGTCAAAATTTGCCAGGGGTATGAATAATTATGGGCAGCACTGTATGTTTCATGGTGACATACAAACTTAATGAAAGATGAGTGAATTTCTTAAAATTCTATTTGGGGCCTGATTCATCTGAGATTCTATTTGGCTACTAACAGATTCTACCTGAATCAAAAGTACTCCAAATGCCTGGGAAATCTCTCTGTCTTGTTCTGTAGCTCCTCCTCTCTGTATATACATCCCCCATGTCTCTCTCTCTCTCTGTCTTTCCTTCCTTACAATGAAAATGTACCTAAATTTTTTCTCAAAAACATATCAGAAAATACAACAGTGACAATCATTAAGCCACCATTCTGCCCTATGTGTAATAAAATAAAATATGAGAGTGATAGGTCCTGTGGTGAAATAGTACATTCTCCATTCTAATACACCAAATTCAGGTAGAATTTCCTTTACTGTGCTAGATTTGTGGCAAAGACATTTAATGTTAAGAGCCTATTTATTTCCCAATAGTGTGGTTAGTACAGTTATACCTCTGCCAATAACATTGATGTAAAAAGTAGAACTGCATTGTATTTAAAAGTTTGCTACAAGCATCCTTCATTGCTACATGCTTCTTTCCTCCTTCAGTTTATGAGACAGAGCTTTGTGAGGTCAATCAATAATGGTTTTATCTCGGTGCAATTGTGATTGTGTGAGATTAACATTTTGATACTTAACATTATAAACCAGATGCTACCTAGCGCTGTCGTTAAACTTTAATACTTCCTTTGTTTTCTAATCATTTTAGCTATTTATGCTACCACAAGAGATTGTGTGGCACCAAAGACCTTAATCAGCGAGCAGAGCCCGTGCTCGGTACACCTGTTTATTGTAAGTCAAGGTCAATCGCTTTGAATTACAAATATACAAGGTGTCTATGCAGCCGCAAAATGGAATTATGCATGTGTCATGCTTTAAAGGTTTTATATATGTAACAATCACTCAAAGAAAAACTTTGAAATAATAGCTTGCTCCTGTATTTTGTCTTCAAATAAAAAATAAAAAACATTGTGACAGATTTATGAATACTAAATAATAGTGTTGCTCGAGCATGCTTGGCCGAACACCAGTTCGGCTTGATCATCTCAATGCTTGGCACATGGCGGTATTCGGCCGAATACTGCTTGTGCTCGAGCACAATGCTTGAGTCTCCTCCTGCACGTTTCCTGGCTGCTACGCAGCCGATAAACGTTCGAGTGGGTATTACCCTCACTGTAATCCCATAGCCATGTTGGTTACTGGCATTACAGTGATTGGCTCGCAGGAATGAGTCATCGGGTGCTATATAGCACCCGATGACACGTGTTCTGCTCAGTTTTAGTCAGAGAGAGCTGTGCTGAGGACAAGGGACAGGCAGTGTAGGGAGTGATATAGGAATATTTTTATTAGAAAAACTTTTCAGAGACCCAAAAGTTCTTTTAACCCCTTAAGGACTCTTCCCTATTTCACCTTATGGCCATTTTTTGCAAATCTGACCAGTGTCTCTTTAAGAGCTGATAACTTTAAAACACTTTGACTTATCCAGGCCATTCTGAAATAGTTTTTTGTCACATATTGTACTTCATGACACTGGTAAAATCAAGTTAAAAAAAAATCATTTTTATTTATAAAAAATACCCAATTTACCAAATATTTGCAAAAAATAGCAAATTTCCAAGTTTCAATTTCTCTACTTCTATAATACAGAGAACCAGTTCTCTGCCCTAACCCCTGAAGACGCCTGGATAGGTGAAACATGTCGGGGGGCAGCGAGTGAATGTAGTGTTTTAACCAGCAAATAGCCGATCCTCTATCTAAATATGAGAGAAATGATGATAAGAGTGTAGTCCAGTAAGGTGGCAGAGTAGCTTGCACGCTGTGAGCGCAACAGCGTGTAGCATACAAGCAGTGGAATTCCTGCATAATAAAGGACGAACTAAATAAGCCATTACAGAGGCATTGAGCCACCTAGTGGACAAACTCGATAATCATAGATATTATTGTGAAAACTGTAATAGGCAGGTAGGCTATGCTGACAATTTTAATTATAAGGAAATATAGAGTTCTAAGCAAATTGTTTTAATGACAAGAAATAAAAGCTATTTTTTAAAATTAGCAACACGTGTAAATCAAGGGACACTGATGGTCCTAGTGGCCAATTGTAAATAATAAGAGAAGTCAATACTGACTCGCTTCCCTCGTTAGCAATGCTGTCCAATTGTTTCCAGGCTTCTATGGACGTCCGAATTACTGGGATCGGCATCGGGATATTCCAAAAGGGTATGTGTAATAGGTCTGTCAGAGTAAAAGGCGCTACCTGAGATTTTTCCATCTGTACCCATGGGATCTCCACCCTTCCCTGCCCCCAATTTCTAAGCATAGAAACCAAAGAGGTTAAGTAATACAGTTTCATATCCGGTACTGCAAGGCCCCCCATTCTGGGAGTCCTCTGGATAATTCTTCTAGCTACTCTCGGTTTTTTGTTCTTCCATATATACTTAGACATCATACTCTGGACCTTACTAAAGAAACTATTCGGTAATAGTATTGGGACAGTGCGGTACATATAGAGGAAACGGGGGAGGATAAACATCTTAAAAGCTGCAATCCTGCCTAGCCACGACGTTTCATGTTTGTGAAGGTTTTCCAGATCTTTACCAATCTTCAGAAGCAGAGATTCATAATTAAGCGTATATAGCTTTGAAAGAGAGGGAGTCATGTTAGTGCCCAGGTATTTTATGCTCTCCTTGCACCAGTCAAAATCCCACTTCTCATGAAAGGACCTAGTTAAGGTTTCTGGGATACGAATTGGGAGTGCCTGTGTCTTGGAAGAATTAAGATGATAATACGATAAATCACCATAGGTTTTTATCTAGTTCATAACCGCTTGCAGTGATACCTGTGGTCTTGTCAGTGACAAAAGAACATCATCTGCGTATAGCGAAATCTTATGTTCCTGACTCCCAATTCCTACCCCAGATACCCGGGGATCTAACCTGATTACTTGAGCCAAAGGCTCCATGGCAATTATAAAAATTAAAGGGGACAGAGGGCAACCCTGCCTGGTGCCGTTCGTCAGTTCAAACGCCTCTGACAGAGCCCCATTAACAAAGATGCTGGCCACAGGGTTACTATATAAAGCCTCTATTGCAAGCATGATAGGACCACTAAATCCCATAATAGAAAGCACCGAAAAGGCGACAGACCATCTAATCCTGTCGAATGCCTTTTCGGCGTCCAGGGCCAGGACCAAGAGGGGACTCTTCCTCTGTGTGGTCTGATGAAAAATACCCAACATTCTCCTAGTGTTAAAATAGGACTGAAGGGATGGAACAAAACCAGTTTGGTCCGTATTTATTATGGATGGAAGTATCTTGGCTAACCGAAGAGCCAAAAGTTTAGCGTATATTTTTACGTCTTGATTCAGCAAAGATATGGGCCTGAAATTTTAGGTTCAGAGGGTTTGCCTGGTTTAGGCAGGGTAATAATCATAGCCTGTAGGTTTTCTTTAGGAAAGGCTCCAGAGGATAGTGCAGTCTGGCAAAAATCCAGCAGAAAGGGACTCAGTATATGCGAAAACCATTTATAGTAATGACTAGCAAACCCATCTGGGCCTGGTGCCTTATCCCTGGGCAAGGAGGTTATCACCTTCTCTATTTCCTCGGTTGTTATTTGGGCATTTAGGGCCTGGAGTTGTAAACCCGTTAGAGTTGGCAAGTTTAAAGAGCTGAGGTACTTATCCGTCAACTCTGGCAGGTTTGGGGGAGTTGGTATGGTTTCTTTAACCACTTCAACCCCGCTAGCTAAAACCCCCTTAATGACCAGGCCACTTTTTACACTTCTGCACTACACTACTTTCACTGTTTATTGCTCGGTCATGCAACTTACCACCCAAATGAATTTGACCTCCTTTTCTTCTCACTAATAGAGCTTTCATTTGGTGGTATTTCATTGCTGCTGACATTTTTACTTTTTTTGTTATTAATCGAAATGTAACGATTTTTTTGCAAAAAAATGACATTTTTCATTTTCAGCTGTAAAATTTTGCAAAAAAAAACGACATCCATATATAAATTTTTCGCTAAATTTATTGTTCTACATGTTTTTGATTAAAAAAAAAAATGTTTGGGCAAAAAAACATGGTTTGGGTAAAAGTTATAGCGTTTACAAACTATGGTACAAAAATGTGAATTTCCGCTTTTTGAAGCAGCTCTGACTTTCTGAGCACCTGTCATGTTTCCTGAGGTTCTACAATGCCCAGACAGTAGAAAACCCCCACAAATGACCCCATTTCGGAAAGTAGACACCCTAAGGTATTCGCTGATGGGCATAGTGAGTTCATAGAACTTTTTATTTTTTGTCACAAGTTAGCGGAAAATTATGATTTTTTTTTTTTTTTTTACAAAGTCTCATATTCCACTAACTTGCGACAAAAAATAAAAAATTCTAGGAACTCGCCATGCCCCTCAAGGAATACCTTGGGGTGTCTTCTTTCCAAAATGGGGTCACTTGTGGGGTAGTTATACTGCCCTGGCAATTTAGGGGCCCAAATGTGTGAGAAGTACTTTGCAATCAAACTGTGTAAAAAATGGCCTGCGAAATCCGAAAGGTGCACTTTGGAATATGTGCCTCTTTGCCCACCTTGGCTGTAAAAAAGTGTCACACATCTGGTATCCCCGTACTCAGGAGAAGTTGGGGAATGTGTTTTGGGGTGTCATTCTACATATAACCATGCTGGGTGAGAGAAATATCTTGGCAAAAGACAACTTTTCCAATTTTTTTATACAAAGTTGGCATTTGACCAAGATATTTTTCTCACCCAGCATGGGTATATGTAAAATGACACCCCAAAACACATTCCCCAACTTCTCCTGAGTACGGCGATACCAGATGTGTCACACTTTTTTGCAGCCAAGGTGGGCAAAGGGGCACATATTCCAAAGTGCACCTTTCGGATTTCGCAGGCCATTTTTTACACATTTTGATTGCAAAGTACTTCTCACACATTTGGGCCCCTAAATTGCCAGGGCAGTATAACTACGCCACAAGTGACCCCATTTTGGAAAGAAGACACCCCAAGGTATTCCGTGAGGGGCATGGCGAGTTCCTAGAATTTTTTTTTTTTGTCGCAAGTTAGTGGACTATGAGACTTTGTAAGGAAAAAGAAAAAAAAAGAAAAATCATCATTTTCCGCTAACTTGTGACAAAAAATAAAAAATTCTAGGAACTCGCCATGCCCCTCACGGAATACCTTGGGGTGTCTTCTTTCCAAAATGGGGTCACTTGTGGCGTAGTTATACTGCCCTGGCAATTTAGGGGCCCAAATGTGTGAGAAGTACTTTGCAATCAAACTGTGTAAAAAATGGCCTGCGAAATCCGAAAGGTGCACTTTGGAATATGTGCCTCTTTGCCCACCTTGGCTGTAAAAAAGTGTCACACATCTGGTATCCCCGTACTCAGGAGAAGCTGGGGAATGTGTTTTGGGGTGTCATTTTACATATACCCATGCTGGGTGAGAAAAATATCTTGGCAAAAGACAACTTTTCCCATTTTTTTTATACAAAGTTGGCATTTGACCAAGATATTTCTCTCACCCAGCATGGGTATATGTAAAATGACACCCCAAAACACATTCCCCAGCTTCTCCTGAGTACGGGGATACCAGATGTGTGACACTTTTTTACAGCCAAGGTGGGCAAAGGGGCCCAAATTCCTTTTAGGAGGGCATTTTTAGACATTTGGATCCCAGACTTCTTCTCACGCTTTAGGGCCCCTAAAAAGCCAGGGCAGTATAAATACCCCACATGTGACCCCACTTTGGAAAGAAGACACCCCGAGGTATTCAATGAGGGGCCTGGCGAGTTTATCAATTATTATTTTTTTTTGCATAAGTTAGCGGAAATTGATTTTGTTTTTGTTTTTTTCTCACAAAGTCTCACTTTCCGCTAACTTAGGACAAAAATGTCAATCTTTCATGGACTCAATATGCCCCTCAGCGAATACCTTGGGGTGTCTTCTTTCCGAAATGGGGTCACATGTGGGGTATTTATACTGCCCTGGCTTTTTAGGGGCCCTAAAGCGTGAGAAGAAGTCTGGAATATAAATGTCTAAAAATATTTACGCATTTGGATTCCGTGAGGGGTATGGTGAGTTCATGTGAGATTTTATTTTTTGACACAAGTTAGTGGAATATGAGACTTTGTAAGAAAAAACAAACAAACAAAAAAATATATATTTCCGCTAACTTGGGCCAAAAAAATGTCTGAATGGAGCCTTACAGGGGGGTGATCAATGACAGGGGGGTGATCAATGACAGGGGGGTGATCACCCATATACACTCCCTGATCACCTCCGTCATTGATCACCCCCCTGTAAGGCTCCATTCAGACGTCTGCATGTGTTTTGCGGATCCGATCCATGTATCCATGGATCTGTAAAAATCATACGGACGTCTGAATGGAGCCTTACAGGGGGGTGATCAATGACAGAGGGGTGATCACCCATATAGACTCCCTGATCACCCCAGTCATTGATCACCCCCCTGTAAGGCTCCATTCAGACGTCCGTATGATTTTTACGGATCCATGGATACATGGATCGGATCCGCAAAACACATGCGGACGTCTGAATGGAGCCTTACAGGGGGGTGATCAATGACAGGGGGGTGATCAATGACAGGGGGTGATCAGGGAGTGTATATGGGTGATCACCCCTCTGTCAGGGGGGTGATCAATGTCAGGGGGGTGATCAATGACAGGGAAGTGATCAGGAAGTCTATATGCGTGATCACCCCCTTGTCATTGATCACCCCCCTGTAAGGCTCCATTCAGACGTCCGCATGTGTTTTGCGGATCCGATCCATGTATCCATGTACGAGGAGGTGTCCATCTCAGGATCTGCGGTGATGTTAAAGTCGCCAAACATTATCAGTTGACCCCTCTTTTTCTTATTGATCAGTTTCATTACTCTATGAAAGAAACCTTTTTGTCCCGTGTTGGGTGCATATATGGATACCAGAGTGACGGTCACATTATTTAAAGTGCAAAAAACTATGACGTAGCTTCCTGCAGGGTCACTAATACTTTCAATTAATGTGAACGCCAGTGTGTTCTTTATGGCTATCAAAACCCCTCTGGTTTTAGAGTCAAAGTGAGCTTGGAATATATGGGGGAATTGTGCATGTTGTACCCTGTGGGCATCTTTGGTCACTATATGGGTTTCCTGTGCTCCCAGGACATCACATTTAAGAATTTTGGCCTCTTTCCATAAGTGTGATCTGCACATAGGACTGTTCAACCCGATCACATTAAGACTAGCAAATACAATTACCATAGTAAAGCAACTTGAAACGAAAAGCAAAAAGGTCGCACATTAACCAGTAAAGAAGGTGCAGGACGCCTCCCAGCCAGCACGTCCGCAACCATATTATGAAGGTCGTGGAATATTGTACAGGCATACTCGTAGCACCAGTCATGACTTGTGCATCAAATACCAGTGGTAAAACATAATAACATAAAATTAAAAACATGAATAAGTAAAGGTGTGTTCACAAGAACCAACAGGCTCTCCAACACCAAAGAACTTGGGGAATTTAAGTCCCGTCTGAAGCCTAGGTTTGTTTCTCATATCGATAGACACTCAAAGCTATCTCGTAGGCAATAACAGCCTTGGTTGTCCCCCGGTGAACCGTCTTCCTCTATTCAGCGGGCTACGTCCCAGTCTTTTGGAATCTTATCAGGAGGGGCACGGCGGTGCTCCTTCGGCAGTTCAATTGGAATGTCCCAGCTTTGCAGCACTTTTCTGCCCTCTTCAACGGATTTGATAATGTGCAGGACCCCCAAGTTGTGTATCATAAGGCTTACCGGAACCCCCCATCTGTATTGTATCTTTGCTGCTTGGAAGGCTGATGTAATAGGGAGTAAGGCCCTCCGGAACCTAAGTGTAGCAGCTGATAGATCCGCATATAGCGACACTTTGTGGTATGGAGCGGGCAGCCCACCATTTTGTCTGGCAAAGGACATCAGTTGCTCCCTAGTTGAGTAGAAATGGACCCTGGCGAGAACATCTCTGGGGATATTTTCCTCCAAATGTCTGGGGCGAGGGACTCTATGAGCCCGATCTATTTCTAAGTCGCTGTCGCTGCAGTGAGGCAGCGCACTTTTAATCAGCGCTTTCACATAAGAAGGGATATCCTTAGCTGCCACAGCCTCTGGAATGCCTCGCAACTTTATGTTGTTGCGCCTACTGCGATCTTCTAAATCCGCCATCTTGTTTTTGATTGCCTCCACCTCTGCTTCTAAGGCATAATAGGGCGTCTATGAGATCATTGTGAGAGCCTGCAAACTCTCCAAATTTGCGCTCTAGGTGGTCTGTTCTGTCCCCAGTGTCCTCCACCTCTCTCCGCAATGGGGCCACTAAGAAGCGCATGTCATGTAAAAGAGAGCGCCTCTGGATTAAAAGCATGTCCCTCATAATAGTGTCAGTCAGGGCCATATTATTAACTGGTAACGCCAGAATTTCTGCCTCACCCGTGTCCTGTGGGCCCCCTTGTGCTCCCAGAGTACCTGCAGTGGTAACATCTGTCTCGGACGCTCGGGTATCTTTCGGAGTATGTGGAGGGTCTGCTGATCCCGCTGCCATTTCTCTCCCGGCATCTTGAATCAAAGCTGCCGCATCACTCACTTCCTCCTGGCTGGCTTCTAAGTTGTCCTCATCTGGCGCCTGTCTCGGGGAAGCCCATACCTCCGACCCCTTCTTAGAGTCTAGGCATGTAGTTGATTGCAGGCCTTCTGTATGCTCACGTAACATGGCATTCCTGTCCCCGGCGCCATCTTGAGACCTTCCCGCTTCTCTTGTAAAGAAAATTTTTGTCAATTGCGGGTGCTTCATTGTTATCTTTTTGCGACCCGTCATGCTCCGGTAAGGTTCCGGGACTGGATCCTCCACTTTAGGGCAGTTCACCGTGGATTTAGTCGCTGTATTAGTCGCTGGTTTGTAGTGCTATCTCCGGAGCTGAAGCAGACTACATATGCGCGCCTCGGCTGCCAGACCACGCCCCCACCATGTCCCATTTCAAGCCCGTCTGATGCACCCCTAGAGTAGAAACTCCCAAAAGTGGCCCCATTTTAGAAACTACGGGATAGGGTGGCAGTATTGTTGGTACTAGTTTAGGGTACATATGGTTTTTGGTTGCTTTACATTACACTTTTTGTGAGGCAAGATAACAAGAAATAGTTGTTGTGGCACCGTTTTTATTTTTTGTTATTTACAACATTCACCTGACAGGTTAGATCATGTGATATTTTTATCGACCATGTTGTTACGGATGCGGCAATTCCTAATATGTATACATTTTTTATTTATGTAAGTTTTACACAATGATTTATTTTTTGAAGCAAAAAAAAAAAATCATGTTTTAGTGTTTCTATAGTCTGAGAGCCATCATTTTTTCCCTTGGGTAGGGTATGAGTTTTGCGGGATGAGATGACTGTTTTATTGGCACTATTTTGGGGTGCGTGTGACTTTTTGATCGCTTGCTATTGCACTTTTTGTGATGTGATTTATTTAGCACAGTTTTTATTTTAATTTTTTATGGTGTTCATCTGAGGGGTGAGGTCATGTGATATGTTTATAGAGCCAGTCTATACGGACGCGGCGGTACCTAATATGCATACTTTTTTAACTTTTAATTTTTCGGGGGGAAACTTTATGTTTTCAACTTTTTTTTCACTTTATTTTTTGTCCCACTTTGGGACTTCAACTTTTGGGGGTCTAATCCTTTACAATGCATTTTAATACTTCTGTGTGTATTACTCATACTGCTTCCGGCCTTTGAGCTCCAGGGGGCTGGATCTCACAGGCTTGTCACTGGAAGGCAGCGCGATGCCTTCCTTAGACATTGCACTGCCTTCCATGCCATCGGGTCCCCCCCACAGCCGCATGGGGACCCGATGGCACCGCCCGCCGCTGCTGCAACTGCAGGTAAAAGCCGCAAACCACAGGTCTTACTCTGTGTCTGTGTCAAACTTCAAACTGCTTTCAAATTTGGCGATAGCAACTGTGGAAGCAATATTCATATGACATGTAATGCAAATTTACTCTCTTTCCAAGGGAAAATAAAGTTGTGCCTCTAGTATTATTATTATTTATTTTAAATCACCATTAATTCCATGGCGCTGTACATACAGTTGGAGTTAAAAAAACTGTAAACAAGAAACTATTAACAGACTGGTATAGAGGGGTAGAGGACCCTGCCCGCAAGATCTTACAATCTATAAAGTACCACCAGACTGAAAGAAACTATCTGATAAGATAGTTTGGAGATGATTGGCCATCATCACTGTAGAGCATAGAGAACTGGCTTAACTAAGTTAGAGGCCTTTGGGACTACAAGCAGGTTTACCTTGATTTCAAGGGAGATACCAGCATCTGATTTTACAGAATTTTTAAATACAGGTATAATGCACATTAGATCAAGTAACTGGAACTATGTCAGGGGCATAACTATAGAGTGTGTATCAACTGCAGTTGATAGTTGGGGAGCACTATTAAAGATGTTGCGCTTAGACCCATAAACTTCAAGTTATAACTCCGAAACAAGTTTTACATATTAAATACTACACAAATACTGTGCTGTGTCCGAATTCAGACCAAATTATCCGTCTGTATTGTCACATACAGTTTTTACAGTTGGTCACTAGATATATGGATGGCAAGATGATTTTCTGTCATGTAGGAAATGCAGCAAATAGTTATTTGTGATATACCATTGTATGCAGAATGTATCTATGGCAAAGGAAATCTATGTATAGGCAGGAGAAGCCTGATTGGGATTTCTGACCTTAACTCAGAATAAAATAGGACATTTAGAAATCACAAAGCAGTCTGCTTCTTTATGTGAGTTATTGGAAGGTACAGCATAACATATATTTCATTACAGATGTGGTACTTTATAAAACAATGCTTTGTGGGATTTCTGCAGAGTCGCCTTTGTGTCATAAACTGTGTATGAACCATTCTGTATGTTTTGTGCCGTTCTATCTAAAGCACATTTAATCGTACCAGTTGTTTTCCTTAGTGTAATGACTTTTCTTCAGCTCAAGTAGAAATATATCCCCACAAATCAAAAGGAAGCAGACTTGGACTAAGTGGCTGAGAAGATTTACATTCTATTGCTAACCTAGTTATTACTCTGCTGAAAACCCTATAGCATCGATATAATGAATCCCTCAACCTCTGCTGCAAGCACAATTTTTCTTCCCAACTTCACTGGCTCCTAACTTTCAACTTGACCTTTCTGTATTCTGTGTGCATCAAAATTTCATTACAACCTTTTAATGATGCACAAATGACACACTACACCAAGGTCATCTAAAACCCCATGTTAGAGCAATCCCTGAATCCTCAGTGGTAAAATATGGGACTTAACTACCAATTAAGGAAATACAATTATATGCCAGAAAACTATTTTTGAGCCCATTACCCATCCATTATCTTTGACACTGAGTGATCTCTTAACTATATGATACACATATGATAATAGATAAAGTATGCTCATATAGTGCATATCAACTACATTATGAAGAATGTAAAAATAAATTACCCATTAAAAGTGTCCTGTCTGACCCAGGAAGAAGTACATCAGCAAAAGATTAAAATAGACAAATCGCCAGGACCAAATGGCATACACCCCCGTATCTTAAGGGAATAAAGTAATGTCATAGCCAGACCCTTATTTCTGATATTTGCGGACTCTATACTGACAGGGAATGTCCCACAGGATTTGCGCATGGCAAATGTGGTGCCAATATTCAAAAAGGGTCCAAAAACAGAGCCTGGAAACTATAGGCCGGTAAGTTTAACATCTGTTGTGGGTAAACATGGGGGTGTTTGAAGGTTTTCTAAGAGATGCTATCTTAGAGCATCTCAACGGAAATAAGCAAATAACGCCATATCAGCATGGCTTCATGAGGAATTGGTCATGCCAAACTAATTTAATCAGTTTCTATGAGGAGGTAAGTTCTGACAAATGTAAAGTTATGCACATGGGAAGGAATAATGCAAGTCACCTGTACATACTAAATGGTAAAACACTCAGTAACACTGACATGGAAAATGATTTAGGAATTTTAATAAACAGCAAACTAAGCTGCAAGAACCAGTGTCAGGCAGCTGCTGTCAAGGCCAATAAGATACTGGACTGCATCAAAAGGGGCATAGATGCCCGTGATAAGAACATAGTACTACCACTTTACAAATCTCTAGTCAGACCACACATGGAGTACTGTGTACAGTTCTGGGCTCCTGTAAACAAGGCAGACATAGCAGAGCTGGAGAGAGTCCAGAGGTGGGCAACTAAAGTAATAACTGGAACGGGGCAACTACAGTACCCTGAAAGATTATCAAAATTAGGGTTATTCACTTTAGAAAAAAGACAAATCAGGGGAGATCTAATTACTATGTATAAATATTTCAGGGGTTAGTACAGAGATCTCTCCCATCATCTATTTATCCCCAGGACTGTGATGAGGGGACATCCTCTGCTTCTGGAGGAAAGAAGGTTTGTGCACAAAAATAGAAAAGGATTCTTTACGGTAAGAGCAGTGAGACTATGGGACTCTCTGCCTGAGAAGGTGGTGATGGTGAGTACAATAATGGAATTCAAGAGGGGCCTGGATGTATTTCTAGAGAGTAATAATATTACAGGCAATAGCTACTAGAGAGGGGTCGTTGATCCAGGGAGTTATTCTGATTGCCTGATTGGAGTCGGGAAGGATTTTTTTATTCCCCTAAAGTGGGGAAAATTGGCTTCTACATCACAGTTTTTTTTTTTTTTTTTGCCTTCCTCTGGATCAACTTGCAGGATGACAGGCCAAACTGTATGGACAAATGTTAATGTGTTAATGTACTATGTTAATATGTTAACTGTATAAACAACTTTTTGAGAGGTAGCTGATGAATGCAGCACTGACGCAGATTAAAGGCTCATTTGTCAAAACATACGTCTGCTAGTTACTTTCCTGTTCTCACTGATGGTTTGGTTGTTCATAATTTATGAATCCAACAAACTTGAAAAAGTCCAGCTCCAATTAGCAAAGTGAAAATGTATCTTTATTTCAGCAGCTTTTTTAAAAATTCCAACACAAAAAATAGTAGTTACGCGTTTTGGACCATTTTAGTGGGGGTCCTTCTTCATGACAACAAAAAACTTAACTGACCATCCTATCTATATGCAACCCTCCCACACCCACACCACCAAGGCTTCTAATTAGGAACAGGTGAATACTAGGAAAAAATGTGCTTCATTTTAACTTCATAAAAATTACATATAAATAAAAAATCAATATTGTTGAAAGACATAATGCTCTAGCAAGTCACAGGAATACATTTACATAGACTCAGTATGCTGTTAATATTGCAAGATGAGATCACATCTCCTATTAAAACCTTGTAGATAGGAACTGGAACATCCAGGGGGTCATCACTCTTTCTATACCCTGTGCACACAGTTTGGATATGTCCCCACCATGACATACCGCAAAGTGCATGCTAACCGCAGACACGTTGCGGCTCTCATGGTGGGCCACATCCGAGATGTGTTTTTCGGATCCTGGATTTAAATTGGTTGAAAGTACAACTGACATATTGCAGGTGACATTCCATATAGGTGACCAAATAGATGTGATGCTTGGTATCACAGTTCAAGTAAGATTTTATCTCAAATTCTTTATTATTAACCTCAGATTTAAAACATTTACTGATTACCATATGCTCACAGCAGATGCACCTGCCATGGCCGCACTTAAAATTACCCCTACAATTTAACCATGTCGGTCTAGAGACATTAGAACTCCGGAATAAACTGGGACTTAGAATATCGCCGAGAGTAAGCACTCTACGTGCCACACATCTAATGTCACCTCTCACAACATCTGACCATTGTTCATAATATCTCAAGAGAGGTAAATGTTTCTTTACAATTTCACACACTTCGGTATACTGTTCACTATATTGTCTGTGAAGGTTCTCATTTGTCCAGGTCATGGTATATCTGTAAAGAATAAATCAAGGCAACTAGACGTACTGTAGATTTCTTGAAAACGTTTCACTCGTTCTTCCAACGAGCTTTCTCAATTCTGAGTGACTGTACAAAAATTCTGGGAATAAATATATAACTGAATCAACATCTGGTAATTAGACCCAGCATTGGGTCAAAGGTGTTGATTCCATTGGAGTCAGTAGGTGATAAAGACTTCCCAGAAAAAGGTGTCAAGACAGCATTGTATGTGGCAGACAATAGATGTCTACCCCCCCCCCCCTTCCCCCTCTATTCAAGCTTGGCTTCTCTGTTTTTACGTAGATGGTCTCCTTCACGCCTCGTTTGGGGGGGGAGGGGTTACTTCTCAGCTCAGTGTATACTGAAGTGTTCCATAACATGGTAAAAAACCTTTATCTTATACACTGCGCTTTCCAAGACAACTACCGCTCCACCCTTATCTGCGTTTTTTATAATCAGGTCATCCCCGTCCTCCAAAAAACGCAATGCCTTTTTTTCTCCAGCAAGCATATTTATACACCCCATATCTGTATGAGTACCTGATTATACATGCCCCATTATCTTATCATTCAGAGCACAAAGGTCCCTTTCAACAAGTTCTTGAAAGCGATCCAAAGTCGGCGACCTGGACTGCAAGAGCACCCACTCTCGGTGATATTCTAAGTCCCAGTTTATTCCGGAGCTCCAATGTCTCTAGACTGATATGGTAAATTGTAGGGATACTTTTAAGTGCGGCCATGGCAGGTGCATCTGCTGTGAGCATATGGTAATCAGTAAATGTTTTAAATCTGAGGTTAATAATAAAGAATTTGAGATAAAATCTTACTTGAATTGTAATACCAAGCATGTGATCTATTTGGTCACCTGTAGGGAATGTCACCTGCAATATGTCGGTTGTACTTCCAACCAATTTAAATCCAGGATCCGAAAACACATCTCGGATGTGTCACACCATGAGAGCCGCAACGTGTCTGCGGTTAGCATGCACTTTGCGGTATGTTATGGTGGGGACACATCCAAACTGTGTGCACAGGGTATAGATAGAGTGATGGCCCCACTGAGAGGAGGCGACCATAGAAGAAAATTATTAAATAGGGAGGCTTACTGGATGTTCCAGTTAGCCACTCGCTATCTACAAGGTTTGATCTCATCTTGCAATATTAACAGCATACTGAGTATATGCAAATGTATTCCCGTGACTTGCTAGAGCATCATGTCTTTCAACAATATAGACTTTTTATTTATATGTAATTTTCATTAAGTTGAAATGAAGCACATTTTTTTCTAGTATTGCATGTGATTTTAAATCATGCTATGTGAGCCTCCCCCTTCACCTGTTCCTAATTAGGAGCCTTGATGGTGTGTGAAGGGGGGGGGGGGGGGGCGGTTGTGTATATATAGCATGGTCAGTTAAGCTTTGTGTTGTCATGAAGGACCCCCACTAAAATGGTCCAAAACGCGTAACTACTATTTTTTTGTGTTGGAATTTTTTTAAACAGCCATTGGAAAAAAAGACACATTTTCACTTTGCTAATTGCAGCTGGACTTTTTTAAGTTTGTTGGATTTGTTATTGCCAGCACAATCCAGGTGCTGTCTCCATGCTCATTGCAAACACAGGTGAGAGCTGCTAGCAGGTTTGTTCTCATAATTTAGAATATTCTTTTATTTCTTTATCCTCTTCCCGCCTAGCCACATACATGTTCAGCACTGGGTAGGTCTTTAATTAGGTTGCCCACTCATGAGAGCAGAAGGCACCAAAGCTGTCGGGTGCCTGCTGTTTGTCATCTAGGGCTAATGTCTGTGATCGCTGAAAACATTGATAGCAGATATATAACCCCCACAGATGCCATGGTACAATATGACCACAGTATCTGAGAGTCTGGGAACCTGGGAGGGCCCACAATGGCTCCCCCTAGTGGGGATCTGGGGTGCCAAAAACTGTGTGAGGCAGTCTTGGGCCTCCTGAATGATCCAAAGCTCCCGCCGATTTGTTCTTATGGAGACCATGCCTGCCTAATGATTGTACTTGAATGGAGTGAGTACTTGTCATTAGTGTATGCCAACCTTTCACAGGAGATGGTGGGCAGTATAATGAACAGGAAATAGCACTTACGTGTCTGACCCCTGCTGATCAGATATTGATGACCTATACTGATGATAGGTCATAAATATAAATGGCAAAACAATATTATATATTGAGAGAATAAGACATTGCAGGCTTTCAAAGTACTGTCAACTTGGGTAGAATCGATTTGTGCCCAAATTAGATCCAAAACAAATTCTAAGAATTTCACTTATCTCTATACCTTGGTCACACAAAAAATCTAGTGTTAACCAATAAAGAGGGTAGTGTGGGACGCAGTTAGGCCCCTTTTACACGGGAGAGAATTCTGTGTAGGTGCAATGCGTGAGGTGAACGCATTGCACTCGCACTGAATCTGGACCCATTCACTTCAATGGGGCTGTGCAGATGAGCGGTGATTTTCACGCATCACTTGTGCGCTGCATGAAAATCGCTGCATGTTCTATATTCTGCATTTTTCACGTTGAAAATGTCTGCGTCTGGGTCTGCGTGAAAATCGCAAGCATCCGCAAGCGAGTGCAGATGCGATGCGATTTTCACACATGGTTGCTAGGAGATTATTGGGATGAAAGCATCCCCGGACCCCATTAAAGTGTATCCACTGTATTATTTTCCGTTATAACAGGGCTATAAGGGAAAATAATATCGTTCTTAATATAGAATGCTTACTAAAATGTCAATTGAGGGGTTAAAAAAAAAAAATTAACTCACCTTATCCAATTGATCGCGCAGCTGGCATCGTCTTCTTGCTTCTTCTTTCAGGACCTGCAAAAAGACCTTTGATGACGTAATCGCGCTCACCACGTGGTGGGCCTGGTGACGTCAGCGCAGGTCCTGCTGAATGAAAATAGAAGATTTATTTCTTCAATCAGCAGGACCTGCGCTGACGTCACTGTGCTCCCCATGTGGTGAGCGTGATTACGTCATCTAAGGTCTTTTTTTTGCAGGTCCTGAAAGAAGAAGCAAGAAGACAATGCCAGCTGTGCGATCAATTATATAAGGTGAGTTATAATTTTTTATTTTTTTTTAACCCCTCAATCCACATTTTAGTAAGGGAAAATAATAAAATGAATAGAACACCTAACCCAAACCTGAACTTCAGTGAAGAAGTCCGGGTACGGGTCTGGGTATTCAGACATTCATTTGCGCATTGCACTTGCGTGTAAAAAACTGAACATCGGAACACAATTGCAGTCAAAACTGACTGCAATTGCGAGCCTACTCGCTCAGTTTTTCTGCAATGCACACGCGATGCATCCGTAGCAAATCCGGGATGTCCGTGTGAAGGAGGCCTTAGAGTTTCTTTACTGAATGTTTCAATAGGAAAGAAGAGAAAGCAGCAGGTAGAAGATATTTGACAGGCTCAGAGCAAAAAACATATGTTGTATAATTACAGATGCCCACTCTGCAAGCATGGAGAGAATTAGGGATCAGCGAAAGGACTTTGGATAAAACATCCAAAGTCAATTCTCATAAAACTTTGTTAGAATACTGTATGGAGCGAGCAAAGTCTCGCGGGACTTTGGGTAACTTCAGAAATTAATTTCTACAGTTAAAAACCTTTTAACGAGTTCAGTAAAAGTTTTTTTACAGTACAAATTAATAGATTTTTTGGGGGGGAATGAAAAGTACATTTCAGGGTGCTATCTGTGTGCAACGAGGATCATAGCAATATCACCTGGGCCTTAGTAGCTTTGGAAGCCCAAAGGCTTTTCTGCAATACAGTACCTAGTATTGAAAATGGTACATGGTTGTTTAGGGCCCTATTAAAGATTATGCATTGGCCCCAACCTACAATGGGAGCTTCAAGTAATGCCCAATACACAATGTTTCACATTATATATTATAAATACATATGTATTTCTGAAAATGTTATATCCATATCACAGGCTAGGCCTGTCATACCATTTCAACTATGAGACAAAAAATACGTCTCAGATATAGCTTTGCGTCTGTGGCATTTTCTAGCAGAAATTGAAGCTTTGTTCAATCGTTCATGACATGATCCCCAGTACAGTATATCATTATATGGTTTCAAACTGACATAATATTTTATAAAAAAAAAAAAAATGAGACACAAATATAAGGACTAAATGGTGTACTAGTGAAGTGATTTAATATAACTGCCTTGGCAGCTGTCACTCTATGGAGAAAACAAATAAGTGAATTCCTATGTGAAAGGTTGCGGCTGTAATATATACATTTACAGCAATGGTTCTTATTGTGCAGCTGAGTGACACTGCAGTCAAATTTCTAATACATTTCAGACAGGAGATTTCTGACAATATAATATAGGAATGATTCTCGCAAAACAGAATTGCTTTAGGCTAAGCAAAATGTTTTCTATATATCGCAATCGACAAATTCTATATACATGGAAATTAAATTGTACTATAAAAGTTTCTTCCCCTCCTCCTAAATAGTGAATATTCAAATCGCTAATTTTTATTGCGAATATTGGCACTGGAATAATTCTCGAATATCTAGAATATAGTGCCATATCTTCGTAATCGCGAATATTATAGATTTTTTTCGTCAGTACCCATGATCCCTTACTGCTTCTTGCTTGTGGGCCAATGAGAAGGTTGCAATATCTTTGACTTTAGGAGTAGTGTTGATCGCAAATTTTTGTATCGCAAATTTTTATCACAAATTTTCTGATCAAAAAAATAATGACTGGAGATCACAAATTTGCGAATTCGCGAATATATGACGAATATTCACCCAAATATTTGTGAAATATTGCAAATTCAAATATTGCCCCTGCTGCTCATCACTGCTCCTAAACACAGTAGTGATCCCGTTAAATAGAGTAGGGATGAGAGGCTTTTTCAGTTTTTAGTTTTTTTGACATGTTACTTCTTTTTTTTATTGATTTTCAAAAGCTTTATTGCAAAATAAATATTAGTTACAGTTAATTCAATTCAATCAAGAAAAGGGAGGTGTGACATAGATGGTTTTACATAAATTGTTTAGTGACAATTAGTAAGCAATAAGCAACTTAACAACAAAGAGTATGTAAACAGAGCTATATTATAAGGAGTTCTTATCCGTAATTTAGAGAAGGGCCACAGGTATAGAGAATACTGCGGAGCAAGGCAGTGAGAATGATTATATCAATGGAAGCCTCTGGAGGATCTCCATTTTTCCCAGAGAATCATAAATTTGTGGTTGGATCTGTTTTCCCAAGCTGCTATCTCTTCAAATCTGTATATAGAGTCGACTTTATTGAACCAGTGGTCCAGAGAGGGGGTAGTTGTTGTTAACCAATGTGTAGGGATTAGGAGTCGGGCGGCCACAATTAAGATCTTGAAAAGGGGGGGGAGGATTTGTCTTATGGTCATATGGCAGACCTAGTAAAGCTAAAACCGGTGTAGGGGTGACATTTGAGTTGCAGATTTCGTAGCATTTTTTAAATCATGAATTTGGACACTTTGTCCCCGTGGGCAAAATATTTATATTGTGCGTGGAGAAAGTATTTAGCTGTTTGGGTGTTTAGGAGATTTTCTAGGTCAGCCCTGAGGAGTGCTAGTTTTGTCAAGTGGGAGTCCAACAGGGATCTTTTGTGGAGGCTCTCGATGTCCCTGATGTTTTTTTAAGTGGGAATCCATGCGGGCAAGTCTTATTTTTTTGTAAAGGAGCCCAAACTTATGAGTTGACTGTGGATATATGCTTTATGGGTGTCCCATAGGGTATAGGGGTGAATATCTAGGGTATTATTAGATGAGAAGAAGTCTCTCAGCCATTTGAGGACTTTTTCTTTGTTTTCTGGGGTTTGGATCAGTAGTTCATTAAGTCTCCATCTGAATGAGTAATTGGGTCTGTCGGGTGTGAGGATGTTAATCCATATAGGGGCATGGTCGGATAGGCTAATAGAACCAATCTGGGCCTTAGAGCATAGTTGAATGTGGTCGGATGAAACCAATAAGTAGTCCAAGTGTTAATATGAACTGTGTGGGTTGGAATAAAATGTATAATCCCTAACGGTAGGGTTTAGGGTTCCCCAGATGTCAACCAGGCGTCGCTCATGGAGAGATTTCCTCAGTTTACTTACGGCTTTATTTGAGATAGCCGATTTTTTTGGAGGAAGAATCTGCTGGGGGGGACCAGAGTAAGGTTGAGGTCGCCTCCCATGACGGTCACTCCCTCTCTGCGATTAATCGTTTGGAGAATTTTGTGAAGCCATGTAACCTGGTTGACATTTGGAGCGTACACATTAATAAATGTGTATGTCTGATTTGCTATGTTACCTTTTAAGAAAATAAATCTGCCCTCAGGGTCTAGTATATGGTCTAAGTAGGTGAAAGGAGTGTTTTTACTAAAGCCTACGCTGACCCCTCTGGAGGCGGACGAGTTAGTGCCACAGTGATACCAAGTGGGGAAGTAGGAGTGAGCTAAGTTTGGGAAATGATTCACCCTGAAGTGTGTCTCCTGGAGGAGGACCACGGAGCAGCCCAACCTCTTCGATTCCGAAAGGATTTGGCAGCGTTTGGAAGGGGCGTTGAAGCCTTTTACATTATAGGAGGTGATTTGTATGTCTGCCATGCTGCATTATAAGAAAAGTGGGACTGCACCGCCGCCCCCCATCTTGTCAGCGGACCTAGAGCCCTTCTTTTATCCAGGGTGGACTGGGCCAGGTCCTGGAAGATTTGTATATCATGGCCATCCCATGTCACTTTGCCAGATTGACAAGCTTTAATGATGACTGCTTCTTTAACCGGGAAGCTGATAAATTTACATATAATGTCCCTTGGTGGGGCTGTGGCAGCGGGCTTAGGTCTTAGGGCGCGGTGGGCCCTCTCTAGAATGACTTCATGGGCTGTTTCTGGGCCAAGAAGTGACATGCATATTTGCACCACAGTGCTAGGAATGTCTCCTGTGTATACAGATTCGGGGACACCGCGGAAACGTAGGTTGTTTCACCTACCTCTGTTTTTCTGGTCTTCCAGGGAGTTGCATAGGCTATTCATCTTTTGCTGGATGGTCTGGAATCGCTGGGACACTTCAGTTTGGTGTCGTATGATGGCCTCTTGCGTGCATTCAAGCGTTTCAACCCGGCCTCCCACCTGCGATATTTCCTGTTTGATGGCCGCAAGATCGGAGCTCAGAGGCTCCAGGGCAGATGCCAAGGAAGAAGATAGGAGCTCCTTCAGAAAGGTGCGTGAGACAGGGAGGTCATCTGTGACCTCCTCACCACCTGCAGCTTGAGCCAGCAGGTCAGTGTGTTTAGAGCTTGGGGCGCAAGTAGGAGTTGGCGCCATCTTGGGCTCTCTGGACACATGCAGTGTCGCTGCTTTCTTTATGAATTTGTCCATCTGCTTAGTGGTAGGGTTTCTCCTGTCATGTGCGGCTTGGTCTCCGGTTCTAGGGCCTCCGATTTTTACCATGATCGGTGCGCCAGCATATGAGAAAAAGGCTTCGGTGGTGATTTCAATAACGGAGCTGCAGCCTCAAGCGTCTATGCTATTCAGGCACTAGCTCTGCCCCCTTGACATGTTACTTCTGATGTCTAAAGTAGCATTTGGAAACATACACCCTCAATCTAACCCAAGGGGACCATGCTCTGAATACAAAGTACAGCTATAATAATTGTTTTGAAAACTTCTGTATTGTGGCTTAGTTACACATAAAAATAATGTATTTCAGTTGAGTCGAATGCCAAGATCAGTTTATTCATGACATTGTTTAGCATCTGTTTTCCCCAGAAAGTATCTGTCTCCTTTCAAATCTACAGTTGACTTGTCTGTATCAAGTCTACAGTTTTGTCCAACCCTTAAAGAGTCACTGCACCTCTGCAAAATGTAATTTCATTTAATAAAGGCTAGTGTAACTAGCAAATTTCAAAATCAATTTATTTAAAAAATCTGCCTGCCTCCACCTAAAAAAAGCTGTCATCATGGCCACTAGGGGTCTCACTTCTACCTAACTTAAAGTCTAATGCCTGTTGTCAGGCAAGATCTGTCCCTGGCAATAGAAACTCAGAAGATGGCTGAAAGGAAGTGAGGTGTGTCAGAGCTAGATAAGATCCTGAGCCTGAAAAAACAACTGCTTCTACACTGATTCTGAATAATATATGAGCCTCATGTCCTCATGTGCACTGTAAGTGTCAGTTATCCCTCCATATCAGCTGTCTAAGCTCCCTAGAAGAAAAGAAACATAGTGGGATGTAAGGGAAGAGAGGTAAATGGATAGTGTACTGGCAGAAGAGAGACACCTACTTCAGAGAGAAATGCATCTAGCTGTGCAGCTGAAACAGGGAATAACATGGCTGAAAGAGACTTAAGGGGAGCCCAAAAAACACCAAGTTCTTCAAAGCTACGACTTTCTGCAAATTTTGTTAATAACTTCAGTTTCTTCTGACAAAAATGCAATACAATACCATAACAAATTCCTTGAAAGGCTTTAGTTTTACATCACAACTGCTGGGGGACCTCACATAGAAATATACAGGACTCAGGTTTTTTGTTTTCATAGCTGGTCATCTTACACCATACATTTTAGTGTAAGTAAGAGGAAAAGTAAGTCATGACATTGCTCTACCTATTAAAAGGTAGAGGTCCAAAAGCTACTGTAGGGCCACCATTTATTAACCTAGAGATAAATCTCAAAAATGGGGGGAAAAAAACTTTCACCTTTTTAAAAAAATGTACTGTAGCCAGGTATTACAGTTGTGTTCAAAATAATAGCAGTATGTTTAAAAAAGTGAATAAAGCTCAAAATACTTTCTAATAGCTTTTATTTCCATGCACACAAATGCATTGGGATCACTACACATTCTATTCCAAATCAAAACATGAAGAAAAATATATCAAATTTGTGTTGTTCCTCTAAAAAAAAAAAATAATAAGAAAAGTGAATATTAGACTGTTAAAAAAATGCAGTGTTTGTATTATTCTTTACAAACTTTAACATTCACTATATAAACTGAAAAATGTTTGAAGATTTTGCTTTCCTTTGAATCACTTTATTAATATTTACCACTGTTTCTGAGAACTGCTGTACCTGTACATCTGTGTTGCATGGAGTCAAGCAACTCCTAGGTATTCGAGCCGAGGATGATTGGACTACATTCCACAGTTCTTCTCTATTTCTTGGTTTTGCCTCAGAAACTGAATTTTTTATGTCACCCCACAAGTTTTCTATTGGATTAAGATCCGGGGATAGGGCTGACTACTCCATAACGTCAATCTTGTTGGTCTGGAACCAAGATGTTGCACGTTTACTGGTGTGTTTGGGGTCGTTGTCTTGTTGGAACACCCATTTCCTCTTCAGCATAAGGCAGCATGACCTCTTCAAGTATTCTGATGTATCCCTGGTATGCGATAAATAGGCCCAACACCTTAGTATGAGAAACATCCCCATATCATGATTCTTGTGCTACCATGCTTCACTGTCTTCACAGTATACTATGACTTGAATTCAGTGTTTGGGGGTTGTCTGACAAACTGTCTCCGGACACTAGACCCAAAAAGAACAATCTTACTTTCATCAGTCCCCAAAATATCTCTTTAGGCCAGTCAATGTGCTGTTTAGCAAATTGTAACCTCTTCAGCACATGTCTTTTTTTTTTAACAGTGGGACTTTGCGGGGGCTTCTTGCAGATTGCTTGGCTTTACATAGGCGTCTTCTAATTGTAACAGTACTCACAGGTAACTTTAGACCTTCTTTTATCTTCCTGAAGCTGATTGTTGTCCGAGTCCTTGCCATTTGGGCTATTCTTCTATCCATTTGAATGCTAGTTTTTTGCTTTCTTCCACGTCTTTTTGGTTTTGGCTGCCATTTTAAAGCATTTGCAATCATTTTAGCTGAGCAGCCTATCATTTTCTGTTTTCCGCTCTCCAATCAACTTTTTAATCAAGGTATGCTGTTCTTCTGAACAATGTCTGGAATGACCCTTTTTCCTCAGAATTTCTGAGAGAAATGCTCTGTAACCAGCAAGTACAACATTTGCTGCCTTAAATAAGGGCAATAATTGCCACCTGTTTTTCAAAGAATTAATTACCTCACTCATTGAACTCCACACTGCTATTATTTTAAACATGCCCCTTTCAATAAGTGATTGAATTACAGAGAATCAGCAGTATGCATGTCATGACTGTTGGGTCTGTTGGATTTTTATTACTCTACTACACCTGCTAGTAAATTATTTGCCATGCATAAATATGATTTCTATCAAAAACAGTGATTGATCAGGTTAGTGATGTCTGACTGCTATTATTTTGAACACAACTGTAGCTGTAAGTCAATGAACATGTAAAGTTCACTAAGTTCACTGATGTTTTTTAAAGCTTTAAAGAGGATTGTACTTGGCTGCAGTGGTCATGTATTGCCGATGTGATGTCACCCATGCAGGCTCGTATATACAGCCTGGCTGAAAGAACTTTAGGATTGGAGCTTCATCTGCCAGGAAAGTACTTATCATTTGTTCATTCTAGGCTTATCCCAAGGGTAGTCCAGTTTCCTCCTGAAACCAGACTATCCCCTTTAACTCTATGGACCACTTTTTGATTAATTTACCTATGATTCAATAACACTATTTTTTTTTTTAATATTAAATTCCTTACAGGATTACTCCTTACCTATTTTGGACACATCACTAGGTTATTTTTTTACAGCATTATCTAGGACATACATAACAAACTTACTTTTCTTAGCACACAGACATTTTTGCTTGTCTGTATCTTGTCAATACCCATAGAGCTTAGGATATTTGGCTCTAGTTATAGTTCAAAGATTTATTTTTATGAATATGTGTCATCTTCTACCAAAGTTGAGAGTGTACTACACTCTGAGATATTACTTTCTATATTTCACAAGAGCTTAAAGCCGACAGTTTGCATGGAAACATATAAAATTCCCAGCAATATAACATAGAGTAGATTGCATAGCATGATAATGTGCACATAAAAATGATCCACAGCTCATCATGTTTTAATTTGCATAGCTTTAGTTACATTTTGTTGTACATTTAAATATTCTTTATTTCTAATGTATTCCGACTGAATCCTCAAGACAGTTGCTACAAAAAAACATGACGTGAAAGAGGTCTACATTGCAAGATTGCTGTTGTAATGCAATAAACTAAAATGCAATTGAAATTCTACATCAGAAATGAACTCCAGTGAAAATACAGCATACAAACATGCCATTCTAAGGTAATGTTTCTGATGCCATTTTTTTTATGTTATTTTGATAATTACAACTACAAAAACATGAAAGACTAATTCTAGGAATGCAATAAATAAATAAATATCACAGACTTAAAGCAGTTTTCTGCGACCAAACATTTATTGTTAAAGGAGTTCTGTCACTTCAGCAAATGGCATTTATAATGTAGAAAAAGTTAATACAAGGCACTTACTAATGTATTAATTTTTCTAATGTAATAATTTCTCCATCAAATTAAACACTGCTCGTTTCCATGCTTACGATCACCCTACAATCCACCAGCGGTGGCCGTGCCTGCATAATATAGGAAAAAGCACAGGCCTCTCTGGTTGCCAGGACTGTGGGAGTGTGGATAGTTCAGCACTTTTTTATATTGTGGGTAAGTACAGCCACCGCTGCTGGATTGCAGGGTGGTCGTAACCACAGAAACGAGCAGGAGGCAATATGGACAATCACAATGCATTAGTAAGTGCCTTGTATTAACTTTCTCTACATGATACATGTCATTTGCTGAAGTGAGACAAACCCTTTAACTCCCTATATATGCTACTTTACAATGCACTTGTACTGCCAGTTTCATGGCGAGTCACATTATGCCAACCTCTTGAAGGATTTCCCAGCTTGTATTGATGAACCACTCATTTCTCTAAGCCCTTGAACTCACCAAATGTATGGAAAATGGTTATTGATGATATATACAGGGAGTGCAGAATTATTAGGCAAATGAGTATTTTGACCACATCATCCTCTTTATGCATGTTGTCTTACTCCAAGCTGTATAGGCTCAAAAGCCTACTACCAATTAAGCATATTAGGTGATGTGCATCTCTGTAATGAGAAGGGGTGTGGTCTAATGACATCAACACCCTATATCAGGTGTGCATAATTATTAGGCAACTTCCTTTCCTTTGGCAAAATGGGTCAAAAGAAGGACTTGACAGGCTCAGAAAAGTCAAAAATTGTGAGATATCTTGCAGAGGGATGCAGCACTCTTAAAATTGCAAAGCTTCTGAAGCGTGATCATCGAACAATCAAGCGTTTCATTCAAAATAGTCAACAGGGTCGCAAGAAGCGTGTGGAAAAACCAAGGCGCAAAATAACTGCCCATGAACTGAGAAAAGTCAAGCGTGCAGCTGCCAAGATGCCACTTGCCACCAGTTTGGCCATATTTCAGAGCTGCAACATCACTGGAGTGCCCAAAAGCACAAGGTGTGCAATACTCAGAGACATGCCCAAGGTAAGAAAGGCTGAAAGACGACCACCACTGAACAAGACACACAAGCTGAAATGTCAAGACTGGGCCAAGAAATATCTCAAGACTGGTTTTTCAAAGGTTTTATGGACTGATGAAATGAGAATGAGTCTTGATGGGCCAGATGGATGGGCCCGTGGCTCGATTGGTAAAGAGCAGAGAGCTCCAGTCCGACTCAGACGCCAGCAAGGTGGAGGTGGAGTACTGGTTTGGGCTGGTATCATCAAAGATGAGCTTGTGGGGCCTTTTCGGGTTGAGGATGGAGTCAAGCTCAACTCCCAGTCCTACTGCCAGTTTCTGGAAGACACCTTCTTCAAGCAGTGGTACAGGAAGAAGTCTGCATCCTTCAAGAAAAACATGATTTTCATGCAGGACAATGCTCCATCACACGCGTCCAAGTACTCCACAGCGTGGCTGGCAAGAAAGGGTATAAAAGAAGAAAATCTAATGACCTGGCCTCCTTGTTCACCTGATCTGAACCCCATTGAGAACCTGTGGTCCATCATCAAATGTGAGATTTACAAGGAGGGAAAACAGTACACCTCTCTGAACAGTGTCTGGGAGGCTGTGGTTGCTGCTGCACGCAATGTTGATGGTGAACAGATCAAAACACTGACAGAATCCATGGATGGCAGGCTTTTGAGTGTCCTTGCAAAGAAAGGTGGCTATATTGGTCACTGATTTGTTTTTTTTTTTTTTTGTTTTTTTTTTTAAATTAAAGTTTTATTGTTTTTCAACAAGAAACAAAGGGTAACAGGGTACCAAGGTAAAAGCACGCAGGCCTTAACAGAGTCATGAAGTAAGACGAGTACATTACAACATATTCCACTTGATAGCATCACATTAACCTAGACTGCATATTCAGGTCAATCATAAGCAGTACGATGTCACGCGAAGCAGCCTCACATTAGGGAGTAAATAGCATATCAATAAACAGTATCAACCTAGCTCGACCTGGCTATGGAGAAACACCTTAATTTTGTTCGTATATGTATAGAACACAACAGTCGAGGACCGATGTACTGCAGAGGGGGGGAAAAAGGCCCAATCCTACGTGCGACATCTTGACTCCATACATTGGCTCCCACCTCCCTTTGTAGATAGAGTAAGGACTTCCGGAAGGGGAGTCAATAGTGTATATGCTGGTCACCCAGCTCTGTGGCGCGACCTCGCCATGCTAGATAGTAGTTCATTTTTGTGGGTTCCTGAAATCTGCCCAGAGTGCCCAATTTTTCAGAAAAGTGCCATGAGCACGCATTTCCCAAGAGGATAATTCTTCAAACCTCTGGATTTGATCTAATTTTTGGATCCAGTCTTCCACAGTTGGGATGTGGGACTGAAGCCAATGTTTGGGAAGCAAGAGGCGCGCTGCTATAAGCATTTGCCTTAACATATAAGGCAGTTTCCCCCTGTGATCAGATGAGGGGAAAGAAAGAAGAGCCAGCTGTGGGGAAGGTTGAATGGAGGTCCTACAGATCTCGTTTGAATGGGCAAATATCTCAGTCCACCATTTATGAATAATAGGGCAGGTCCACCATATATGTATAAATGTACCCCTCTCCCCATGGCACCTCCAGCATACGTCCGAGGCCGAATTGGAATATAAAGATGTTCTATCAGGCGTATTGTACCATCTGGTGAGAATCTTATAATTATTCTCTTGAATTCGAACGCAGCGAGAGGCCCCATGGGGAGAGCTCAGGAGACTAGAAAGCTTGCCATATGGAATAACTATATCTAGATCCCTCTCCCAACCCATAATGAATGCTGGTTTTACGAGCAAAGGAGGCGAGCGGATCCTACCATGAATCATCGATATAACTTTCTTGGGAGGGGAGTGAGAAGAGATGATTGATTCAAACCACACTATGGGGCGATAAAGGTCTCCTATCTGTATATGTTGTTTTAGATAAGCTCTAAGGTACGTAATGGCAAAGGTGTCACATGGGCGGGGGTTTAAAAGGGCTTTCATCGAGTGGTGATCTAACCATTCACCTGTATGTAGTGTCAGAGCCACTAACTGTAAAGGTGTGGATTTGAGCTCTTGAGAGGTAGCAGCACGTAAAGTAAGAGGGGCAGTGTCTATGATGTCCTTTACTGTCAGAAGCGGGGAGGGGAAGGGAACGGAGTTATGTGAGGACAAGAACCATTTCCAGACCTCTAGCGCTGCTTTTATTAATGGGTAAGGGGCGTATTGACTCGGGATAATCGTTTGGGAACCAAGAAGTAAAGCCCTAGGGGAGCTTTGTAGAATATCCACTTCTGCTTCCACCAAGAGCGAGTGGGGGGGAGGCCGCAACCATGCCACTACTCGGGCTAGGAGGATAGCCCTACCATAGTTTTCAGGATTTGGCAGGCCAATCCCTCCCTCATGTCTGGGCCTGGTAAGCAAAGAGTATGACAGCCTTGCTTTTTTGTTATTCCAAATAAAGGCCCTAAACTTTTTAGCTATTTGCTCATAATAGTGTCTGGGGACTGTGATGGGCAATACCTGTTGAAGATAAGTTAGGCGTGGAAGAATCAGTGATGCGAGGAGGTTCTTGCGGCCGAACCACGAGAGAGTTGGGTTAGATTGTGCCAGTTTATCTATAGCTTCGAATATGGATTCCCTTAGGGGGGTGTAATTAAGGGAAAAAAGATCCTGAATATTAGGGCTAATTTTGACTCCTAAGTAAGTGATCGTGGGTGAGGACCAATTAAAGGATGAGCCTACCCTTAGCTGATTTATTGTAGATTGGGGCACCCCTACGCAAAGGACTAAGGATTTGTTAGCATTAATTTTAAAATCCGAAGCTGCACTGAAGCAGTCTAAATGATATTGAATACGCGGTAGGGAAGCTTTAGGGTTATTTGTCATTATGAGAACATCATCCGCAAATGCAGCAACTTTTTGCTCCCTGCCTCCCAAACATAGACCAGATATCTCCCCATCTCTCCTCACAATAGCCAAAAGAGGTTCTAGTGCCAATATAAATAGGAGGGGTGAGAGGGGGCAACCTTGCCGTGTCCCATTGCTTATCAGGAAAGGAGCCGACAAGCTTCCATTTATTTGTACTCTCGCTGATGCCCGCTCATACATGGTAAAGGTCGCATCAATGAAGGGACCAGGAAGGCCAAATCTTTGAAGAGTCTGCCGTAAGTATTGCCAGTTCACCCTATCAAACGCTTTCTCCGCCTCTGTACTAAGGAGAAGCAAAGGGGAGGAAAATCTTTTGGCGTGGCAGATGACGTTTATCACTCTGGACGTATTATCTTTGCCTTCTCTTGCGCGGATAAAGCCGACCTGGTCCCCATGTATGAGGGAGGGGAGGAAGGAAGCCAGTCGGTTCGCTAACATCTTGGCTAGGAGCTTGAGGTCTATGTTTAGGAGGGAGATGGGCCTATAATTGGAACAGCATTTGGGGTCCTTCCCCTCTTTCGGTATAAGTGTAATGTGCGCCATAGTCATGTCTCTTGAAAGCGGGTTTCCCAACAGGGATTTGTTACAGACCTTCAACAGATGGGGTAAGAGAATTCCTTGAAGGGTCTTGTAATAAGCAAGGGGAAGCCCGTCCGGACCTGGGCTCTTTCCGGCTGTCATTTGTAGCATTGCATTTTTAAGTTCTAAGATGGAGAAAGGGGCTTCTAGTTTTAATTTCTGGTCTGTTGAGATTTGTGGTATTTTGGACGCGTCTAAAAAACTTCCAATGAGCGAGGTTCGTTGATCAGTGGGGGCTGAGGGGGCAAGGTTATAAAGGTTACTGTAATAATCTCGAAATTGCTCCGCAATCTGAGAAACTGAAAAGATAGATTTGCCATCTGGAGAAGAAAGCTGGTGAACATAGTTTGAAGATCTCCTTCCCTTAATCCTGCTTATCAAGAATTTTGAAGCCTTGTCTCCATGAGCAAAGAACTTATGTTGAGCACTCAAAAAGAACTTTGCTGTTTTAGCTGATAAGAGGGATTGGAGTTTCGCCCTATATTCAGAGAGTTCCTCTAGCTGTGATTTTAGAAGGGTAGATTTGTGGCAGGACTCAAGGTCCCGTATCTTTTTAAGGACCTCATCCATTGCCTTTTCTTGGAGTTTCTTTCTAAAGGAGCCCACACTGATAAAGTGGCCCCTTATAACTGGTTTATGGGCATCCCACAGGGTATTAGCGGAAATATCCGTACTGTCATTCAGTGAGAAATAATCTTTTAAGTGCTTTGAGGCCTGATCTATCAAGTCTTGGGAGCCCAATAAGGTCTCATTAAGGCGCCATTTAAAACAGGTAGGATTTTTAGAGGGAGCAAGTATCTTAATAAATATAGGGGAGTGGTCTGATATATGGATAGAGCCAATTGATGCTGAGTTGCAGAGGTGGAGGTGTTCTTTAGAGATGAACATGTAGTCCAGCCGGTGATAAGTGTCATGGGCCGGGGAGTAGAAAGAGTAGTCTAGGGAGTTGGGATGGAGGGAGCGCCATGAGTCTACCAGGTGAAGATCCCACAGGCTTTTCCTTATGAACTTGAGAGATCTGCCTGAGTGGGAAGATCTGCGTGATGACGTATCTAAGAGAGGGAAAAGGGCCACATTTAGGTCTCCCCCCATAATCACGATCCCTTCCTTGAAGGGGTTGACAATTGGGACCAGAGTAGCTACCCATTGGGGTTGGTTAGCGTTAGGACCATATATGTTGATGAAGGTGTACATTTGCTGTCCAATGGAACCCTTAATCAACAAATATCTACCCTCTGGGTCTAAAACCTGGTCTACGAGCTTAAACGGAATTCTCCTATTAAAGCCTATACTAACCCCACATGAAGCTGAGGAGTTACCCCCACAGTGATACCAATCAGAGAAATAAGAGAACTGCATGTTGGGGTAACGGTTGAACCGAAAATGCGTCTCCTGGAGGAACACCACCTCAGCCTTGGCTTTCCTTAGAATGGCAAAGACTTGACTCCTTTTGGAGGGAGAGTGAAAGCCCTTGACATTGTAAGAAGCAATGTGTAAGTCAGCCATATTGTGAAGTGTAGATGTAAGTACCTCTGCGCTGGAGGTGTCTCCTCCAAGAGAGCAAAAAGGTATTAAGCGTTCTCTTCTCTTGATCAGTAGCCGTCCCCAAGATGCAGCCTCGTACACACGCAGTGGATAGAAGTGACTCGTACCTTGGAAGAAAAAGAGGGTGAGAATACGGAACAAAACAGGAAAGAACAAACAATAAGGAATTAAGCATACAGTTACATGCTACAATCATGAGGGGGAAGTGTGGTCTTGTGACCGAGTAAGAGGTCATATAACATCTCAGCTAGGGCCATTGATTTTTCAGAGAGGGAGAGTCTTCCTGAACATTCCAACGGGACTAGACAGGGATATATAACTAAGCAGTCTTGCCTATATTAACCTGCCATTAAATCAGCAGGCCAGGACCTACTCAAGAAAGAAAAAAAGCAATGGGAAAACCCAAAAATAGATCCCAGACACAATGAGGAGGAACTTCTGTGTCCTAGGCTAATGATCCTGGGAAAGGCTTCTTGGAGTGAACTGCAAGCCTCTCTTCCTGGATCTGGAATTCTTAGGAGTACGCGGGACCTCAAAAGGAACGACTTTGGGCAGTTCTGGAAGGTCCTTCAGGTCTTGGTAGAGTTCCCAGTTCTCAATCGGTAATGGATCGATATTCAGGATGTCATAGGTGGCGAACAGGTCGGTAAAGGAAGCGATGAATACTTTCTTCCCAGAGAAGGAGAACGACAGCCCGAATGGATAGGACCAACGATAAAGGACTTTATTAGACCGGAGCCAATCGGTCAAGGGCTTCAGTGCTCGGCGTTTCCTCAAGGTAGAGGGGGCCAAATCTTGGTAGATTTCAATTCTAGAGTCCCCATACGATAAATCTGTGGCGTTGCGGGCGGCCTCTAAGATGGCGGACTTGACCGGAAAGTTCAGAAGCTTACAGATGACGTCTCTAGGGGGCTCAGACGGCTTGGGTTTCGGGCGGAGAGCCCTGTGAGCCCGTTCCACGATCACTTCACGTGTATAATCAGGCCCCAGTAGAGAGTTGAAGATAGAGAGGACAGCTGCCGGTATGTCACCTGGTTGTATCGCTTCAGATATCCCGCGGATCCTCAGGTTATTACGGCGCCCTCTGTTTTCTTGATCCTCTATCATATTGTGAAGCCCGTTCAGGTAAGACGAACACCGGCTCAGAGCATCTGTCGTTGCAGCTTGGTGGATCAGAGACGCAGCTTGGAGCGATTCCACGGCCTCTACCCGATCGCCGATGTGCTTTACCTCCTGCCTGAGCGCGGAGATTTCGGTAAGGATGGGTTCCATAACCCTACTCAGGGCTCGATCCAGATATTTTCTGGTGAGGGGGAGATCGGCACAAGCCTGCGTCTCTTCCGTGTCACTTTCTCCCTCTGAAAGAGCCTGCGCGCGTTTCTGCACCTTCGTCTGTGGTGTCGGCGCCATCTTGGCTTCCTTCTGAGTCACCGTCGCGGCAGCTTTTCTGAGGAATTTCTCCATCTCTCCAGGAGGGATCTGAGTTTTAGAGGTGGTGGAGTGTTCACCCTGCTTCGGGTTGCCAATCTTGACCATTCTCTCTCAATGAAGCGTCTGGTAGCTGGAGTTATGAGCAAACCTCTCGGGAGAGCTGTGAACTATGCAGCCATCTCCATCCGGCGCTAGCTCCGCCCCCCTTGTTTTGTTTTTGAATGTCAGAAATGTATATTTGTGAATGTTGAGATGTTATATTGGTTTCACTGGTAAAAATAAATAATTGAAATGGGTATATATTATTTTTTTTTTTTTGTTGCCTAATAATTATGCACAGTAATAGTCACCTGCACACACAGATATCCCCCTAAAATAGCTAAAACTAAAAACTACTTCCAAAAATATTCAGCTTTGATATTAATGAGTTTTTTGGGTTCATTGAGAACATGGTTGTTGTTCAATAATAAAATTAATCCTCAAAAATACAACTTGCCTAATAATTCTGCACTCCCTGTATATGGATTTGCTGCATGCACCTAATCCATTGCTGTCAGTGTATCTGTATGTTGTTTCTTTCAGATGACCTCGAGGTATGAAGAATGCACTGTAGGGAGGAGTGGGTGGACTTGGATACTACTAGAGAGGTGGTTTGGGCAGATCTGGAGTTGCTGAGATGCTAGCACAAAGCATCCTGGGATTTATAGTCTCTCATTGCAGGAGACTGCCAGGATTGCAGTTTCAAAGCAAATGAGTACAGAACATGCCTGCGGGAACGGGATCATCAAAAAAGATTGGTGAAAGAATTTATCACCCAGCACCAGCCACTTTGATAAACCTGGCACATCTTCAGACTGTCCAGCCTAAGTTTACACTTAAAATGAAAGAATATTAGTAAATCTGCCCCGTTGATCTTCTAGTATAGATCTTGCTATTTGCTTTCTGATAATGCACTTTAATAGCAATTTCAAAACTTTCTGTGTAAGGGATCCTGATCTCCCTGATCCATGAAATGGAGGATAAGCTGACATTTACAGATATAATTGAAGAAAGGGAAAATGTAGTTTAATATCTTCTATAGGGACTAGAGTAATGAGAATGGCAGAAAGTGTTAAAGGGAATCTGTTACCTCTCCTCGGTCCTATTAAGTGCAGTATTACATGAACAGTACTGCTACCCCAACTTTAGATCACTAAATGATATGTCCATACTTACCTGTTCCCACAATGTGTGTCTGCAAAACAGCACTGGAACACATTTAGAGGACTCATCCTAGAATCCTCTCTGATATGAGTCCACACAAAGTATCCCAGTAGCGGTTTGCAACTGGGGTGAGTATGAACATATAACCTAGTGATCCGGGGTCAATGTAGTACTGTACTTAATAGGGCTCCATAGAGGTGACAGATTCCCTTTAACACTTGATGTCATTCACTTTACTCTAGGTGACAGATTGCCTTTAATGGCAGTTAGAATCAATCTTATAATTAGTGTTGTATAATTGATTGTGAAAAGTTGGACTTGATGGACCTGTATCTTTTTTTAACCTCCTGTATGTAACTGTCCAACTACCGTGAGCACTAAAATGGACACAATAAGTGGCTGTTACCAGACAAATCAGTGACGTATATTCCTTTTGTGCTTGTATTTTATGAAACAGAATAATTTTTTACAAACCTCATAGACTACATATATACGAAAAGAATTACATATAGGAACAGTAATGCAGCCACTTCCCCAAATATTATAAATTCTACCATTGAAACGATTCAAAAAAGGTAAAAAAATAGGATTGACATGTGAAATTAAATTCTTTTTTTAATCACTATTATTTTGACCCATTGTCGCAACAAGGAAAGATGAAATAACACAATTCCGACATGATCGATGCCAAGATTTTCCTTTAAGTTGCAAGCACTTAGAATTGAATTCTACTATGCATCACAGCTCTTATTGTACAATGACTAATTATTGAATAATATGCAAATTTATAGGTTCTGCTTTTTTAGAGCAGAATTTCCTTGTTCATAACTAACCCTCCTTCGGCTCTGATTGCAGTTTAAGACCAATTTAAAACCAATTACATTCAGCAGATTTTTCTTTTACATTGCTGATAAAAGACAGTAAATTACAGTATGAAAGAAGTAGTGGCACAGGAATTTGCTCAGACAATACTTTCTCTACAGCAAGCAGTCAGCATATTAAAAAGACAACACAACAATCAAATACAATTAGCTAAAAAACAAGGCAACATACAGCTGATGTCTAATTAAATGTGATGAGAAGGAGTAGAAATAAAACAAAATCACACCTAATATCACATTTTCATCAGCGGCAAATACAGAAGAGACCTACAATTTATCTTCAAATGCTCTAAAAAGGTTGGAGGAGAAGTAAAACCATAATTAAAGAAATCTGTTACGTATATATAGAAAATCAACAGCAAGAACAATGCGGTTCCCCTGCCAGTGATTTCTTCCATAGGCAATAAAGTCTAGTGGACCATTATTCATTTTCCATTGTACTGCTTATCCCATAATACTCTTGCTCCTATCCTATAGCCAAAACATATTTCTAAAGCCACTGAGCAAAATGTTACATGAGTTAGGTATATAACTCACATAGGATGTTTCATGTGGGATAATGTCTATATAAAAGCACAATACTGCTGATTCATGGAATCATAAGGTGATATAATATTCCTTACAGTAGAGCAAGCAATATCCCTTATGATACGTCAACTATAGCTAAGGGTCTTATTGAAAAGAAAAGGGAATATTTTTATCCAATATTGCTTAATTTATTGTTATAAAACTACCTCACCCAGGGCTGCAGCTGTAGTAGATCAGAGGTAGCAGTCATATCCTAAAAATTGAATATGTTAAGTGGGGGGGCATTTATCAGGTTTTACATTAGGGCCCGGGCATCTGTAGCATATGCTTTATGTTCTGCAGCATCTAGGCACAATACTGGTTACCTGCTGCAGCCAGTGATCGGATGCAGCAGTCACATGCCTATGTCGAGAGGGAACAGGAAGTAGATGCCTGTGAGAGACCTGGGAAGTGTTGGAACTGGTGTGCCAGGGGATCATTAAAGTAAGTATGAATTATTTTTTTGTTCTGTAATATTCCCAGCTGTGAACAAAGTTTTTAAAAATTAGATTAGTCAGCTTCACCAAATTTGTACAAGAATCTAGATTTGGTATGAATTACTTCATCAAAAATTGTTTTCCATTGTATGAAGCCAGCTCAATGATGGGAACGGTGATCGATCCGCCCCCGTCATTTAACCCCTCATTTTCCATGTTCAACGTTGATCACAGCATTTGTGATTCACATTCAGCTGCTCTGGGTTTAATCAAGGGTTAAAAAAATAATTATAGTCACCTCATCCAGTTGATCACGGAGAGGTCATCTGCTCAGGTCTTGATTGAAAAAATCTGCCAGAGGACCATCAGCAACCGTGATGATGTCACCACATGATTACAATGGGCACACATGGTGATGTCATCAATGACAACGCAGTGTGATCACCACACACGCCCAGTGTGAACATGTGGTGAGGTCATCACACTCCGCATTCAAGTTGATAAGTGAGTATTATTATTTTACTTTCAGCCACTATTCTAGGAAAAATCAATTTTGTTACCACGAAGCACAAGGAAATTCAGCTTTGTGGCGAATCAAATTTTTCCTGAAATTTTGATCGAAGTCCACTTCAGATCCTTCCATTCACTCAAAACTGGTTATCAAGATTTTCCATGGCTGAAAACCGTTTTTAAAGAACAGGAGAAAAAACTAAGACAAACTCATTCTGCATAAAGAGATGCAAAGTTCAAATACTCATCCTTGTATGACATCATGTTCTGAAATCAGAATTGTTTTACTGGCAATGTCATTTACATGCGGCATTAAATATTAGGATAGAGTGAGATCAGCTAATTAAGTAGCATTATCACAAAATAGAAATTGATATCTGTTGGAATGCCATTGTGGGGGGTGGGGATCTCACGCAACATTTTTTATATATTTTTGATGCATTGTTGGGACCATTGGAAAAATTGCACTAATGAGGTTTTAACACATGAACCTCTATTACCACCTGTTGAAAACTTTCTAACTTGACATGAAAACCCAACCGTATAATTATATTTTCTTTTAATCATGAGCAGACCCCTCACCTAAGCCATATGTCAGAAAGCTACATAGTATAGACATGTAAATGATAAAGTGTGTGGCATAGTTCAGTCATTTGAAGTGAAAATAAAACAACTGAGTGATGGGAAACAGAAGAAAGCAATTTTAAATGGGAAGCCTGAAAATGAAATGAACCCTTTCCACTGTCAGAACTTTCAAAGACCGACACTATTCAAGTCAACAGCAAAAACAATGGCATTAATAAATCTTTTCTATCCTGGGGATTTTGTTTCGATTTCTTCTGTGGCTGGTAGCATTAGCACCCTGCCCTCAAATGTCAAGTGGTAATTTTCTGAAGTTCATTCATACTGGCATGGGTCAGTCTCCTTATTCTATTCTGCTGCTTGTGGGAAAATAGTGCTACTGTATCACATTCAAGCTTTGCTCATGACAAAACTGAACGAAACCAATTCTACTCTCATTTGTTAAGGAGGAATGCTATTTTTAATGACATGATGTACTATTCCATAGTCTGATTAGATAATTTTTTCTCATTTTGCCTCAATTACGCTGCATTTTATTTAGCTTCTCTCATATCAATTTCTATGAAAATTATTACAAAAAAATAAAAATTGATGTCATGTTAATAGCAACAATAAACTGCTTCATCTGGAAGATTATATTTATAATCTAATTATGTTTTATATTTGTACTCATGATAGTACTTTTCTAGTTTAGGAAACCACAATGTAAGAGGTGTAGACACTATAGGTCAAAATGCCTGCCATCTTGCCCATGGTATCATCCTCAACAAACATTCCAACGACTTTGTTTTGCCCCCTGCAGGAAAAGAAAGCAACTTACTGTTTTCAGCATAAAATAAAGGCAACTACAGTTCCTAAGTTATCATATTAACCAGGTTATTACAAATTTTTGTGATTTAAAAAAAAAGTTGCTAAGATTAACCAAGTAGCTGCATCTTTTACAAAGTATTTTCACCCTTTTCTGTACTTTAATGGAAAATATCAGTGAACAGAGACCACCAGTAGACATTTATCCATAAAAATAATTTGGGGATCAACAGGTTTCACTTATACTTTTGTATGAAGTAGTTCTTTTAGCATTGGACTTAGGCCACTAAAAGTGTTCTCCTTCAACTGCAGCAAGGAACACCAAATATAGAATATTCTGAAAAAAATTGGAAAAATATTTTTCACTTTGTCTATAACGTTACATTATCTATGTGTCGCAGGACCTCAACTATTTCAACCTCCTTCTCCACACTTTGCTGTGTCTTGTTATAAGGCAACTGGCTACAGCAGGAGCATTTCACCTTTCGGGAAACAGAGATTTTTAAGCCCACTTTTTTTTTTGTTATGCCACATCCTTTAAACCATTCACTAGAAGTAAATGGAACATATCAGCAAGAAATGAACCCGAACCAGAACTGTTTGTATCAAAAACATGCAGAAAATCCTAAAGACTGACAAATAGTGTAAGTAAATTTATCTCCTATTCATTTATATCATTCATTTCAAGGTTTAGTGTTAATGTAACCCTTAAAACCATTTTATTTTTTAATAGCATGGGCATGTTCGGATGCAGCAATAACTATGGTTTTGTTTTTTTATTTTAATTTGGGGGAAATGGGAGTGATTAGAATTTTCAACTTTTTTATATTTTTAAAACTTTATAACTTGTTTTAACCTTTTTGTCCACTAAGTTTCAACATGCAATCATTAGATTGCCATTTCTAGTCAGTATTCTATTCAATAATGGAATTTAATTAATTATCATACTAAATTTCAATGCAGTGCTGCCAGTGCATACCAATTATATGCCTGGAAGCCTTGTACAGGCTCAGGCCTATTACTACTAAGAAACAATTTAGTAGGCAAAGGCTTTCCTGCCCCCGTAGCTAGCTCTCCTAGGGTTTTTAGCTCTCATATGATCTCAAATTTGACAACAGCATCTGATGGGTTAAATGTCTGCCACTGGCGTTATCACCAATCATTAACACGAGCCCTGAGTCTCTGCTGTTTAAAACAACAGAAACCTGGCAACTATGAAGCCCCCTCTACACTCACGAGCGGGCACCATATTTAAAGTGATGACTTCCTCGGTACATGTACAATGCTGATCACCAACAGGTTAAATCCTTGGAGATGTATAAAGTAGAAAAAACAATACCACCAGCTAACCTGAAAAGTAAGTCTTGACCTGACCCATGCAAGTAAAGAGCAACCTGGATGATTAAAAATCCTACATACTTGTAAGCAACCAAAAAAAAAGAAAAAGAGAAAAAACTTGTATCTATGATTGTGGATACTGAAAGGCAGATTGCCACTGCTAGAGCTGCTGAAAGTCAGGCAGGTGGAGATATATATATATATACATAATGATTAAAGGTTGTCTTGAAAGATTCACTATGTCTGCACACAACAATGTGCAAAGGGGCCTTTACAGACTAGCTAGTAAGCCCAAGCCTTTTACATGATGCTTTCTCAGGGAAGTACTCATCACTGTATTCACCATGATGAAATGGTTAGTGACTCTCATTATAGAACATTTCTTTACATTTTAAATAGGTCACTTCAATAGAGTTTAGCATTAAAAGCCTGGAGAAAATGAATTGATGGTAAGAATTTAATCTAGCAGACAGAACAAAGGAATATTATTCTGTACATGATCAATAAAAAATGATTAATTTCCAAGGACAAGTCTTTATAAAGTGGGACTGTCCTTCAATCACAATGAACATTTTGAAACAATTCAATGCAATCAATGTGTTTTTCTAAAAATGAAGAAGTTACAACAGGATACATTATCAACTGAAGTATATTCTAGGCAGAGTAATTTCTACCTTTGTGACTGTACAGTTCCAGCATGATGCATATTCTGATTTACAGTACAATAGTTTTTTGTCACTACAACATTATATATATTCTTTTTTTAAATTTAGCTGTATAATTAGACTAGACAAGAATGGACTATGGAGCCATCATAAGGTTTAAATTCTAGAGGAATCAGCCGAACAAAAAACCCTGCTTGCAGTGGTTTTTGTCTAACCAATTTTTGGCATATTTTCTAGACAGTGACCAAATCTCTGCTGGACCCCGTTATAGTCAATGGAATCCGGGGTGGAACCGGTAGTATCCGACAATGCCAGAACTGGAGAACTCTATCAGGCTGTTCTCTACAAGTACAGCCTGCCACAGTTCCCTGCTGCAGATATGAAACTAACCTTAGGCTGCATTTTTTTCTAAATTTACATATACCCTGTGTAATGGGAAAGCTCCTGACATACACACCAAACGTGTACTATATATAGGGGTCCACAGTCAGAAGTAATAAAAAAGTGTCTTTCTTTTTCCTTCATCTGTCTGATATATGTCAATATTCTGTACCATGAAAAAAAAGTGAATGGGATTGTCTAGTAGACTGTGCTTTTCCATTGCATGAGTCCACTAAACAAAAATACTGTATATGATAAATGTTTCTTTTTTATTATGGTAGCTTAAAGATGATGGATGCCATTGTATGGTATCATTAATAAGAAGCCACTATATATATATATATATATATATATATATATATATATATATATCAAAACCCTTTCCAAAGCTTTTCATGACATAACCATTATAGAAGGTGACAGATGCATAATAGTGTCATCTATCACCTATAGATGGCATCTGTTTAATGGATGTCATGAAATGCTATTAATAAATTCATGACATATCCATTAAATTGATGTCTTTATAGCCTATGGGTGATAGATGTCACTGGCATACCTCACAGCCCCTGTTTAACATATACGTCGGGAACTTTCCCTAGCGTATATATGTCAATCAGAGGCCAATGACATATTGTAATGTAAATATAGTCGTGAAAAGTAACTAATTCCACGTTTTTTGTTTTTTTTATAATTGTCTTTTTATTGAAGGAAGTATAAGTATATAAGAAACATATACATTTATTTGTGAAATCTGTTGACATCCAAGTGACCAGCATACATGAAAGTTTTGACATTGCAAATAATTTTCATAAATGCATACCAAACAGTTTCATTTCTGTCAACACATTTTTTATTTTATTTTATGGTACAGAATAATATTTTCCCCAAACTCTTAAGCATGATATATTATGAACTAAATATGTATAATATAATAATCATATCCTGATAGGTTTTCCTCTTATTTACCAACATACAATTATAGAGCATTTTAACCATAGTCAACATTTTTTGAGTAGTTAAGTTCCCAAAGCTGGGCTTTCTGTTTCATTGAAGTAACACGGAGTATATACCAACTTAGTTTTGATTCTGATTCTTTTGATTCTTGCTCCAACTGTCATAAAAATTCATGTATGACACTCTGGGTCTCCTAGGACTATATCCAACCACTTTTAAGCTCTTTTATGCAAAAACAGCAATGGTAATATCAATGGGACAGCAAAACATATGGCTATGGGTAAACAATTAGTGGTTGGTGGTAACAAATAGCCTGTTTAATAACACACTGCACTGTCAGATTTTTTTTTTATTATTTTCAAATTATAAAAGGTCTAAAAATTATCCCAATTTTTGTGCAGATACCTGCCAGTGTTTATACGAACATGATGGTAATAGATGCTAGCTAGACAGACCAATAGATGAAATAAATAAATATATAGACTTGATAGACAGGTAGAAAGAGTTAGATAAAAAAAATAAAAAAATTCACAATAGCGTGTCACAAGATGTCTGTCCTACATAAGTTTTATTGTGGCCACCTTGTGATTGTAAAGTAAATTGCAGCCTGTGAAGGGGTTAGTTAGCATGTTATGATATTGTAGTCATTAACAAATTTATTCAAATGTAAGTGTGATAGATAGATAGATAGATAGATAGATAGATAGATACCCTATGTATTTGTGCATCAAACAGTATGCTGCTACTTCTATGCATTATGTTGCAGCTAAGGGAGTGAAGCGTGCAACTGCGGTTTTACATTATGGAGGTGTTGGTTTAATCTTCTTTTTGGTTAGATAGGTAGGGAAATATGAGATTATGGTCCTGTTCCTGTTTTTAATTTTGTGAACAATATACAAATCCATGTGAACCTCGGAAGAAACTATAAACTGAACTGAAGAAATTGCAGGGGTTTCAAATAATTATATTAAAATAATATTTCATATCTGTGTTCTATTACCTTACAAATGTAATGGCATTTTCATGGCAGCAACATAAATGCATGTACATAAAACAGAGCATACCGAAAAATACATAACCAGTTACAAAGTCTGCAAGTAATAATCATCTGCTCCTCAGAGGCTAGTGTCAGAGTTATTAGTCTTTAAATTATCAGAAATAAACCTTATTATTCTGCAACTGTTGATATAAAATTCAGATTTTAACAACTTTAACAGACTTCTTCAAAATGTCATGCTTAATAGATTTCTTTATAAAGGTATATTAGATTTCATAATTTAGAACAACAGCTCTGTAGGAGTGATACCTAAATGTTGAAATAATTAATTGGGATAGGAGAATTTTCACAGTTATGTTCTAATGAGCTAATAAAAGTGAGAGAACCTGAAAAGTAAGCTAAAAAAAACCTGCACCAATCCAGGCTTTTAACCTTGCCGGAGAGGGTGCTTGTTTTTCATTTAATAGAACAATAAATTATTTTTACAACATTAATGTTATGTTTCCCGTATGACAAAAAGGATGTTTATTAGCATAACTGCATATAAGAATTTGTTTAAAAATGTATCACAAATGTAAATTGACAGTGCATACTTTTTGCTTCCTCAAGCATTCCTTTCACCAAAATCAATTAACGCCAAAGTTAATTGAAAACAATAAAATTGCTAATTGAGCCAAATTATTTGTGGTGATTTGATAAGATGAATAAAAATGAGACTTAAATTAATTCAGGACTTTTGAACCTGCAGTCAATTATTTAATTAATGTAGTTGGGCTAGGTTTAAAGTAACACTAACATCTCACATACTCATATGTTTTGCTCGTACAAACTCTTAATTCCATTTTGACAGCAACTGGATAATTATTTATCCACATAATACAGGCTGCACTTACAGTTCTGCTTCTTGCTTTTTCATACTGTACACAAATCTATTAACAGTCACAGTATAGCTGAGCTCCTATAATACAATAGGACAGTTAAAAACTACATGCACTTTTACGTATCATATGATACAGTGCAACATTTCAAATAATACTGAATTAAAAAAAAATAATACTGTTTTGTGTATTCAGCTCTTAGGCAGAGGTATGTGCCTCTATGAATATACATTATACCAGCCTCTAACAGAGGATGCTGCAATTATTCTCTAGTAACAGTCTGTAACAGTCTGTTGGTGAAAAGTTACAGCTCCATCCAACTATAAGAATGTGTAGAGCCATAATATGGCAATATTCAGGAGGTCAAACCTTGTATAATACGGACCGGTTGTCAAAAATAGACCTAAGCAGCCCTGGTTATAAAATGAAGCTTATAGAGCAAAGCCTTCAGAGATCTAATCTAAAGCCCTCAGAGAACAGTAAACAGTAAATTAGTTTGGGGTCCATTTCAATTGAGTTGACTATCAGATTTGATTTGGTCCAAATAAAATCAAAAGTGCCCTAATGGAATTAAATCACTCAATATCAAAGAATTAAAATTGATTCATCAATGAGATTTCTTTTATGTCAATGGAGACAGCAAAGGGTCTGTTATGATGACGTTCACCTGATCTAGAAGTAAATGTTCACCAATGATCCATTAAAGTAGTATTCAGCTTGTGGAAAATTATCCCCTATCTCCCTACCCAGAGAGATTGGTGGGAGTCAAACTGCTGCCCCCCCCCCCCCCCCCCCCACACACACACAAACACACACTGCTGCTCCATTAATCTCTATGGGAATTCTAATACTGGACTGTGGTTCTTGACTGTCTCAGGAACTGAGAAATCAATGGGGCTGAAGTTCACATGTTCAACCAGCTATCATGTTCATTTTAGGGTGCTTTAAGGGGTATGGTTTACCCATTCTCATGATCAGTGTGGACCCAGTGTTAGGACCCCATCAATCTAATAGTAAACATTTATCCTGTGGATACTCCTTTAATACAACTCCAATAAAAAAAATAAAAAATTGGGATGATGTACAAAACGTGAATAAATATAAATAAAAACAGAATGCAATGATTTGCAAATTTCACAATCACATATTATATTCACACTACAACATAGAACACATATCAGATGATGAAAGTGACACATTTTACCATTTCATGAAAAAAAAAAAAATAATCTTAACTTGATGCCAGCAACGCATCTCAGAAAAGTTAGGACGAGGCAAGAAAAGGCTGGAAAAGTAAGTATCAATATAGAACAGCTAGAGGAGCAATTAGAAACTAAGTTACCTACATGAGTGGGTATAAAAAGAGCATGTTCGAGAGGCAGTCTCACAAGCAAAGATCAGTAGAAGTTAACCAAAATGTGAAAAACTGTCTCACCATCTACCATTTATAATACTGTATTATCCAAAGATTCAAGGAATCTGGAGAAATCCATGTGTGAAAGGAAAAAGGCTGATGGTCAATGCTGCATGTTCATGATCTATTGGCTACTCACTGTATTAAAAACAGCTATGATTCTTTACTGCAAACCATAGCGTGGGCTCAGGGACACTTCCAGAAATCATTGTCTGTGAACACAGTTCACAGTAAAATCCACTAATGCAAGTTAAATCTCTATCATGCAAAGAAGAAGTCATACAGTATGTCAACATAATACAGAAAATCCCTTATCTTCTATTGGCCAAACCTCATTTTAAATAGACTGAAACAAAATGGAAAACTGTTCTATGGTCAGATGACTCAAAATTTGAAATTATTTTTTGAACCCACGGACACATGTCCTACAGAATCAAGAGGAGAAGAGCCACCAGCTTTTTATCAATGTATAATTCAAAAACCTGCATCTCTAATGGTATGGGGTTGCATTATTGCCTATGGTGTGGGAAGCTTACACATCTGGAAGGGCACTATCAATGCTGAACAGCATATAGAGGTTTCAGAACATATGCTCCCATCTAGACAATGTCTTTTTTAGAGATTTCAGCAAGACAATGCAAAATCACATAATGCATTCATCACAACAGCATGGCTTTACAGAAGAAGAGTCCGGGTACTGAACTGGCCTGCCTGCAGTACAAACCTATCACTATTAGGCCCCTTTCACACGAGCGAGTTTTCCGCGCGGGTGCGATGCATGAGTTGAATGCATTGCACCCGCACTGAATCCTGACCCATTCATTTCTATGGGGCTGTTCACATGAACTGTGATTTTCAAGCATCACTTATGCGCTGCGTGAAAATCGCAGCATGCTCCTCTTTGTGCGTTGCAGTGCAATGCAGGCCCCATAGAAGTGAATGGGGTTGCGTGAAAATCGCAAGCATCCGCAAGCAAGTGCGGATGCGGTGCGATTTTCACGCATGGGTTCTAGGTGACAGTCTATTCACTGTATTATTTTCCCTTATAACATGGTTATAAGGGAAAATAATAGCATTCTGACTACAGAATGCATAGTATATTAGTGCTGGAAGGGTTAAAAAAATAAAAAAGTTAACTCACCTTATCCTCTTGATCGCGTAGTTCCCGGTCCCTTCTTTATTAGCTGTGGGCTAAAGGACCGGTGGTGATGTCAGATCACATGCTCCATCAACATGGTGATGGACCATGTGATTGGAGCATGTGATCTAACGTCACCACAGGTCATTTAGCCCACAGCTAGTAAAGAACAGACCGGGAACTACGCGATCAAGAGGATAAGGTGAGTTAACTTTTTTATTTTTTTTAACCCTTCCAGCACTATTATACTTAGCATTCTGTATTCAGAATGCTATTATTTTCCCTTATAACCAAGTTATAAGGGAAAATATTACAATCTTCAGAACATCAATCCCAAGCCCGAACTTCTGTGAAGAAGTTCGGGTTTGGGTACCAAACATGCGCGATTTTTCTCACGCGAGTGCAAAACGCATTACAATGTTTTGCACTCGCGGGGAAAAATAGCGCATTTTCCCGCAACGCACCCGCCTCTTATCCGGGCAAAAAACATGACGCCCGTGTGAAAGAGGCCTTAGAAAACATTTGGTGCATCATAAAGAAGACCCAGGGCTCTTAGGCCCCCTGCACACGATCAGGATTGCGTGCGGATTTTCCGCGCGGATTTGCGTGCAGAAAATCCGCACCGTAGGTCATGTACATTGTATTCTATGAGAATTTGAAATTCTCAATGCACACAATGCAGATTTTTTCCGTGCGGATTTTGACCTGAGGTGCGGATTTTAAAATCCGCGACATGTCAATTTTTTTTTTTCCTGACCGGATTTTCTTCATTCACTAAGTGAAATCCGCATGCGGAAAATCCGCACCGAACCCGCACGCAAATCCACATGCAAATCCGCATCAATTAATGCGGATTGACCACACAGATTTGCCTGCGAACACCTGCGGATTTCAGTGCGGATTCTCCGCACATGAATCCTGAACGTGTGCATGTAGCCTTAAGCAGCTAGAAACCTCCAACAGACAAGAATGGGACAATATACCTCTCTCAAAACTCCAGCAATAGTTCTCATCATTTTAAAAGAACTACCCAGATAAACTGTATATTATTTGATGCCAGACCATCAAAGGGGTTGTCTCATGGAGAATCCAATCAGAAAGCTACTTCTAGCCATTTTTACATACCAGTTTATTTAAACAAATGCCTGTGCATTATTGTGTATTATCATTTTAGCATGCATATTATATTCATCCACTTTATGGGATGTGGAGACAAGTTAAGAAGTGCATTCCGCAAACAGATGCAAGTTTTGTGTCTACATTATCATTGTCCCTCGACTACACTATCAGAAGTAAATTTTGCTGATCTGAAACAAAAAAGGCAATTTAAAACATTAAAAAAATGCACAGTCAAAATGTAGTTTATTATAGTAATTCAGAAATTTTAAGAGTTAGGAGCACTCAGGAATAACCAGCTTCTGCTTCATAAACATTTACGACAAAATAGACATTTATTAATTTCTTTATATATTCTGCACAAGCAGGTTATAACTAAAATGAAAATACTGTACTGAAGGTAATATTATTTTGTTGGCAACATAACAAGGAGTAAACCCATAGTTATTAATGTACTTATTTAAACCTGGCTGAAGCTAGATCCAGCATTGATCAGTATCTTAAATTTTATTTTTGTAACTGCATTTCTTGATACAGGGGTACCCTGAAACTGGTGACATACTGCCATACTGGAATTTTCAAAACCAATGGCATCTACTGTATAGTATTGTAAAATGCATGTATTCCCAAGGGCAAATGGTTGCACCAAAATGTATATTAATGGGACATGTGACACGATAAATTTGGTGAAGCTCACTAGGCATGTTATACACATTTTCTTGTATTTATCAGCATGCAATATTTTGGCGAATGGTGAATAATGGTGAATATTCTTAATCAGCTTCAGGAACTGGTGAGGCTGCCAACAAGCACTCTCCTCCATTTTTGTGGTCGAATTTGCAACTAATCTATTATCTATCCATCCATCCATTATCTATCTATTGTTCTATCTATTAATCTATTATCTGTCTGTCTATCTATTCATTCACATTTACATCCTAATAAATTTGGTTAAGGACTCCAATATCATAACATGATAAATAAACCCTTCACATGCTGCAATTTACATCACAACCACAAGTGGCTACAAGAAAACTTATGTAGGATGGACATCTTGTGACACACTATTGTGATATATATATATATATATTTTTTATTTTTTATTTATTTATTTATTTATTTTTTGTTTAAAACTGGTAATCTCACACCACACATTTTGGGATATTTTGAACCAAGAGCCCACAGTATAGGGCAGATGTATAAATATCCATTGGCAAATTATATTTTAATGCTCAGTTTATGAATGCACAACTGGCATCCAGATTATTTTCAAAAATATGAACAGGTGTCAGCAGGTTGAAGATGGAAGACCTCTGTGAAAGTCTTTTTGTTCATTTGAGAAATGCCCAGTGACTAGTCTAATTTTCTCTACGACAGTTCATTATTTCATATTACCCCTATACCCATATACATTTAGATACTAAAAAAGTAGCCCATGTCGCAAAATGCTGATAATGCTGATAGGCTCTTTCATTTCGTAATAATGGGAGACTCTGAAGTACTGGAACACTACTGGCCCCATACTCTGAAACAAAAAAATCTGAAGCAACATACTGTAGTTCATATAATTTCTGGCCTTGATATTAGACCACTGGCAACACTAACAGACCCAAACAACAAACGAGAGGCATGATGAATGACATGATATAACCACCTAAAAAATAGGATTGCATGATATTCTGTAGGAGATCTCTATGCTATGTTTGTCTATATATGGCCAGGCAGTGGGTGTAATATGAGCTGTGCCCTATTGATGGTTTGCTTGCATCTTTAAATAATATACTGAATATGTATCAAATTGGGGTATTCCCATTTTAGCCATTGATGGCAGCCAATTGAAACAGTTCAGTGGGATTTGTTTTGGTAGCTTCTAAATTATGGAAACAGTGTATTTTGTGGTGCAACGTAACACCATTTCTGTAACTCTCTATCACTTCTGTGAGAGTTCTCAAATGATGTTGGTACTCAGCTGTTTCTGTACCTCCCAGCCAACCCCAGCTGCCCTATAGGACATGTATTCCAATCTCAGCCATGAATGACTGAGATGGAAATACTCCAACAAACGCTGTGAAACGTTAAGTATGGACACATCTGAATATTTAGCATTTTATATGGTTAGGACAAATCATTCCTGTACATACTCTGTATCATATACTATATTTAAATTAGAAAATGTGCAATGTGAAATAAAATACTGCATAATTACACACAGAAAGCTGTCTGCCTTAACCTGTGAAACAAGATCATTTGGATGGTCTTTTTCTTAAGTGAGAAAATTATATTAATACAAAAAAGTAATTTAAAAAAAATGCAATGATTATTCATTTCAACACAAATGAATTTCTCACTGGAACAGCTGTGATTCATTAACTAATTCCCACTTTAAATCATTATGACATTATCTCAACAAGGCACATATTGCTATAACCCGCATCCAAAGTGAGGATTAATCAAATTGCCAATAGTGTTACATTTGTGGCCGTATTGGTTTTCAGCCTTATTTCCATAGTAGATACAATCTACTTTTCCAGTCTTATACAGAATGAAGGAAGAGGATCTTGTGTACTAAATTAGTCTCCTGGAAGTTAGAAGGCAAATCAAGTAATCACTATTTCTTCAATGAACTGTTGCACTTGATTATTTCTCACTGTAGATTTGTGATACCGCTTGCAAACATGCAATAATGTCCCATGACTTGAGGGTTAGAATGTTTAGATCATGTCAGACATTATTTCCAATGTAAAAGTAAAGAACATGTCATCCAACATGAGAATGCACCCTAATTTTGACTACCATGCAAACTACATGTAAATGATAAGGAGTAGTGTTGACATATGTACTGTAAACTCACTGACATAAAAAGAAATGCATCAAGAAGAAGATGTTGGAATTAAATGAAAGTTTATATGTGTGAATGTAATGATGATATGAAAGCGATTACAATATTAGAGCGAAAGGATACGTTTATTAGGGAAAACCATACAATTGACAGGAGGCTCTAGCATCTTGTTGGGCCACCTCTAGCCTAGAAACCAGATGCAACACAGTTGGGCATGGAGGCATACAGGTTCCGCATGGTATGCTGCAGAACGTTTGCTCACACCCCAGTATATCATGCACACTTGTAGGTTAACAACACTAGCTTCCCAGCTGGTTCCATTTATGCTCGATTGGGGTTAAATCTGGTGACCAGCTGACATAGGAAGTGTTGCAATCTGGCGGAGACATTGTGTGGAAACCCTTGCTGTGTGTGTGCTTTATGCTGCTAAAAAATGCAAGCTGGAAGCCCTGCCATAAGAGGCAACACACAAGGCTGCAGGATGTCCTGCAAATATTACAGGACTGTTAGTGTCCCTCAAATCACTTCTAGGGGTGACCAACGATTTTATGCATTGATTTCCCAGATCATGAAACCAGAAGTTGGAATAGTGTGGCCATCCACAGCAAAGGCAGGATTGAAGCTCTCACCATGAGGCCTCATTACTGGAACCCGACTGTTGTGAGATCCCAAACAGAACCTGGATCTATCACTTAAGATAATGTGATTGCAGTCCATAGCAGTCCAGGATTCTTGTTCTCAACACCACTGCAAATTAACACAATGTTGGCTGGCTGTCAATGGCAGGACACGTAATTAATGCTGTGACACCAAACTTTCTTCTGCCAAGTGCCTGGAAATAGTGCCAGCAGAGACAAGGTTGTGCAATGAAGATGCATCTGGATGGAGGAAAACAAAGTGTGGCAGCTGCTCATGGTTGTCGGCAGATCAAAAAAATCAACTGTACTAGTGGTCTGTCTGGGTCTCCCCTCACCACTCTTCCAACACTTCCTAACATTCATGTCAGAACAGCCTAGATGGTAGACAAATAGTAAAAAAAAATCCTGCTTCTCTCCAGTGATAAGTCCCCTCTCAATGTATGTCAACTAGTGCAGCACGCCAGACCTGCAGGGTATTGCAAAGTGAGGTCGCGGTTATGGGCAATCGAGGGTTACTAACTGTTTGGAGGAGAACCCTGGGCAGGCATGCGGCAGTGAAGGAGAGGCTGACACAAAGTTCCTCTGTGGCACACTCTGTAAGTAGGGACCAGGCCTGATGGTGGATGAGGTGCCTTGGATGTTGCAGGTGTTTCGAGTACCTGGGGCAAGGCCTCTTTAAGGATTGTGATGCCAGTGCCTGTAACGGTGGCACACCGGTTTCCAGTAGCATGAAGTGAGGTACACAGATGGTATGGTGAACCAAACGTTGCCTTACTTTTAACAGTCCAACTTTGTACATTCAGATAGTAATGCAGTCCTTTATATCAATGCTCCACAAGCAGGCTTATGATAATAATGGCAGGTATAATCTTGCAAGATACTCGGAGGGTAAATGATCAATGCTTCTCAGACCAGGCTGCACTATTTCACAGCTATTCTGGCTGGCTGTATCCCAAGGCCCGTATGCCTAAATGCTGGCTTTTATCCTTGGCAAATAATCTTCCTCCCGTATTGACCCTTGCACTCACTTTATAGTTCCTCTGCCCATCAGCTTACTTATCTTAGCTGGTTGCACTGGCTCTGCTTGGATTGAGGGTAACTGCAGGTTTCTCCCAGGAGGCAAGTTCTTCCACTGGGGTGACTCTTCTGAGCTAAACTTAGACTCAGCAACTTCAGGCTGACTAGGCTACACTTCTAGCCACCTGGACTGAACTAACTCTTCCCTGTCTGGGCCTAGCTATATATACTAAGGGCTTACAAGCTCCCTCTAATGTATAGGAGGCTAAACTACACCCTAACAGGCCTGATACCCAGATAACACAGGGAAAATGAACATAACACATCACATTAATGCAACAGACATATTAACCCTTGTGTAGTGCACACCTTTACCTAGTGGGACTCTACACTAGGAAAATTGTCTTTGAGTACATCATATAGGCATTAGTGTTGATCGAGCATGCTCAGCATCTCAATGCTCGGCACATGGCGGTACTCAGCCGAGCGTTATTGGAGTGTTATTGGAATATTTTTTATTTTAAAAACTTTTCAGAGACCCAAAAGTCCCTTTAAGGACTATTGTGTGTGAAAGCAGCAATATGCGCACAAGCACAACCTGCGCTAAATTACTCAGTCTTAGGGAGAGTTGTGCATAAGAAGGGACAGACAGTGTATGGTGGGTTATTGGAAGATTTTTATTAGAAAAACTTCAAAGAAGCTAAAGTGTTATTGGAAGATTTTTATTAGAAAAACTTCAAAGAAGCTAAAGTTCTTTTAAGAACTATTGTGCGTGACAGCAGCAATATATATTTTTAGCGCATCCTGCGCTAAACAGCGTCTAAGAGGCCTCTGCGGTCAGTTAAATTATCCATGCCACATCTCCTGTGTAAAGTTTGTGCATCCCTAAAATATCAGTGACATCCAATGTACTGTTTCCATAGATGGTGTCTGCTGCGGTCAGTTAAATTATCCGCGCCAGATCTCCTATGTAAATTCTGTGCATCCCTGAAATATCAGTGACCTCCAGTGTTCTTTTTCCGTAGACAGTGTCCGCTGCGGACAGTTAAGTTATCTGCACCACATCTCCTGTGTAAAGTGTGCGCATTCCTAAAATATCAGTGACACACAGTGTACTTTTTCCGTAGATGGTGTCTGCTGCGGACAGTTAAATTATCTGTGCCACATCTCCTGAGTAAAGTGTGCGCATCCCAAAAATATCTGTGACATCCAGTTTGCGTTTTCCATAGATGGTGTCCGCTGCAGACATTGACATTAGCTACGCCACATTTCCAGTGTAAAGTGCCCGATCCAAAAAATATCTGACATCCACTGTACTTTTTCCGTAGACTGTGTCCGGTGCGGACAGTGACATTAGCTGCGCCACATCTGCAGTGTAAAGTGTGCGAATCCCAAAAATATCTGACATCCAGTGTACTTTTTCCGTAGATGATGACCGCTGCGGAAAGTGACATTAGATGCACCACATCTCCAGTGTAAAGTGTGCGCATCCGAAAAATATCTGACATTCAGTGTACTTTTTCAATAGACGGTGTCTGCTTCTGACAGTGACATTACCAGGGCCACATCTGCAGTGTAACGTATGCGCTTCAAAAATTTATCTGTGAGATACAGTGTTTCCTTTTTCCGTAAATGGTGTCCGCTTCTGACAGTGACATTACCAGGGCCACATCTGCAGTGTAACATATGCGCTTCAAAAAAAAAAAATTCTGTGACATACAGTGTACTTTTCTGCGCAGACGCTGCGGACAGTGACATTACCGGTGGTACCTCTCCTGTATAACTTTTCCTTATCCCAAACAACTGTGACCTTTCCTGTAATTTTTTATTAGCTGCTGGTGACAGCATTGACATTATCTGCGGGATATTATTTGTGCATACACTTCCAAATCCTACGCTACTGTACGTGTGACAAACTTTCAATCATATATAAAATTTAATATGCATAAGGCAATCAGTAAGGGACGGGGCAGTGGCCGTGATGCTGATGGTGCACGCAGAGGCCGTGGCTTCATCTCCTAGTTTGCAAAGCAGCGCAGAACACTACTCTTGAAGTCAGACCAGTGCAACCAGGTGGTCGGTTGGATTGCAGCAGATAATGCTTCCAGTTGGTTAAGCAGTCTCAGTAGCCAAGAGTCTGCTCAACCCAATCTTCACCCTGATACTCTTTCCTCCTATCATGGAGAGTCTAGGCAAACAAGTGATCCCACACTCTGATATTCTGGGGAGCTCTTTTCAGCGCCATTACTTGATTTGGCCCTCTCGCCAAGCACGCTTGAAGAGGGACAGATCTTGTGCCCTGATTCCCAAACTGTTGAGCATCCACAATCACAAGAAGATGACTGTGGGGAACACCAATTACTGTTTAATGAGGTGGATGATGATGAGACACAGTTGCCAATTACACAACAATTACTGTCTCAAGAGGTTGATGAAGAGGATGAGACACAGTTATCAATCACTGAGGTAGTGTAAGAGGAGGTGGTGGACGATGAAGTCACTGACCCATCCTGGGAAGGTGGAAAGCCAAGCTAGGAAAGCAGCACAGAGGGGGAGGCATCTCCTGCACTGTAACAGGCTGGAAGAGGCAGTGGGGTTGAAAAAGCGAGAAGACGGGCCACACCAAACAGGCCCGCAACTGTTCCCCGGAGCACACCCTTGCAGAAATCTCCCTTACCAAGGAGTAGGTGTTCTGCAGTCTGGTGGGGCTTTTTTGAGGAAAGTGTGGAAAACAAAAGAATTGTAATTTGCAACCTGTGCCATACAAAAATGAGCAGGGGTGTGAACACTAGCAACCACCACCAGCAAGATCCGCCACATGGCATCAAAGCACCGTAATAGGTGGGCCGAACGCCTGGGTCCACAATCTGTGTCTGTGGGTCACACCACTGCCTCCTCTTCTCCTGTGTTATGTGCTGGCCAATCCCCTGTCCAAGATGCAGGCCCGGGTGCTGCCCACCCTGCACCTGGACCTTTGCAAGCACCATCAGCGACCACATCCACTACCATGTCCCAGTGCAGTGTCCAAATTTCCTTACCCCAAGCATTTGAACGCAAGCGCAAATACCCAGCCACTCACCCACAGGCCATAGCACTAAATGCACAGCTTTCCAAATTACTGGTCCTGCAAATGTTGCCATTTAGGCTTGCAGACACTGAGGCCTTCCGCAGCCTGATGTCGGTGGAAGTCCTGGGTTAGGCAGTCCCCAGCCACCACAATTTTTCAAGGTGTGCCGTGCCCGCCTTACACCAACATATGTCCCGTAACATCACACGTGCCCTGACCAACAAAGTTACTGGGAAGGGCCAGGGACGCTACATTTCCCTGACGGCACAATGGGTTAATGTTGTGGAGGCCGGGAGCGAGTCGTACCCTGGGATGGCACAGTTGCTACCGATGCCAAGGATAGCAGGCCCTACGTCGATCAGGGTTTCCGCCAGCACCTACGCTAGTGGCTCCAACCCCCCCTTCTCCTCCTCCGCCACTTCCACTTCTGAATTATCTCCGTGCAGCACCAGTCAGTCATCAGTCTGTAGCTGGAAGCAGTGTAGCACTGCAGTGGGCAAGCGTCAACAGTTTGTGCTGAAACTAATTTGCTTAGGTGACAAACAGCACAACGCCACAGAGCTGTGGCAGGGTATAAGGGAGCTGTGGCTCTCGACACTCAACCTACAACTAGGAATGGTTATGTCTGATAATGGCCGTAACTTGCTGGTGGCTTTGGAGCTCGGCAAGCTCACACACATACCATGCCTAGCCTACATGTTCAACTTAGTGGTTCAGCGGTTTCTCAAAACCTACTCCAATTTGCCTAAGATACTGGTGAAGGTGCACTGCGTGTGCCCATTTCTGAAAGTCATCTACAGCTGCTGCCAGTCTGTCAACGCTCCAGCAGCGTTTGCAATTGCCGGCTCACCGACTGTTGTGCGACGTGAGCACGCACTGGAACTCCATGTTCCACATGTTGGCCAGGCTTTGTGAGCAGCAGAGGGCAGTAGTGGAGTGGAGAGTGGAGAAGTCATGGCCTGGATTGACCATGACTTCTCAACTCCACCAGAGGAAAGCTGATGAACATAAAGGCACCCTAAATGTGTTGTTTATAATGTACTGAATACACTGTATTCCCATGCACCACTTCCACCACAAACAAGGGTATATGGTTGAATCTTCCTTTTATCATCCTCCTTCTCCTCTTCCATCATATCAACATGCTTATTCGTCGCATATAATGCCCTCGCATATATGCCCTTCACATATAATGTTTTTCAGGGTCAGCTCAGTTGCAGGCCCTCATATATAATTGTTTTAGAGGGTCAGCTAGCCAGCTGGCCCTCACATATAATTTTTTAGAGGCTCAGCTCACCAGCAGGCCCTCGCATATAATTTTTTACACGGTCAGCTCACCAGCAGGCCATCACCTACAATCTTTTAGAGGGTCAGCTCACCTGAAGGCCCTCACATATAATGTTTTAGAGGGTTAGCTCACCTGCAGGCCCTCACCTACAACCTTTTAAAGGGTCAGCTCACTAGCAGGCCATCACCTAAAATCTTTCACAGGGTCAGCTCACCTGTGGGCCCACACCTAAAATCTTTTACAGGGTCAGCTCACCTGCAGGCCGGCATCTAAACATTTTTACAGGGTCAGCTCATCTGTAGGCCCTCACCTATTTTCACCTAATAGGTAATTTGCGTGCATGATGCCTTGCTTGGATGTGGTAGACATATCCGTTCAGGCTCCCTCTCCGGAATCGAACCCTGATTCCCCATTACTCGTAGTCACCATGGTTAGCGCTGACAACAACATTGAAAGTTGATAGGCCAGACATCCGAATGGATCATCACTATCACGGTATCTAAAGTCAACAAAGCGGCAGCAGGCCCTCACCCCTAATGTTTTTGATGGCAAGATCACCAGACCCTTGATCCAAATGTTTTTGAGGGTCACCAGCAGGCCATCAATCATAATTTTTCAAGGCTTTGTATGATGCCCTCCTCTATGTGTAACAAAGGGTGTATTGGAGTGTTAATTCCTTGTAATTTTTGGCAGCCCTTTCACATAGTGCATAGGCTTTATGAGTGTAGGAGTCCCACTACATGAACAATTCTACCACAATGTGAATGAGGCCCTCTTTTATGTGATGTACATAGGTTGTATCACAGTGCCTCTTCCTTGTAATTTTTGTAAGGAAGGAATGCTTCCTAACAATGTTTCCTCTAAAATCGTTTTTTTTTCTTCGGTTTGGTGCGTATTATTGTCAGTCTGTAAAAGTAGCGTACTACTCGGACAACATCTATCCCAGGTGGCGCAGCGACCTGGGAGTCCAAGATGCATTCAGACATCCTCCCCATACTATTACAGAATTATTTTGGTGGTGTTTCCATCAATTTCTGACCTTTTACTATGAACCAGGCATCTTCCCCTATTCAGAGCAGGGGGTGCCTGGTTTAATGCTCAGGTTCTCCCATTGACTTCCATTGTGCTCTAGTGCTCTGTAGAGCACCAGAGCATCCCAAAGTGATCTACTCATGCACCAGAGCACCCGGGCACTTTGGTGCTCGGTCAACACTACACAAAATCCCTTATACACTCAACAAATTAATATATGTTATAAAGAAATTAGACCTTAATATGAAATTTGAATTAGCAGAACGACTATTACCTCATTTAATATGGCTTGATCTGCTTGACAGTCTTAAAGACCTCTGGGCAAAACATTGTTAGCATCCGCTTTCTAAAGTTTGCGAAATAATTGGAATGATTCTTCGTGATTGATAGAGAGTGTGGCTTCTTAAGGGAAATAATCAGCTCTTTCTTCACAGTTCCTTACCACAAATAATTCAGCCTACTGTTTCTCCAGCAGGAGCCTCTGACACAATTTGACTTGCATGCATTAAAATGAACTCATTAATAGAAAAAAAATATATATATATATTTGGTCATCAAAAACACGACTTGATTTCATAATGTGTAATTTGACCTGGGATGAAGGAAATTTAGCAAATTTAGGATACTGTGCTTTTCACTTACAACACGATCATAAAGACACATTACAATGTGTAAAGAAGTACTGTAAATAGCAGGAGAGAAAATGCATCAGAAACTCAGGTGTTTCAACCCTGTCTGCCAATTGATGCTCAGATGTTAGATTAGAAACTATTATCAGGGAATGACCATATACCCTTAGCACAGCCATTCGGCAATTGCAACTCGGCTGTCATGGTTGGACCATACAAGCTATAGCAGTATCATGTTAACTAATTACAACCAAATTGTTTTTCCAGTGGTCATTGTTAATGGCTATGTGGTTTGTGGGTTACAATTAACAATGAACACAGAATAAATAATTAAGTTCAACCAATCAATGTGATCTTGATGTGGCTTGCATGGCAATATAGTACTAAATAAGGCCTTATTCATATGAACCTTTTATGGACATGTTCATCCTTCAACACAGAACATAAAATCTCCATAATAAATACATCTAACCAGATTTAGGGTCTCAGAATCCTGTAGGTATGGACTGATGCCTCATACACATTTTATTAATGTTGAACAAATGTGCTAATTTAATGTGTATGGGGGTCTCTGACTTTTCCCTGTTAGTAAATATTTGGGACAACAAGGATCTTGCTGTTGGACTTCAACATGCTGGTTCGTTTTTTTTTTCCCCCACATGGGAGGTAAGCAACAACCACAAGTGTCTGCTTGAGCTTACATCCCTCTTTCCATTCAGAACACATGAACACCTGGCAATGCAGGGTGCACATGTGTATCGGTAGGTCTGGACGAATAGCTGCTGGCCAAATGAACATTCTTCTGACACCTCCATTGTTCCCTGTAAAAACTTTACAGAGACCTCCACAGTGCCCGCCTCTTTAACAGTGACCTCCACAGCATACTGCTTCCTTAACAGTGACCTCTACAGCAGCCCGCCACTTTAACAGTGACCTCCACAGCAGCCGCCCCTTTATTAGTGTCCTCTACAGTACCCCATCTGCATAACAGTGATTTACACAACTACTCGCCCCCTTAACAGTGGCCTCTACAGCAGCCTGCCCCTAGGGTGGTCAGAGCTCCCTTTGTTGGACAAGCAGTCCAGCTCTCAGAATCCCTGTCCTCTGTCCAGCGCAGGGCCTGGACAGACACAGGGATGTCCTTTTGAACCGCTAACTCCTGGCCAGCAGCACTGTGCTGTCTGAGAGTGAGCTGCAGGGAGAAAGTCACCATCCCTCCCACACCTGTAGCTGACAGAAGTTGATTTTTACCTTCATTTTTTCAATCCCTGTCGGCTGCAGAGTGGGAGGTGGCATGACCTAACTGGATCAGGGCGTGGCTTAGCAGGACCTGGGGGTAGGTTTTTTAAGTCCGTCTTTTGAGGGTGGCCTGAATGGCCATCCTTCATGTCCCCTGAACTATGATCTCCACAGCACTCCGCTGCCTTAACAGTGTCATCCACAGCGCCCTGCCCCTTTAAAGCTGACCTGCAGCAGTGAAGAAAAACTGTGTGGAGACTAAGGACCTGCAAGCTTCTATTGGCTGATAAGGGACATGTGACCATGTGTATGGCAGTTGGTGTATGAAGAGAAAGACCTGCAGGCTTCTATTGGCTAATGTAGGTCGATTAATGTGCCATATTTGCTTTTTTGGGGAAATCTCAAGAATGCTACATGCTAGAGAGCCGAGACCCGGTTTAAAACGTTCCCGGATACCTGATGTACCTATGTGCCAAATTTTGTGATTGTAAATGCAACAGTGCAGATTCCTTTAACGGACATACATACACACACACACACACACACACACACACACATACACTCAGCTTTATTATGTGTGTGTATATATATATATATATATATATGCAGAGAATCGGACAGCACTCCAAGACTTGAAAAAAGTAGAAATCTTTATTCACCCATGTGAAAAATAATTGCAACGTTTCAGCTCACAATCGAGCCTTTCTCAAGCAATGAAACACAAGACTGTGCATGTCTTATACAGCTTTTTCAAAAATCAGACAACCAATGAATTTTACAAATCAAGACATGTGACTGGTGAACATGTGAAAGTAGTTCACCTCATTAGATCATGTGAACAATTACTTATGCAAAGTACCATACTGCTGGATACACAGGGATGTGTCCATTAGTGTTGTATCCAAGCTTGTAACATTTAAATAACGTATACTACAAAGTGCATATGTGCATAAATAAAGTGCATGAAGATACAAAAAAATTAAATCATGTATTAATGTTTAAAATCATACACCACAGAGGCTGAGGGAAAACAGTGAAGGTTTGATCATGTTCGACAAAACCGCATGTTCATGTGAATACTGGCCAAAAACAGCCCTGTTAACTAATACTGTCAAAACCACAGCATGTCAAAGACAAACCTCCACCCACAATGTGCGCTCGCAACTGCGCTCCAATATATCCTCGGCAGCCAGATATCATACTTTTGCCGTGTGGGAGCTATTGCATACGCACAATGTGACATTATTAAAGGCATCGTCTTTGTAGCAAAGCGCTTGACACTGTATATGCTTCACTGTCAGGACCAATCAGAGAGGGATCCAACCTTCCGGGTAGATCAACCCCTCCAAAGTTATGGTCAGGTAAGGGGGACACCACATGCAAATGCTGTATAAGACATGCACAGTCTTGTGTTTCATTGCTTGAGAAAGGCTCGATTGTGAGCTGAAACGTTGCAATTATTTTTCACATGGGTGAATAAAGATTTCTACTTTTTTCAAGTCTTGGAGTGCTGTCCGATTCTCTGCATATATTACAAGGTGGAAAGCTCATTCCTTTGGACACAGCACCTGAGCCAACAGACTGGTGCCGCCAAATCTCCTTTTCTGCTATACGTATACAGCTTTTTTGGCAGAGCACAGCGAACTATTTATACAACAAAAAAAATTTTTTTATATTATAATTTTTCACCATGGAACTTGATCCAACATGTGGATCCACCTTCACACAGGAGGAGGCCGAGAGCATTATACGTGGGATTGATGGAGATGCAGCCTTTCTAAACATCCCTTCCACTAAGGAGCTGAAGAAAAGGTATGACCTTTTAACAAAGAAATCTACTGCATTACGTCTTCATATGACTACATTGGGCGAATATTATAAAGTCAAACGCATACCTCGGGGCATGAGATCCAACCTACGCCCCAATCTGTTTACAAATGACTCTATTTTTTGCAAAAAGTTTGAGGCACTCTCCACCAGATACTCACTGGACTTTATTTTGTTGAATATACAGTTTTTGCAAACCGAACTTTCCATCTTGTCGGTAGAAATTAGTGAGACAGAAGAACGCTTGAAAACTCTTCTGACATCTGAAGAATCCACTGCATTTTTTGAAAGATCAGCCGCATGGCTACTAAAAACCCAAGTCGAGGCGGAGGAAATTAAGCGTTCCAAATGGAACAGAGATTTGAACGATTATAAAAAAGGGAATATTTATACCTGGCAGACGGATACCAGAAATCCTAATGTGAATTATAATGATAATAAAAGAAAGAAGAGATTGCCACAGTTGTCCACATCCACATCTTCTCGCGCCCCTTTTTTAGGGAAGGAAACAGCACCTGTAAACGGAACCGGACCCGAAGAGGAGGACGTAGACACAGACGGCATAAAAACCCGGAACAGCAAGCTACGACCACAGAACAAACCGCAGCAAAGGAAGAAATGACTGTCATTAATTTATCCTCCAAGTTACTCACACCGTTTCAAGTGAGTGTACTCTCTAAGGGATTATCATATTGTCCAAATGCACATGTTAATTGGTTTAATCTTGAGACAGATATGTGTGGTTTTTTTAGATCTATAAAATTAAAAATATGGTTTCACAATAAAGTGCAGACTGACTCCCCTCCTGCGAGCGAGTTTTGCATGAGGAGACTCAGTCTACCAGGGAAAAGTACCTTCACACCAGTGGTTGACAACCCTGCGTTGGAGGCCTTTATGAATGTGGTTAAAAAGGATTTGTCCGCTCTGAAATCATCTGTTACTCATAGATTTACCCGTCCTAACATGACGAAATTTGAAATAGCCGCCTTAGATCAATTAAGGAATGATCCCCATTTGGTAATTAAACCTGCCGATAAGGGTGGGGGGGTAGTCATCCTGGATAAACATAAATATATTGCGGAAATAGAACGTCAGCTTGGTGACACAAATGTGTATTTGTTGATTAATTATGACCCAAAATTTGAGATTGCTAGGATTATTGGACAGTGTCTTACTGATGCATTGGCGGCAGGGGTGATCGACCGGGATCTTTGTGAGTACCTTGTGGTGACACATCCAGTCACACCTGTGATGTATGTGCTTCCCAAGGTCCACAAATCTCTGGTTGATCCCCCTGGCCGGCCGATAGTATCTGGCTCTGAGTCAATATTCAGCAACATTGCAATTTTTTTGGACAAGATACTTCGCAATTTTGCGACAGGGGCGACCTCATACATTCAAGACACGACCGATTTTTTGTGTAAACTCAACGCAATTGAGGTGGATAGAGAGCAGACATATATTCTTGCATCTTTCGATGTAGTCTCTCTCTACACCTCAATTGACCACACGTTGGGCATAACGGCTGTTGAATGTATGTTGGCACTCTCCTCAATGACTGAATCAGCTATACATTTCATTTTATCTCTTTTGCGCATTGTTCTACATTGGAACTATTTTCTGTTTCAAGATTCCTTTTATAAGCAATTAAGGGGAGTAGCGATGGGGTCGAATGTGGCCCCAACGTTCGCAAATATTTTTATGCGAAAATTTGAGGAAGACGTCATCTATGTTTCACACCACTTCAGACATGTTCTGCGGTGGTGGCGTTATATCGATGACGTCTTCCTCATTTGGACTGGCACGGAGAAGGAACTAATTGACTTCCATATGTATTTGAATAGCATTGATAGTGATCTCCAATTCACTTTGATTTTCTCACACACTGAGGTACAGTTCCTTGATACCACGGTTGTCTGGTCTGGGGAAAAGTTCCTTACTAAACTATACACTAAACCTACTGACAAGAATACCATATTAAGGTATGATAGTAATCACCCGAAAAATATGGTTAGGCATTTACCGTACTCGCAATTTTTGCGGGTGCGTAGAATAACATCAGAGGAGAGCAATTTGACGGAGGCCCTTGAGGATATGTCAAGGAAGTTTGAAGATAGGGGTTATCCGCCAAAGTTGCTACAGACACATAAATATAAGGCCCTGGAGATGGACAGAGAGTTGACCTTAGTGAGGAAAGATAAGGAAAATCCCCAACGTCGGATTCCTTTTATCTCTACTCATACGGAGGAAAGTGCAGCTATCAGCAAGATTATTAGAAAACACTGGAGTATACTGGGCAATACCTTCAGTGATATTGAAGAATTTAGACTGCCTCCCCTGTTTTCATACCGGAGAGCTAGCAGTCTGAAAGACCAATTGGTGAGAGCAGATTGTGGCTCAAGGCAGCGAGCACGTCAAATGAAATTGTCAAAATATGGATTGGGCAGCTTCCCATGTTTAAGCTGCGTAAATTGCAAATACATAGGCAAGGGACGCAGCTTTATACATCCTGCCACTGGTAAAACTTATCCTATTAATTTTCATTTGACGTGCAATTCTAATTTTGTAATCTATGTGTTAACCTGCCCATGTAAAATTCTGTATGTGGGAGAAACCTCCACTGATTTGAAAACCAGGTTAAATAACCATAGATTTTCAATTCGCCAAAAACGACATGATTTACCAGTACCGAAGCATTTTTCTGAGCAGAAACATTCAGAACGTGAATTAACATGCTGGATTGTAGATCATGTACCTCCCCCCAGGAGAGGGGGCAATCGAATAAAAATATTGAAAAACAAAGAAATGTGGTGGATCTACACTTTAGATAGCCTAAAACCTAAAGGGTTAAATGTGGAATATAATCCTGGATGCTTCTAGATTACTGTTTGCCTGATATCCCACTCTTTATGCTTTCTGGCATGATCCCTGTTGTGATGATGGAATTTAGATAAGATTCACAAGCATATGAGTAATTTTCTCTTATTTGTTTTTTAGACACCACACAGACTGATGTGGAAACAGTGAACATAGAAGTCTGGATACATGCGACAGCTTGTGATGTTCTATGTGTATGAATTTAACTGGATAGAATTTTTTCTGTTACTGCATCCACGATGTGTCAAAACCATTTTTCTGCTATCAAGTGATTTATATGGGAGATCCCCATTACACTGTCTATGGACCGTTATAATGGGACGGTTCGGGGTGCACTACATTTGCATGTGGTGTCCCCCTTACCTGACCATAACTTTGGAGGGGTTGATCTACCCGGAAGGTTGGATCCCTCTCTGATTGGTCCTGACAGTGAAGCATATACAGTGTCAAGCGCTTTGCTACAAAGACGATGCCTTTAATAATGTCACATTGTGCGTATGCAATAGCTCCCACACGGCAAAAGTATGATATCTGGCTGCCGAGGATATATTGGAGCGCAGTTGCGAGCGCACATTGTGGGTGGAGGTTTGTCTTTGACATGCTGTGGTTTTGACAGTATTAGTTAACAGGGCTGTTTTTGGCCAGTATTCACATGAACATGCGGTTTTGTCGAACATGATCAAACCTTCACTGTTTTCCCTCAGCCTCTGTGGTGTATGATTTTAAACATTAATACATGATTTAATTTTTTTGTATCTTCATGAACTTTATTTATGCACATATGCACTTTGTAGTATACGTTATTTAAATGTTACAAGCTTGGATACAACACTAATGGACACATCCCTGTGTATCCAGCAGTATGGTACTTTGCATAAGTAATTGTTCACATGATCTAATGAGGTGAACTACTTTCACATGTTCACCAGTCACATGTCTTGATTTGTAAAATTCATTGGTTGTCTGATTTTTGAAAAAGCTGTATAAGACATGCACAGTCTTGTGTTTCATTGCTTGAGAAAGGCTCGATTGTGAGCTGAAACGTTGCAATTATTTTTCACATGGGTGAATAAAGATTTCTACTTTTTTCAAGTCTTGGAGTGCTGTCCGATTCTCTGCATATATTACAAGGTGGAAAGCTCATTCCTTTGGACACAGCACCTGAGCCAACAGACTGGTGCCGCCAAATCTCCTTTTCTGCTATATATATATATATATATATATAAATAAATAAAAATAAATATGTCTCAGCAATTATTAACTTTGTAGAAAAAAGAAATATATCATTTTACTTAGCATGATTAAACCTAGCAGGCAATATTCGGGTTGATCAAGCTGACAGATGCTCTTTAAGTTGTTAAGGCAGGTAAGAAAACATTGGCTACATCTGTATATTTATTTGCAATAGTGTTTGTGCATCTTGTAATTAGAGATGAGTGAATTTCCCAAAAATTTGATTTGGCCAGTTCAGCGAATTTTCCTAAAAAAAATTGGTTTGATACAAATTTATTTATGGTGAATCGCGTAAAAAAAACTGCAATTTCCTGGCTGCTGAGAGCCTTTATAGTGGTGTAGAACACTGTGCCTTGCAGTAACACGCATAGCGAGTCTGCTGTGGTAGTGAAACAATACTGTGAGTCAGTATGACATGTAGATGACAGGCGTCGCTCTTAGAATCACTGCACACTTCACTTATTTGGGGGCCAAATAACTCAAGCGTGAACTCAGCCTTACAGGTTAATGTTAGCACCAGGTATAAAGAACTGTGCAGAGGCTCAAGATCCTACTATAGTGTGAAAGAGCACACTCCTTTTACACTGTTGTCAGCGGATTCCACATAGATTTCTACAGAACCTGTTCTATTAAACGCTTATACAAGTAGAGTTCCTCGACAGAGTGGAGTGGGTATCAGCTGTAAGTTTGTGTTGACGTCACTGATTATTTTGCCTTTTCTCTGATTTGTCAGAACAATAACTCCCAAAAACGGATCCTGTCTGTTGAGCATCCTCCTTCACTTGGTCATCATTTGGTCAGTAATCCATCAGTATTGCTAAAGCCAAAGAAAACAGGAGTGGATCCAAAACAAAGCTGACACGTGAATGGAATATTTGCATGTCTTCTGTGTTTTGTACACACTCCTGCTTTTGGCTACCAAATGATAAGCCAATTCTGATGCAACACAGGGACCATGTTATGCAGGCCTTAGAGCTATTACATAGACAGGATCAGTTGTGCGTCTCATTTTTTCCGTCCTTCTGATAGATCAGAAGAAGGGTTAAATAAATGATGATGTCAGAAAGGCCGAAAGGCAAAATAGTGGCCCAGTCATGAAATGGGGAGGGTGGGAACAGCATAAGAAGTCCACAAAGAGGGCCCTATTACATAGTGGTGAGGTGGAAGCAGCATGAGGAGACCACATAGTGGCCCAATGAAAGAGTCTGGTGGTGGCAGCAGTATCAGGAGGAGGCCACAGGATGGCACAATGACAGAGTATGGAGGTGGCAGCAGCAGAATCAGGAGGAAGTCACAGGGTGGGATAATGATAGAGTGTGGAGGTGGCAGCAGCATCATCAGGAGGCCACAGAGTGGACCAATGACAGAGCATGGAGGTGGTAGCAGCAGCATCAGGAAGAGGCCACGGGGTGGAACAATGGCAGTGTGTAGGTGGCAGCAGCATCAGGAGGCCACAGAGTGGCACAATGAGAGAGCATGGAGGTGGTGGCAGCAACATCAGGAGGAGGCTACAGGGTGGCACAATGACAGTGTGGAGGTAACAGCAGCATCAGGAGGACACAGAGTGGCACAATGACAGAGTGTGGAGGTGGCAGCAGCAGCATCAGGAGGCCACAGAGTGGCAAGGTGACATAGCGTGGAGGTGGTAATAGCCTCAGTAGATCACAGAATGGAAAGGTGACAGTGTGGAGGTGGCATCAGCATCAGGAGACCACAGAGTGGCAAGGTGACAAGGTCAGTCTTTCCACATGTTTTGTGGACAGGCAAGTTCTTCTTGAGGTAACTATGACCACCGCCACATTTAACACCCCCTCTGATGCCACAATACTGGCCAGGCAGGACAGCTTTTCCAGGGCAAACTCTGCCAGTTGCGGCCACAAATCCAGTTTGGCTGCCCAGTAGTCCAGCGTAACTTCAATGTGGGATGGGAGGGTGCTGTCCAAGTATGTCACCACCTGCTGGTTCAGGTCCTGCTCCAGTGTCACGGTGCAGTTCACCGTCCGTGACGTGTGTTGCCATGCAGGCTGGTTGTGCGCCTTTTGCGTACTGGCTGCGGATGATTCCATGCAGGCTGGTTGCTTTTGGCTGCGTGCTGGCTGCGGTGTCTAGGGTGTTCTCTGCCCGTGTACGTGTGTACCCCTTTGACTGTATCTGTATTTCTGTCCCAATTCTGGTTTCATGTTCTTGATTGCCAAAGGCAACGCCCTATTCTGTATCCATGTTTTATGCTGGTTTCGAGGGGCAATATCCAGTTCTGTTCCTCTGTGTCTTGGTTGTCTGAGTTCCAGTGCTGATGGGGTTAACTTCCCTGTTTGCTGTGACTGGGTGTGGCTTCCTAGGTGCCTCGTTACCCAGCTATATAGTCCTGTGAGCTGTGGTTCTGGGGGTCAGTCTTTGTCAGTCTGTCCTGAGTCCTGTCTATGCCTGGCTAGATGTAGCACCTTGCGTCTGTTCCTGTTTTTTTTTTCCATCTACCCTTCTGCGTGGTGTCGCCTGGTTTTGCATCAAGTGTCTGTTCTCAAGTGTCTGTGCTCTGGTTCCTGTCCTGTTTGTGCTTTGCCATGTTCTGCTCTGTACTTGCCTATCTTATGTATTATGTTATATGCTCCCTGTTTTCGCCTAGCAGAGCGTATCTGCATCTGTTATCTGTTCCTGCCCCTCCGGAAGGGGTTTCCTGGCTTCCCCGGAGGGGGAATCGCTAACCAGTGTGTACCTCTGGTTCTGTTTGTCTGTCCCGCTGGAGGTTTCACCAGCCTGTTCCTGGCAGGTAGGGGCCAAGAATTCCGGGACCTTCCTGGAGGTGCGAAGAGTAAGCCCTCGGCCCTGTCATCCCCACCATCTGGGGCTCTGTGAAGTACGGGGCTCACTGGCTCCACCCTCTCAATGTTGTTGTGGTCCTCCGGTTCTCTTGGTCCAGTGGTATTGTTACCAATTCTGTTTACCTGCTTTTCTGTCATGCCTGTTCTGTTTGCCTGTGACCTGCTCGTATGACTTCCCGAAGGTCTGCCTTGGACCCCCGGCACGTGACATCCAGGTCTAGCTGCTGCTGGTGAGTAGTTTCTTCACTAGGCAGGTGAAGAAAGCTGTTCATCCGCGACTTTAGACTCATGTTGCTGCTGATAGAGCTGGAACTGCTCCTAACCCCCCAGCCTGCCATATCAGCCATGGCAGAGGAACATAAGCGCAGAGGGTTCAAGAGTATGAACGATGCAAGAGTATGAACGATGGCGCAGAGAGACAGTGGACAACTGACTATATAGGCTGTCTCTATAGTAGTTTAAAAAAATCCCCCATTTTGGACTGGAAGCGAGGGTCCAACAAGGTGGAGAGCCAGAAGTCATCCCTTTGCTGAATGGTTACAATTCGTCTGTCACTACGCAAGCGAGCATGCATCGGGCAATTTGTGCAAGTGACTCAGAGGGACTCCCTGCCTCAAACTCCACTGCATACTGCCACAGTGTGTCTGGGTCCTCTGCCTTGTCTTCCTCATCGCCCTGTAGCTCCTCTGGCTGCTCTTATTCCTCCTTTCCTGTCACCTTGTACAAAAACCACCCAATTTGCTACACAATGCTTTTGCTCCAATGTCCTCCTAATCCTTCTCCTCCTACTCCAGTTTAGCCCCCACAGGGCTCATGTGGCCGTGAGATCTAGGCGCCACGTCTCTAGTCTACTGAACAGCCAGATTTACCAGCATATGTACCAGGACATTAGTGTTGATCGCAAATATTCTAATCGCAAATTTTTATTGCGAATATCGGCACTTCGAGAATTTGCAAAGGTGTATTGCCCTATATCCGTAATCGGGAATATTCTAGATTTTTATTTTCATCAGTAATCTCCCGTCTTGCTTGTGGGCCAATGAGAAGGCTTATCTTTGTCAAAGCTTAGCAACATCCCTTGCAACTGATAGGGAAGTTGCCTACCCCTTTACTATATAAGAAACTCCCCAGCAGCCATTTTCTGCTGTTTTTTGCAGTTGTGAGAGAGAGAGTAGTGGTGATCGCAAAGATTCTAATTGCAAATTTTCTAAATATATAATAATATGTGTAAATATATTTTGGCTAAAAAATTAAATATATATATATATACAGGTCATTCTCAAAAAATTAGCATATTCTGGTAAAGTTCATTATTTTCTGTAATGTACTGATAAACATTAGACTTTCATATATTTTAGATTCATTACACACCAACTGAAGTAGTTCAAGCCTTTTATTGTTTTAATATTGATGATTTTGGCATACAGCTCATGAAAACCCCAAATTCCTATCTCAAAAAATTAGCATATCATGAAAAGTTTCTCTAACCGAGCTATTAACCTAATCATCTGAATCAACTAATTAACTCTAAACACCTGCAAAAGATTCCTGAGGCTTTTAAAAACTCCCAGCCTGGTTCATTACTCAAAACCGCAATCATGGGTAAGACTGCCGACCTGACTGCTGTCCAGAAGGCCATCATTGACACCCTCAAGCAAGAGGGTAAGACACAGAAAGACATTTCTGAACGAATAGGCTGTTCCCAGAGTGCTGTATCAAGGCACCTCAGTGGGAAGTCTGTGGGAAGGAAAAAGTGTGGCAGAAAACGCTGCACAACGAGAAGAGGTGACCGGACCCTGAGGAAGATTGTGGAGAAGGACCGATTCCAGACCTTGGGGGACCTGCGGAAGCAGTGGACTGAGTCTGGAGTAGAAACATCCAGAGCCACCGTGTACAGGCGTGTGCAGGAAATGGGCTACAGGTGCCGCATTCCCCAGGTCAAGCCACTTTTGAACCAGAAACAGCGGCAGAAGCACCTGACCTGGGCTACAGAGAAGCAGCACTGGACTGTTGCATGTCATTCGGAAATCAAGGTGCCAGAGTCTGGAGGAAGACTGGGGAGAGGGAGAATGCCAAAATGCCTGAAGTCCAGTGTCAAGTACCCACAGTCAGTGATGGTCTGGGGTGCCATGTCAGCTGCTGGTGTTGGTCCACTTGGTTTTATCAAGGGCAGGGTCAATGCAGCTAGCTATCAGGAGATTTTGGAGCACTTCATGCTTCCATCTGCTGAAAAGCTTTATGGAGATGAATATTTCATTTTTCAGCACGACCTGGCACCTGCTCACAGTGCCAAAACCACTGGTAAATGGTTTACTGACCATGGTATTACTGTGCTCAATTGGCCTGCCAACTCTCCTGACCTGAACCCCATAGAGAATCTGTGGGATATTGGGAAGAGAAAGTTGAGAGACGCAAGACCCAACACTCTGGATGAGCTTAAGGCCGCTATCGAAGCATCCTGGGCCTCCATAACACCTCAGCAGTGCCACAGGCCGATTGCCTCCATGCCACGCCGCAGTGAAGCAGTCATTTCTGCAAAAGGATTCCCGACCAAGTATTGAGTGCATAACTGAACATAATTATTTAAAGGTTGACTTTTTTTGTATTAAAAACACTTTTCTTTTATTGGTTGGATGAAATATGCTAATTTTTTTAGATAGGAAATTTGGGTTTTCATGAGCTGTATGCCAAAATCATCAATATTAAAACAATAAAAGGCTTGAACTACTTCAGTTGTGTGTAATGAATCTAAAATATATGAAAGTCTAATGTTTATCAGTACATTACAGAAAATAATGAACTTTATCACAATATGCTAATTTTTTGAGAAGGACCTGTATATATATATATATATATATATATACCATATTTTTCGCCCTATAAGACGCACCATCCCATAAGAAGCACCTCGGTTTTTGAGGAGGAAAATCAGAAAAAAAATATTTTGAACCAAAAGGTGTGCTTTTGGTGGGTTTTGAACTAATTGTGGTCTATGGATGACACTGTTATGGGGGATCTATGGATGGCGCACTGTTATTAGGGATCTGTGGGTGATGCACTGTTATGGGGGATCTGTGGGTGACGCACTGTTATGGGGGATCTGTGGGTGATACTTATGGGGGGATCTGTGGGTGACACTTATGGGGGGATCTGTGGGTGACACTTATGGGGGATCTGTGGGTGAAACTTATGGGGGATCTATGGGTGACACTTATGGGGGACCTGTGGGTGGCTCTTATTGGGGTCTCTGGATGGCACTGTTATGGGGATCTGTGTATGACAGTTATGGGGGGATCTGTGGATGACACACATATAGGATCTTATGCTATGTGTCATCCCCAGATCCCCTCCATAAGTGTCCCTGTAGTGACTGACCCTCAATACAGGGGGTGGGGGTCGCATCTGCTTTTATAATGACAGCGGGGCCTGTGCAGTGACTGTATTCTACTACACGGGCCCCGCTCACTGTATAATCATATCTCTAAACGTAACTGATGGTCCCAACCCCATTTATAAGGCAAGAAATCCCACTTATTAAACCTGACAGGGCACACCTGTGAAGTGAAAACCATTTCAGGTGACTACCTCTTGAAGCTCATCAAGAGAATGCCAAGAGTGTGCAAAACAGTAATCAAAGCAAAAGGTGGCTACTTTGAAGAACCTAGAATATGACATATTTTCAGTTGTTTCACACTTTTTTGTTATGTATATCATTCCACATGTGTTAGTTCATAGTTTTGATGCCTTCAGTGTGAATCTACAATTTCCATAGTCATGAAAATAAAGAAAACTCTTTGAATGAGAAGGTGTGTCCAAACTTTTGGTCTGTACTGTATATATATATATATATATATATATATATATATGAATGAAAAAGGCAGCACTCCACTTTGCCACTGAGGTGAATAAAGAGTGTTCTTAATTGTTATTTTTTTGAGTGCTGCCTTTTTCCTATCTATAATTGTGGGGTTGGCTTTTCTCAGCAGGCTGTGCACCCATATCTGGATTCAAGCTGTGCTGCTATATATATATATATATATATATATATATATATATGTAGAAAAATAATCCAAGGCAGCACACAAATATCTGTAAAAAGCAGAAGGGTATTTTATCCACCCATGTGTAAACAGCAACGTTTCAGCTCTCTCTATGGAGCCTTTGTCAAGCCATAGTGTTTAGTGCAAAATCAGGTGCTTATAAAGCGTACAGAATTACTATGTGATTACTTAATTACATTCCAATTAGTACAAAAAACATGAAAATAGTGAATCTAAATTCCACAAATTCATAATATACCAAATATAGTCAAACACTACAGTTTATCAAAATAAGTGTCAAAATGTGATAGATAAAATCAATGATACATATAATTATAGTGCATAAACGTAATCATTAATTATTAGTTACAGGTGCCCATAATTGTGTTAATTAAAAATATTCATTCATATATATACATTTATATTTTTTTTTTTTTTTTTTTTTCGATTAAGTTCAGCCTCTATTTCTGAAAAATTGTGACAGGATTTGAACTCAAAGGTTCTGTATCACAGCCCAGAACTTTAACCTCTACACTATATAGCAGCATGACCAGTTAATAAAAAAACATAAAAGTAGTGAATCTCAATTCCACAAATTCATAATGTACCAAATGTAGTAAACACTACAGTTTATCAAAATAAGTGTCAAAATGTGATAGATAAAATCAATGATACATATAATTATAGTGCATAAACGTAATCATTAATCATTAGTTACAGGTGTCCATAATTGTGTTAATTAAAAATATTCATTCATGTATATATATACATTTATATTTTTTATTTTATTTATTTTTTTAGATTAAGTTTAGCCTCTATTTCTGAAAAATTGTGACAGGATTTGAACTCACAGGTTCTGTATCACAGCCCAGAACTTTAATCTCTACACTATATAGCAGCATGACCAGTTAATAAAAAAAAATATATGAGACTTCTACTGTATAGGTCTTAGTAGATGTATCGTACAATAGAAGTCTCATATTTTATCTTTATTTTTTTGAGTAACTGACTATGCAGCTATTATAGCTGAATGGTTAAGTGCGTTGCCTTTAATACAGACTAAATTAGATTTAAATACACTGGGGTGTCCCCAACCACTGACTCCATATATGGACATAGCTATATATGGAATCAGAGCAGGGAGCAGGGACTAGAGTCCCGAAACCCTCCCCTCTTCAGAGCAAGCATCGCAAAATGTTCTACCCGAGCACACAAGCACTTTGGTGCTCGATCAACACAATTAATAAGCCCTTTTTTTTCACTAATGCGTGCCAAAGAAGGCACCGCAGAACGGCAAATAATATATATATTTTTGCCACTAATTCTCATCTAAAAAGGCTTTAGAACATATAACTGCACTGCTGAACGGCAAATAGGCCCCTACTTTTTTCCACTTATACACACCAAAAAGGGCTTTAGAACATATAACTGCACAGCTGAACGGCAAATAATATATTTTTCTTGCCACTAATACACACCAAAAAAGGGCTGTAATTTTCTCAATTCACCACAAAATGGCAAATACTTTTTTTTGTGCCACTAATACATGCCAAAAAGGGCTTCAGAACATATAACTGCACCGCTGAGCGGCAAATAGGCCCTTATGTTTTTTCCACTTATACATGCCACAAAAGGCTTTAGAACATATAACTGCACCGATGAACGGCAAATAATATTTATTTTTGTGCCACTAATACACACCAAAAAGGGCTTTAGAACATATAACTGCACAGCTGAACGACAAATAGTATATATTTTTGCCACTAATACACACCAAAAAGGGCTGTAATTTTCTCAATTCACCACACAACGGCAAATACTTTTTTTGTGCCAATACATACCAAAAAGGGCTTTAGAACATATAACTGCAAAACTAAATGGCAAATAGGCCGTAACTTTTTTCCACTTATACACTTCACAAAAGGCTTTAGAACATATACAGTTGCAAGAAAAAGTATGTGAACCCTTTGGAATGATATGGATTTCTGCACAAATTGGTCATAAAATGTGATCTGATCTTCATCTAAGCCACAACAATAGACAATCACAGTCTGCTTAAACTAATAACACACAAATAATTAAATGTTACCCTATTTTTATTGAATACACCATGTAATCATTCACAGTCTAGGTGGAAAAAGTATGTGAACCCCTAGACTAATGACATCTCCAAGAGCTAATTGGAGTGAGGTATCAGCCAACTGGAGTGCAATCAATGAGATGAGATTGGAGGTGTATGTTACAGCTGCCCTGCCCTATAAAAAACACACACCAGTTCTGGGTTTGCCTTTCACGAGAAGCATTGCCTGATGTGAATGATGCCTCGCACAAAAGAGCTCTCAGAAGACCTACGATTAAGAATTGTTGACTTGCATAAAGCTGGAAAGGGTTATAAAAGTATCCCCAAAAGCCTTGCTGTTCATCAGTCCACGGTAAGACAAATTGTCTATAATTGGAGAAAGTTCAGCACTGCTGCTACTCTCCCTAGGAGTGGCCATCCTGTAAATATGACTGCAAGAGCACAGTGCAGACTGCTCAATGAGGTGAAGAAGAATCCTAGAGTGTCAGCTAAAGACTTACAGAAGTCTCTGGCATGTGCTAACATCCCTGTTAGCGAATCTACGATACGTAAAACACTGAACAAGAATGGATTTCATGGGAGGATACCACAGAGGAAGCCACTGCTGTCCAAAAAATAAAAACATTGCTGCATGTTTACAGTTTGCACAAGAGCACCTGGATGTTCCACAGCAGTACTGGCAAACTATTCTGTGGACAAATGAAACCAAAGTTGAGTTGTTTGGAAGAAACACACAACACTATGTGTGGAGAAAAAGAGGCACAGCACACCAACATCAAAACCTCATCCCAACTGTGAAGTATGGTGGTGGGGGCATCATGATTTGGGGCTGCTTTGCTGCATCAGGGCCTGGACGGATTGCTATCATCAAAGGAAAAAATGAATTCCCAAGTTTATCAAGATATTTTGCAGGAGAACTTAAGGCCATCTGTCCACCAGCTGAAGGTCAACAGAAGATGGGTGTTGGAACAGAACAACGACCCAAAGCATAGAAGTAAATCAACAACAAAATGGCTTAAACAGAAGAAATATGACTTCTGGAGTGGCCCAGTCAGAGTCCGAACCTCAACCTGATTGAGATGCTGTGGCATGACATCAAGAAAGCAATTCACACCAGACATCCCAAGAATATTGCTGAACTGAAACAGTTCTGTAAAGAGGAATGGTCAAGAATTACTCCTGACCGTTGTGCACGTCTGATCTGCAACTACAGGAAATGTTTGGTTGAAGTTATTGCTGACAAAGGAGGTTCAACCAGGTATTAAATCCAAGGGTTCACATATTTCTTTCACCTGCACTGTGCATGTTTACATGGTGTGTTCAATAAAAAACATGGTAACATTTAATTATTTGTGTGTTATTAGTTTAAGCAGACTGTGATTGTCTATTGTTGTGACTTAGATGAAGATCAGATCACATTTTATGACCAATTTGTGCAGAAATCCATATCATTCCAAAGGGTTCACATACTTTTTATTGCAACTGTAACTGCACCACTGAATGGCAAATAATATTTTTTTTTTTTTGCCACTAATAGACACCAAATAGGGCTTTAGAACATATTACTGCACCGCTGAGCGGCAAGCAGGCTCTTATTTTTTTCCACTAATACACACCAAAAAGGGCTTTAGAACATATAACTGCACCGCTGAACGGCAAATAATATACATTTTTGCCACTTATATACACCATAAAGGACTGTCATTGTCTCACTTCACCACAGAACGGCTAATAAGCCCTTTTTTCCCACTACTACAAGCCAGAAAATACTTTAGAACATATAACTGCAAAGCACAAGGGAAAATAAGACATATAAATATTTCCTTGTAATAAACCCTGTTAATGGCTGTATGAAACAGCACTAGCTCCCCAATAACAAGAACGGTTTGCTGGAATTACAGAGCTGTACAATGGCAATTTGGATCCCCAGTCAGTGCAGCAAAGTGCAATAGGATTGTTCCTATTACCCAGGCTGTAAACTCCCCTACTGAACCCTGGTCTGCTTCAATACTGTGGAATGATTCCTCCCTATCCTTTCCGTGAACTTCTATACAGCAAAATAAAAGTTTCAAAGTCTTTTCTAGCACTGTCCCTAGCGCCTGCTTATGTCTCTCCCTGCACTGGAAAATGGTTGAATCCAAGATGGCTGAGGCTATTTATAGGGCTGTGACATCACAAGGCTGGCTGGCTGCTGATTGGCTGCATGCATGGCATTGTGGGTGATCCCTCGTTCCCAGAGTCCCTTGCTCCATGTCCTAACACATGCAGCAGCCATTTTAGGAAAAAAATGCTATTTGTTACCATGAAGCGTGAGGAAATTCAGTGTAAATAGAATTTTTCCGGAAATTTGGATCGAATTCCACTTCATCAACTTCGATTTGCTTATCTCTACTTGTAATGTTAACAGTTTTTTAATCATGTAAAATTTATCTTTAAAAGTTATTTTTTCCAATATCACATTTTGCCCCTCTAACTCCATAGCAGATACAATTAGAATTTACTATAGTAAAATACTGCATAAAGAGGATTCTGTAACCTTCTGAGCGGTTTTATGGCAACGTGGGTCTGTTTTTTTTTTAGGGTATCTGTTATGCTTATTTATTTGTAGGGCAAAGCACAGGCAGGTTATTGTTATTATTGGAACTTGCCAGCAGCTAAAGACTGCAATTCACTTCAAATCATCATATTGGAGAATTGGAATAATTTAAAGGAAATTTGTTACCAGAAAATCCACAGTGGACATTGTAGGACAAAAAAAGGCTGAATATAATGATACCTTTCACTTAATAATCTGTTGCTTCATTGTGGAGAAATGGACTATTTGACCTCTTGCATGCAGCAGGAAATGACGTCTCCCATATGTAAACAGTGACAGAGGGTGCAAACTACCTCTGTCTTCCAATGGAACCCTGCAAATGTTATCTGGTATATTCCCCAAGCCTACAATAAGTGTTCCCCAGCAGACTGCCCCTCTCTGGTACAGCCTGCAGGTCAAGGTTAGTATAGCACTGACATTAAAATACTATGGACTATAGGGATTGTGCATTACATTTTATAAGCAATCAAAAGATTGCCTGTTATTGTCCCCTTGCAGGACTATTAAAGGGTTAAAAAATATTAAATAAAAAAATCCAATAAAATATTTTTTTTCTTTTGAAAATAGACTTTTCAATGAAAAAAAAAATGCAGTAATAAAAGTTCCCCCACATGTTTGGTATCACCACATCCATAAAGATCTGCACTACACAAATATTATGTAAACTATCCCCTACAGTTAATGGCATAAAAAAAAAGAAAACTAAATAACAGGCAATTGGAAAGTATTATTTACCTCAAAATGATACCAATAAAAACTACAAGTTGTCCCGCAAAAAATCAAGACCTCACACAACTTCATAGAAAGAAAAAAAAAAAGTTATGGTTCTTGGGATGCAGCAATGCAAAAAGATTTTCATTTTTTTTTTATTTTTTTTACAAAAAGGTTGTTTTTTTGCACAGAGCAGTAAAACATAAAAAAAAACTTTTGGTATCACTGTAATTTTACTGACCCATAGAATAAAGATATTATCTTATTTTTGGCAATAAAAATGAACGCCACTAAATGTATAATATAAAAATGCATTGCTATTGCTGTTTTTTCTCCCTCCCAGAAAATGTAATCAAAAAGTTATTTGTACCACAATATGTTAAAATTAAAAACTACAACTTTCCCCACAACAAAAGCCCTCATACAGCTACATAGATGGAAAAATAAAAAAAGTTATAGTTCTTGGAAGGCAACAATAAAAAAGGAAGAAAAACGCTTGGTCTGTAAGCCCCAAAACAGGCTGGTTAATTAAGGGTTAATTTTGATAAAAGGGACTGCCCATGAGCAGCCAAACATGAGAGTGGCCCATTACAGACAAATGTGAAGACAGGATTATAGACCAATGTCAGTTTTATGATCTGTGTGTACCATAAACTGTATTATTGTAAGAACCTTTATGGATCCAGGGGAATGGCAAGACAGGAAAAAGGCATTGGTCCTTCATCAACTTGCCCTTTTTCTCTGCAATGCATGCCCAGATAGGTAATCGTCATATACACTCCAATGATCATTGGTGCCTCACCCAAGCCTCAAGCCTGTATCAACCTTTTGATATATAATAGTAATCACACCCAGATATGTAATATAATTATTATTATAGAATATACAATATTAAGGAATTCATTCTCCCATACGCCCACAGGTACCAGCTACTGGAATGTTTGTATTTGCATTTTGTTATCTGAAGATGGCTTGTATGGGAGTCCTTGGGAGAATGATGAGATTACTTGATTATTTACTTGATGATTTCCTTAGCACTGCTATGTTCTCTTGATGCACTGTAATTAAATTATTCAGGCATTTCAATAATTATGTCATTCAGCACATGTAATTGAGTACTCTACTACCAATTTCTTGCCTCATGACTGTGTATACAAGGACTTCAGTGGAAAATAAAATATGAGGCTGAGAAGTTCAAGCTGTGTATGTAATCCACGTAACCATAAAATAAAGAGATTTAGAAAAAAATGCTCTGAACCAATTTTTGTGCACACATAAACAGAGGCAAGCCATAATTTTCTAAGATTTATTGGCGAAGATTGGACAATAAATTTGTATTAGAAGTGCTTCCAAGGCATAATGAGAAGCAATGCATTCTTGGGACCTGGGATATCAAACAGCATACAACTACCCTATGGATGTTAGCACCTTAAAAGACATATATATATATATATATATATATATATATATATAACACAGAAAAACGTCACTTGACTTGAAAAAGGTTCTGTGAGAGAACCGAAACGTTGTCTTTGCTGACATGTGTGAATAAATTGCACATTTTTCTACTTTAAGGAGTGCCGCGGATTTTTCTGTGTTATTTAACCGGTCCTATATCGAGGGATCACTGCGGGCACCGCTACAGCTTCAGCTGCATATCAAGGAGTGCTGCCTGACCTTTTTTATGGATATATATATATATATATATATATATATATATATTAAGTTAAACTAACGGGACACATGTAGACCTCTTGTTTTCTAGTACAATGAAACCTCATTGAGATGACCACCTAAAATTACATTGAAAAGTGTTCTTCTAGGGTGGTCTTCTCAAAGAAGATGGCCAATCTGAATAATATAAGGCAGAACTGAAGATCTGTCACCGGATACCTGGTCTAGATAAGGGAGTGGTCTTCTCAAAAAAGTGGTCAATAGGTTTGACTTCATATAATACATGCAATTTGGTCGCTGAGTAATGAAAAGGGTGCATTCAAATGACAGTGTTTTGTGGTCAGTGATCCATATGTTGCAGAGAAACATCCGTATGGCCTCTCTGCAAAAGATAGAACATGTCCTATAGTATATGTCTCTGCAACATATGAACCCAATGGGTGTGCACCGTCATGTGGCATGCACACAGCCAGTACCCTTGTTTTGTGAACCCGTAGTTTGCAGGCCACTAAACACTTACGGTTGTGTGAATGCCCCTTAGATAGAAGTTTTTGTTATATACAGAAGTACACTGTACTGTGTACTGTACACTGAAACTAAAGTTCTACAGATGTGTCTTTTGTGCCAGAAGCTTTCATTTTGCCCTGGAATATTCCTAAATATGTGACACAAAATAACCAGAGTTTAAAAACAAAAATCAAAACAAAAAAAAAAACATAATTTAGCAATACTCTATCAGGAGATGTATATGCTATATCGGACTACGCATGACTGTGATTTTATGCATCCTTTGAGGGTTTTGCTGTTGAAAGTGCGTTAATAGTAAGTGAAGCCTTTAACTAAATTTGTGGAACGTTAATTCCTTAAAATGAACCTGTCACCATGAAAATGCAGTTTCATCTACCTGCAGCATATTACAGAGCAGAAGGAGCTCAGCAGATTGTCATATATTTTTATGGGAAATAATTCAGCAAAATCTGCAATTTATTCATTTAAATTCCAGCTTATTCTGGATTTTGAAGTCAAGGAGACGGTGCTATCAGTGATTGACAGCCTTCCCTCTATGACTGTGTATACAGAGAGAGTTGTCAATCACTGATAGGACGCCTCCTTGACTTCAAAGCCCAGAAGGAGTAGGAATTCAAATAAACAAAAACACGTTTTACTGAATATTTTTCCACAAAACTATATATTAATCTGCTGAGCTCCTTCTGCACTATAATATGATGCAGGTAGATTAAACTGCATTTTCATGGTGACAGCTTCACTTTAATGCTCCATGATGTATTATTACTTTATGTATTATATATTGCCAAAAAGGATTTTAACTGAAATCTTAGAAACTATTTGCTTTTTGGTCTTCTTGTGCAGGAACCGTACTGTATATATTTTTTTCACTAGCTGAGGCTAGTTTTTGGTGGGAGTGGTCATTCAGTAAGTGGAACATCACCAACGCAGTCCAGATATTATCTCAAGACAGCAACAAGTGAGAATGAGAGAAGCAGGATCACTGGAATGGACTGGGGTATGGGACAAGATTTTTTTTTTATGTATTATTATTGTGAGTGCCTTCATTTTGTAAAAAATAAAAAATAAACTTTGACAATCCCTTTAAGGCAACAAATCTGGTATCTTTCTGAATCAAGGAAAACAGACGACCAATACCTCTGAATATTTCCTATATGTTTTTACAGCCTGAACAGTGGCATGCAATACAACACAAACAAGCATTCTAAATTTACCATTGTGCCGCTCTGATGTGGGATACTACATTTTCTTCTAGTCACCCTCATGCAGGGATCATTGCTGTCTTGCTTCACTCCCTGTCAAATGCTAGCTTCATGAAAATGCCGATAGCTTACATTCCCAATGACGAATAAGACTATTTCAGTAGAAGTAGCACTGCCAGATTAAGGGTATAATGGGCTATAAGCATAAAATAATGATGAGCCTGTTCTGAACCTTGGATTGGTCTCACTACTTCCTAGCAATCCCTTGTCATTACTAATAGCTGAGATTACCAAATGTGTTAAATACTTTCTTCATTTACAACTATTAAATAGTCCCTGCCATCAGCAATTAATATGTTCTGCCAAACAGTCAACTTCTTGATTTTCAGTGAGTAAAATATGCACCAACCTAAATTTTGTGTGTGTGTGTGTGTGTATATATATATATATATATATATATATATATATATACAGCTACATCATTTTTGTTTGTTTTTTCATCTTCGTGCAACTGCAAACCTAGAGGGTTATCTATAATTAGGGTTAGCACAGTTCAAGGAAAAGTGCCAAATATAACATATAGTGGGGGCCTAGTCCCGATCTATGCCAAAAGGTTCTTGGCCAAATCTATGTGGCAGGAACACAGATTCCAGGAATATAAATGGCATATAAATATATTATTTAGTTCTTCATAACTGGAGAGAGTAGTCAGCTCCGATCTCATTATCGTAGGAAAAGTAGCTGCACCATATGAATTCACCTACCCCTGGAGATAGGGTCATCAAGGCTTGAGGGCTGCATGTAGTATTTGGGTCAGCATTTGGGCTACACCCCAAGCCATGCTAAATTGTGTCCACATAGCAATGAACCTTCTTGGTGCAAGTGAGGCCAAGTTACACACTCAACATGTCTAATTCAGGCATGATACTCATGATATACATTATTAACATTTAATTATAAAGTTGAGGTACAACCACACGTTCAGGTTTCCTAATGCAGTTTTCTTACCCAAAAACAGGAGTGGATCATAAAAGAAGAGACAATATTAAGGACTTATACTGGTTTGGGCTTTGAAAACTGTATCAGAAAACTTGATCATGTGGTCAGACCCTAAACTTTACATGTATCATTATATGTTTTTTTGCACTTAATCATAGAAATTTGTGGTGGGCCAAAATGCACAAAAAGTGGTCAGCGATAAATTAAACTATTAAAAAAAATATGTTGTAAACTGTAAAAACCAACATAAAAATGTCCACTGAACAGAGATATAGGAGAAACGCCTCCCGTGTTATGGGCTGAAGAAGATTTTCTAACTTGTCACAAGTTTGGACCCACCATCCTCTACTAAAAACTGAGGAGGTGCTAGATCCTAACTCCTTAGAGTTTTACCTTTAATCTTGCACATTAAAAGCAATAGACACCAAGGGATAGCTAAAAATAATATTAATGAAAAAATAAACATTTCCAATTTAGTGGAGTGATGGATGATTCCTCAAGGTGCCCAGGGAAAGAAACCATGAAGAATGCAAAAGTTTAAAACCGAAAACTTTTCTATATAAATGATCCTGGCGAATGATGCCCTTTTGGATTACAAATTCATTTCAAAGCTAGTATGAGTTATTTCATAAGGTAAAAAATATATAAACAACCAATATATTTGGATAACAGATGAAGTGATCAATGCAGACTGACATTTTATCTTCAACAAGGTCTGAACACACCATGATGACTGATTGAAACCTGACCTTATGCATTCGCCACACTAGACATAGTCTCTTAGCAACATCTACTAAAATGAAATTTAAATAGGATTTAGGAGCTCAGTAAGGCCGTGATTGAGGTTTAAATTGTGCATTTCAGACCTTTTTTTGTCCCCAGTGATAACAAATACCATTCAGGTAAGTAATTAGCAAATCAAATTTTGATTTAAACAGTTTAATTAACATGAAAATAAGGCTTTGCTAGTAAAACACTGATTCTTTCTAAGGTACCCCTTGTTTGAGGATTGCAGTGCCAAATCTACTAAAAAGATGCCTGAATATAACAGAAAGTTAAAAGGTATACGCTTTTGAATCATACTCTTTAAAGTAGGTATTTACACAATAAAGATTATCCTAAAAATGTATATGTACATAGAGACAAGTACATTACAGTGGTTCTACCATTCCAAATCTGCAGATTAGGTGCTCACTCCACGGAACACCCTCAGCCGGTGGGACTGGACAATTTAGATAAATAATTAGGAGGGCAGTCAAAATATTTGGGGTTGCAAGGAAGCATATGTATTTCTAAAGTATTTAATCAATATATACATAGAACGTTTAAATCAATTGTGCTTCAAAAAAATAAAATCAATTAAACAGATAAAAACACATTTCTTAAAAAACTAAATGTTTAAAAAGCAAAAATACCTAAAAAGGGAGCAATCAATGTATACACATACTCTAATATAGTGTGTGTAACATTCAGTACATAGTTGGTCAGTTCCTTATATATTGGATATAATTTAATTGAATAATTCATGTTGGTACACCTTATATAGGTTATAGTTACTGAAAAATCAGGTTGTGTGGACCAGACCAGCATATGGTATACATTAGTTAAAAACTAATTGGCAGTTATTCAATTTACCATCTGGTATTTTGATATATCCAGTTGATGATTGTGTAGTTCCCCTTGTTTGTTTCCCAATTGATATAACAATTATATTTCAAAGATGTATCAGAGGTTTGTATGGCAATCAGTGTCCATTTATATATAAACAAATTACTCTTATGGTTAGTCTGTTGCAGTTCCAGCTTATCATTAGGTGTTAAGATCTCTAACCAACTGTGCTCATTATTGTAGCATTAATATTGTTACATTACCAGTCTTCTTATGTGATTGAAGGACTCTACATCTGAGGTGGAACACGTATCACTGCGGCCGCTAAACTATGTTCGCTTGATTCCCTCGGCTGTTCAATTCACCAGCTGGTATTTTGATATATCCAGTTGACAATTACGTAGTTCCCCTTGTTTGTTTCTCTATTCAACTAGCAATTATATCTCAAATACACATCAGAGGTTTGTATGGCAATCAGTGTCCTTTTATATATCCTTTTTATATAAATATACAATCTCTAAACAGATGAACTTTGAATTATTCAAATTCTCATAGAAAGCGGAGCACTCCAGAATCTTCACTGATCAGCTGACAAGCGACGGGTCGAGTAAGACCAATAGCTCCCGGTCACGTGGTTGACACGTAGGACACCGAGGGAATCAAGCGAACATAGTTTAGCAGCTGCAGTGATACGTGTTTCACCTCAGATGTACAGTCGTGGCCAAAAGTTTTGAGAATTACATAAATATTGGAAATTGGAAAAGTTGCTGCTTAAGTTTTTAAGATATGGAATTTGCATATACTCCAGAATGTTATGAAGAGTGATCAGATGAATTGAATAGTACTTCTTTGCCATGAAAATTAACTTAATCCCCCCCAAAAAACTTTCCACTGCATTAAATTGCTGTCATTAAAGGACCTGGTGAGATCATTTCAGTAATCGTCTTGTTAACTCAGGTGATAATGTTGACGAGCACAAGGCTGGAGATCATTATGTCAGGCTGATGGGGTTAAAATGGCAGACTTGACCTGTTAAAAGGAGGGTGATGCTTGAAATCATTGTTCTTCCATTGTTAACCATGGTGACCTGCAAAGAAACGCCTATATTTCCATAAAATGGTCTATTTTAAAATACAGTGCCTTGCAAAAGTAGTCACCCTCTTTGAATTTTTTGTGTTTTGTCTGGAATTAACATGGATTGTTCGAGGATTTGCATCATTTAATTTACAGAACAGGCCCACAACTTTTAAGATGTTTGTTTGTTTGTTTCTTATTGTGAGGCAAACAATAAATATGACAAAATAAAAGAAAAAGTCAATGTGCATAACTATTCACCCCCCTAAAGTCAATACTTTGTAGATCCAACTTTTGCGGCAATCACCGCTCCAAGTCACTTTGGATAAGTCTCTATGGGCTTGCCACATCTTACCACTGGGATTTTTGCCCGTTCTTCCTTGCAAAACTGCTCCAGCTCCTTCAAGTTGGATGGTTTGTGCTTGTAAACAGCAATCTTTAAGTCTGACCACAGATTTTCTATTGGATTGAGATCTGGGCTTTGACTAGGCCATTCCAACACATTTACATGTTTCCCCTTAAACCACTCAAGTGTTGCTTTAGCAGTGTGTTTGGGGTCATTGTCCTGCTGGAAGGTGAACCTCTGTCCTTGCCTCAAATCATGCACAGAGTGATACAGGTTTTTCTCAAGAATATCCCTGTATTTAGCACCATCCATCTTTCCCTCAACTCTGACTAGGTTCCCAGTCCTGGCTGCTGAAAAACATCCCCACAGCATGATGCTGCCACCACCATGTTTCACTGTGGGGATGGTGTTCTTTGAGTGATGTGTTGGGTTTGCGCCAGACATAGCATTTTCTTTGATGGCTGAAAATTTTAGTTTCATCAGACCAGAGCACCTTCCTCCATACATTTTGGAAGTCTCCCACATGCCTTTTCACAAACTCACAACATGCCTTTTTGTTTTTAGCTGAAAGTATTGGCTTTCTTCTAGCCACTTTGCATAAAGCCTAACTCTATGGAGTGTACGGCTTATTATTGCCCTATGTACAGATACTTTAGTCTCTGCTGTGGAACTCTGCAGCTCCTCCAGGGTTACCTTAGGTCTCTTTGCTGCCTCTGATTAATGCCCTCCTTGCCTGGTCCATGAGTTTTGGTGGGCGGCCATCTCTTGGCAGGTTTGCTGTTGTGCCATGTTCTTTCTATTTGGTTATGATAGATTTGATGGTGCTCCTGGGGACCATCAAAGATTTGGAAAAAAAATTATAACCTAACCCTGACTTGTACTTCTCAACAATATTTTCCCTTACTTGTTTGGAGAGTTTCTTGGCCTTCATGGCCGTGTTTGTTTAGTGATGCCTCTTGCTTAGGTGTTGAAGCCTCTGGGGCCTTTCAAAAAAGGTGTGTGTATGTAATGAAAGATCATGTGACACTTAGATCGCACTCAGATGGACATCATTTCACTAATTATGTGACTTCTGAAGGTCATTGGTTCCACTATAGCTTTTTATGGGCTTACTAACAAAGGAGGTGAATACATATGCACATTCCAATTTTCTGCTTTCTATTTCTAAACAATAGTTTTATTTATATATTTTTCTCATTTTACCTAACCAACTTTGGGAAGTAATTCAGATTAACAAAACATTGAATTTAAGGCTGTAATGTAACAAAACACGAAAAAGTCAAGGGGGGTGAATACTTTTGCAAGTCACTGTAGATTTTTAAAGTGTACCTAAACTTTAAAGTGTACCTAAACTTTCAGCTACACTTTATTAAAACCCATTGTAAATGTGGTAAAAGGAATATTTTCAGTTATTTATTTAACTTTCCTCAGCAATATAGGCACCATAAGTTCAGGTGTCTTTTGCACTTTAGGACCCTTACACTCATACACTGCTGTGTATGGGGTGTACAGATTTCCTTGGGGCTGTGCTGTATAAAGTAGGAGTATCTCTGCTCCTGCTTATACTAGTGCTTGAACTGCTAAAGCCTGGCATAGATGTTCTATGTCAGGCCATAGAAAAGCGGGCACAGGCAGAAAGAGAGATGTACTAAGTGAGCTGCGCAGGGCAGGAGTTCCCATAGCATATGGCTTCTTCTGCCCATTCATTCAAGGCTTTAGCAGAGCAGTGCTTGTACAGGCAAGAGAGAGATTTGCTATGGAGCTTCCCCCTGTGCAGCGATCAGTGCGGCCCCAGGGGAATCCCTACTCCCATACACAGCACTGTATGAGATTGTGGATTCTAAAGTGCCATAGGCACCTGAACTTCAGGTGCCTATTTCACTAGGAATTAAGTATATTAGAAATACTCTTTTAAGCGCATTTACAATAGGCTTTAAAGTGTAGTCTAGGCACACTGTAAATCAAAACGAACAAGCTGAAGTTTAGGGGGAACTCTACAATCTAATTTGTTTTTATGCATGTTTCTCGTGAAGATCCACCATTTTTCTGCAATGCTGTATAATTGCACACATTATAGTAATTATCTCCTTGGCTACCTTATTAGTTTCAGTAACTCTAGAGTAACATCTTAAAAATATGTTTAGCAGGATGGAACAAAAACACTGTAATCATTATATTAAATGAGTTGTCCCACCATTAAATATATTCATTGTATATATTAAAATACATTTTCCTTTTACATTTGGTTAAAATATTAGTTGACATTTATTTTTACATAGTATGGCTCCACCTGGTGTTCAAAGTGTATGGCAATTTGCATGTCACCTTATGAGCTGAGTGCTGATGGACACTAATGCTCAGTCACTTTCTCCACAGCTAGTGAACTTCCACTCCTTGAAAAGGAGGGTAGAACTATATTTCAGTTTGCTACTGTGCAGAGAAGGAGTAGCATGGCAGCATAGATAGTATGCAAATTAGAATATCTTACATCTGGTGGCATGAAATCGCATCAGAGAAGCTTAACTTTCTTTTCCTTTTGGAAGGGGATAATAAGCACATCTTTGGGTTTCTGACTATTATCCAAGTTATGCTATAAGGGCTGTTTAAATGACTGAGCATTGAGTTTGCATAGCTATGTTACACCTAGTGTGAGATACTCAGTTTCCCTTTCCATTTGGAAGAAAAACTGATTTGCATGTCACTTTCCTAGGGAAATGTTATGTGTTGGCTTTCTCTCTCTGAATCAATTGGACCTGAATCAAATCTTTTGAAAAATTCAGTCAAATAAATTTCAAGAAATTTGCTTATCTCTAAGCCACATGTATTAACAGCCTTTCAGAACTTTTAAAAGGGAAAATGATTAATTCATGGCATGGGATGACTACTCTAACAACTGTGAAATATGTGTTCTGACTGTGGAATCTCAGACTCATGGAATGTGTATACTGTAAATGTAGTGGTTTAACACAAATTTCTATACCATGACTAGAGATGAGCGAATTTGATCGGAATTTCAGGAATTATTTGATTCACACCGAATCCAAACTTCCTCAAGCTTCGTGATAACGAATCACATTTTTTCCTAAAATGGCTGTTGCACATTTTATGACATGGAGCAAGGAACTCTTGGAATGAGGGATCACCCACAATGCCATGCAGGCATCCAATCAGCAGCCAGCCAGCTCTGGGATGTTACAGCCCTATAAATAGCCACAGCCATCTTAGATTGAGCCATTTTCCAGTGTACTTAGTGCAGGGAAAGATGTCAACAGGCGCTAGAGACTGTGCTAGGAAAGACTTGAAAACATATATTTTGCTAAATAGAAGTTCAGGGAAAGAGAATTAAAAGTGTAGTGAAAGGATAGGGAGGAATTATTGCACAATATTGAAGCAGAACAGGGTTCAGTAGGGGAGTTTACAGCCTGGGTAATAGGAACAATACTATTACACCTTGCTGAACTAACTGGGGATCCAACTTGCCATTATACTGCTGCTCATTTCAGGTTTGCAATACCTCTGTAGCCTCCTCATGCTGCTGCTGCTACCTCAACTCTATGTGACCTTGCCACTCTGTGGCCCCCTCATGCTGCTGCTGCCACCACTCTGTGGCCTCCTCATGCTGCTGCTACCTCAACACAATATCACTGGGCCACTCTGTGGCCTCCTTATGCTGCTGCTGCCACCTCCACAATCTGTCATTGTGCCACACTGTGGCCTCCTCATGCTGCTGTTACCTCAACACTATGTCACTGGGCCACTCTGTGGCTTCCTTATGCTAGTGCTGCCACCTCCACAATCTGTCATTGTGACACTCCGTGTCCTCCTCATGCTGCTGCTACTGCTGCTACCTCAACACTATGTCACCTTGCTACTTTGTGGCCTCCTCATGCTGCTGCTGTCACCTCCACACTCTTTCATTGTGCCACTGTGTGGCCTCCTCATGCGCTGCTGCTGCCACCTCACCACTATGTCACTGGGCCACTCTGTGGTCTCCTCATGCTGCTTCCACCTCACCACTGTGTCAATGGGCCACCCTGTGGACTTCTCAAGCTGTTCTCCCACTCTCCCCACTCCATGATTGGGCCACTATTTTGCCTTTTTGGCCTGGATGACATTATCATTTATTTGACCCTTCTTCTAATCTGTCAGAAGGAAGGAAAAATTAGACGCACAATGGATCCTGTCTTTGCAGCAGCTGTAAGGCCTGTATGGTCCCATCAGAATTGGCTTATGATTTGGTAGCCAAAAGCAGGAGTGGGTATAAAACAAAGAAGGCATGCAAATAGTCCAATCACATGTGATCTCTGTTTTGGATCCACTCCTGTTTTTTTGGCATTAGCAATACTGATGGATTACTGACCAAATGCTGACTGAGTGAAGGCAGATGCTCAACAGACAGGATCCATTTTTGGGGGGTTATTGTTCTGAGTGATCAGAGGAAGGGCAAAATAATCAGTGACATCAACACAAACTTATTGCTGACACCCTCTCCACTCTGTTGGGGGGCTGGGGGCTATACTTGTATAAGCGTTTAATAGAACAGGTTCTGTAGATATCTATGTTGAATCAGCTGATGACGGTGTTTCAGTTTCACAAAAGTTTCAGATTCACAAAAATTTAAATTTTTGGTAAATTTGAAATAAATCCAATTTGTGTCAAATCGCTTTGCCCCTCTCAAGTGTTCATATATCCCATAGTTTTATTTACAAATTACTGACTTACTTCCAATCTCAAACAAGATATAGTTCTAAGGTACACATACAGGGAGTGCAGAATTATTAGGCAAATGAGTATTTTGACCACATCATCCTCTTTATGCATGTTGTCTTACTCCAAGCTGTATAGGCTCGAGAGCCTACTACCAATTAAGCATATTAGGTGATGTGCATCTCTGTAATGAGAAGGGGTGTGGTCTAATGACATCAACACCCTATATCAGGTGTGCATAATTATTAGGCAACTTCCTTTCCTTTGGCAAAATGGGTCAAAATAAGGACTTGACAGGCTCAGAAAAGTCAAAAATAGTGAGATATCTTGCAGAGGGATGCAGCACTCTTAAAATTGCAAAGCTTCTGAAGCGTGATCATCGAACAATCAAGCGTTTCATTCAAAATAGTCAACAGGGTCACAAGAAGCGTGTGGAAAAACCAAGGCGCAAAATAACTGCCCATGAACTGAGAAAAGTCAAGCGTGCAGCTGCCAAGATGCCACTTGCCACCAGTTTGGCCATATTTCAGAGCTGCAACATCACTGGAGTGCCCAAAAGCACAAGGTGTGCAATACTCAGAGACATGGCCAAGGTAAGAAAGGCTGAAAGACGACCACCACTGAACAAGACACACAAGCTGAAACGTCAAGACTGGGCCAAGAAATATCTCAAGACTGATTTTTCTAAGGTTTTATGGACTGATGAAATGAGAGTGAGTCTTGATGGGCCAGATGGATGGGCCCGTGGCTGGATTGGTAAAGGGCAGAGAGCTCCAGTCCGACTCAGAAGCCAGCAAGGTGGAGGTGGAGTACTGGTTTGGGCTGGTATCATCAAAGATGAGCTTGTGGGGCCTTTTCGGGTTGAGGATGGAGTCAAGCTCAACTCCCAGTCCTACTGCCAGTTTCTGAAAGACACCTTCTTCAAGCAGTGGTACAGGAAGAAGTCTGCATCCTTCAAGAAAAACATGATTTTCATGCAGGACAATGCTCCATCACACGCGTCCAAGTACTCCACAGCGTGGCTGGCAAGAAAGGGTATAAAAGAAGAAAATCTAATGACATGGCCTCCTTGTTCACCTGATGTGAACCCCAATGAGAACCTATGGTCCATCATCAAATGTGAGATTTACAAGGAGGGAAAACAGTACACCTCTCTGAACAGTGTCTGGGAGGCTGTGGTTGCTGCTGCACGCAATGTTGATGGTGAACAGATCAAAACACTGACAGAATCCATGGATGGCAGGCTTTTGAGTGTCCTTGCAAAGAAAGGTGGCTATATTGGTCACTGATTTGTTTTTGTTTTGTTTTTGAATGTCAGAAATGTATATTTGTGAATGTTGAGATGTTATATTGGTTTCACTGGTAAAAATAAATAATTGAAATGGGTATATATTTGTTTTTTGTTAAGTTGCCTAATAATTATGCACAGTAATAGTCACCTGCACACACAGATATCCCCCTAAAATAGCTAAAACTAAAAACTACTTCCAAAAATATTCAGCTTTGATATTAATGAGTTTGTTGGGTTCATTGAGAACATGGTTGTTGTTCAATAATAAAATTAATCCTCAAAAATACAACTTGCCTAATAATTCTGCACTCCCTGTATGTTCACCAGCGAGAATGTACCATTGCCATGATTCAAGCTAGTTACTAAGCAACTGCAGATGTTTAAAATAAAGGAACATTAAGTGTCGCCTGTTTAAAATGTAAGTACATCACACATAGAGATCATGTCCTTTACATCTGCTTCTTTGCTCCTGCAACTGACTAATAACAAAAAGCCGACGCCAGGAGATGTGCACAGCTCAAATTAAAACATTTGGCACATTAAATGATGTTCTGATTTATTCTGACCTAACATCTGCCATGAAACAAATTATAAGATGTTTCAATCCAATTATCAGTCAATCACCTTCCCGACCTTTTCTTTCTTTTTTTTTTTTTAAATAGGATGATACCAACCTGTCATTAACCAGGTAAATTTCTAGGAAATAGTGTAGATGAGATTCTAGGACATCTGCCTGATTTCTTTACTAATTTGATGCATATTTTAATTAGAATGAGATGATGTATGCGAGTACTAAGAAAATTAGAAACTTCAGTGATTTCATAATCATGTAGATGTAGACATATTAATCTCATGGCTTTCTACAAATGATCTACGTTTGGAAGCTGCAGGTTACTTAATGAGAACATTTTTTTCTCTATTATATGCCTTTTTGTATTATTTGTATAACTGGCCACTTACAATAACTGGGGGCCACTGCATAGCTAATGTGAATAACTATTACATAAGTAATGGCCAAACACCTAGGGAACCAGTATATCCTGGCAACAAGGTTAAGACAGCACTTTTGAAAACGACTTAACTATTAAGTTGTCATGTTATTTACTCCACATAGTGAGTGTTAATGTTGAGCAAAGCAAAGCATTTGAAGTTAAATTTGGTTTAGGAAAACTTTTTTTTGCAACAAATTTCCTCATGCTTCGTGATAACGAATCTGTTTTTCCATAAAATGGCAGCGGCACAGGTTACAAAGTGAAAGTAAGAAGCTTGCAAATGCAAGATCACGCATAATGCCATGCAGATAGCCATCCCCTGTGATGTCACAGCATTATAAAAACCTCATCCTGCGTGGTCTCTGCCATTGTCCTGTGAGCTGAGCATAGGGAGAGACATGGCAAGCGCTCATGCGCTAGGGACAGTGTTGCTGAAAATGATTAAAAGAAGAATATTGGAGAAGGAAGAATGCAGGGAGACTGCCAGGAGAGTGCAGGTAGACTGCAGAGAAAGATCAGGGGAAATTATTCTGCATCAGTTTTATTTATTTATTCCTACAGTTACTTATTCCTACATCAGTCATGATCTAAGATATGTAATTGAATACCTATGAGATGAAAACTTTTATTTTTTGAATGCCAACATGCCATCCAGTCTGCTCCCCTTAGGGGGGCAGGTCTTAATGATGACCATCCTCATCATTTGCTGGCTTCACTTCTTCCAAAACATTCTTCAAAGTCTTGATGTCCTAGAAAAGTCAGCAAGATGCAGAGAGAGGAGGAGTTTAATGTTCCTGATGGCATATTTTCATTGATATTAGATGATGTGGAAAAGGAGGAAAAGCAGATGGCAGAAGGATTCCCACCTGTAGGGCAGGAAAGTGCTGGGGTTGGAGAAGTGGGTATATCAAAGCTGATTAATATTCTGTGTTTACTGTCAAATAACCTGCAGGAGGTTGCAGGCCACAACAGATAGGTAGGGGAATATTGTCCCCCCACCTAACCTGCCAAATCCCATACAAGCAACAGCCTCCGTTTAAAGGAACATTAAAGGTGCCATGTGATAATTACAATGAAGTGCAGTCTTCATTATTACATGAAAAGCACATGCACTCCATGTAGCTATACCCTAAAGCAGAGTGGTCTGGGTACCCTTGATTTATAGCAATTTGTGACTAATTAATTCAGAACAAATCAAATTTCCTGGCAAAGAAGTTGTAGAAAAAACATGTTCAAAACTTTGTTTATCTCTAGTGAGTGTTATAAGAAAAAAATCCCAATGCCAGAATTGTCTTTTTAGGTCGTCACAACTCCAAAGTTATCAGAAAACTATAAATAGCCATATACATGAGATAACTATTGGCTGACATCAATTTCTGCAAAATTTGCATAAATGTGCTTTTTATGGACAAGCATGCGTTTTTATTTTAATGTTGGAACATGCATAATCCCTATTTTTTCCAAAATTCTTCCACTGGAGAAAGTCCATATATATGGGATTGTTGTCTGAGCCGGTCAATATCAATGGGTACATGGCAGGAGAGTAGCTATACTCATCACACTAAAATCTTCAAAAACAAAATCATTTCGGCCGCCTTCCTTGTTTTGCATGTTGGCCCATTGCATTTAATTCTGGTTTGTTTGTGTCCTATCTGAGTGAATCTCAACTTTGTTATTAAGTTAGATTTATATTCTCAAGACTATTAAACTAATTACATTATACAATACACTTGAAAAGTATGCAATAATATAAATTTTGAATAATAAAACAAATAGATTGATAAATATCTTTGGTTAAATATTCCTTAAATATTATTATTATTATTATTATTATTTTTTTTTACCAACTATACAAAGAATTAGCTACTAGACAAAAAATCAGCAAAATTAAGCACACAATCTAGAGAAATGGAGTACAGTTGCCCCACAAGTATAATTTTAAAAGGTTAGACTGACTCTCCCCCAAAAAAGTTATATTTTGATATTCCTGCTGTTCTGGTGCTTCATCTCCAGTCCCCACTGGACCAGAAGTGATAATCAGTGGCATATCTAGAAAGGACTGGGCCCCACAGCAAAATTTTGAACTGCCCCCTACTTTCCTGCAACCCCCAGTCCTGTGGCTAGTTAAGTACATTCTTTCAGACTAGGCCATGCAGCAGCTCAGTCCGCTTCCTACAGTGTCTGTATATTATGTTATTTTATAATGCTGTTGAGGGGCCCCTGACAATAAAATATTTTAGTCCTCCTCCTGGGTGGGCCCAAGCAGTGGCTTCCCCTGCTTCCCCTATAGCTATGCCCCTGGTGATTATGTTCAAATTCCACTTTACTCTGTGGTCAATGTTGTTCTTGCATGTCAATGATTGACTGCAGCAATCAAAATAATGGGAATGAAACATAATCACTCTGATATGGCTCTGATTCTGGATCTGACCCAATTAGTCAGGGAAGGTTGATGTACTGCTCCGAATGGTATGAAATGATAGGCATACGTACGCCACCCACGAGAGATCACACACAGACTGTCACAGAGAAGTCATGCAGTCATTTGGAAAGGGACAGTAGCAATACGGGGTATGCAATCAAACAGTGGCTGCATCAGAACGGATGCATCAGGGATCCATGGTCTACAGTATGAAATTAGTCCCAGAAAGGTTTGCAGTTGGTGAGGGGTATCTAGCAGTGGGATGTCTGAGACTGCTATCTTTCTGGCATCCGTAAGATGCTTACTGCCTTGTGAGATGCAGTGACCTAGGAAAACAACTTTTGGAAGACACAACTGTAATTTAGAACGTGAGACTCTGCACCCAGCATCCGCCAGGTAGGCAAGAAGTGAGGCAGATGAGTTCAGGCAGACAGGGTGTGAGTCAGCACAGAGGAGTAAATCATCGACATATTGTAAGAGTTCCACCTCTGGGTGATCTGCTTGCCATGGTTGTAAGATGGATGCCATTGCTTTGCTAAAGCAGGAAGGACTATTATGAGCTCCTTGAGGCAACACCGTCCAGGTGTATTGTTTTCCATCATGTGTAAAAGCAAAGAGAAATTGGGAGTCTTCATGTAATGGGACAGAAAAAAAGGCATTTGCTAGATCAATGACAGTAAAGATAGCAGCCACAGGAGGAATGCTAGCAAGCAAAGTGTGGGGATTTGGTACAATGGGGGTTTCAAAGACCGTAGCCTCATTAATTGCTCTGAGGTCTTGTACCATGCGATATACAGGAGGCTGTCCCTTCACACTCTTCTTTTTAATTGGGTATAAGGGAGTGTTACATGGTGAGGTGGTAATTTTAATAGCTCCATTTGCAAGGAGAGCCTGTATCTGGAGGGTGATAGCATCTCTCTGGGAAATGGAGAGAGGGTATTGTGCTTTATATGGCAGTAAGTTAGGATTCTTCAAGGTTACAGTGACTGGCGGGACTTTGAGACGCCCAATGTCTTGGGGACCTTTGGTCCAAAGGGTATCAGGGATGAGGTGCAAAATGCTTTGCAGCGAATCCCCTTGTTCATGTGATTCAAGTGACTGGGATTTTAATGCCATTAGGAGGCAGGTTTCTTCAGGACTCAATGCCGTACCTAAAACAACTGTACCATTTTCCTTGAACTGGATGTTGGCCCGTATTTTCTGAAGAAAATCTGAGCCTAATAGGTTATAAGGACATGTCTGGCTTACAACAAATTGTGACATTACTCCAGTGGGCAGATGTAACTGTGGAGATTGGCTTTGGGACTTAGTGGAGGGAGTAATCAAGAGAGGCTTAGTAACAGGGTTGTGCTGGGTGACCCCTTCTAAACCAGAGCAGGGTAAATGCATATCTGTGAGCCAGGAAGGGAGTATGGCGGTCTCACATAACACACTGCGGGCTGCACCAGTGTCTACAAGGAATGAGAGTTCCTTCCCTGCCACATCGAGGGTGATTCGAGGGGCGGGGCCTGCAGGAGGGGCAGAGACTGCCATACACGGGGTGTCCCCTCCCAGCAACACTGGTTTGCCAACGTCCTAGTGGGATGGAGCTGGCCATGGAGGAGGAGTTCCTCTTTGGCTCTGATCTGCTGGCCACAGATGTTTGGAGCGACAGTTTCTCTTAATGTGCCCTGGTTTGCCGCACCCATAACAGACACGGGCGGGGGTCTTTCCTCTCCTCCTTCTCCCGTCATGACTGCCATGACTGATATGCGGGATTTCTTTGTACTACTCTCCAGCCCTTTTGCAACTTGTTCTAAGATTTCCAATGTTAATGATTTCCATTCTGGGCGACAGGTTACAAGAGCTTTGTTCAGATCTGGCCTAAGGCCATCTACAAATGACCGTGCTAGGAGTCTTAGGTGCACAGGTTCATTTGGACTGAATCCCATATCTTTATAGTTTTGTTTAACTCTTTGTACAAACTTTTCTACTGACTCTGCTTTATCCTGTACCATGTCCTGCAGGGTTGTGGACTGCTCTGCTAGTCTGTCTTTCGCCCACTTATATAATTGCTGAATGAAATCACGGCCAGATTCTGAATCACGAGTGTCATAATTTGCTCCAGGGAGTTCTGGTTGGCGTATGTGATCCATTATAAGTGAATTAAATTCACCAGTTTTATTTTGTACAATACTTTGCAAGTCTGACCAAGTACACCCGTAGGTTTGATATACTTGTGCCAATTTTCTGTAAAAGGGCATAGGGTGAGTATCTGGGTCAGGCATGAGGTTCACTATGGTGAACAACTGCTGGGGGGTAAAGGACACATACTTAGGTGGCCCGACTGGGCGAGTGTTCAAGTATATTTCCCTTAAGGCTTCAAGATTTCCTTGTCCTATGTTATGGATCTCTCTTTGCAGCTCTGTAATTTGGTTTTGAAAAGACTCATTCACTGCTCTTGCTGCACCCTGCTGGCTACTTAGGGTAATATCAGAAAATCGTCCAAGGTGCGGTGGGGGGCTGCGATATCCCGGGGTTTGTGCTGCAGCACCAGGTGCATAGTCCACTGTCTGCTGTGAGTCTTCCCCTGCATCTTCCTTTTGTTTCTCCCCATCCTCATCTTCCTGATCTACAGCACCACTACCTCCTACCATTATATGAGCTGGAGCTATGGGCTGACTGGGTAGCATGTAGGTGCCGTCAGGATTTACAAGTGGGTATATAGTAGTGACTTGTGGCATGACAGAAAGAGCAGGGTTTGGGGAGATTACAAGTCCAGCCTTGGGCGTTGGCTGAGGACAAGATGGCGTCATTGCTGGGACTGGTGAGACGTGCTGGGGGGCTAAAAGAGCATGATTATGTGGGCGTGGAGCACCACAGGCTAAGCACGTATCACGGGGGGCAGGGTTCTGCTGACCACAATGTGTACAAGTCCAACTTCCCCTTTTTCTTTCAGCTGCGCCATTATAGGGCGGTGGCTGTTCCTGTACTAAGACTGGGCCAGGCCGATAGTAATGGAGTCCTGATTTTTCATCAAACATTGCTTCTCCTTTTGTCTGTTCAAATTCTTTGCTACAGTCCAGCCATACCCTAACTGTATCTATCAACTTATCATCATTCAATTTGCCTCTCTTCTCAGTCAACAATGTCTGCCATATAGCAGAACACAATACACCTCCTTTTGCAATATCATAATTCTTTTCTAACTTGCTTAGTCCTTTAACATAACCTTTTCCTCTCCGGTCCGCCACGTACTGTTCAGGTGAACAATAGCCCTTCGGGACACTATTTCGGTTACCCATTTTTTTTCAAAACACCACGTTCTGGAGCCTTCAACACGTTCTGGAGCCTTCACTTACTGTCTCTGATAGTTGGATTAGCACAGACACTGACAAACAAACACCTTGAGCTTGAGATTAACACACCACTGGGTTATCAGCAAGCTGTCTCCTTCCCTTCTACTATTTCTTGGGGTCACACACCGGGGTTACCCCTCAATGTAGGCACTTTAGGAGACTTCTATTGTTCTGTCAGTCTATGCCTCTCCTTTCTCCCAGAGAAACCAACCATACACAAAAAAAAATAATAAAACACAATACATCAAGCTTATCAATACAATGGGGTTCTTACTTTCATGCCCCTGAGGATGCCTCACTGTCGGTGCACCCCTCCCTAGAACAAATATGGATAGACTAAGCCAAGGGACACAGAATAGGTAAGATGAATATATTTTCTCACCTCTTATTACGGGCCGCGGTCCCGGTGTCCGTTGGCTTGTCTCTCTGGGTCCAGTCTCTGGGGGTACGCCAGCAGGAGGTCCAATCCTCAGGCCCCACGTCGTTTGGGCGCCAACTGATATGGCTCTGATTCTGGATCTGACCCAATTAGTCAGGGAAGGTTGATGTACTGCTCCGAATGGTATGAAATGATAGGCATACGTACGCCACCCACGAGAGATCACACACAGACTGTCACAGAGAAGTCAATGCTAGATGTTCCGTTTATTATTCAGATTACATGATTTTTTATAGCAGAAAAAGGGGAACTTTATGACTCGGCTAATTTGATGATCTAATTGTCACATTACTAAGTCCCATGATAACGTATCACATTATCACTCCATACTTTAGCAAAAGTCAGCATTATGTCAGCAATATGTCAGCAATTTCAATATCATAAAGTGATTAGTAAGGGATTATTAAGGGAGCTGGCTGCTGCTTCAGGGGCCATTTTGTTAAGCAAACTGTTAGATATAATACAAGCAAGTATACATTTGATACTAGATATATGATTCCACAACAACTCCAAATCTGAACCTTTCAAAAGGTGAGTAATTCTGGTTTTATTTATTTTGTACACACCCTCTGCCTTTTTTTTTTGTACAATACCTTTATTCCATTCCGAGACCAGGAATATAATTGAAAATATTATGTAAATCGGTAACTGGCTTTCAAACCCCCAAAATTAAACCTAAATGACACCTAAAAATATAGAGTAAAAAAAAAAGTCAGAACTGCAGGAAGTTTGAAATCAGGAGCTTCTTCAGGATTAGTACAGCACATAATGTATCACAAAAATAATGTGGAGCCACCCTCACCTGGTGTCCAAAGGGGCAGTTCATGTTGGCACAGGTAAAGATCAGTGCAGAGCATGAATTAATATCTTGTACTGAACTAGACAGCCAAACAGTACATGCACTTCAATAACATAGTTGATTTCCAACTATGTTACTAAGTGAAATGCCCATAATGATTGGCTAGATCTTCCAGCCAATCACAAGTTTCAGATTTACACTGCCTGTGGAATTGTATGCCAACTCAAAAAGACCATTGTATACAAAAAATATTGTAACCAGTTGCTATTGTAACTTTTGGGACCACTGTCATAAACAGATGTTTACAAAATGAGGGGGAAAAAATTACATACCTGCCACCAAAATATGCAATATGCATCTTATTTTTTATTAAAATAATAGTAATACTAGTGATAGTAATCTGTTTTATGTTTGAATATTTAATTTACTTTCTTTATACTGTTCTGGAGCATTAGTCTTGTATGAGCTGCTACAACAACTTTTCGAGAGATATGCACCTGGACATTAAAAAAATTACAATCTGTTGATTTCTTGGGAGAGTAATATACTCTGTGAAATGTGCTGAGGTCATTCTGCAGGGAGGGGAATGAGGTAAGCTGTCCCCAATTTTCATTGGTCTGACCTGAGTTATTTGTTTCCAATATTATAACAGAGATATTACCTTCCACTGTAATCCTGCTTGTGATAATTGTTAGATGACTGCTGATGACTTTCTACAGGACAAGGATAGGTGAGGTTCAGTGGACTCAGAAAAGCTTTTAACTTATTATTCAAGAGCAAAGAAACTAAAACTTTTCTTACTGGTGCCAAGAATGGGAATATACAGTAAGTGCTTAATATAATTTTTTGTCACTTTGTGACAAACCCTAAAAGTGTCATGTCCTATTGCTTTCCAATATACTATTTAACCAGCAAATGTAATGTGAGATGATTATCACAACCCAATAAAAATGATACTAGGTCTGGTGGGAGAATGCAAGCCTGTGAGAGAAAAGAATGCATGCATTGTCCAAGAAAATATTATATTATGCATGTACTAGCAATATTCTAGAAATGATAAAATCCTTATTAAAATATGTATATAGAAGTGCTTCTTAAGTTAATACTCACACATAATGAATGCAAATGTAGGTTAACAGTGCCTTTAGCTGGTTGCTGATATGAGGCAGAACCCATCTTTCTCCATGAATCTTGACTTCTCTGTTCTACATGGGGGAACCTACCATTGATTTGCATACACAACAGGATGCAATAATACATGGTTAAGTAATCTGTATGGTATAATTATTAAGAAATCCACATCTCAGTTGCATAATTCCTTATAATTCCTTATCCCACACATATTTTCACTCAGCAAAATCTTAAGTTATGGAGGATCTCAATATGTAGGTCATATAATTTCAATCTTGAATAAATAGAACAAATGCGTGAAAGTATTAAAGAGCTGCCTGGCTTCTAAATGGTAAAAAGCTCATGAGATTATATGGAAATAGGAAGAGAAAATGTTTCATTTCATTAACTAGGACAAGGTAAAATTGAAAGTAGCTATACAAGTTTCCTGACGTATTGTATCCATGTCATTAGAACACTTGACAAAATACAACTGATGGATCAGCTGGAAAATGTAAGGATGCTTTACATGGTTTCTTTGCCCATGGTTCAAAAGCAACTCATCTTTGCCCACTCTTTTAACACCAATCATAAAAATGTACACGGGAGAAGGTCTGTTCAAGAAGACTGACTAGTTATTGCCTAATTAGCTTCCCTTGCATGACTTTAAGCTTTTATATGCCCGCAAATGGAGCAGATGGGTCAGGATTTGTAACTCAGTAAGTGTGAATGTCACTGTCAATGTTAGTGACAGTTTGTATGAAATAAAGTGGGTGTAACCCAGGGAACAATATATCCTTTACTTTGAAATATGAGAAACTCAGAGTAACTAAACAGGATTATGAAAAAGCCAGACTGTAGCTTGTTAAATTCTTGAATTCAGGGGAGTTAGCCTATTGGATTGTTCATTGTATTTTTTGTGTAAGGCCTCATGCACACGACCGTTGTGTGCATCCGTGGCCGTTGTGCCGTTTTCCGTTTTTTTTCGTGGACCCATTGACTTTCAATGGGTCCGTGGAAAAATCAGAAAATGCACCGTTTGGCAGCCGCATCCGTGATCCGTTTTTCCTGGCCGTGAAAAAAATAGGACCTGTCCTATTTTTTTCACGGCCAACGGTTCACGGACCCATTCAAGTCAATGGGTCCGTGAAAAAACACGGATGCACACAAGATTGTCATCCGCGTCCGTGATCCGTGATCCGTGTCCGTTTTTTCCTATCATTTCAATGGCAAACTTGACTTAGATTTTTTTTTCATTTTTCATGTCCGTGGATCCTCGAAAAATCAAGGAAGACCCATGGACGAAAAAACGGTCACGGATCACGGACCTACGGACCCCGTTTTTTTTGCGGACCTTAAAAAAAAACGGTTGTGTGCATGAGGCCTAAAACATAAAACTTATTTTTCTGAAACACTGGTCCTGGTAGTATTGAGAGGCACAATGAGCGATCAGGGGCCTGATGAAGCCACAATTTGGAGCAGAGACACACATGGGCCTTTCAGTCCTTATGCAGTATCGTTTCTTTCTTCCCAGCTCCTATTCTGATACATTGTTACTAACATGCATTTATTAATGTGTTTATCATTATTCATATTTAGGGGAGTATCTGTGAATTAGGCTGACCTTTCAGTCCCCTTGTATGGTTTTTATTATCATTCCATATATGTAAATGGACTCCAGAAGTGTAGTTTGACATGTTAGTACTTAGTAAATTTTTCATATTTATATCTAGTATATTATATTAATATATTAAGTATATTATTATTATTATTATTATTAGTATTATTATTAAAAATAAGGTATACAGCACATCACGAGATAAGAGTTGGTTTTTGTCTTCATCACTTATTGAATACCTACCAGAAATCTACGATGTGGTGATATATCAGCAAATAATGCATGCAGATCCCAGCATTGTGGCTTTCTGAAGTTGAAAGACAGTGATTTTGTCAACATTGAATTGTTTCAAGTGGCTCCCGAGGTCTTTGGGGATGGCACCCATTGTGTCAATCTCCACTGGCAGCAGTTTTCAAAGCTTCATATTTAACCATTTTGTCTTGTTTCTCATCATCTCTGCTGTCACCCAGTATTGCAATGTAAATGAGACACACTTTTTTTTTTTTTATGATGATCTAATCAGGTGTGTTATGGGTCAGTAGTTTGTCAGTTTGAATTTGAAAATACCAGAGAATTTTGCAACATTAGTTTTCAACTACCTTCTCAGGCCTGTGGTCCCATCAGTTCTTTGCTGCTGGTAACTGGTTGTTTTTTCAAAGGTTCCAGAGGATAATTTTTGCCCCTAGAGTGTGTTGTTGTTTATAGTCAGTTTGTTCTTCTTGCAGCTGAGTACTGTACATGGTAAATTGTTTCATGATTTTCTTTGCAAAGTCTGAACTTAGCATTGTTGTTGACTTTTCAATCCTGATGGCCTTGATGGCATGTTCTTGTGTGGCCAGGATCAGTCCTTCATTCTCTTTTTTTAATGTTCCAGATGTCAACCATAGCCAGGTCTTTTTCTCTGTCCACTTTACTAGTGCCCAGTTGATGATCCCAGCAGTGTATCTTATGGTGGGTACAACCCAGGTGTTAATGGCATTAATGGTATTCCCACTGTTCAGCTTACTCTTCAGTATTTTTCTCACTGTCATATTCCTTACTGACCATGGATTTCACTTGTCCATGCTTGATGTTATTCAGCTGCAGAATGCCAAGGTATTTGAGGGCCTTGAGGATTGGTGTCAATTGATGGCTTGGCCATTAGGCATTTTAATTCCATCACAGTCTATAAATTTACCCTTCTTTCATGCTACTATAGCATTTATCTAGGATAAATATCATGAAACTATCAGAACTGAAGGTCCAAACTTTGGTTGTCAGTGGATGAATTTCTGTTTCAGATTTTCAATAGAGTTTCAAGTTATCCATGTAAAGCAAGTGTGATATTTTTGTTGAGGTTTTCCATATTTGGTAACTCAATTATTGTTGATATTATTTACTGTAATTTGTTATATTCAGATGTTGTGGAAACATTTATATTTTTTATCCACCAATTTTAATTTCACCAATTTAGCTAATGCAATTTTAACATGTGGTTTATGAATGTTTTCAATAGTTTTTTCCCCCGTTGGAATTAAGCTGTAAAATGTAATACAAGCACTTGAAGGCTATGTACATCTTTAGGAAATATTTTTAATTATTATAGTATTTTACCAATTTGGGGCTAAAAATATTATTTTTTCAATTGGGCTGTTCTTTCACAAATGGTTAACTGGTTTTCTAGATATGTACATCCTACTTTCACTTTCACTTTGTGCCGATCATCTACTAACCCTTATCTATAAACTACTAAATGGTCATAAGCATTTATTTAAGCCCCATTCTAATCAGTAAGCTTAGAAATGAGCTATAATGAGTGTTTATAAGGTCAGTGAGCAGATATAAGGAGCCCATTAACTGCACAACTAATGGAAAAGAGAGAAAATTCACAGGCTGTTAATAGAGCATCTCAGCTATGTACAGAAAAAATTGTTCCATATTTTTAATAAAGACCAAATTAAAAAAATGATTTTTAGCTCATAATGAGCACAATACACTAATAAAAAACTAAATTGCCCCCAAAGGTGTACATAGCCTTTAACCTCTTTAGGACACAGGGCGTACAGGTACGCCCTGATGTCCTGGTACTAAAGGACACAGGGCGTACCTATACGCCCTGTGTATTTCCAATCTGCATCATGCGGCGGGCGGTGATCGGAACAAGGTGCCTGCTGAAATCATTGAGCAGGCACCTTGGCTAAATGCAAGGGGCGGCCCTGTGACCGCACCGTGACGGCGATTGCCGCAAACCGCAGGTCAATTCAGACCTGCGGTTTGCGGCTTTTCATGTTGCTGTTGGCGGCAGGTGCCATCAGGTCCCCATGGGGCTGTAGGGGGGACCCAATGGCATGAAAGGCAGCACGATGCCTTCCTGAGGCATTGCTGCTGCCTTCCTGTGACGTGCCTGTGAGATCCAGCCCCCTGGATCTCACAGGCCAGAATCTGTATGAGTAATACACACAGTATTACTCATACAGCCAATGCATTCCAATACAGAAGTATTGGAATGCATTGTAAAGGATTAGACCCCCAAAAGTTGAAGTCCCAAAGTGGGACAAAAAATAAAGTGAAAAATAAAAAAGTTTAAAAAATAAAGGTGTCCCCCCAAAAATTAAAAGGTTCAAGTAAAAATAAACAAAAACATAATTTTCCCAAAATAAAGTAAAAATTTTTGTAAAAAGTAGGGGAAAAAAGAAAAATAGACATATTAGGTATCGCCGTGTGCATATCAACCGGCTCTATAAACATATCACACGACCTAACCCCTCAGATGAACACCGCAAAAAATAAAAACTGTGCTAAATAAACCATTTTTTTGTCACCTGCCATCACAAAAAGCACAACAGCAAGCGATCAAAAAGGCGTACGCCCACCAAAATAGTACCAATCTGTCACCTCAATCCACAAAAAATAAGCACCTACCTTAGACAATCGCCCAAAAAATAAAAATAAATATGGCTCAGAATATGGAGACACTAAAACATAATTTTTATTGTTTTAAAAAAGCTGTTATTGTGTAAAACCTAAATAAACATAACTTTAAAAAAGTATGCATATTAGGTATCGCCCCGTCCGTATCGACCGGCTCTATAAAAATATCACATGACCTAACCCCTCAGATGAACACCGTAAAAAATAAAAAATAAAAACTGTGCTAAATAAAACATTTTTTATCATCTTACATCACAAAAAGTGTAATAGCAAGCGATAAAAAAGTCATATGGAGCCCAAAATAGTGCCAATCGAACCGTCATCTCATCCCTCAAAAAATGAGACCCTACCTAAGATAATCTCCCAAAAACTGAAAAAACTATAGCTCTCAGACTATGGAGACACTAAAACATGATTATAATTTTTTTGTTTCAAAAATTAAATCATTGTGTAAAACTTAAATAAATAAAAAAAAGTATACATATTAGATATTGCTGCATCCGTGACAACATGCTCTATAAAAATACCACATGATCTAACCTGTTAGATGAATTTTGTAAATAACAAAAAAAGTGCCAAAACAGCTATTTCTTGTTACCCTGCCTCACAAAAAGTGCAATAAAGAGCAATCAAAAATCATATGTACCCTATACTAGTACCAACACAACTTCCACCCTATCCCGTAGTTTCTAATATGGGGTCACTTTTTTAGAGTTTGTACTCTAGGGGTGCATCAGGGGCACTTCAAATGGGACATGGTGTCAAAAAACCAGTCCAGCAAAATCTGCCTTCCAAAAACCCTATGGCGTTCCTTTTCTTTATGCGCCCTGCCGTGTGCCCGTACAGTAGTTTACGACCACATATGGGGTGTTTCTGTAAACTACAGAATCAGGGCCATATATATTGAGTTTGGTTTGGCTGTTAACCCTTGCTTTGTAACTGGAAAAAAAATATTAAAATGGAAAAATCTGCCAAGAAATTTTGAAATTTATCTCTATTTTCCATTAATTCTTGTGGAACACCTAAAGGGTTAACAAACTTTGTAAAATCAGTTTTGAATACCTTGAGGGGTGTAGTTTATTTTTCATTTTTGGGTGGTTTCTATTTTATAAGCCTCGCAAAGTGACTTCAGAACAGAACTGGTCCCTAAAAATTGGGTTTTTGAAAATTTCAGAAAAATTTCAAGATTTGCTTCTAAACTTCTAAGCCTTGTAACATCCCCAAAAAATAAAATATCATTCCCAAATGATCCAAACATGAATTAGACATATGGGGAATGTAAAGTAATAACTATTTTAGGAGGTATTAATATGTATTATAGAAGTAGAAAAATTGAAACTTGGACATTTGCATTTTTCCTTTTTTTTTGGTAAATTTGGTATTTTTTTTAAATAAATGAAGTACAATATGTGACGGAAAAACAATCTCAGAATGGCCTGGATAAGTCAAAGTGTTTTAAAGTTATCAGCACTTAAAGTTAAAGTTTTTTGGCAACCACCTGTGCAAATGCAGAGTTCCACTGGTTACTTCATATGAAAGAAATACAGGGTAGGCCTCAGATCAGCTATATAGGCCAAAACCAGTGTTTATTGCAAACATCTGTAGAAATGCAGTATTTCACTGCTTAATTATTAAATAGGTAATCCTGCGCTGTACACAAAAGTGCTCTGGGGCAATAGTACAGTGTTTTTTGGCAACCAACTGTTTAAATGCCAAGTTCCACTGGTTACTTCACATGAAAGAAATACAGGGTAGGCCTTTAGATTTGCTATGTAGGCCGAAACCAGTATTTATTGCAAGAGACTTTAGAAATGCAGTTTTTCACTGCTTAATTATCAAATAGGTAATACTGTGCTGTATGCAAAAGTGTAGTACCGTGTTTTTTGGCAAACAACTGTATAACTGCAGAGTTCCACTGGTTACTTCATATGAAAGAAATACAGGGTAGGCCTCAGATCAGCTATATAGGCCAAAATCTGTGTTTATTGCAAACAACTGTAGAAATGCAGTATTTCACTGCTTAATTATAAAATTGGTAATACTGCGCTGTATGCAAAAGTGCTCTGGAGCAATGGTACAATGTTTTTGGGCAACCAACTGTGTAAATGCAGAGTTCCACTGGTTACTTCACATGAAAGAAATACAGGGTAGGCCTCAGATCAGTTATGTAGGCCAAAACAAGTGTTTATTGCAAACAACTGTAGAAATGCAGTTTTTCCCTGCTTAACTATAATATAGGTAATACTGCATTGTACGCAAATGTATACTGTGACACTAAAACACTTTTTGGGGCAACCAACTATAGAAATGCAGTATTTCACCGCTTAATTATAAAATAGGTAATACTGAGCTGTACGCAAAAGTGCTCTGGGGCAATAGTACAGTGTTTTTTGGCAACCAACTGTGTAAATGCCAAGTTCCACTGGTTACTTCACATGAAAGAAATACAGGGTAGGCCTCAGATTAGCTATATAGGCCAAAACCAGTGTTTATTGCAAATAACTGTAGAAATGCAGTATTTCACTGCTTAATTATAAAATAGGTATTAATACTGAGGTGTACGTAAAAGTGCCCTGTGGCACTATAACAGTTTTTTGGGCAACCAACTATAGAAATGCAGTATTTCACTGCTTAATTATGAAATAGGTAATACTGTGCTGTACGCAAATGTGCACTGTGGCACTAAAATACTTTTTGGGCAACCAACTATAGAAATGCAGTATTTCACTGCTTAATTATAAAATAGGTAATACTGCACTGTACGCAAATGTACACTGTGGCACTAGAACAGTTTTTTGGGCAAACAACTCTAGAAATGCAGTATTTCACTGCTTAATTATAAAATAGGCAATACTGTGCCGTACAGAAAAGTGCTATCTAGCACAAAAATTGTGCTTTTTTAAAGCAGAAAGGTAACGGCACTATTTAACGGTTTTATTGGACTGTCAGATATGCAGTGCCTGTGGCAGACAGATTAAAAGAAAACTAGCTTTAGGGCACAAAAATGTGTGACAGCCTGAGAGACTAACCCTGGGTTCACACCTGAGCGTTTTACAGCGAGTTCAAACGCGCTGTAAAACGCTCAAGACATGAAAACCAATGCTTCCCTATGGGAATGGTTCACACCTGGGCGTTTTACAGCGCGTACGAACGCGCTGTAAAACGCCCGACGCTCAAACAAGTACTTGAGCTTCTTTGGGGCGTTTTGACGCGCGTTTGTGGCCATAGGACACTGCAGTCAATCACACAAACGCGCGTGAAACGCGCGTTTACTATTACAAAAAACGCGCATAAAAACGCGCGACAAAAACGCTCGTAAAACGCGCGTTTGAGAAACGCTCAGGTGTGAACCCAGGGTAATGCAAATGAATAATTTCCAATGCCAGGCATGCACTGCCGGCTGCAGGTGTACTTGACCTGCCAAAAATGGGAATTTCATCTCCACTGAGCTACCAGAACAGAAGTAGACTAATGTCCCTGTCACACAGGCAGTTAATATGCAGTTTCAAGGTGACTGCATTTAACAAATAGCCACCGACGCCGACCTCACTAACAGATGGAGTATCACTGGGTTCAGGGCTAGGTACAATGTTGTAGCATAGCACCCTCAATTATCGCTGTAATGTGCAGATTGTACAACACCAGAATTCTGTCCCAATCTGTCCCTCACAGCAGCAGCTATCCCTACACTGACAAGAGCAGAGTGACGTGCGGCGCTCTGTGACTCCAGCTTATATAGAGGCTGGGTCAAATGCTGCACCTGGCCAATCACAGCCATGCCATTAGTAGAAATGGCTGTGATGGCCTCTTCAGGCAAAGTAGTTAAATGCTTGTTGATTGGCTGCCCTGCAGCCTTTCAAAAAGCGCCAAGAGATCGCCGAACACCGAACCCGAACTTTTACGGAAATGTTCGGGTTCGGGTGCTAAAAATCGTAAAGTTCGGTACGAACCCGAACTTTACAGTTTGGGTTCGCTCAACTCTAGACATGACATCTAAACACAAAAAATAAATAAAGCAGTTTTGTTTTTTTGAAAACCCAAATATCCAAATATTTTTCTGAGATATTCTGAATTTACAGCTAGATATTCCACATTCTAGATTCACATCTATTACATAGTGTAGCAACAAAGAACTTTCTGGCTAAGGAGGCTCTAACAAATCTATAGAGCAAACACAGCCATGCAGAGCTTCAAGGGGCACTGAAGGGGAATTGGACACTTTCTGCCAGGTTAACCAACAGAGCACTTCTGATTGAAGAGATCAAATCAATGGGACACCCAGTGATCAGCTTATCAATGGTGGACAATTATAACAAAAAGAGAATTTCTAAAATGAACACGCCTACAGACATACCAAAAGGCTATTGCATGTTTTCTTTGTAGCATAAAATCAAGGTCTACTGTAGGGAAAGATTTCTTGTGGAAAACTTCTAGTTACCTAACAAAATAAGCACTTGATAAGTACTGCATGACTGCGGTGAAACAAAAGGCTCCTTCCACTTAAAAGGAATTTGCAAAGCATGAGTGGAAATACATTTTTAATTTCTTTTATGTTTGTCATATGTTCTGAAAATGACCTGCCATTCAATCTTTCACAGTTTTGTTCAGCAATCATAGGCAGAAATGTATATATTAGTATGATTTTTTTTTTCCTTGTAGATTTATTATTTTTAGTTTATTTATTTGTAGAGATTGAGTGTATATGCCTTTGTCACAAGAAGCTAGTGTCATCATATGTCATCACACACATAACAGAAATGTCGTTTGTACCATGTCTTGTGATGGTAAGGCAGGAGTACAGAACTTCAACATTGTTTTCCTATAGTATAGGTATTTGATGAGCTTTATTTCTTTGCTAGGAAAGCTAGAGCAAAAGTGGCAGAAATATCCTGTAATAGCAGCCATATTGGCTGTCATCCAAATTTCTCAAGAATCTATGTGACAAAAAGACCTAGAGAACTGTTTTTAAAAACGTACAACTTTTAAATGTTTCTGACTTTATTTAACCCTTTAGCTACCAGTGCCATACATGTACGGCGCTGGAGCAATGTGCAAACATGGCGCCAGCTTGCATGTGTAGTGGGCGTCATGGCCGGCAAATCTCTGCTGCTTCACACAGCAGAGACCTGCGGCTAATTACCTTGACCGCCAATAATGCCAATTGCGGTAATTAAAGGCTTTAGATGCCGTGATCAAGTGAGATCATGGCATCTAAATGTGCAAAAAAAGGGCTTCCCACCATGCAGTCAATGGGGCTGTCGGTAGCTGATGAGGCTGAGCTTCAAGATCATTACAATTTTTTTTTTTAAATGTTAAAAAATATATAAAAAATATATAAAAGTTTTAATCATTCCCTTTCCGTATAATAAAAATATAAATACCTAAATAACAATAAATATAAACATCATGGGTATCACCATGACTGAAAACACCTATGCTATAAAAAAATGATAAATAAAACATTTTAAATACAGCGAATGGCGTAATGGAAAAAAGGGTCAAAATGGCTTATTTGCCATTTTTTCATTGCTTCTCTTAACCAAAAAAATATAATAAAATGTGATCAAAAAGTCAAACACTACAAAATGGTATCAATAAAAACTACAGATTGTCCCACAAAAAATAAACCCCAATACAGCTCAGTAGACATAAGTATAAAAAAGTTAAGGGATTCAGAATATGGCAATGTTTTTTTTTTTAAGCTTAATTTTTTTTTGCACTATTTATACATACAAAACCTATACATATGGGGTATAATTATAATCATACTGATCTAGAGAATGAAGCAGATGGGTCAGTTTTGCCACAAACGAAACGCTGTGGGAACAAAACCCGTAAACGGTGGAGGAATTTATTTTTTTCCAATTCCACCCCATTTGTAATTATTTTACCACTTCCCACTACATGGTATGACATAATTAATGGTGGCATTAGAAAATACAACCCTACATTCCCATCCCCTTCCACAGCCATGCCAGGACCTATAAAATGACCTAATTATACTAAGCTCCTGAGAACAATATCATCCACTGAACAGTCCACCAAACTCAGATGACGAGAAACATGGTGAATATAGAACAACTCTTTTCTCCTTGGTAAGCTGAGAAGAACAGTCTGATGGGCTTACTGACTTCGTCACAAGAAAAGCATTGGAAGCTGTTGTGCTTTTACTGTGTACTTTTATATTGTATACACTTTTCTACTATGCTATTCATCATATATATATATATATATATATATATATATATATACTGTATATATGTATGGGTATACAGTTTAATACTGGTTAATATTTAAGATGATCAGTTTATATTATTAAATGTACTCCTGTGTGCTATGCATTTTTCCTATTATATTCACCTAACTCTAAGTTCTAGATCATTAAAAGCTAAGCCTGTCAAAATGTGAAATGAAATACAAGACCATCACAACTGGAAAAACGCTATGTATGCATACTAGCTCATACTATAAAACCAGTGCATGAAACAATAGCTAATAACAGAAATACCAATTATTTATATCCTATTCCTATACAGCACCAATATTTTCTATATTGTCATCATTCACATTAGTTCCATTCTCCAGTGAAACTATTGATCTAATCTAGCAATCTAAAAGCACTCAATACACATAGAAATCAAATTAATCAGAAGTGTGGGAGTAAATGAAGAACCTAGAGAAAATCCAGTCAAACATGAGGAGATGCCAGAGCAGATGGGACCTCAGAGAAAGTGGCATATATAAGTCTCAAAATTGATGTCTATGAAACCATAACTAGGTTGTTAAAATATTGCATTGGAAGATGCATAAACATAAAACCAATAGTACAAGTCAATGATAATCTGAGTTTTAAAGTATTTTAATTCATGATCTTCATGGTTCCGCGAACAGCATTGGAGACACAATCGCATGGAGGACACTGCTCTACATACATAATAGACATTATTCTCAGCAGCGAAAGTAAAATAAAAATATAATTTTTTGGTCTTAACCATGTATAAAAATGTAGTTCATGGTTACAATGCCTCTTGCATAATAGTTAAAAACGTTATGTATAAAAAAATGGAATTATTTTTCATTATACAATCCTCTGCCAAGTCGATATCATGCTATAGATAACCATATTTTAGCTCCATACTGTTAACTAAAACAGAAAGCTGCTTTGCACTGTGATCTATCAGTGACCTCAATTACATCATATAAGTACAACAATTCAGCATAACTAAACCTGCTTAATACTTCTGTTTTCCATAAAATCTCGCTCTCTTGCTTTTCTTGGCTGCATAATGTGAAATAAAATTCTGTCACAAACTGATATCTGAAATAAAATAGCTTCAACCTGCATTTTTATTATATTACCTTAACCCACATTTCATTTATATTGAAGCACCATCTAATGAATATTTATGAAAGGAGTCAGTAGTACTCGTCCAATGAGAAAACTCTTCATGGCCTGATGCAAATTTACTTATTATTACAAAGATGTTAGTCGTTCAAGGGACAGAAAAAAATGTCAGTCAGGTAATGTTCAAACTAAAAATAATATTGTCTACGTTCAGGGACCGCACCTATCAAAGGAAAATTCCTAGTGAGTTATTTATATGTTAAACCCAAATGATTACTGTGATGTGAGAGTACTATGAGAAAATGCAAAGTATTAATTAAAAATCTACACTGGGGATGAGCATGTATTGCGGTTGTGCATTGATAAGTCAAAGGTATTTGAATATACAGTACACTGAAGAAACGTATAACCAGTAGATAAATCCCTTCGCTCATCGTCAGAATGGCGTTCCTTGGGCCCACACAGTCAGCCCCAACTTATACAGAACATTAGGAGTGAGCAAATCAAGTTTCAGATCTAAGATCCAAAGAATGTATAGTATTAAAATGTATGTGCTTCGGAGAGGCAAAATTTGTTAAAGGCGTTATCCGAGGCTGGAAATGGCCCCCCTTATGCTGATCCCTTCACACTGATTCTACTTACCTGGCTCCCCGCTCCTGTGCTACTCCTGTTCCCTGCACGGCTGCAGCTGCTTCTCCCCGTGCATGGATAAATACATCTGGTGTCGGGGGGAGCAGCCAATGGCAGGCAGCGATGGGGAAGAGCCTCCCTAGCATCACAGGCCATGTTAGGGAGGCTTATCCCCGTCACCACCTGCTATTGGCTTCTCCCCTAAAGCCTCCATGACAACTGCCCCTCCCCTTAACTTAGCTCCAATTATTGTATCAAATCATACTGTGTCACCGCACACAGCCAATCGCTCCCGTCGTATTGTGTTCCCGTGACAATGTCGGGGCTCTACAGCCAAAGCTACATTTATACTGTCACATTGTGCTCTGCAGTGCATTCATGTCAGGTGGCCATTAGATATGAGCACAGTTATCAACAATTCGATTTGGCTGCTTCGCAAAATTTCACAAATAAATTGACTTTGTCACAAATTGCATTCCATTGTATGTAGCGGGTGCAGTGACAGGGAACGGGGATCGCATTGCCCACCATAATTGAACCCCTCAGATGCCATGCTAATTGCTAATCATCACATTTTACATTAAAATTGAGGCCTTTCAGGGGTTAATCAGGGTTAAAAATAATAATAATAATAATAATAATAATACATTCGCACCTTATCCATTTGCTCACGGAGAGGCCATCTTTATTGAAGAAACTGTGTGAAATCACACGACACTGCGTTTTATTTTTTTGCCGCCATTTCAAGAAAAAAAAAAAAATTTACCATGACGTATGAGGAAATTTGATTTTGTGGCGAATACAACTTTTCCTGAAATTCGGATCGAAGTCAATTTGTTTGACTTATATTTGTCAACACTAGTGGCCATCACAAAACAACATATGAAGTCTGAAGAAATTATTGTCACAGCTGTATAAACAAAGCTAGAGGCAATTGTCACTGGAACTCTGATGAGTGCTGTGGTCTCTTGGCAGCTTTCCAAGGATGGTGCCATACATCGTATAGTGGCAATGCTTGGTATTGCAGCTCAGCCCCATTGACTTGAATGGTGCTGAGCTGCAACTAGGCCACATGACCAATGTAAAGTGATGTCACTGGCCTAGGGAGAGGCTGTGGTGCTCAAGGCCTCTTCTAACAGCTGAGCAGAGGGGGTCCTGGTTGTTGCAGCCCTGCAGATACGATACTGATGAACTATCCTGAGGATAAGTCATAAATATCTTTTCCTGGATAACCCCTTTAACATTAAATGGAGAGGGATATACAGTAACAGGAGAGAACTACAACTCCCAGGTAAACCAGACTCTTATTATAGGGTATCAGTAGACATTATAGGGAGAGGGGTATAAGAGGAGAGAACAATAACTCCCAGTATGACCCGACTGTTATAATGGGCTGTCAGAGGATTACAGGGAGTGAGTATAAGGAAAGAAATACAACTTCTAGTATTTAATAACACCATCAATGGTCTCTAACTCAAGAGGTACACTCCTCAAATATATGACATCACACAAACAAAAAGGAGTGCAACCACATCAATTTTCTGAGATTAAAAAATAACATTTTATTTATATCATGGTAAAACAACATGTATTATAGTACATAAATGTGTGTACACAGGGGAAATTCACAGATATGAATCACCTTTTCAACAGACCCATAGCACTAATTATGCCGAGATCTACCCCCTTGCACTGTACTCTCCGGAAACTCCCAGCAAAAATGGATCACACTGAGGGGATCAGAATCTAGGCAAACAATTCAATTGCACGCATGCTATCTATGTAGATCTGTGCCTCACTTATACAGCTCTAATCATCAGATTTAACAAAGCCGAGAAGGTGCACTACCTAACTGTTACATACCAAAATGCAGGGGCTGCGGGCAAGGTGAAGTTACTCCTCAACGCGCGTTTCGCGTATAGTTTGCTTCCTCCGGAGCGAAACTATACGCGAAACGCGCGTGTGATCCATTTTTGCTGGGAGTTTCCGGAGAGTACAGTGCAAGGGGGTAGATCTCGGCATAATTAGTGCTATGGGTCTGTTGAAAAGGTGATTCATATCTGTGATTTGTCCCTGTGTACACACATTTATGTACTATAATACATGTTGTTTTACCATAATATAAATAAAATGTTATTTTTTAATCTCAGAAAATTGATGTGGTTGCACTCCTTTTTGTTTGTGTGAGAACTTCTAGTATTTGACAACTTATAGAAGAACAAATACCACTAATCTTCTCCACTCACTGCACTGAAGCTCTGAAGCCCCCTCAGTGACATCACAAAGGTCCTTCACCACTTCTCTGCACTGCTAAGCATTCTCCTCCTGCACTGGTCAGATGATGATGATATCACTCAGGTCTTTCACCACCACTTATCTCTGTCCACTACTGAGCTATTTGTCCACTGTGTCAGTGCCACTGTAGGGTATATGTGCCAAAACTCCTGCTACCATAGGTGGTGGGCCCTGATAGTAAATAATTTGTCCTCATGCTCTTGCCATACGGCTGCTATGGTCATAGTTACACCTCTGAATTACAGATGTGTCCACTCTTATTTTTCTACAAATTTTGTTATGGGTGAACCCAATTTCTCTCTATACAATGCAATACTTTATTATGACATGCTAGCAAAACAGGTATAGCACAAATAACTTTCAACAGACTATCACAAAATCTTTTTTTTTTCTTTTTTTTTAAGTTGTTGATTTTGCTCCACTCATCTCAGGACTCAAGAGGAAAGGTAAGGAATGATATATTTGTATATGGAAATAAATATATTAAGCATCTTGGCCAATTTTACACATAGAAATAAAAATGCTATATATATTTTTATTGCAACCATAAAAATGTTCACCATTGCGACCATAAAAATAGCAAATCAATAGCATTCATTGCAATTTTATGATGATTTTCATAGTAGTCTCATAAGCCAACTGAGATACAGTTGTAAAGGCTCACACACAAGGGTGAAGACCTTAAGTGATTATCGCCCGGTGGCTCTAACTCCTATTGCTATGAAGTGCTTTGAACAACTTGTCCTCAGGCACATGAAGAGCAAGAGCTGCACCTCCATGGACCAATACCAGAACCTAGAGAGATGGAGTAAGAACAACAACCTCATGCTCCATACCAAGAAAATAAAGGAGCTAATTCTGGATTTTAGGAAGAAGAAACAAAATGGACACCATCCCATTAGCATTAATGGTGGAAACTTGGAGATAGTTCAAAGTTTCAGATTCTTGGGAGTTCATATTAGTCAGGACCTGTCATGGATAAAAAAAAAAACAGAAATGACCAAAAAAGGCCTTCAGCAGCTTTATTTTCTGAGGCGTCTGAAGAAAGCACAACTCCCAAAACAGCTGCTAGTCAATTTTTACAGGTGCACCATATAATCTGTTATCACATACTGCATTACAGTGTGGTACTCCGGCTGCTCTTCTGAGAACAAGAAGACCCTCAAGCGCATCATCAGAATGGCTGGCAGAATCACTGGTACTCAGTTACCATCACTGGATGACATCTTCACTGCTCGCTGCAGCAACAGGGCAAAAATTATCTGCGGGGATCCAACTCACCCGGCCACAGCCTTTTCATCCCCCTACCCTCTGGTAGGCGTCTTAGATCCCTACATGCCCGCACAACTAGGCTGAAGAACAGCTTTTACCCCAAAGCAATCAGTCTCCTAAATGCTCGGAGATTATTGCCCCTTCCTAGGATAGAAACTACCACAGACTGAAAGTGACTGCTACATTCATGACCCCATGATGACCTCTTGTCTGCAGTGGTGTCTGAATCAGTGTGTATATATACTCACAAGCACTTCCTACTTTGCTCTTGCTATATATATGCTGTGAACTGTGAATAGTAATGCCTTCTAGTGCAATGTTTTGTTTTTTTCTAGTGTAATGCTTTAGTTTAAATGTCAGTTCTTGTTCCTCTGTCCATGGCATCTAGGATTGCACCAAACAACATTTCATTGTATTGTACATGGTATTACATTGTATTGTACAGTGACAATAAAGGCATCTTATCTTATCACATTTGAATTCTCTTACTATCAAGAAAGCTATTCACTTACAAACTTCACTTATTGCGAAGCACTCCCCAAAAAAGTCTACAATCTCACCTCAACTTTTGTAATAAATGTAGAATTTACATTTTACATTTACATTTTAAGACATTGTAGGCACAGTGGCCCACATTTAATAATGCAAGTGCACCTACATATTGTTATAAATTGCACCACAATTTGGCACATTTAGCTTTAGAAAAATCGACTAAGTTAAGCTTGCCAAGGCGGCAAGGCTTACTTGAAAAAGGGTGTGACCTAGAATGCATCATTTTTACACCAAAATTGCACTACAACACAGATATAAATTCTATTTCAAAGTAAGCCAACTTATATGGGAAGATTCATCAAAGCTACAGTACCAATTAGATTCCAGCTCTAATTTTTCAGAAGCCCTTTAAAAAATATAAGCAATCATCTGATTATATGCTCTAGCCAACTGCTTCATTTTTCCTTTCCACCAATTTTGATAATTTTTCATCATTAGGTGTCTAGTCATATACAAAATCATCCAGCCTGAGCCACTGTGATACATTTGGGGAGTCATTTATTAAGGTCGGCCTTTAGGAAGCTAGAAGGCTTTTGGAACAATGTTTTGTTGATGAATGAGACCAAAGTAGAACTTTTTGGTTTCGATGAGAAGTGCTGCTAGGGTGGATTCACATATACGTGTACAGTAGATTTTTCAACACCTATTTTTAGCTGTTTTTGCACCCGTTTTTTAGTATATTGTTTTGTTGCAAACATTCCAGCTCCAGATGTTAGCTGAAAATCTATTTGAAATATAAAATGCTGGACACACAAGCATTTTGTGGCCAGTGACGTTTTTATTTTCCCGTCCGGTGGTGTATTTTGTGTCTTTTGTGTATTTTGATATTTGAAACTATGGTGCTTTTTTGGGGCATTTTTCCATCTCTTTCCCTATAGGAAAAAAGTCCTGAAAAAACAACATCCACACATTTGCTTTTAAATAAATTGCACTTAAAGGGGTTGTCTGGGTTCAGAGCGGAACCTGCACATACCCATAATTTCACCCAGTCAGCACCCTGATGTTACATTTCATGCTCCGATGCTCTCCCTTGCCCTGTGCTGGATCACGCAGGGCAAGATCACGCAGGGCAAGGGCTCTTTTATTTACAATAGCACACTATAGGCTTCTGCCCAGCAGTGTGTTCAGGGACGCCACCAGCTCTGATGGGCGGGCTTTAGCGCTGCCCAAGCCATTTTACATGCTAGGGCAGCGCTAAAGCCCACCCATCAGTGTGGGTGATGTTACCGGGTTTACTGCTGGGCAGAAGCCTCTGCCTGGCAGCCCCATGAAGAGCTCAGTTCGTCACCAGAACTGCTCCAGAAAATGCCTTTGCCCTGTGCTATTTAGAGCAGGGCAAATGAGAGCATCAGAGCAAGTCAGGGGAGCTGCCTGGGTGAAAATGGGGATATGTACGGGTTCAGCTCTGAACCCAGACAACCCCTTTAAATAATGCTAAAAAAAAAGTGCTATATGGAAAAAAAACACTGAATTTGTGCTTGAAGGAGGCCATACATAACACAGTCATGTATTATCCATGAGCTTTGATACTGTATGCCCATCTATGTAGGTTTTCTACGCAAAAGCAGGAACAAAATTCCAAAATATTCCAAAATATTCCAAAATACTATATTAATTAGTGATAATTGATATCATAATTATTTCTGATTACATCTTGGAAACATTTTAAGTCAAATATACTCTTATTTGTTCTAATTCTATAGTCAGCTGCCACCAGATCTTAAAAGAATATATTATGTGGAGAAACAATATAATTGTAGCGACAACTAAAACGGACTTCACAGTTAAGAATGACAAGATAATAGCCAAGAATAAAATGTAGTGTTTGATTAGGATATTCAAAACTACAAGAGTTCAATCACCAAAATTCTACATAAAGCCTTAACTGAAAATTTAGCAAAGTAATAGCGAGTAGCTAAAATTCTGCAATGTTGACCATTCATATTTACCATTACTCTTCTTTACTTAACTGAACTGCTTTTTTTTTTGTTTGTTATATGTCATTTTTATCATTCTGATTCTTACAGAATGTTTTAATATTATATCATTCACATATATAGTTGTATGTATATGTTTGTAATTTAAAGGGAACCTGTCACCGGGATTTTGGGTATAGAGCTGAGGACATGGGTTGCTAGATGGCCACTAGCACATCTGCAATACTCAGTCCCCATAGCTCTGTGGGCTTTTATTGTGCAAAAAAAAAAACAATTTGATACATATGCAAATTAACCTGAGATGAGTCCTGTCCCTGACTCATCTCACATACAGGACTCATCTCAGGTTAATTTGCATATGTATCAAATCGTTTTTTTTATACAATAAAAGCACACAGAGCTATGGGGACTGAGTATTACAGATGTGCTAGCGGCCATCTAGCAACCCATGTCCTCAGCTCTATACCCAAAATCCCGGTGACAGGTTCCCTTTAAGTATGATTCATACAATTTAGTAAATACTTAAAGGGGTTATAAGAGATGTGCCTGTGAGGCGCACGTGTCCTAAATTGGATCCTGCAGCGTAAGCGTGAGTTTGAATCCCTCGCCAAAGCACTTGTTAGAGATTCAGATTTCTCATGTTCTAACCCCAGACTGAGATCACATGCTCAATGTGTGGCACGTAATCCAGGAAGTAGCAGCTGCACAGGATCGCGGCACATCTTGGATAACTCCTTTAAGCGCAAATTTACTAATGTAATTATTCCTAGCCATCTTAAAATGAGCTACGATTTGTTACATTTTCGGAACACAGTATTGCATCAAGTTTTCGATTTTGGAAACACATGTGCCTCATTTATGGTGGTTTTTGCAACTAAGTTTCTGTTCAAAGTGCTACTGTAGTTCAGACTGTGCTCTTCTCACCACTAGGGCCAATGAAAACAGAGTTAACAGAGAATAAATCTAGGGTTGCACAGTGACTTATGGAAGAATGACATTGTTTGCAAATGTACAGTAACACGGTCGACTGCAATTAAAGGGGTATTCTCATCTTAATGATCACTGTTAAATCTGTTAATGATTTGACAGTGATCATTTTTCTAAATACATTTATTACCCAATTCCCACCTTTTTTTAGAAAATAAGTCCCCTCTTACCTGATGTTGTCTTTGGTCTCCCCTGGTTACGGCCACCTCTCCTGTAGAATCCCGCCGGGCCGAGCTTGCGCAGAAGACTGAAGATTCTCTCTCGGTCAGACCGCGCAATGTCCTGAACGCGCATGCGCCATGATGACTTCTTCCTGGCCAGTATAGTACAGAGCCGCGAATGCGCATGCCGACTCTGTACTATACAGGCCAGGAATAAGTCACCATGGCACATGCGCGACGGCCTGCGCGTTCAGGACATTGAGCGGCCGGGATGGGAGAAAATCTTCAGTCTTCTGCGCAAGTGTGGCCCGGCCAGGAGAAGAATCCAGGAAGTGAACGTCGCGCTCAAGGAAGGTAAGTATGAAAAGGGAAGATGAGAATACCCCTTTAACGATAGTGATTGTGGATGTCGAGAAATCCACATGTACTGTAGTGAAACAGTAACCTGCAAATTGCCATTCAACTACATTCCATTTAATAGCTGTGACGTAGTGGCACACCATTTGGGATCCTATGTCACAGGATCACAAGTTGCCATGTAGCTAGTTTCAATTCTGTGTTTTTAAATCCGACAGCCTTCCCAATTTTACAGTATCTGGCATAACCAATCACAGCCACACCTCATTCACTATAATGGGATTTAGCTGGGACACCATTAAAGTGGATGAAGATCTGGCAGTGCACGGCCCTATCTGGCTATGCCAGATATGGTGAACCCCGGCAGGCTGTTCCTCTATCAGAACAACCTGCTGAATTTAAAGGCGCAAATGTGGTAGTAGCCATAGAACCACAACGGCATCTTCAAGCCACAGGCAAGAACTTTTGAAATACATCAACTATATATATATATATATATATATATATATATATATGTATATATAGTTTTCCTTTTAACCTAAAGTGATTGTTCCATTACAACTTATCCCCTATTCACAAGATAGGGGATAAATGTCTGATTGGTAGGGGTTTGACCGCTGGGGCCCCAGCTGATCACAAGAATGGGGGCTTGTGTTCCCCATTTGAACAGAATGCCAGGCATGCATGCAAATCCTGAACTTAAATCAAGTGCTTAACAGCCCCATAGGACTGAAATAAACAGCGGCGCACATGCATCTCTGCCACTCCATTAAAATTAAGGAATATGGACCCTCATTCTCATGATCATCGGGAGCCTCACCAGTCACTTAGCCCCTATCTTATGGATAGGGAATAAGTTGTAATGGTACCACCCCTTTAAGTTGAAATAGATAATAAAAAAAATATTGTGAATAATAATACAGTAACAAAGGCAAAATAACACTCCTGTATGTCTGTAAATGCCTAAACTCTATATTATTAAATGTGGCAGGAAATCTTTCAGAAAGCAGATAACGCATGAGATGAATACAGATCTGTGATTAAACCTAGACAGGTAGATTAGTGCTGTACTGATTAATAATGAACTTTAGTGAGGTCTCGGTTGCACAGATTCCGAGCCCCCGAAGTATAGTGGTAAGCTGTGTTCTCATTATAGCTGATGTGTATTGAACAAACATATATTCCTTTTTTTCTTTGGGTCGGAAAGTGACAGGTATTGGCTTATTCTCCAAAGAGAAGCTTTCTACATTTTCAATCTTGATTTCATTACACCTACAGGCTTAAATGCTGAGCTGTTGAGCTTGCTTCATGGAGCATAGGATGTAGTGACTGGCTGTCCATAAAATTATATTGTGTGCATCTTGTTGTTAGACCATTTACTCCCATGCTAGTATTTGATATTTATTCTGGATTATTGTATTTCTTTGCACTATATTAGTTTATTAAACTCCTGTATGTTTTAGTAAGCTAAAATTCATCATCTTGGAATTTAAAGACCATAAACACTAAAGATATTTGCACATGGGTGCAGGTTTACTAACAAAAAATTCACAAAGATTTCCATGTGGTTTTCTGTGCGTTTCCGTGCCAAAACTGAACCAAATACCTCATGTGGTACTTGCGGATTTTGGCGCACACAGGACCCCCAAAGAGCTGGTGGGGTTCAGCTAAATGTAATTTACATTTTTGTTTTACTTTAGGTAAAATGTATGAACAGTTATAACTTCTCCCTGGTCCCGTAAGTTCTTAGATAATGGGGTGGCTTTCTTTTAAAAACAGAATTTTGCTTGGGAAAACCCCCTTTAATAATATTTATTTTGATTGATGTCTGTTATAGGATACGTAGATAATAAAGTTAATAATATACTTTAGTTACCCTAATGTTTTATGCCATTCTCATGCAGCGGTACAATTTGGAAGGAAGTTCTACAATGGCCTTTAAAATATTTTTAACTGACTGGCCAATTCACCAGATTGTCAAATTCACAAATTTATCGCAACATAGGATACACTGGGAAAAAATATTCTCTTTTGAAGAACAAACCTTAAGCCTGTCTCATTGATTCATACTTGCAATCAATCCTAATTTTGCCCGAGCAATCCAGTGACTTTGCCAACAAAGAGGAGTGGGGCATTTGCAAGATCTGTCCCGAAGTGGGTGTTGTGGTGGGTATTTTGAGTAGTTTCTCAATAGACCAAAGTCAGAGCTTAATTGTCCCGATGTTGTTAAATATGTTGATTGTCTCAATGCACTTGAAGAACAACCAAACTGAATTGTTTGGCGAAACTTTGAGGTCTCCAAATACAATTGCATATACATGAAAATACGAAAAAAACAGCTTCCTCCTAAATTCTTTTTTTATATTCAACCAAAAAATACCAAAGAAAAACAGTTCTGAAGTAAAACAGAAATAAATACAGCACATGTTCTAAAGGAATGGATTCAAGTGATCAAAGCAGTGCTGCAACCATGTTTCCTCAATGTTTACCTTAGGCCTCTTGCACACGACCGTATGTTTTTTTCTGTATTTTGTGGTCTGTTTTTCACTGATCTGTTTTTCAGTTTTTTTATTAGTTTCAGTAGTGTTTCCGCTTCCATTCCATTTTGCGGTTTCGTTTTTCCATTTGGTTTCCGTTTGTGATCCGTTTGTTGCGGATCGCAAATGGAAACGGAAGCATATACTAATGTTTAAACAGTAAGTACATAAAAAAATTGGGATGGGCATAAAATTTTCAATAGATGGTTTTGCAAAAACAGAACGGATATGGAAGACATACGGACATACTGATTCTGTATGCATTCCGTTTTTATTGCAGACCCATTGACTTGAATGGAGCCACGGATCGTTATTTGGGGGCAATAATAGGACAAGTGCTATCTTTCAGTGGAATGGAAATACGGAAATCCATTGAAATGAATGTTTCTGCATACAGAGCGCAAACAGAATCCGCAAGAACGGAACGGAAACAGAAAAAAAAATTGTGTGCAAGAGGCCTTATACTGAGCCTATCTCATGTTAACCCCTTACAGATCAGAAAACAGGTAGACAGAGGGTTTTAAGTTCTTTGTTAAAACTTGAACCGAAATGCGTTTTTCCCTGAGGCAATACCTTAAAAATCTTTTTGGCCATAAGCTTCTGAATAATTCATTACATGCTACTATGCAAACAGGAAATAAATCATTCTCTTTGAGTTACTGCTTTAGGCTTACAGCCAATGTGATACCTACATTATAAACACATGTATAAGAGTAAATAATGTGCAGTTGCTGCTTCTAGGGCCACATATATTGCTAAAATAATGAGGATATCCATTACCGCCATTGTCATGTTTTATTAATACACCACTATATTCTACAGCACTATATGTTCAAGGAAAACACACACAAAAAAACAAGCAACATATGCCCAATTGTATAACAAGAGGTAATTGTGTGTTTCTAACGCTTTCAATTAAAAGTACCAAGATTTGGCCTTGACAAATACATTTCTAAGAATGCTAGTTCATTAAATGGGCAAATACACCTTAAAGGGAATGTGTCATCAGAAAATGACCTATTTGTTAAGTCAAGTTTTTAATGTTAAAGAGGACCTTTCACCGATTATTACAATGTGAACTAAGTATACAGACATGTAGAGCGGCGCCCGGGGATCTCACTGCACTTACTATTATCCCCGGGCGCCGCTCCATTCTCCTGCTATGCCCTCCGGTATCTCCGCTCACTAAGTTATAGTAGGCGGAGATTTCAGTCACTAAGTTATGGTAGGCGGAGTCTGCCCTTGTTCTGCTCTAGCGCTGGCCAATCGCAGCGCAGAGCTCACAGTCTGGGAGGTTATTTTCTCCCATGCTGTGAGCTCTGCAATGCGATTGGCCAGCGCTACAGAAGAACAAGGGCAGACTCCGCCTACTATAACTTAGTGAGCTGAGATACTGGAGGGCATAGCAGGAGAACGGAGCGGCGCCCGGGGATAATAGTAAGTGCAGTGAGATCCCCGGGCGCTGCTCTCCGTGTCTGTATTCTTAGTTCACAGTGTAATAATCGGTGAAAGGTCCTCTTTAAACATATTTTCCACATCATTATCTAGAATAGGAAAACAACACTAAAATACTGCAGATTGCCCACTGACCAGTAATTCTAATAGTAAGTGCAACTTCTTGGTCTGTACAGACCACTTTTCAGCAATCATATCATTATCATCATAGGGAAGATTACATTGACAAATATCACCTGTAGGTAGATAACACAGGATCCCAGCATTCACAATGTGTGATGTCACAGCTTATCTTCTCTTTCCTTGTACAGTGACCTCTTCTAAGGTGACAGAGCATGCCTATATAACTCATACATAGATGTTAATGAGGTCCCCTCCAGTCCATTGTGTATAGACATGCCCTATGGTGGCTGCTGTAAAGCATATCTCTAAATGTTGTTAAGAACATATCAGGCAGCCCCATAATCATATTGTAAAATAATAAATCTACATTCAGAAAATAAAAACCCATAACAAAAGAATATGTGTCACTATCTGGTTTTAACTGCCAGAAAAAAAATATAGGTGACACATTCCTTTCCCTGATAATAAAGGCATCACTGTTTAAACAAATAACACCCGAACGCTTGCCGGCCATACGCATTACAAAGCAGTACAGAACACTCATTTGGAAGACAGCTACTGCTCTAAACATGCCCACAAGCATGCATGCTCAGCTTGGTCGAGCATACATGCTCTCTCATTAAAGATAGGTCAGTAAATCCACTTATGGTGGTAGCCTATCTTTGAAAACAAAAGGAACAGATCTGATATCTGCTGTCAGGGGAAAAATGGAGGTCCTCATACAAATTTCATGATTGTTGGGTTTGATCGTCATTGATCTAATCTGTATGACCATCTTAAGTATCACCATTGGTATATACAAGTTTGCTTTAGACAAAGAGTTGAGTCTATCACACACATGATGCATGCAGGTTGGAACATCAACAGCATATCTCAATGGAATATTGCTCTCACTGGAACAGATTCTGCATATTGGGATATGCAATGGTGGGCTCCCCCAGATGCTAGAAGCTAAATATCTAGCGTGTTTGCTTTTCCATATATTTTCAACATTTTTTTCTGTAATACTCTTATATATCTTTTGATGCCTTCTGATCTTGTATATCTTGTTTGACTATAGTTTTGAGCGAATCAAAGGCAAAATATTTGATTTCGATCAGAATTTCAGGGGAAAAAATCTATTCATAACAAAGCCGAATGTCCTCTCTCTTGGTGGTAACCAATCAATTTTCCCACAGCTGAGACCGACACCTATATCAAGAATGGAGCGGGGAAGGTGGTGGCTGGAGGACCCCGGAGTCCAGCAAACTCCATGTGCTTTCCTGATTAAAATAAATGGGAGCGCACCGCGCATGTGTAGCAACCACTCCCATTGATTTCTATAGGGCCGATGGAAATAGTCAAGCTAGCTCTCAGGTATTTTCGGCGGTCCCATAGAAATGAATGAAGAGTGGCTGTGCATGCACAGTGCACCCTCCACTACTTTCAGGGCCCCGTTCTCTGTGTAAGTGCGGATTCCAGCACCCACACCTATCAGACAACGGGGGCATATCCTAGTAAAATGCCCTTATTGTCTGAGATGGGAATACCCCTTTAATGTGTCCTGAAAAGCTATGGATGGCATTATGGTCTCGCTTGTCAAATTCTGATTCTATCAAATCAATTTGTTTATCTAACAAATGTAAAGTCCTTTAAATTTAGAAAATGAATGGTCCATAAATGCTGCTAATCTGGCATATGACCAGAATTCACCTTGAGGTGGCACATCCTATCTTTTGCAGTCAATGATGAACTAACAAACATGTGAAAGTTCTTATACTACAATGACGCCCATAGGACACTTTATCAGAGTAGACCTCTTGTATTATAATGGCCATAATTAGTATTGAGAGAAGTGAAGTGAAGCAAATTCACTTTGATCCAAATTTCTGGAAAAATGTAATTCACCACAAAGCCGAATTTCCTTGCGCTTTGTGGTAATGAACCAATTTTTCCTGAACTGGCAGTAAAAAACAAACAAAAAAACTCACCCATTCACTTCAGAGAAGCCGTTGCGGCCATCTCTATTGAAGAAAACCGTGTACGGTGATATGATAACATCACCACGTCATCACGCAAGCCGGGTGCAATGACATTATCACTGCCGAAGCAACCAAATCAAATTTTTGATAACGTCTCTCATCTCTAGATATAATGACAGCAACATGCAATCTGATAAATGTTAGAACTATAAGAAAGAGGGCACTAAAGAGAAGATAACTCTTATGTGTAGAGGCTCACTAAAGAGAATCTGTCACCAGAAAAGACCCCTTTCATTCAGGACATCTGTTAGGCTACTTTCACACTAGCGTTCGATCGGATCCGTTCTGAACGGATCCGATCATATTAATGCAGACGGAGGCTCCGTTCAGAACGGATCCGTCTGCATTAAAATGGCAAAAAAAAGCTAAGTGTGAAAATAGCCTCGGACGGATCCGTCCAGACTTTCAATGTAAAGTCAATGGGGGACGGATCCGCTTGAAGATTGAGCCATATTGTGGCATCTTCAAACGGATCCGTCCCCATTGACTTACATTGTAAGTCTGGACGGATCCGCACGCCTCCGCACGGCCAGGCGGACACCGGAACGCTGCAAGCAGCGTTCAGCTGTCCGCCTGTCCGCGCGGAGGCGAGCGGAGCGGAGGCTGAACGCCGCCAGACTGATGCAGTCTGAGCGGATCCGCATCCTTTCAGACTGCATCAGGGCTGGACGGAGGCGTTCGGGTCCGCTCGTGAGCCCCTTCAAACGGAGCTCACGAGCGGACACCCGAACGCTAGTGTGAAAGCAGCCTTAGGTGTCCTACAGCTCTATTCACACCACGGTTGAGCCCTGCATTTGACCTGTACCCTTTGTATAGTAAATAAGAGCCTACAGGAGAATGGCTGAGCAGAACCATGTTGCTATATCTTTGTTACATTACTTGCACCCGCTGACTTTCTCTTTTTAATCAAAGGAAGCTGAACTGTTTGAAACGGCAGATAATAAACCCCTCAATTATAAAGAGAATTGTCATCAGACATTACGGGGGAGACTTAACAAAACTGGCTTAGTTTTCCATAGCAACCAACCAGATTTATCATTTTATTTCATAAAGGAGCTCTGAAAAATGAAAGGTGGAATCCGATTGGTTGCTATGGGTAACTAATCCAGTTTTCCTTTACACCAATTTTAACGATTCTCCCCCCAAAAGTTTCTATTGAAGCAAAATATTTACCAGGACAATTATGAACAGATTCTCATAATTACATTTCTAGACACATTTCTAGGGGATGGTGGCAGAGATGCATATAACCAGTAACACATCTGCAGGATCCTTCCAGTTTAATATATCCTCAATTTGGTAACTTTATATATGACCCAACGCAAAGGAACAACCTCCGCTTTTACAATACCTTCAAAATTATTTAGTAAGCCAACATAGCCAGCAGTGTTTTATGTACTTGTTCCCAAGTCAGCTCGTTGTTTTTCCCCTGTCCCATTATTTTTCCATATTTTAATAGCTATAAAAACAGAATAGCAGCAATGTAGTGGTGATCAGAGGTCTAAGAACAAGCTAAGACTGGAAGATATAAAAATCTTGTTATACAATATGGTATGTACGTAATGACACAGAACAGCTTTTCCCATAGCCCTTCATATAATTTTGTGTACTACTTTCCCACTCATTCGCAGAGCAATTATGGACAGAACAACAATTTAATTTGTTTAACCTCTTAAAACGTAGCTATTTTGGGCTTTAAGTACACAGCTTTTATTTTTCCGTTTTTCATCACTGTGTTCTGAGACATGAGATTTCCATTTTTCCATTGATGTAGCTGAATGATAGATTTTTTCTAGTCAATTTTTACTTTTTAATAATACCATTTTAGGGCACAAATAATGAATTATCTTTTTTTTTTATTATTATTATATTCTGTGCCAGAACAATTACAACAATCACAAGTACATATAGGTTTTTTTTTTTAAGTTATGTAAGGACTTGATTATCATGGGACGCCTTGTAGTTTTTACTGGTATCATTTTGGGATGCATAACATTTTTTTATTGCTTTTTTTGTAGCGAATAAGCAAAAAGCAGATACTCTAGAGTAGTTTTTGTTTTTACATTGTTCACCACATTGGATAAATTACATGATAATTGCATAGTGCAGTTCATTACAGATGCGGCTATACAAAATATGTGATAGAGATTTTATATATTAAATTTTTTTCCGTTGAAAAGAGTTTTTCAAATAAAAAAAAGCTATTTTTTTAACCTGGAATTTTTTATTTGATATGTTTTTATTTAACCATTTAATAGTCCCACAAGTGGATTATAATAGGTAATCTTTTGATTCTTCTTCTAAAATACATTGCTATATTCCTGTAGTGCAGCTAAGCTCCAACACTCCAGCCATGCTCCATTCATTTCCATGGAGTTCTGAGAATGGGCAAACAAGTATACATCTTCGGAGTCGTAGTTTTACCACAGCTGGAGTGCCGTAGGTTAGCCATTACAGCTATAGTAGAATGCATTTTAATATCAGTCCTGAACTGCCCCAGCAGGCTGCGTCAGAAATGTATGGCATGCTGGGACACTCTAGAGCAGGCATGCTCAGCCTGCGGCCCTCCAGCTGTTGCAAAACTACAACTTCCAGCATGTCTGAACAGCCTACAGCTATCAGACTACAGCAGAGCATTGTGGGAGTTGTAGTTTTACAACAGCTGGAGGGCCGCAGGTTGAGCATGCCTGCTCTAGAGGAATGCCTGGGGTCTTCACTAGGCCCCAGCCTGTTTACACATTGGCACCCTACAATTTCATTTGTGAGGTGCTGATGGTAGACAGAGTGAGTCTGCTCCCTCTGTAGACACTTACATGCCGTGAGCATTATCGTCTGTGGCATGTAAGGGTTTAAACATTAGAGTAGGTGCATGATCCAGCCGAAAGACCCTTTGTGACCACTGAGATATAACAAATCGCTATGGTAAACAATTGAGTTAAACAAATTTATTGAATTTATATCGGGTCTGAATAAATACTACCTGAATCAAAAGAGCTCAGATTGCCCTGAAAATGTATGTTTTGACACTCCGGGGACTGCATTCAACCCCGTTCAAGCTCTTAAATGCCAAGAAAGATTTGGGAATGTGACAGTGACATATAAGAATCCAAATATTCGGGAAATTTGAGATACATTTCATCAGTTTAAAATCGATTCACTCATATCTAGTACTGAAAGTATGTGGAAGGACTGAAAACTGCATGGAAAACACTTCTGATCATATGAGGTTCTACATCTAAAAATATGCCGGTTCTTTAACCAAAGTGATTACAAATGTCACCAAGATGAAGCAATAATCTCAGACCCTGACATCACTGATATTGTATCTTATTTAGTGTACCTCAACATGTCTTTTGTCACATGATCAAACATAATTGCTGTTACTGTAGTACTATGATAAATTATCCTGTCTCAGAAATGTATACCTCAATGTCACTGAAGATGCCTAATTTAAGCTTTTCCCAATTTCATATTAAAGTCTGAACTTTCCTGGTGGACACATTAATAATGAGTGTTATATGCAGTTGCATACCCAGAAACTTTTAGTTTTGTCACCAGTGAGAGAATTGCAGGTCCTTCTATGTACTTAATTACGTATTGCTATGGTGTCTAGAGGGCTATTTTATGTTTTAATGCATTTTGTGAATTCCATTGAGTTTTTATCTCTTCTTTTAGAAGCTATTCCAGCTGAGGTTAATATGGATTTATTTCAGGTCTAGTTACTTTCATATTACCATCGACTGATAATGGAGATAAATTGCCTGACTTTACAGAGCCAGCAATGTAAACCTGTTACGAAAGCAACGGCGCCTGTAATGATCCAAACAATTATTTATACTGAATTAATATATTCTTAGTTTTTGGAAAACACACAATTTGACCTAACACCAGAAACATTTCTTTCTAAAATGCATAACAATTATTCACTTTCAACACAAAAAAGCCCAAGTATACAAGGCTATTTCTACTATGAAATAAAAACCTACTACTGGGGGCAGTACCAAAAATGTATGTTCCAGCCACTAACCTAATCCTTGTTCTATCTCCTCACAAAAAGTCACCTCCCTACAGTCAGACTAGAAAAATCATTGTATCTATATGATGAAGAATAGGAAGTACAGGGCCTTATTTCTTCTTTACCTACAGTATCAGAATTATCACTTGATACCTGTAACAAACTATTTTACACAATGTTACTGACATTTTTGCATAATATCACAGAATGTGTGTGAGAAAATCTTGAATTTGATTATGGACTTTCCCAAAAATAACCATGTCATAAATGGTTACTGAATAATTAGACTTATATGGGCTCCAGTATGCTTAAGAGTAGCTTCATGACAACAGACTGAAACCCAAAAATGGATCTAACAGGAATGAAAAGTCCTATATTTATATTTCACATTTCCTTAGAATTGGTTCCTGGCTTTGGCTAAAATAAACTGCATTAAAAACTGCATGGGTTGCAATCCATAATTCTGGTTTCAAAAAGTGACAAAATAGGACTCTATGGGCCAGATTTATCATGACTCTGACAGCTCACTCCACTTTCACATATGGCTAAAGTCAGTTTTAGCCAAGTCAGATTTATGATCGGCCCTTTAAGACTGTAATAAATGTGGTTTGACGGTAGCAGTTTATCCGTCAGTATACAGCTTTACAAAAGTCGCACATCTTTACGAAAAAGTCGCACGTCTTTACGAAAAAGTTGCATGTTCTATTAAAAAGTCTCATAAGATAAGCATGGTCCTCACTGGAGTGAAATTGCGCAATTTTTTTGCGACTTTTTTGCGACTTTTTAAATAGTCTCAACAGTAAATCTGTCTAGAGATTAATTTACATAAGAAAACACGCCCACTTCCAGAAAACTGCCGAGCATAGTGCAGAGCAGAAAAAAGTCGCAAATTTTTGCGCAGTTTTAGTGATTGCGCAAAAATTTGAGTTGAGCTAATGATAAATCTGGCCCTATGACTTTTTCGACTTTTTAACATTTTGTAACATTTTGCATTTTTATGTACAGTTAACTTTTCAAGCAAGCCACACTTATAAACCATGGCCCTGATTTATCATGCCTTCACTTCAGAATTCAGGAGCTTTTGTGACTTTTTGGGCTTACTTGCAGAAACATTTTGCAACTTCTTGCAGAAAAGTCAGCAGTGTGTATGTTCCCCCTGAATGAGGACATTTCTATTAATATTTAAGATAAAAGGAATGTGAAAGAAATAGCCAAGTAGGAGTAGGGGCATCTTCTGAATGCAGATCAGTCCAGGGAATCTTCTATTTAGGGAGATTATAATAACAAATAAGGGATAAAACATATATATCATGTATAAGACCAAAATTCCAGGAAAGAGTTTGTATTTTCCTGTGCACTTCTGTATCATCAATTGTAATATTTTATTAATGGAAATTTCATACTATTCAGATATTCATGTTATTAATTAAATTATTTCAAAGAACACAAAAGAGAAGTTTCAATTAAGGGGAATGAGAAAAATGGGGTATATTAAACCAAAGAGTTAGCTGCAATGCTCTTATAAAAATCCAGGTAATTAATGGCGCAAAACAATTTACATTTATTAACAAAAACCTAATTTATATACAACTACATGTAAAAGTTTTGTTCTATTTTGAACAAACAAATGAAAGGCACCTAAAAATATAAAAAAAAAATAATAATAAATTCTCTATTCTCTATATTTTATGTCCTAACACTTCTTTACTAGTAAAAAAAAAAAAAATGATTGTTTAAGGCAACTACATTTTTTGCTGTGTTTTTTGTGCTTTTTATGGATTTGACTTCAAGATGGCTGTGTGAACTATTTTTCTTCCACTTTTAATCCCTATAGTGAAAGGGATGTAATAATGTCTATAAAAATATCAGAAATACAGCATGCTGCATTTTTGAAAGGAAAGACAAAAAAGCAACCTAATTAACAAAAACATTTGTAGCAAAAAAAACACCTTTGGTTCCTGTGTAAAAAAAAAAAAATGTAGGTGCAAAAAAAAATGTTTGAAAGCATCCTAAGGCCTTGTTCACATTTTTATGTTTGTTTGGAAAAATCCATACATGAAGGATCCGTGTTTGGTCCATATGTTTTTTGCCTTCCATGTGTCATCCGTATTCTATGGAAGCTGTTCAGCTAAAAATTAATTTCCAGGTCATCTCCTACCAGTGATCATTGAAAAACGGACCAAACATGTGAACAAGGCCTAAAGAAGCATTGATTATATAGTCGTTAAATTAGTGATGAGCGAACTAGGTTCATGCTGCTTTGACTAACCTAGTTTGGTCATCTACATGACTCCAGATTTGTAGTTCCATACATGTATAAAATGTATTGCCACTGATAAGGCTCTTTCAATATGGCCGCCATAAACACAAGACTTTATTTGTCTTGTTCATGGGCCAGTACTGTAAGTTGCAGCACATGCATTAATATACTACATTACAAATCCGAACCCGGGTTCGTGGCATGTGCCACAAACAGTAAGAAAGCCAGATTCAAATTCGTAATGTAATATATTAATGCATGTGCCACTACTTACAGTAACGGTGCATGCAGAAGACAAATGAAGTCATGCGTTACTGGTGGCCATACTGAAAGACCTTCATTGGAGGAAATACATTTGTATGGAGTTTGGGATTGCGAGCCATGTAGATGACTGAATCTGGTTCTTCAAAGCAGCATGAATCTGGTTCCCTCATCATTACACTAAATGCAATTTTGCGAAATATGCGAAATGTCTACATTACTGGTTTTAGATTTTTATATATGTAGCGTAACCAAGCAGGTTAAATATGTTTTAATGGATTTTTAGTCTAAATACGGTTTATGTGCACATCCAGGAAAGTTCACTTTAATAAAATATTCACAGCAAAAATGAGTGGGAAAATATCTTTAAGGGTCAACATAAAAATACAACAAAAAACTGTGCACCATGTCAACTTGCCATAGTGTCAATAGCAACAGGTCACTATGATGTACTATCCATAGTGAAATCAGCCATGACTGTGTGCCATTATCACGTTTCATAAATCCCCCCCCCCCCCACTCAAAGTCTTTATAACATAGAAATAGTGTATTACGCTGACTTAGGATAAGTACTGATGAATGTTTCTAAGCAAGTAGACACGCCATTCTTCAGATAATGGGCTTAAAAAAAACATGGCTGGTGAGTGCAGTTATAAATAACAGGACAATGGTTCAAAATGGCTTCAAAGATAACAAATACAACGCCCTGCAAAACACAGACTATTATTCTAAAATGCCACCGGCTCTGCAATTTACAGCAGCTTATGTTACTGATTTTTTCCCCACCTCCACACCTTAAAATGGAGCCAGATTTCTCGTCTTTTTGTCCAGACATGTGTTTTACATTGAACAATTGATTATACCTTTAGATAATAAATGGAATCCAACTACAAGATATCTTAGGAAGTCTTACAAATCTATTGAAAAGCATCATTACTGCTACTCAGAAAGCAATTTATATTTCTTCTGACTGCAACAAAACCTCCTGTGCATATATTCAGACAGATGTGTCACATTATTGAGAATGACCAGTGCAGAATGATATTATGGAATAAGGAAAATGTGTGTTTATTGAATTGTATGAGGATAACTTATGATTTAATGATTGTCTCAGATTTTCTTGAAAGCAGCATTTAAATAACTATGGCTCTTGCATACGACTTAACCCATTAGGGATGTGGTCTAATTTTGAAATTAAGGACGAGTCACGGTAGCATTAGAGGACTTGTTTTTTGCTGGAAGAGTTGTTGTGTTGCTTTCTTGATTACCTTTTATAAACTACTTGATATACTTTAAAACTGAACTCCTTTCTTCCTGACTGCATTTTAGCACTAGTCCATTAGTCTACAGCCATTATTAGTGACTGTAGCATAGTTCTACGCTAGTCTAGGATCCAGAGAAAGTCTAACATAGTCTAAAAGTTAACTACTGTCTCATCATTAATCAGACTGCTGCTCTATCCTTCCCTTATATTAGACTACTGCTCTGTGTGCTCAGACTGGCTGCTTTATAGTACCCCAAGCTCACAAGGCAAGCAGTGCATGGAAATCTGGTTTCAATTACATCAATTAAATATAATATTTATATTACATTCAATCAACTAAAATACTAGTAAAAAAAATCAGGTATCTGCTTCCCATATGCCAAGGCATACGAGCCACAGTTTGGGGGTGCCTAGATTACTACTTTAAAGGACCTAGAAGAGTGGAGCAAATGCTGAGTACTGGTTGAGTTTATATAAAATCTGCATCCTAAAGCTTGAAAAGAAGTATTTTTTATTTTTATTATAGGAATTACAAATACTAAAATATCTGATTGAAATAGTCATATAGTCATATGTCGGTCTTTTGTGCCATAAATATCATATTCTCTCTCCTGTCTCTCATTTTTACTTTGTGTTGCCAAAATAAGCAGTTTAGGAAGAAAGTTTCATCAATAACCATGAATTTTTCTCAGAAGTAGAGAGCCTTTTATGTCTTTATGGAAGCAAATGCTTATTATCGGAAACATAAAAGATCAATTAGAAGCTGAATAGAGACAGGTGAAATAATTAATAATAATGTAATGGTGCAGGAGGTAGACAATGGGATTTATTGTATAAAATGGGAAATTATCTAAAATTAGTAACAGAATTTAGCAATAATATAAGTCAATTAGAAGAATCAGAAGCAGAATGAAATGAGAACACGTGCAAAGAAAATGTAATAAAAATATTAAGCCATTGTACAGTATTCAGAATAATATGAATTTGGCCTTATAGGGTTTATTGAATATTTCCATATATTTTTTTCTCCACAAAGCCGTATTAATTTATGAATGATTTTAATTCTAACAGTAGCATTTTTAACAGTCTGCTGAATGATAAATATTTACACTGCATATGCAGGTGCAATTGGATAGTCTGAAATTTGAAAAAACGATTGTTATTAGAGAGGAGCAAAATTATCCAAAATTTGATTTGGCTGCTTTGCCAGATTTTACCCCAAAATCTGCTTAATGACAAATGATTTAATCACGAAGTGCATTTCTTTGTACATAGCGGGTGCAATGACCCCATCATTGAACCCCTTAAATGCCGCGTTAATCGCTGATCGCTTGAAGATCCAGTGAGAAATCTTGTGTTGCGTGATGACATCATCAAGTCAGCTGCCGTGGTGACCTCATACGTCACATCGCACAAGATTTCACACAGGATCTTCAAGCATGATGGCCGTGGCGGCCTCTTCATGCTCAGATGGATTAGGTACGTATGATTTATTTTCAAATTTTTACCGCCAGGGTAAGGAAAGGAAATTTGAGTTTGCGGCAAATCTAATTTTTCCTGAAATTCCACTCAACACTAATTGTTATATCTCTTAATATTTAAAGTGTGTATGAACAATAAACATATTCTACTCTAAGAGTATCATTACTGGGAAAGTTTATATCCGTATGGAAAAAGGGTGCTAAATCACCCTTAAAGAGGACCTTTCACTAGTTTAAAAACTAAAAACGAACTATATCAGTGGGCAGAGCGGCCCCCGGGGGTCCCCCTGCACTTACTAGTATGTCTGTGCGCCGCTCCGTTCACCCGGTATAGGCTCCGGTGTCTGCAGCTCCCTCTTTTGTACTGGGTGGAGTTTTTGTATTAGGCATGTCCCTTGCTGTAGCGCTGGCCAATCGCAGCGCACAGCTCATTTTAATCTGTCCTAATCATTTTCTCTGTCAGATGCTGTTTGGAATTAGATAGGAAAACTTACAATTCTCCAACACCATAAAAGCATGCACACATTGAAGCATCTATTTCAAAGCCAGCTATGATAGCATGTATAGCTTGGCATGTTTGTTCCTACTGGATGCACATCTTGTGTTTTTAACAGATGCTTCAATACAATAGATGTATGCTTTTAACCAGAAGTTACTAGAGAATTGAATGTTTTCCTATCCTCATCCTTACAATACCTGCAAGCCAGTTAAGCATCTTAGGCCTCTTGCAAACAATTTTTTTTTTCACGTTTCCGTTCCCTTTTGTTTGTGTTCCGTATCCGCTAAATCAACGGAAGGTACTCCGCATGCATTCCGTTTCCGTATTTCCATTCAAAGATAAAAAAATGTCCGATTATTGCCCACAAATCACGTTAGGCTACTTTCACACTAGCGTTCGATCGGATCCGTTCTGAACGGATCCGATCATATTAATGCAGACGGAGGCTCCGTTCAGAATGGATCCGTCTGCATTATATTGGCAAAAAAAAGTTAAGTGTGAAATTAGCCTGAGCGGATCCGTCCAGACTTTTACATTAAAAGTCAATGGGGGACGGATCCGTTTGAAGATTGAGCCATATTGTGGCATCTTCAAACGGATCCGTCCCCATTGACTTACATTGTAAGTCTGGACGGATCCGCACGCCTCCGCACGGCCAGGCGGACACCCGAACGCTGCAAGCAGCGTTCAGGTGTCCGCCATTCAGACTGCATCAGGACTGGACGGAAGCGTTCGGGTCCGCTAGTGAGCCCCTTCAAATGGAGCTCACGAGCGGACAGCCGAACGCTAGTGTGAAACTAGCCTTACAGGGCTTCATTCAAGTCAATGGAGCCACACAAAAAAAAACGGAATGCATCCAAAATGCATCAGTATGTCTTCCAGTACTGTTCCGTTTTTGCAAAACCATTTTTATGTACTTACTGTTTATTAGAGTTGAGCGAACACCTGGATGTTCGGGTTCGAGAAGTTCGGCCGAACATCCCGGAAATGTTCGGGTTCGGGATCCGAACCCGATCCGAACTTCGTCCCGAACCCGAACCCCATTGAAGTCAATGGGGACCCGAACTTTTCGGCACTAAAAAGGCTGTAAAACAGCCCAGGAAAGAGCTAGAGGGCTGCAAAAGGCAGCAACATGTAGGTAAATCCCCTGCAAACAAATGTGGATAGGGAAATGAATAAAAATAAAAATTAAATAAATAAAAATTAACCAAAATCAATTGGAGAGAGGTTCCATAGCAGAGAATCTGGCTTCCCGTCACCCACCACTGGAACAGTCCATTCTCAGATATTTAGGCCCCGGCACCCAGGCAGAGGAGAGAGGTCCCGTAACAGAGAATCTGTCTTCATGTCAGCAGAGAATTAGTCTGCATGTCATAGCAGAGAATGAGGCTTCACGTCAGCCACCACTGCAACAGTCCATTGGCATATATTTAGGCCCAGCACCCAGGCAGAGGAGAGAGGTCCCGTAACAGACAATCTGGCTTCATGTCAGCAGAGAATCAGTCTGCATGTCATAGCAGAGAATCAGGCTTCACGTCACCCACCACTGCAACAGTCCATTGTCATAAATTTAGGCCCAGCACTAGTGTTGAGCGGCATGTCCCATATTCGAATTCGCGAAATTTTGTGAATATTCGAAAGAATATTCGTAAAATATTCGCGATTATTCAAATTCGTTATTATTTCGCATATGCGATAATTCGAATTTTCGCATCGCATAATACATATGCTATGCAAAATTCACATGTGCGCTAATGAAATCGCCTTACGAAGATTCGCAACTCAATTCAATCACTAATGTATGAATGCAATGCCCTTTGCCTCTGTTCTGGGACAAGTGTAGATATTCGCATGTGCGCTAATAAAATCGCCTTACGAAGATTCGCACCTCAATCACTTTCTAGGGAATGTGAGACTTTTGGGAATCAATCGAGATACAGTGGGGGGTGATGACAGTAGTTGACAGAGTACAGATCAATGTAATCTGTAAGGTGGAAAGTAAAATAAAAAATACGAATTTTCGTTAATCAAATTTTACGAAGTTCTACGTATTCGCGAATATGGTGCTATACTATATGAATGCACAGGCCTTTGCCTCTCTGTTCTGGGGACAAGTGTAGATATTTGCATTTGCGTTAATAAAATCGCCTTACGAAGATTCGCAGCTCAATTCAATCACTAATGTATGAATGCAAAGCCCTTTGCCTCTGTTCTGGGACAAGTGTAGATATTCGCATGTGCGCTAATAAAATCGCCTTACGAAGATTCGCAACTCAATCACTTTCTAGGGAATGTGAGACTTTTGGGAATCAATCGAGATACAGTGGGGGGTGATGACAGTAGTTGACAGAGTACAGATCAATGTAATCTGTAAGGTGGAAAGTAAAATAAAAAATACGAATATTCGTAAATCGAATTTTACGAAGTTCTACGTATTCGCGAATATGGTGCTATACTATATGAATGCACAGGCCTTTGCCTCTCTGTTCTGGGGACAAGTGTAGATATTTGCATTTGCGTTAATAAAATCGCCTTACGAAGATTCGCAGCTCAATTCAATCACTAATGTATGAATGCAAAGCCCTTTGCCTCTGTTCTGGGACAAGTGTAGATATTCGCATGTGCGCTAATAAAATCGCCTTACGAAGATTCGCAACTCAATTCACTAATGTATGAATGCAAAGCCCTTTGCCTCTGTTCTGGGACGTGCCGATATTCGCATGTGCGCTAATAAAATCGCCTTACGAAGATTCGCAACTCAATTCACTAATGTATGAATGCAAAGCCCTTTGCCTCTGTTCTGGGACGTGCCGATATTCGCATGTGCGCTAATAAAATCGCCTTACGAAGATTCGCAACTCAATTCACTAATGTATGAATGCAAAGCCCTTTGCCTCTGTTCTGGGACGTGCCGATATTCGCATGTGCGCTAATAAAATCGCCTTACGAAGATTCGCAACTCAATTCACTAATGTATGAATGCAAAGCCCTTTGCCTCTGTTCTGGGACGTGCCGATATTCGCATGTGCGCTAATAAAATCGCCTTACGAAGATTCGCGCCTCAATCACTTTCTAGGCAATGTGAGTAAGATCTGAGCTGTTGGACCTTTGGGAAACAATCAATTATATGTGTACTGTAATTTTGTGGGGGGGGAAAAAACAAAAAACGAATATTCGTTTTTACGAATATATAGCACTATATTCGAAATATTCGCGAAATCGCGAAGTTGCGATATTCGCGAAAAAAATTTGCTTTTCGAATATTCGCGCTCAACACTACCCAGCACCCAGGCAGAGGAGAGAGGTCCCGTAACAGACAATCTGGCTTCATGTCAGCAGAGAATCAGTCTGCATGTCATAGCAGAGAATGAGGCTTCACGTCAGCCACCACTGCAACAGTCCATTGGCATATATTTAGGCCCAGCACCCAGGCAGAGGAGAGAGGTCCCGTAACAGACAATCTGGCTTCATGTCAGCAGAGAATCAGTCTTCATATCATAGCAGAGAATCAGGCTTCACGTCACCCACCACTGTAAGAGTCCATTTTCATAAATTTAGGCCCAGCACACAGGCAGAGGAGAGAGGTCCCGTAACAGAGGATCTGGCTTCATGTCAGCAGAGAATCAGTCTGCATGTCATAGCAGAGAATCAGGCTTCACATCACCCAACATTGGAACAGTCCATTGGCATATATTTAGGCCCCGGCACCCAGACAGAGGAGAGGTTCATTCAACTTTGGGTAGCCTCGCAATATAATGGTAAAATGAAAATAAAAATAGGATTGAATGAGGAAGTGCCCTGGAGTCCAATAATATATGGTTAAGGGGAGGTAGTTAATGTCTAATCTGGACAAGGGACGGACAGATCCTGTGGGATCCATGCCTGGTTCATTTTTATGAACGTCAGCTTGTCCACATTGGCTGTAGACAGGCGGCTGCGTTTGAGGCCTAGTATTTAGGCGCTGGGTGACCGGTATGGATTTAGTGACAGAATTAGACTTGGAAATGCACAGAAGCGTGTGTGTGTGAAGTTATTCTGAATGACCCAATGTGCACCTTGAATATTATATACCCTTTTAGGGATAGATTTCAAATAGCTCTGATATAGCAGAAACCACTAAATTATGAAATTGCTAAATTGGGAATTGTACTTCAACCCAGAACAAAAAATGTGCTTTGACGGACACTAAATATCTTGCCCAGCAACAACAGTACAGCGGTGGGTAACGAGAGATTTAGAGGGAATTAAATTTGAGGCCTAGTATTTAGGCGCTGGGTCACCGGTATGGATTTAGTGACAGAATTAGACTTGGAAATACACAGTAGCGGGTGTGTGTGAAGTTATTCTGAATGACCCTATGTGCACCTTCAATATTATATACCCTTTTAGGGATAGATTTCAAATAGCTCTGATATAGCAGAAACCACTAAATTATGAAATTGCTAAATTGGGAATTGTACTTCAACCCAGAACAAAAAATGTGCTTTGACGGACACTAAATATCTTGCCCAGCAACAACAGTACAGCGGTGGGTAACGAGAGATTTAGAGGGAATTAAATTTGAGGCCTAGTATTTAGGCGCTGGGTCACCGGTATGGATTTAGTGACAGAATTAGACTTGGAAATGCACAGAAGCGTGTGTGTGAAGTTATTCTGAATGACCCAATGTGCACCTTCAATATTATATACCCTTTTTGGGATAGATTTCAAATAGCTCTGATATAGCAGGAACCACTAAATTATGAAATTGCTAAATTGGGAATTGTACTTCAACCCAGAACAAAAAATGTGCTTTGACGGGCACTAAATAACTTTCCCAGCTACAACAGGACAACGGTAACGAGAGATTTAGAGGGATTTAAATTTGAGGCCTAGTATTTAGGCGCTGGGTGACAGGTATGGGTTTAGTGACAGAATTAGACTTGGAAATACACAGTAGCGGGTGTGTGTGAAGTTATTCTGAATGACCCTATGTGCACCTTCAATATTATATACCCTTTTAGGGATAGATTTCAAATAGCTCTGATATAGCAGAAACCACTAAATTATGAAATTGCTAAATTGGGAATTGTACTTCAACCCAGAACAAAAAATGTGCTTTGACGGACACTAAATATCTTGCCCAGCAACAACAGTACACCGGTGGGTAACGAGAGATTTAGAGGGAATTAAATTTGAGGCCTAGTATTTAGGCGCTGGGTCACCGGTATGGATTTAGTGACAGAATTAGACTTGGAAATACACAGTAGCGGGTGTGTGTGAAGTTATTCTGAATGACCCTATGTGCACCTTCAATATTATATACCCTTTTAGGGATAGATTTCAAATAGCTCTGATATAGCAGAAACCACTAAATTATGAAATTGCTAAATTGGGAATTGTACTTCAACCCAGAACAAAAAATGTGCTTTGACGGACACTAAATATCTTGCCCAGCAACAACAGTACAGCGGTGGGTAACGAGAGATTTAGAGGGAATTAAATTTGAGGCCTAGTATTTAGGCGCTGGGTCACCGGTATGGATTTAGTGACAGAATTAGACTTGGAAATACACAGTAGCGGGTGTGTGTGAAGTTACTCTGAATGACCCTATGTGCACCTTCAATATTATATACCCTTTTTGGGATAGATTTCAAAGAGCTCTGATATAGCAGGAACCACTAAATTATGAAATTGCTAAATTGGGAATTGTATTTCAACCCAGAACAAGAAATGTGCTTGAACGGACACTAAATAACTCGCCCAGCTACAGCACTAGGGACAGATTTAGCTGGATATAAATTTGAGGCCTAGTATTTAGGCGCTGGGTGACCGGTATGGATTTAGTGACAGAATTAGACTGGGATATGGCCAAAAAATGAACAGACTATTGCTGGTTAAATGCACTTGGTGTGACAGCTTCACCCTGATGTAGGCTTTAGCCAAAAAACAACCACACCATTGAGGGTTAAATGCACTTGGTGACAGGCGCAGCTTGCCCCTGATTTTGTATATGGCCAAAAAATGAACAGACTATTGCTGGTTAAATGCACTTGGTGTGACAGCTTCACCCTGATGTAGGCTTTAGCCAAAAAACAACCACACCATTGAGGGTTAAATGCACTTGGTGACAGGCGCAGCTTGCCCCTGATTTTGTATATGGCCAAAAAATGAACAGACTATTGCTGGTTAAATGCACTTGGTGTGACAGCTTCACCCTGATGTAGGCTTTAGCCAAAAAACAACCACACCATTGAGGGTTAAATGCACTTGGTGACAGGCGCAGCTTGCCCCTGATTTTGTATATGGCCAAAAAATGAACAGACTATTGCTGGTTAAATGCACTTGGTGTGACAGCTTCACCCTGATGTAGGCTTTAGCCAAAAAACAACCACACCATTGAGGGTTAAATGCACTTGGTCGCAGCTTGTGCTGGCGCACCACAAGACACAAAATGGCCGCCGATCACCCCAGAAAAATGAGACTGACAAACGGTCTGTGCAGCCTAAAAACAGTGAGCAATTGAGGATCAGCAGCTCAATGATCCACAGCTGCAGATCGATCAGTTAATCAAGTCCTTTGGAGGAGTTAATCTGCCTAATCTCGCCCTACTGTCGCAGCCGCAACCTCTCCCTACGCTAATCAGAGCAGAGTGACGGGCGGCGCTATGTGACTCCAGCTTAAATAGAGGCTGGGTCACATGGTGCTCTGGCCAATCACAGCCATGCCAATAGTAGGCATGGCTGTGATGGCCTCTTGGGGCAAGTAGTATGACGCTTGTTGATTGGCTGCTTTGCAGCCTTTCAAAAAGCGCCAAGAAAGCGTCACAAAAGCGCGAAGAAAGCGACGAACACCGAACCCGAACCCGGACTTTTACGAAAATGTCCGGGTTCGGGTCCGTGTCACGGACACCCCAAAATTCGGTACGAACCCGAACTATACAGTTCGAGTTCGCTCATCCCTACTGTTTATCCATTATTGTATGCTTACTTTTCCATTTGCGATCCGCAAAGAACAGATCACAAATGGAAACCAAATGGAAAAATGGAAAGGCAAAACGGAACAGAAAATACATACAGAAAATGCCATACAGACGTGTGCAAGATGCCTTACTCTCCAATATCCCCTGGAGAAAGATACATGAATACTTTTAAGAGTGGTGAGCTTGATATTTGGTTTCCATTGGTTAGAGATATTTAAAGAATTGTACACTTAGCCATTTGGCTTTTATCTTCAAAGCTGGGTACATCAGCAGCACAAGTATCTCTTCTATCTTCATAATTAGTTATATGCTAGTCTGTACAGGTCAAAATGCACTGAATAGACTGATGCACTGTAGCAGTATGAATGTTTATGCCTGTCGGGATGTATCCAGTAAAGTTTATATTTATTCAGACCAAATGAAAAAGAATTGAGAACTATTTTAATTATGATCCTCATTAGATCTTATCACTGTGAAATTTCTACTGGGTCTTGCAGTTTTTGAACCAAAATTGTAGACCCTTACAATTTGTCAAATTAATCCCTACTGCCAAATAGTAGAATTATATTTAAAATTTTGAGTAAAAAAGGGACCACTGTGTAATTTAACAGGTGAAAAGGGGTGTCAAGTGAATCGAAGCTAAATTAACTTTGATCCGAATTTCAGGAAAATTTTGATTTGCAGTGAAGCTGTATTTCCTCGTGCTTCATGGTAATAGATCTATTTTTCCTGAAATAGAGGTAAAAAAAGAATTCATACTCATCTCATACATTTGCTCGTGGAGAGGCAATCGCGCAGTGTCTTCAATCAAAGGAAAGCAAATGGATAAGGAGAGTATTTTTTTTTACCCGATTAACCCCTGAAAGGGCTCCATTTTAGCATCAGATGCCATGATCAGCGATGAACACTGCATCTGAGGGGTTCAATGGTAGCAGGTGGTGGGATTGTCGTTCCCCATCATTCTGCCTGCTGCATACAAAAGAATGTGCCTGGTGACAAAGTAATTAATCACAATTCAAATTCCTTTATGAAATTCAACAAAGCAGCCAAATTGAATTTTTCATAACTTCCCTCATCACTTAATAGCACCCAGCACTTATAAGGGAAAGAGCTCTTTTTACTATGTATTGGGTATTCATATCCTTTAGGTTGGTTTGAAAACCATAAATATAAACATTATCACAGAATGAATATAAAGCTTTAAGGCATAGCTATCTTTATGTTTTTGTTTTTCAGTTTTTTATTTCATTTTTACATAAACTAGCAGTACATATGAAACCTTTTTTTTATATTTAAAGGCTACGAACACCTTTGTGTATTTATTATTACAATTAATAATGAATTGCTTTTATTATGTGATAACAAAATATGTTTAACAATAATTTTGCAACATTCAACTGTTTGTCTTCTGCAGCTTGTATGTGTTCACATACACTGCAGTCTGTTAAGTCCTGTTCAGAGTGAAATCCATCAGACAAGCTGTCTGTTGGCGCACTCTGTACCCCTTATCTCTGATCTCTTGAGCGATATTTTAAGCTGTTATCTTTTGGATTTATTTGATTTACATCTTTTTGAGCTTCACGATAAGACAGTCTGAAAGATGTCACACAGAACAGGACTCAACAGCTTGAAATTTATGGGAAAACATGCAAAAAAACTGTTTAGCATTTTAAATTAAAGTGCAAATACAAAATGGTTACTGATTCAATTCAACAACAAAAAATAATGAGAACATGAAGATATCCGCAGCCTTTAAATAAAGAAAATCGGCACCTTTCTTCCTGTACCATACCTTTTGCTCACCTTTTTATCCTGGCAGACCCTATTCATGTTCAGAAATGTATTTATGTTTCTCTGTGAAACTGCATGCTGTGAGAGGGGAGAAGGGGCTGAAGTCTTGGTCATCTAATTGGTTCCGATGACTTTTTCCATCAGTATGAGATGAGTAACAACACCAAAGTAAGGGCAAATAGCACACCAAGAAGAAAGCATGCACACAAAAGTAATAGATTTACAAGCAAAGAGAGGGAAAATGACCTAAAATATAAAGGTTATGCAGACTGTACTACATCAAATACATATCTACTGAGAAAAGAAGTCTTGTAATAATAAGCATGCTTTAACCATAGACACCTAACTGTTTCTACAGTTTGTTAATAGGCTGACATATATCCCAATCTTCCTCTTACAATGGATACACTGAACTTTGTTATTAACTATAGTCATTATCAGGCTGTAAATGAGAGAACCCGACATTCCTTGGCCATAGAAGTGGTCATAGAATTGAATCCATAACGGCGTAGTTTTCCAAACAAAACAATTATAGGCCTGTCTATGCATTTGCTGTCAGGATATCGCTACCGGCAAACCACAGGAAGCTTTTTTTGTTGTTCATTAAACACACATCGCAATTACACTGAGACCACAATGAAGTCAAGCATTTGCAATCAATGTTGATCTCTAGCCCCCCACATATTTGCTTGCAGAGAAATATAAACAGCTTGTGCAGATAATATACATGACATTTTCATTAGAACATTTACTCGGAGCCTTACTGCACTTGGCAACAGGCAGGGGTTTCTATTTGAATTTCCGATTCACTTATTCGTTATGGATGCTTCGTTAAGGATGTTCCCCCCCCCCCCCCTAATGTTTTCAATACAAGCCTTTATGCCTAGTTGAATTGACACAAAATAAACAATGCAAACATTTTGTCCAAACCTAACATTTAAATAACTAAGAAATTCTACGTGATAGATGTATTTGAAATGAGCCAGCTGTCTCAAGCAGCAGATTATAAGGGGATGTTAAATAAGTTTATCAGTGTGTGTGTATGCAAAAGAAACATACAATGGGCATACATATGCAAATGCTAATACTCATAGAATGACTAGTTTTTTGCATAACCAGTACAGATTAAGCGCTTCAAATGCGATCAGATATACAGCTCGTATTCTAGGAAGACTCAAATGTTTCCACATGCCTCGAATGCGGGACTCCTACGTAAAGGATAACTCCATCTCTACCGTCAATGATAACTTTCCTAATTTTGACATCTGAAAGGGTTCCTGCAGTTGTCAAATAGTTATATGATATAGTTTTATGTAAAAAAAAAAAGAAGATCAGTTAGGGTTAGGGTACTGGATGTTCACAATCACTAGAGCAAAGGGGCAGTATTAGGGATGAGCAAATCGACTACAGATGAAACATCCAAAGTAGATTTGCACAAAACTTTGTTATAATACTGTACGGAGCAGGAGCTCCGTACAGTATTGAAATGTATTGGCTCCGATGAGCCAAAGTTATTGCTTCTCGAAGTCTTGCAAGACTTTGCGTAATAACTTCATAAATTAATTTGTACTGTAAAAAACATTTCCTGAACTCCGGTTCGGTTCCAAGTGGTACCTTGGAACCGAACCCGAGTTCAGGAAATGGCTTTTTACAATACAAATATTGTATTGTAAAAAGCCATTTTTTAACTTCGCGAAGCAATAACTTCGGCTCATCGGAGCCAATACATTATAATACTGTAAGGAGCTCCTGCTCCGTACAGTATTATAACAAAGTTTTATGAGCGTCGACTTTGGATATTTTATCCGAAGTCGATTCGCTAATCTCTAGGCAGTGGGTTTAGCTAAAATCAGTACCCTTTAGGCTCTGATAGACTTTTTTGTTGCCCTGGAATAGCTGAGTAGTGTTGAGCGTGAATATTCGAATTAGGAATATTTATCGCGAATATCGCAACTTTGAGAATTTGCTAATATTTTGAATATAGTGCTATATTTGTCATTGACGAATATTCTAAAAAACAAATATATAGCACTATATTCAATATAGTGCTATGTATTCGTTTTTCAGAATATTCGTCATTTTTTTCCATCTGAAGTCATGATTCCTCCCTGCTTAATTTTCTTGACAAGCAACTTAAGCAGGGAGGAATCATAACTTCAGATGGAAGAAAAATGACGAATATTATAAAAAAACAAATATATATTACTATATTCTATAGTGCTATACATTCGTTTTTGACCAACGCTTGTATTGATTGCGTAATATTAGCATATTATGCAATCATTACCTTGCCGATTTTCGAGTAATAAAAAAGAATAAACAATATAACGAATATTCGAATTTGCTAATATTTAACAAATATTGTACAAAATAGTAACAAAATATAGCAAATTCGAATATGACCCCTGCCGCTCATCACTATAGCTGAGCACAGTGTTGTACATCTCTAAGGCCAATACACGGCAAACCCTTCTTCTACCAAGAGAATTGAAAAAGCAGATGAGAACCATACAGGCACACTGGTCAGCTGCTCTATTGTATTAGCAACTGGTTGTGAGTCAAACAGACTCTTGCAATGAATACTTACAACTTGTTACCCATAAATAATTTAAAAAACATCACATTTTTACCCTTTTCCCATATATTATCTAATAGTACGTCACATATCAGGCCTATAAAGATGTTTCCCACTCCGCCATAGCTGGTGGGTGCTTGCTGTTTCACACAGCAGACAAACAAGGCTAATGTCTGTGACTGGTGAAAATGGCGATTTTGCAGACATTTAACCCTTCCGAGACTATGGTCAAATGTGACCACTGTATCTGAGAGTACAAAACCTTGAAACATGGGCAGCAATCAGGGGAGCAATTTATTGTCTGTGAAGGACTAGGGCCTCCTGAGGCTCCGTTGCCTTTAAGGGGCTATTCCAATGTAGACCTGTAGGTGGCAGCACTGCATTGGAATATACCAATTTTTATTATTATTCTGGATAAAATTCCATTACTTTATACAAATTGCAATCCAGTGATTGCATGTTATAGTTACCTAGGGCGCCTAAAAAAATAATCACCTGGGACCCCCACCAATCAGCTAATTGAAGAGGACATAGCAAGCACCAAGTCCTTGTCACTGTTAAACTCCTGGCTGTCTAGATTGTATCAGCCCAATAGTGTAATTACACTTTCCTCTTCCGTTCACTTGAGAGAGAAAGGAGCAATTTCACTACATTGCCACTAGACAACAGGTAGGTTAACAGAAAAAATGATGCGGGGCTGTCACAAACTTACCTGTCAAGGCTCCAGTGCTGTGGTCCCTGGCTTTGGCGCGGCCGTGCCAGGTGAGACACGCTGCCAGGCTGCGCCCTCTGGTGATGTGGTCACGTCGCTAGCAACATAGCACAATGCTCTGTTTCACCTTGCAGCGTGCATGCGCTGGGGAGATTGGTGACAGCCCAGCTGCCCAGTTACTGTGAAGATTGTAAACTGTGCTATGGAGCGCCAAGTACATGAACCTACTCGGCCCTCTATTTAAACCTGGCAATACATCTTTGCCAGTGATAGTCCTTGACTCCCTAGCTGTGCTACCGGTAAAAAAAGGAGATGACAACTACATGTTGAATTGTTTTTGCTGAAAGGACAAGATAACATCCTGAAATAGTTTGCTTAAACATAATCACCCAGTTCTCACAGCACAGTTTAACAAAAAATAAATAATAATAATAATTGTGTTAACCAATGGATTTTAAATGTCAAAGCCTAAAATTAAGCAGGATTTATGTGGCTGGTCACCTTTAAATGACGATTTAAAGCTGGTTAACTTCACCAGATGTTGCTATTTCAAAGCTCACTTAGCTTAGTGGTAGCTTTTCAGACAATTTTTTTTTTTATAATACACATACTAGTGTCTAGTTCATTTATGTTATATTTTTAGCATTGTTTTGGGTGTAATACAGTATTGAGATATGTGCATTTTGATGCAATGATAAGCTTTGACCTATTCCAAACAAATTATTAATACTGATGATAAAGGGGCTTAGTATGAAGAAAAAAAAAGAAAAAATTGTGTCTGAACTTAAAGGTTTAAAATTGACATTCAGCATGAAATGAAAACCAATATTATGTGGGTAAAAGGAATTACCAAGGGAATGGTCTAGCAGACACCTTTTAAATTAAAGTTGTATGTTTATTGTAGGATACCACAGATAAAAAAAAGCTTGAACTTTTAATACCATAAACATGAAATATGTAAAAAAGACTACAAAACAAAATAAAATGTAACTACTTAAGCAATGGATACTTGTGTTGATTGAGCACCATAGTGCTCTGGTGTTTGGGGGTTTGGGCAGGCAGGTTGCAAATTACAAATCTTTTGTCGTCCAAACTTTCCTCAAAAAAGCACCATACTGTGGAACACTTACTTCTTGGCAAGAAGATTTCCTCAAAGGGGTGCTCCGGGTAACACTTGCGAGCCTGTTTGGTGTAGCCCGCCTTCTCCCTTTTGCAACCCCACTGCCTTTTCCAGCCTGCTGCGGTGCAGCAGATACCTCCTCCTCTGCTGTTCTCGCTCGGCTTTCTACCTTCCCAGGTTGGGTCAGTGACTTCATCGTCTATCACCTCCTCTTCCACTTCCTCACTCTGCTCATCCTCCTGACTTGTTGACCTAACCACTACCTCAGTGATTGGCAACTGTTGCTCATTCTCTTCCTCAACCTTTTGAGACAGTAATTGCGGTTGAGTTATTGGCAACTGTGTCTCATCATCATCCACCTCATTAAACAGTAATTGCCATTCCCCACCGTTATCTTCTTGTGATTGTGCATGCTCAAGAGTTTGGGAATCAGGGCAAAAGATCTGTCCCTCTTCAAGCGTGCTTGGCGAGAGGGAAAAAATCAAGGAATGGCGCTGAAAAGAGCTCCTCAGAATATCCAATTATGGGATCACTTGTTTGCCCAGACATTCCATGGTGAGAGGAAGGAGGATCAGGGTGAGGATTGGGCTGAGCAGACTCTTGGCTACTGAGACTGGACTTGGTGGAAGACTGAGTGGTGCTTAACTGACCGGAAGCATTATCTGCTGCAATCCAACCGACAACCTGGTCGCACTGGTCTACTATAAGAATGGTGTCCTGCTCTGCCCTGCAAACTGTGACATGAAGCTAGGTATTGTGGCTGATTGTTTTTCTTGTGCTCTGGCAGCCGGCACAGTTTCACTGTGCACAGGGCCACGGCCTCTGCGCGCACCATCAGAATAACATAGAAACATAAAAACACAGAATGTGTCAGCAGATAAGAACCATTTGGCCCATCTAGTCTGCCCAATATACTGAATACTATGAATAGCCCTTGGTCCTATCTTATATGAAGGATTGCCTTATGCCTATCCCATGCATGCTTAAACTCCTTCACTGTATTTGCAGCTACCACTTCTGCAGGAAGGCTATTCCATGCATACACTACTCTCTCAGTAAAGTAATACATCCTGATATAACTTTTAAACCTCTGCCCCTCTAATTTTAAATGATGTCCTCTTGTAGAGGTTTTTCTTCTTTTAAATATTCTCTCCTCTTCTACCTTGTTGATTTCCTTTATGTATTTAAAAGCTTCAATCATATCCCCTCTGTCTCGTCTTTCTTCCAAGCTATACATGTTAAGGTTCTTTAATCTTTCCTGGTAAGTTTTTTCCTGCAATCCATGTACTAGTTTAGTAGCTCTTCTTTGTACTCTCTCCAAAGTATCAATATCCTTCTGGAGATATGGTCTCCAGTACTGCGCACAATACTCCAAATGAGGTCTCACTAGTGCTCTGTAGAGCGGCATGAGCGCCTCCCTCTTTCTACTGGTAATGCCTCTCCCTATACACCCAAGCATTCTGCTAGCATTTCCTGCTGCTCTATGACATTGTCTGCTTACCTTTAAGTCTTCTGAAATAACAGCCACTTCGCCATCAATACTGCTCGCCTTCTTTATATTAAAAGTTATATACAATTGAAAGTCTTTCGCATGTACAGTAGTGTAGGATTTGGAAGTATATGTGCAAAAAAAAATTAAAAAGGTATTTGGGATGTGGAAAAGTCACACAGGAGATATCCCGCAGACAATGTCAATGCTCTCACCATCGGCTAATAAAATATTACAGGGAATGTCATAGGTATTTGGGATGAGGAAACGTTATACAGGAGAGGTACCACCGGTAATGTCACTGTACGCCGCGTCTACGCATATACTGTATGTCACAGATTAATTTTTGAAGTGCACACGTTACACTGCGGATGTGGCCCTGGTAATGTTACTGTCAAAAGTGGACACCGTCTATTGAAAAAGTACACTGTATGTCACAGATACATTTTTTAACCGCACACGTTACACTGGAGATGTGCCCCTGGTAATGTCACTGTCAGAAGTGAACACCGTCTACGGAAAAAGTACACTGTATGTCACAGATATTTTTTGGTTGTGCACACTTTACACAGGAGATGTAGCACAGCTAATGTCAGTGTCCGCAGAGGACACCGTCTACGGAAAAAGTACACTGTATGTCACAAATAAATTTCAGAAGGGCACACGTTACACTGCAGATGTGGCGCTGGTAATGTCACTGTACGCAGCAGACATGTCCGGAACAAGTACACTGTATGTCACAGACACATTTTTAGAAGCGCACACGTTACACTGCAGATGTGGCACAGCTAATGTCACTGTCCACAGCAGAAACCGTCTGCGGAAAAAGTGCAATGCATGTCACAGATATATTTGGGATTCACACACTTTACACAGGAGATGTAGCACAGCTAATGTCACTGTCCGCAGTGGACACCGTCTATGGAAAAAGTACACTGGATGTCACAGATATTTTTGGGATGCGCACACTTTACTGAGTTTTTTTAGGGTTTTCTGAGAGATGCTGGGTTTTCTGAGAGATGCTATGTTAGAGCATCTCAACGGAAATAAGAAAATAACACCATATCAGCATGGCTTCATGAGGGACCAGTCATGCCAAATTAATTTAATCAGTTTCTATGAGGAGGTAAGTTCTAGACTTGATAGTTGCGAATCAATGGATGTCGCATATCTGGACTTCTCCAAAGCATTTGACACTGTACCACATAAAAGGTTACTATATAAAATGAGAATGCTCGGACTGGGAAAAAACGTCTGTATGTGGGTAAGTAACTGGCTGAGGGATAGAAAACAGAGGGTGGTTATTAGTGGTACACACTCAGATTGGGTCACTGTCACTAGTGGAGTACCTCAGGGGTCAGTATTGGGCCCTATTCTGTTCAATATATTTATTAATGATCTTGTAGAAGGCTTGCATAGTAAAATATCATTTTGCGCAGATGACACTAAACTGGGTAAAGTAATTAACACTGAAGAGGACAGTATACTGCTACAGAGGGCTCTGGATAGATTGGAGGCTTGGGCAGAGACGTGGCAGATGAGGTTTAACACTGACAAATGTAAAGTTATGCACATGGGAAGGAATAATGCAAGTCACCCGTACATACTAAATGGTAAAACACTCGGTAACACTGACATGGAAAAGGATCTAGGAATTTTAATAAACAGCAAACTTAGATGCAAAAGCCAGTGTCAAAAATGGGGTCAAATTTCAAAGTTTCAGAACTAATCTGATGATCTATAGATTGCATACAACATCTATAGCCACTTTAGCATGTTTGAAATTTTTATAATAATTAGACACTTCAAATGCACATGTAATACTTATGAAGGATGTTAATCACTGCAGTCTAATATATTAAGATGATACTAAAACTCCCACAAATGCTTTGCACTATGATACCAGCAGAAACCGCTGCTTTGTGCATGAATAGTGAAGAAATATCATTCAACTTTAAAAAATAAAACTCCAAAATGATGGGCAAAACTATATCTTTAATTTAGGAAACATCCAAATAATCTCTCACCTCATCTCTCACAACTTATAGTATCCAATCCTAGCTTCAAAAGTGGATAATATTCAACATTTTTACAAGCTACAAGCATACAGAAACTGATTGTTATACAACTCTGGGTAAGTAATTTATACAGCATGATTACAACCCTTGATCTTGTTAAACCATGTCCTCAAAAGTAAAAGCCATGTGTTTAAAATCATTCTCTGTGGAGTATCTTGGAATGATTACAACACCATTAACAAAACTTGAATTATTAATGTGTTCCGTTTTCAACTTTTTTTTATGTCTCCATGAGATATTTTATTTAACACTGTTACAATGCACAGTATTTTAAATGTTAACAAAATCACACATCAGAAATGAAGCAGCATAGAAAAAATAGGATTTCTATAAATTATGGGTCTAAAACGTTAGGACTACCCATCCAATGGGTTAACATCGTCAGATCAAGAAAGTGTTCATCCCCATCAGATGATGGGAATTTACTATGCATTTTCCCATTAGACCTCTGCAAATAAATTGAAATACTAAGGTCAAGAGAAAATAAATAACTGAAAAACAGGAAAAATATACATATTCCGAGGTTGTCCACTTTGCACAATACCATTTTGTTACAAAGGCCTCTAGAAAACAAACAGTTCACATGGTATCCTGCTGGGAAATCCATGTTTTAGCTATAAGTTACAAGGCAACTTGGCAAAAATAGTTTTTCCCTATAGTGCCAACCAAGGGGACATAAGGCATTACATGGTGCTCAATGAAATCAATGTACTGTCTGAAATGTGTAGAAACACTAGATCCTTCAGAGAAAAATAGATGCTATCTGTTCCTGTTCATTGCCGGAGGTCCCCAATGTAGAACTATTCTGTATTCACTTTAGAATACATTTCTGAGGCATTAGAATGTTTGGTTGTTTTGTTATTTGCAACAATTTATTGAACTTTTTAAAACAAAAATATTTAAATAATATTTTTAAGATTTGAAGTAGCATGTTACAAATACTTTACAGAAGCTAAAAGAACATCCATTATATCAAATAACAATATATGTCAATTTACATACATAAATTGTATTGCTTCAGTTCCTATCGTACATTCAGATTATTCACTACTATTGTGTTTTAATAAAAACATATTTTGCTCATAAACTGAGAAGCTCGAATTTGATTATTGCCTATGCCGCTTATTACTAGAATAGAGCAGCAGTGCACATCGTCGACCAGCCAAACTCCATTCATTCAGGGACATGGGGCCCCCATTTGTGTGATTTGTTAGGGTCCCGCAGATTGGACCTCCATTGATATAATAGTTATTCTCTAAAATACCTCTTTAATGTGCTTTAGGCTTAGTGATTAAAAGATAGCAACCCGTTTAATAATTGTGTTGAAAAGTACTGAGGGAGATTTACCAAAACTGGTGCAAAGGAAAACTGACTTAGCTGGCCATAGTAACCAATCAGAATTATCCTTTCATTTTCGAAAGGAGCTAAAAAAAAGAAAAGAAAAGAAAAGTGGAATCTGATTGGTTGCCATGGGTAACTAAGTCAGTTTTTCCTTTGTATCAGTTTTGGGTTTGGTTTAGTTAGAAAGGTGCCTAAATGCGGCCCAAACAAACAGATAATGGCTACATTCTTTTCACGGCACGGAAATACTGAAACGAAATGCACACGGAGACACTTTAGTTTTTTATGCTGAACCATTGAAATGAATGGTTCAGTATATGTTCCGCATACTGAACTAAACAAACGTCCAGTATACTGAACACAAAATACTGTCGTGTGCATGAGCCCTAAGACATAGCATGATTGCTGACATCACATCTACAGGGCAGTGTTCAAGAGAATGAGCAGAACACCATCCTCAAAGGCAAGGTCACTGATGATGTGTCTACAGAGCAGAGAAGTTCAAGCCTTGCCAAACTTCAAACGTAGACATGATGTCATCAGGATAAGGAACCAACAAAGTGAAAAATGTCACATAACTATGATGGAGTACAGGAAAACGAGGCATTATACATAAACAAATCACTAAAAGTAAATAAAAGTATGTGTTATTTACTGTCAATTGAGGCTTAAAACCTTGGAGATTGACAAAGTTCAAAGACGCCCCTCAGAATTTTACCAGGCAAACACTATGTTCAATGGTTTCCAGTTAAATAGTAAATTTAAGACACTAAAATGCCAGCAGGGGGCAATGTTTAGCTCTTCACGTCATATTAAATAATATCTCGAAATTTTCCACAAACATTTATAACTAAACCATATATATGATCTTCTAAGGAATGTGCTGATCATTTACTTGAGGAACAACTGTACAACTACAAGTTGCTCATATCAGTTCCATGTTAATCCTAGTATGGACAGAAAAAAGCTTTTCCCCAGCTTTTATTTAGAGGCCAGGCCATCTCTAAGGACTCACATTTAACTATCAAAATTCAAGCCTGTGTTCCTTTCTGATAAGGCTTCCTATGATCTACGATAACATCTGTCATTCTATCTCAGCATTATATTTATCTACATTTGCTTGAATTCACATTAATCTGTGCTACTGTGAACTCATTAATTAATAATTCATTAATATTAGCCCTAATAGGGTCATTTATCAAGAGTGGCATTTGTATGGTGGTCTTGATATCCCCCTGCGGTACCAGAGGGTGCACTTGAATTAACTGCTTCTTCCAGCAGTCCATGCTCCTAGATTGAAGACTATGCCATCTTGTAGCTGGTGTAGATTTAAATTATCAGTCATGCCAGAAAACATGCATAAATGATGATAAATGTTCAGAGACTTATGGATCCACCCACATGCCACCTTTTCAAAAAGTGACAAGGGGAAGAGGAACCTTGATATGGCACTTGTGCCTAGATTTAGGTACAAACACCAATTGTGCCTAGATTTAAGTACAATTTAAAAAGTCAAAAACCTTGAATGTGCAACTTTTTTTCCACAAAAAAAGTGTTTTTGGAGGATGCTAAATCTCTCGCTATCAGTAACATGAAAGATAAACTATCCTTATCATACAGGCATATATTTGAGAAGACCATTTTCTTATCCGTCAAGAGTTCCTATAATAGATTTGTGTCAATTGACTACAATAACAACTTATATAAGTTGTGTCCTTCACCTGTCCAAAGAGTTTGGCAAGTCAGCTTGGGTAGGTTCACATCTGTGGCTGTGTAATTCTATAGTCTGTGCCAACAGACCATTGGAATTACCATATCTGCATGCAATAGGTTTTTTTCAGGCAGGATGCTGCCTTTCTTACAGGAAACACAACAGATCCCTATACCATGAATAGCCATCAGGTGTCGGGATTCTGGTTGTCTGCTCCTCTGTCGGAACAGACTACCGGAATGCAGGGTCACAGATGTGAACCTACCTTTAGTTAATCAGTAATCTCCTCTCCATTTTGCTGTTGTCGCTGCAATTTAGGACTTGTCCCAAACTAGGGGACTACACTCGCTTCTCTGTGGGATTCAAATTGGTTTTCCTCATGTGCCAGGGGACGCGGTCAACCTAAGAATCAAACAGCCACCAGATAGTTTGCTGGTTAGAGGATTCTCTGCCGGCAGCGCCCAAGGAGTCAATTTTATTAGTTGTACATAATGGATCTTGCCACCTCCCTTTAGCCATTCATTTTAATATATCCAATCACAAGTATTTAATAAAGCAACCAACCAGAAACATGATGGTATGAAAAATGACACACACAGGCATATATCTGGAAAATTCCTTGTCTATATTTACCATATTCTGCCAAGCAGTTCCCTATTTGCGGTGTTTGTCTAACTTCCTTTAAGAGTCAAGTGACTATATTTCTCAATCATAGAATTTACGCATAAAACTCATAAAATGGAGATTTGACAATTTAAGTACAATTAGCACCATTCATGCTCATTAACCACTTAATTTCTTTCGCACTGTACAGCTGAACAGATCATTATCAACTAAAAAAAGCTCAGTGACAACACCATGGGAGCTGCAATGGTGGCAATATAGGTTGGAGCTGGTGGCAGCTGAATATAAATGAAAACAACTGGAATTTCTTTTAATATTAATATTTTGTAAGCTCCTATTAAATGTGTTTATGTTTCTACATGTAGAGAGGACATGTCTTTAGCACATATTTCGCATCAACAGCCGAACTGGCAGAAGTAAAAATAACTGTACAGATTGAATATGGAAATGTTTGAGGAATTGAATCATTGTATGTATAATTCACATTTCCAGCAGAGAAAACAGATTTATCTAACAGTGGGTGTTTGCATGCAAAGTGAATCACTCAAACCGGAGATCGTTGTCATCATTTTCCTATCTTTAAGCATGCCCGGTATTTAATGTTCTGCGGAACAGAACCGAGCTATTCCTCCAGTATAGCATCTAGTTTATTTATAACAATTGACTCTCACAATGCTAGTCCTGAAAATAAAACACGGCATGGTACGGTGTAATAATGGAGTCTGGCTTATGCGTTCTGCATTCTAACAGGGCTAGGTAAATAGTGATGAAGGCACAAGATTTGTGTGGGAAAGTTTTAGATTTACAATAGTCTAATTAAAAATGACCAGTCTCTTTAATTAAACTGGTATAACATCATACTTATTTATCAACTGATGGGTGATGTTAGTTTGGAAGGGTCCATTCACTGGCATCTCCACTGATTGCTAGAACGGGGGACTCTTATCGCTACTGTAGCTCCATAACAAGTTCATTGCACTGTTTCAGTGTGCACCTCCTGTCCTGAATGGAGTTGTAACACCAATCCCCGACTGGCTCGTCATTCAAACTCCTTCTTGCTAAGGCTATATGGTGTCCATTGTTTTATTTATCAGTAGATTTTCCAGCAGTCAGACATTATCTATCTGACACTCTACACCTATCATATAGGGACAAATGGAGAGTATGCCTGCTGATTGAGACTACACAGATTATCTGTTGTCTATTACCATAGAGGTAATGTGGAAAGTAAAGACAAAGCTGTTTCATTGTTTATTTTAGATGTCTTAATGGTTGTGAAGCTGGACATAGTCTTTAAAGCACAAATGTAAATTAACCCCTTCACAACTGTTATCGTACATGCCAGGTTTTTGCTATGTTAAACAGAAAACACCTGGAGTTAATGTCTGTGATCGATAATTGGCCAATTAACCCTTCAGATGCCATGGTCAATGGTGAAAACAGTATCCAAGGCAGCTGTCTAGGAGCTTTGAGAACCCAGGGTCCAAAGGGCTCCACTGCAGAAAGATTAGGGAAGCTATCTCTTCTCTGTGGTAGCCTCAAGCCTTAGGAAGCAAAAGGTAGTATGTCTGTGGCAGGGCACCATAGAAACATAGCATATCTCCTATAGACTGCAATGGCAATCCATTGCAGTCTATGACAAAAGTAAACGGTACACTCAGGTCCCCTAAGGAAAATTTAAAAAATAAAAAAAGGTTGTTAAAAATATAAAACATATATAAAAATTAAATCACATAATGAAAATAAAAAATAAACATTGTAGGCATCATTGTGTCCCAAAATGCCTGAACTATGAAATATTAGTGCATTTATCCCTAATGGTGAATGCTGCAATGGAAAGAAATCTAAATGGCCAATTCACATTTTTTTGTCACTTTATCTCCAAGAAAAAATTAATAAAAAGTGATTAAAAAGTCATATATGCTCAAAAATCGCTCTACAAAAAAATGAGCCCCAATAAAACTATCTAGATATAATAATAAAAAAGTAATGGGGAGTCAGAATATGGAAATACATTTTTTGAAATGTTATTTTTTTTTTACTCTTAAACCACAAGAAAAAGTATATAAATTATCACTGTAATTGTACTGAACTAGAGAATTAAGCTCACATGCAAATTTTACTGCATTGGAAATGCTATACAACTGTCAGAATTGCTTTTTTTTTCAACTTTTACCTGCATTTGGAATTTTTTTCCAGCTTCCTACTACATGGTATGCAATATTAAATGGCATCTTTAGAATGTACAACTTGTCCCAGGAATAAACAAGACCTCATGTCTATGTGAACAGGAAAAAAAAAAAGTTATGGCTCTGGGAAGGCCTGGAGTAAAAAATGAAAACGTAAAAATGCACCGTCGGGAAAGGGTTAAATAATCCACACAGAACAATTATAGAAACACATTTTAACACAAAATCTAGAAATAATTACCTTCATCTTTATAATCAGCATTATTTAATAAACTGTATGCATTTTTATTTTAATTTCAAACTATAACTGGTGTTGAGCAACAGGCTATTCATGCCCAAAGAGCTGGTATTTACCTGTCAGAGCAGACAACAAATGCCCATTTTCTGCTCTTCTATATTGTCATTTTGATAACATATAGGCAAACGTCTTGTGTGTTTCAGCATCACTGCCCATATGATTCCCCCTGGATATGTCTAGAGACAGCCTGCTAAATGTAATGACTTCCAGAAAGCCTTAAAGCCTATACTAATAATATTAAAAAACTTGTGGTGCTAGACAAATTACAAAAGTGGAATCATCGTATTTTGGCACATTTTTCTTATGGGGTCATCCATACAATGACTGTACTTCTGCTAAATATGTGTCTAATCTATTTCAAAAGCTACAGGAGTACTAATTAAGGTAAGTGCAGTGGCAGAGCAGATGGATAACCTTAGACACTGATGTATATCTGTAGTCATTAACCAGAAGTTCCTAGATACTGCTCTAATTAATGTTAACTGAAATTGATTTTTTAGAAAATACTGCTGACAAACTGTGGCCCAAGGTTTAGTGTCAGTAGGCAACAAACATGTATAATCTTTGGCCAGAAGGTATATTTAACTAAAATTACTTTCAGACACAAAGTTTATCAAATGCAAGGGCAATTGTGTGGGTAATTTTCTACACAGTGAAGCCTGAAATGAATATTCTGAAGAATTTATCACACACTGTGTTATCTTCTGAACCCTTTGGCAAAGCAAACATTTTCTTTTTTTTTTCTTTTCCTGAACAGCCTTGAAAGAGCTATAACTTTACTTTTCCATTCACATAATCAAATGCGGGCCTGTTTTTTTTGTGTCTTTTTTGTGGTACAAGTTGAATTTTATTATGACACCAAATAAATGATTACATTTTTCATTGAAACAATAGAAATAAAATATTCTTTGTGGGGTGAATACTGCAAAAAATGCAATTCACCATTTGGGTTTAATTTTTGCTGCATTCACTGTGCTGTATAGCAGAAATACTTTTGTTCTTTGAGAAAGTATGATTATATCAGTAAAGTTTTTCCTATGGTTTAGACCACGTTCACATCTGCGCTAATTAGTTCAGTTGTTCTTCTCCATGTTACAGCAATACCAAAATTATATAGTTTTTCTTATGCTTCAGGCCACGTTCACATCTGTGCTAGATAGTCCTGTTGTTCTGCTCTGCTAGAGGAGCAAAATTACAAATATAATGGGAGTGCTGGATTCAGCACATAACTGAAACATATGGTGCCAAACAGGCCTCTTTCTATAATACAGTGCTTTTAATTTCTGTTTAAGTGTGAAAAAGTTCTGAATGTAGGAAATTTCTTGCAAGCTCTTTTGGGTGGAATCTACAATGGAGGCCCCGGACAGAACCTCCAACGCAGATATGAATGTGACCTTACTACTTAAAAAATAAAATAAAAATTGCTTTGTGTCTGAGAATCGTAAATTGTTTTATATTTCTGCTATAGAGCTACTGTATTTGAGAATGTTTTTATTTTTTTGTTTTGTGGGGTGAGCTGTAGCTTTTATTGGTACCATTTTGAAGTACATGAAACTTTGTAATCAGAAAATAGCTATATGAACATTAAGATTTTTTGCTATGTGGTTCACCATACAGGTTTTTATTTGTTGTTTTTTTTTATAGTTTGGACATTTTAGGATGCAGTGATACTTTTTTTTTTTTTTTTATGTACATTTAGGGAAGGGTGTGATTTGAATTTTTAATACTTTTGTCTTTTTAAATAATAAAAAAAAAAATCATATTCATTTACTTTTCTTTTTAGGGGACTTGAAAATGTGATGGTTGGACCATATATAAAGGTTTACGGTGACTGTGGCATCTTCTTATTAAGCCCAACCACAGGATGGGCTTAGTAGAAACATTACAGTTGAAGGTATATGAATTTCATTGACTTACCCCTGTCTAGTCTAAATTATACCTCCTCAGTGAAACCGATTAGATGAGTTTGAAAGGACTGATTCTTCATAAACCCATTCTGATAAGGTATTATGCAATTATTTTCACTGGGATACTCCAGGATAGCATTGCTTAGAAAACCCTCAAACAGTTTAACCACAAGGAATGTTAAAATTCCCAGCTGCAGTTTTTGATATCCTTTTAAATACTGGCACCTCATTTGTCAAGCACCAATCCTGTGGAACAGACCCTCTCATTACAGAGTAGTAAATGTCAGAATAAGCGTCTGTCCATTACATTACTTACTCTCTTAGGATACAGGGGTGAATGTTTAATATTTTTAAGACACCGCTTCACTTCTTCCTAGGTCTGACAGTCCACATTAATGGCATTAATGGGGAGATTAATTTGGCATTTAATTTGAAATTTTATTTTCATCAGGGAATACAGTGAAGAAAAAATATTTCTTAAATTTCCCTTCTCATCCATCTATCCTCCCTCATCACTCTTTACCTATTACGTTTTTAAGTTTCATGTATATTTTTTTAGATTTTTCAGCAAGATTGTTTTATTTCATATAAGTATCTATATTTAAAAAATAATTCTGAAATTTTCACATTAGCCACTATGACTCAAAATAAGTCATGATTTCCTGTTCTATACAGATAACTATTTTCAATAGCTATCTTGTCATCTCCACAGGCACAATTAAAAAGTAAAATATACATATATATATATATATATATATATATATATATATATATTCACCAAATGAAGAGGCAGCACTTCCAGTCATGGGTGATAGGGTGACGACCCCAAACTTTATTCCCAGCAACGTTTCGGCCTTCTCTCTGAGGCCTTTGTCAAGCTTATATATATATATACACACACTCACCTAAAGAATTATTAGGAACACCATACTAATACGGTGTTGGACCCCCTTTTGCCTTCAGAACTGCCTTAATTCTACGTGGCTTTGATTCAACAAGGTGCTGATAGCATTCTTTACAAATGTTGGCTCATATTGATAGGATAGCATGTTGCAGTTGATGGAGATTTGAGGGATGCACATCCAGGGCACGAAGCTCCCGTTCCACCACATCCCAAAGATGCTCTATTGGGTTGAGATCTGGTGACTGTGGGGGCCATTTTAATACAGTGAACTCATTGTCATGTTCAAGAAACCAATTTGAAATGATTTGAGCTTTGTGACATGGTGCATTATCCTGCTGGAAGTAGCCATCAGAGGATGGGTACATGGTGGTCATGAAGGGATGGACATGGTCAGAAACAATGCTCAGGTAGCCCGTGGCATTTAAACGATGGCCAATTGGCACTAAGGGGCCTAAAGTGTGCCCATAAAACATCCCCCACACCATTACACAACCACCACCACCCTGCACAGTGGTAACAAGGCATGATGGATACATGTTCTCATTCTGTTTACGCCAAATTCAGACTCTACCATTTGAATGTCTCAACAGAAATCGAGACTTATCAGACCAGGCAACATTTTTCCAGTCTTCAAAAGTCCAATTTTGATGAGCTTGTGCAAATTGTAGCCTCTTTTTCCTATTTGTAGTGGAGATGAGTGGTACCCGGTGGGGTCTTCTGCTGTTGTAGCCCACCTTTCTTTCCCATTCTGACCTTCAGTTTGGAGTTCAGGAGATTGTCTTGACCAGGACCACAACCCTACATGCATTGAAGCAACTGCCATGTGATTTGTTGACTAGATAATCGCATTAATGAGAAATAGAACAGGTGTTCCTAATAATTCTTTAGTTGAGTGTATATATATATATATATATATATATATATATATACACACAGTTGCAAGAAAAAGTATGTGAACCCTTTGGAATGATATGGATTTCTGCACAAATTGGTCATAAAATGTGATCTGATCTTCATCTAAGTCACAACAATAGACAATCACAGTCTGCTTAAACTAATAACACACAAAGAATTGCATGCTACCATGTTTTTATTGAACACACCATGTAAATATTCACAGTGCAGGTGGAAAAAAGTATGTGAACCCTTGGATTTAATAACTGGTTGAACCTCCTTTGGCAGCAATAACTTCAACCAAACGTTTCCTGTAGTTGCAGATCAGACGTGCACAACTGTCAGGAGTAATCCTTGACCATTCCTGTCAACTGTTTCAGTTCAGCAATATTCTCGGGATGTCTGGTGTGAATCGCTTTCTTGAGGTCATGCCACAGCATCTCAATCGGGTTGAGGTCAGGACTCTGACTGGGCCACTCCAGAAGGCGTATTTTCTTCTGTTTAAGCCATGTTGTCCTGTTGCAACACCCATCTTTTGTTGAGCTTCAGCTGGTGGAAAGATGGCCTTAAGTTCTCCTGCAAAATGTCTTGATAAACTTGGGAATTAATTTTTCCTTCGATGATAGCAATCCGTCCAGGCCCTGACACAGCAAAGCAGCCCCAAACCATCATGCCCCCACCACCATACTTCACAGTTGCGATGAGGTTTTGATGTTGGTGTGCTGTGCCTCTTTTTCTCCATACATAGTGTTGTGTGTTTCTTCCAAACAACTTTGGTTTCATCTGTCCACAGAATATGTTGCCAGTACTGCTGTGGAACATCCAGGTGCTCTTGTGCAAACTGTAAACGTGCAGCAATCTTTTTTTTGGACAGCTGTGGCTTCATCTGTGGTATCCTCCCATGAAATCCATTCTTGTTTGGTGTTTTACATATCGTAGATACTTTTATAACCCTTTCCAGCTCTATGAAAGTCAACAATTCTTAATCGTCTTCTGAAAGCTATTTTGTGCGAGGCATTATTCATATTAGGCAATGCTTCTTGTGAAAAGCAAACCCAGAACTGGTGTGTGTTTTTTATAGGGCAGGGCAGCTGTAACCAACACCTCCAATCTCATCTCATTGATTGGACTCCAGTTGGCTGACACCTCACTCCAATTAGCTCTTGGAGATGTCATTAGTCTAGGGGTTCACATACTTTTTCCACCTGCACTGTGAATGTTTACATGGTTTGTTCAATAAAAACATGGTGAAATTTAATTCTTTGTATGTTATTAGTTTAAGCAGGCTGTGATTGTTTATTGTTGTGACTTAGATGAAGATCAGATCACATTTTAGGACCAATTTGTGCAGAAATCCATATCATTCCAAAGGGTTCACATACTTTTTCTTGCAACTGTATGTATATATATATATATATATATATATATATATATATATGTATATATATATATCAGGATAACAAAAAGTGACATCACAGCTCATTGTGTCTGTGGCCCATGTAGTTGCTTTCAAAAGACAGAAAGTCTTACCCTATTTTAGGCCCAGTGACCAGTGTGAAAATTGCAGGGTATATACAATTTTTTAAATATAGATACTGACATAATTTATAAATGGGTCATTTTATTATGACACATTTCCCTTATTTTTTTTACTTAAAAAAAATTCCATTATGTGTCTGTACTCTTCATTTTTGAGGACCCTCCCAGTACTGTCAATTTGATCTGAAATATGTCGTACTCAAGCGCGATGAAGACAACACATTACAGTTTGACTATTCCGATCTTTGTGACAGATTGTCCATTCTGTAAACTCTGATGATTAAATTTCTCATTCTCTAGCTTTCTCTGCTCTCCTGGTCTCATTCTTGCTGGAGCTGACATTCCTTTGACTGACAGAAGAAGTGTCTAGCTAGCTGCAGCAGTGCTATCCCTGAACTGACATCCCTCACATCTGCCAACTTGGCAAAATTGTTGGGCTGTATCAGATCAGTGCTATCCTCCCTGGCATTCTTTTCTCTATCCTGCCTTGTAACTGTTATGCAGCTAGTTACCTCAATTTCCTTCTCCTCGACACTATCACCTTAACTCCCATCTACCCCATCAAGTGTTTGCTCAATGGGCAGGAAATTCCTTTCCATATCATCAAGGCATCTAAGTGTGGGAATTCTCTCATTTAGATGCTGGAAATTGTCTTGCAAATTCGCTTATATTTTGCACAGCAATTTGCACCCTCAAACAGCTGTTACAGGACTGCATACATTGCACAAGATCTTGGGGCACATATTTGCTTATGGGCATTAAACCAGAACAACAAAACAAGGTAAATAATTGGCGTGATGAAAAAGAAAAACAAGTGAATAAATGCAGTTCACATAAGACAAAACAAACTTTAGATGGAAAACACACTTGCAAGACCCCCATACTCGTTTTTTCAGTTTGTTTAAAAAAATACAGAAAATAGAGACTCTCGACAAATGACACAGCAAATAGCTCACTCTTAGGGTGAATTTACATGTCGAAGATTTGTTTTATAAGACCATACATCATGCCTGGTACTCTCAGTAGTGTTCCTAATTTACTGCTCGAACAGCAGATCAGATATATGCTTTACATAAGGCCCCTGGCTCATAGGAAACTGGTGTCGGGAGATGGCTCATTTACCTCTAAGGGAGAATGTAGTGAGCCTGATCTGTGACCTGTGCAGAGTTCTTTGTTTAGGGAGGGGGTGGCCGTGAGCTGTGACCAACCCTATTGTAAATGGCCAATATTGTGTTACCAGCCCCCAGCTTTATAATTAAACTTGAATAATAAAAACATGTGCTATAAACATTTCTTAAATTGGTTGTTTAAGTTAAATAAAAACTTAGACAACTCCTATTGATATGGTAAAATAACAAAGAATCAATACTCACCAATTTTCTCAGATTTTTTTTTGTTCTGAGCTATGATCCTCGCCACCGTGCTTGTTTTCCTAGCTGCATCAGTGATGTTTCAATCACAAAGAACACTGCTGCAATCAATTCCTGGTCTCAGCAGTGATTTCGGCATACTGCTGAGGCCAGTGATTTGCAGCACAATGACCTGTGTGCATGGAAGGTCACCATTCCAGCAAGGAAGATGATGTCAAATGTGAGGAGGACCAAAGCTCAGTTCTGGAAGTGGAGGGAACAAAAGGGTGGATATTTACTCTATTTTATTTTTACCACATTTACAGGGGAAGCCTGAGTTTTTGTTGCATTTTTCATAGTTTTCATTAAAGTTGAAAAAAAACTGATGCAGATTTTTGCTAATCTGCCATATATTACAAGACATGTCATATATTTTAATACAGCATGTCTTTTCTAATACTCTAGAAATATGAGTGACGAGACTAATAGTCAGTATATATGCAAGTGATTGATCTTACCAAGCAATAAGTAGGGCATGTATCATGCAAAATTTACAAATATTCTATTCTTAATTTTTATAGGTAATTTATTCTATGATATGCATGCTGAACACAGGATCTGTTACGTGCTAAACTTTATTTTTATCATTTTAGAATTTATCCCTCATAGCTTTTAATACATTTGACAAGATAACAAATTAACCTTGAAAATAAACAATGCGTGATAGTAATTTTAAATTACTTTGGGAACACCAAGAGCAGCTGCTTGATGTATTCGGAAAAAATCCAGCAAGTTTCTTTGAATATGCTCTTGTCTATTTTTTTCCCCGAGCAATGTTATTTTAATGACAAACTGCTTATTTTATAACATTCTCTCTGATACATATGCAAATAAGATTAAGACTGCCATTCAATATTGAGGGATACTTAGAGAGGAACTCAATTAACATGACACTGTCATAAAAGGAGACCTTATCAATACATTAAAGGGATTGTGCCAAGTTTCAAGTTATGCCCTATCTTCAGAAGAGGGAAGAACTAATTAGGGGGGGTCCCACAATCCTGAGAACAGGGGTCCCGTTCCCCCAATTTAATGGTTTAATGGAATGGCAGGCAGAGCATGCATCCTGTCTCTCCAGTCTTTCAATATGGGACAGCTAGAAATACGCAGGTGCTGTCTTTAGCTATCTCTGAATTTCCCATAGTGAATGAATGTAGTGGCAGAGCACATGTTTTGCCCACGGCTCCATTAGGATGGGGAACAGGACCCTAATTCTCGAGTCGCGTCCCAGCAGTTGGCTCAGTTAGATATCCTATATCCTATGAATAGGGGATAACCTAAAAATTGGTACAGCTCAATTGTCAAATTTGTGCCCTGATATTATTCTGAAATATAGATGTCTACAAGTAACATCAGAGCAGGCTTGAGACCAGGGGCGGACTGGAAACTTAAAGTGGTTCTGGAAAAAATACTAAAAGTGGCCCTGTTTTGTAGTCAGGTCCAAATTGATGGAAGGCGAGCCAGCAATACCATATTGTGGTACAATATACCACCCCAACAGAGCCAAATACTACAATCCATCAGAAAATACTGCCAGTTCTCAACATAGATTTAAAACTGTTGGCAAAAATGTTAGCCAACCGTTTATCTAACTTCCTCCCACTCTTGATACATAGGGACCAGGTAGGGTTTGTTCGTAATAGGGAAGGCAGAGATAATACGTCTAGAGTCATCAATGTGTTATGTCATGCGTCAGCACTCTCAAAACCTTTACTTTTTCTGAGTGCTGACGCAGAAAAAACGTTTGATAGGGTTAATTGGCTATACCTCCATCTACCTAACATCAACTACTTCTACTTCTCTTTACAATATTATAAACAAGCGTAGCATAAAAAAAAAAAAAAAGCTGTTTTACTGGTTTAAACCAGACACTGACATATTTCTATCCTAATCTGTTTATGTTTCTAATTGTAGAGTTTTATTTTATTTTTTTTCTATTTTCTGTCCATGATAGGGGCAATCAATTCAAGGGAACATTCACACGACCGTATGAATGGGTCTGCATCTGTTCCACAATTTTAAGGAACAGGTACGGATCCATTCATTTCAATGGGGCCGCAAAAGATGCAGACAGCACACCGTGTGCAGTCTGCATCGGTTGTTATGTTCCGTGGCCCTGCAAAAATATAGAGCCTGTCCTATTCTTGACCACAATTGCGGACAAGAATAGTTTTTTTCTATATAGTGCCGGTCATTTGCGGTCTGCAAAATGCAGAAACCACAAGGCCGGCATCCTGTTTTGCGGATCCACAATTTATGGACCGCAAAACTCTTACAGTCCTGTGAATGAAACTTAAGTGGGTAGCTGCGCTACTCTGTTAGCATTCAGTGCTATGCTTAACAAAAGCCATAGCATTCAGTGCCATGTTTAACAAATACCATGCACTTTAGAACATGGAACCCGAAAGTCTGGAGATTACTCACTGACTTGTATACAAGAGTGATCGGCATGCAATGTTACCTGCGCAGGTGTCACTGCTCAGGAAGGGGGAGGAGGTGAGTAGTGACACTTGGGGGACATCATTTATCATGACCCCATTTTAAAGGGCTTCTGTGGCCTGTTTATATTGATGAACTAGCCTTATGATAGGTCACGAACATCTGATTGGCAGGGGTGAAACACCCAGCACCCCCACCAATCAGCTATTTGAAGAGGTGAAGAGGAGACGGTGCTCCATGTGAGTCCTTCTTCCTTTTCATTACGCTATGCTTTGTATCCCTTACAGTGGTGGCTTAGTGTAATTACAAGTACTCGCTCTATTCAAGTAAATGGAGCCAATACTTTTAGTTACACTGCACTTCTGAGACAATGGACAGTGTAATGAAAAGGAAGTAGTGCTTGCATGGAGCGCTGCCTCCTCTTCAAATAGCTGAGTGGCAGAAAAGTCGTGGAAAAGTAGTAAATGTAGTTGTATGCTATATTTGCAGCTACATTTTTTGGCCCTCAAGTCAGTTTTCAGAATTGCTATAAAAATGGGGTGTTGCAAGGGGGAGGGCCAGAAGGGTATATACATCTGTTTTTATTCAAGCAAGTTTTTTGGCATAGATAAAGCTAGAACCCTAGATTTTAGTGTGTTGCATTGCCGGCTGGAAGATGAATCATCAATATAAACAGGCTGCGCAACCCAATTAGGGGCCGGTCTTGATTCCATATGTACTACCGGAGAATGCAACAAACATATGTTGAGGCACAGGCCTCTCATGAATTTGTTGCATCCTCTAGCAGGCCATGCAACACACTAAAATCTAGAGTTCTATATTTATCTATGCCAGAAACCTGGCTTGAATAAAAACAGATATGTATGCCCTTCTAGCCTTCCCCCTCCCCCTTGCAACGCCCCATTTTTACAGCAATTCTGAAAAGTTGCTAAATTTTGCTGTAAACATAGCATGCAACGACAATTCCAACTTTTCCACTCCAGAATTTTGGCATAAAAGCCATAGCGAATGCCCCCTTGGTTCAAACAATAGGTTGTTTTCTGATAATACATTCCATTAAAGCTTCTATACTTCTTGGGTGATTTGTCTTTTGGTATGATGATTTCACAGTTTAAGCTACTGAAGAGTGATGGCATCACTGGTATCGCCCGCTGTATATTATACCCAGAATCTTGATAAAATTGCTCAGCACTTAAACGTGTGGCAGGGGCTCAGTTTTAGAATCACATCATATAGTTTTCTCTTTCTCTTAGATCTTTCTTTTCTACTACTTTATTTTCCTCTCGAAATATCCTTCCTATGCCTGCAGACAAACTGCACTATTCAGAAAAAAAATAAAAAATTAAATAAAAAAGCTGAAAAGCAGATTACCAGCCTCATGTAGCATCCTCTATTATTGTGAGACATCATTCAATGTCAATAACATGAAAGGAGTTTACTGTTCTTCACTATGTATAGCTATTCAAACAGTAATACATAGTAATAATAGCCATTCCAGGTGGAATTCTTTGTGTCAGTTGGCAGAATAAGTCTACCACCAGACCCTACTGGTGGAATCTGTGTGTGGGGGAGGCTAGATATGATTTTAGTCATACACTTGAATTTCTCTGGCCTACTTGAAAACAAGATAAAGCCAGGGACATGGACATTTCTTTTTTTGTTTTGTCTGTTTTATGATTAATTTGGGGTTTTGGTATTGTGGTGTGGCCTGGCCTGGTATTTGCTGATCTGAATAACTTTTCATGGGAAATCAATCTGAGATTGTACTTTTAGGGAAACCATTTCATTTTACAGTGCCAAAGAAACTGTCACTACCAGGAAATTGAGAACAGGACCTCCCAATTAGTTCCAGATCCACTATGAGTTTTTGGAGATCTGCAATTTGCTGGACTGCAATATGGTTTTAGGCTAGGACCAGATCTGGAGCCATTACTATATGTATTTAAAGGCTTATGAAGAGTTTCTAATAGTACATGACGTTATATATGCAGATAATATATATTATTCCTCTGGATTTTATTATTATTAGAGAAACCAGCCAGTTCCATTTTAACAATGCTACTCTTAGTAATGCTTGGCACTCAGGTCAAAAGATACTCTAGCTTTACATAACACAATTATTTTGACTTGATGCTTAGATGGAGACATATACAGATGTGGTACGGAAGGTACCTGTCACTGAGGTTCCTGGCCTTGGTGAGGTAAGAATCTGATTTTTGCCTGAAGTGTCAGTTTTGTAGTTGCATTCTGACACTCCAGCTGTTAGTATGGCTGTAAAGCCGATCCGGGACGGTTCTTATTGGGACCAGCCATAGAGCAGGGTGGGTGGCTGTTCCCTACGGTTCCAGGCCGGGTTTTGGCTGGGATATAAAAACCCAGCCAGCACGTTCAGCTGGGGTGGATTATACTCCATGACAGAGAAGCTGTGCAGTCTAAAGCCTGCTGTGGACTGCGGGTGGAAAACTGCTGACCAGTTGAAGGGTTTTTGCACTGTGGACTATACACTGAACTTTGCTTTACAACCTTGTTTTCGCCTCTGTACTGCATCCGCTTACCCTGCCTACCAGAGCAAATCCTCACTATATATATATATATATATATATATATATATATATATATATATATACACAGATAACAAATATATGTTTGGAAAATAAAATATAATGACCTTATGAGATCCGTAATGAGCCCTTGGATGGTCAGGTTTATATAGGGCCAGATGGTCCAGTTTTTTTTTTTTTTCCCTTATTTTTTTAAGGATTGGAAAATAAAGAACAATACACAAAAATAATAGCTTTACATTTCTGATCTTTTTGCCACATCAGAAACTGCATGTGTTAAGCTGGACAGTGTTGTATATGTTTTTTTATTTTATTTTTGCTTATGCTCTCTTACCCCCCCCCCCCCCTTCCTTTAAGCTCTTTACAATGACAGCGATAGCAAATATGTTTTTGAAGCATTGCAGGCTTTTCCTCTATTCTCAGTGTATTACATGAAGTTTTCCACTTTCCAACAGCTACCCTCAGCATAAAACACACACACAGAACTCTGTCTGACTCTACTCTTTCCCTGATAAAAAAAAACAGATTTTTTACTTTTTTTCCCTATTAATTCAACCTATCTTACTAAATATGTCCCTAAACTACCTCTACAACACCCTAATATGGCTGATAGTGTCGGTAATTGGTGTCTGTCACAACACAAGGCAGACACATCCTCTCATAGAAGTTTGAACTTGCTGTATGTGCTTTAAACAGAGCTGAAGAACGTTCCAAAATCCTGCCCCTAGATTGGCTGAAGAGCTGTCTATAAGCCTGTCAGCCAATGAGAGTAAGCACCGCACCCTCCCAGGGTCTTCTGATCCTCCATATTCTTCCATCCTGCCCTGTTTCCCTCCAATTTTCTCAGTAAAATAGCTTGCACAGTTTTGCCCGATTTGTCTGAAGTGAATCGGTAAAACTTCATATTCATTTGGCAGCAGATTTTTTGTGAAATTTATAATTAATCTATTTAGTTTAGAACTGGTAAACTAATCTCTAATATGCAGTAATTAGGGATGAGTGAACTGACTTTGGATGAAACATCCGAAGTTGATTCGCATAAAACTTAGTTTCAATACTGTACGGAGCAAGCGCTCCCTACAATATTAGAGTGTATTGGCTCAGATGAGCCGAAGTTATTACTTTGCAAAGTCCCGTGAGACTTCACATAATAACTTCAGAAATTGATTTATATTGTAAAAAAACACTGGAACAGAGTTCGATAACATTTTTTACAGTATAAATCAATTTCTGAAGTTATTATGTGAAGTCTCGTGAGACTTTGCAAAGTAATAACTTCGGCTCATCGGGGCAAATACATATTGAAACTAAATTTTATGCAAATTGAAATTTGGATGTTTTGCTCATCCCTAACAGTAATCAATTGAAAATAAAAAGATTGCTGGTAAGTTAATTGATATAATGTGCTGTTAGGTGCTTCTCTTAGTTATGCTCTGTGTTATGTGGTAGGCAGTTTTATAACAGTTTATTACAGTGCTTGCTCCCTCAGTCTTTGACCCCATTAGGTGTCATGCACACAGTCATATCTTTTTTCAACATCCAATCCACATTTTTTGCGGATTGGATGCAAACCCGATCATTTCAATGGGGCTGCAAAAAATTGTGCAGTGTGCTGTCTCCTTCCGTATGTCTGCATGTTCATCCCACAGAAAAAATGTAACATATAACGTTGTTGTCCATTTTGTAGACAAGAATAGGTCTTTTTACAATTGGGCCTGCTGAAATTGTGGGAAGCACATTGGTGATATCCGTATCTGCGGTTTATGGACCACAAACTGAATCCAGTCATGTGCATGATGCCTAATTCACATGTTCAGTCTCAGCACAATGACCCAAGAGATTCTGCCTCCTGCTCTCTGGAATGTCAGATGAGAGTTTTCCTCCTTTTCTAGAAAAAAGCAGGCAGTGGCATATAGCACTAACCCTTAAAGGGATTTTCCAGGGTATTTTTTATTTTAATGAGGCAATTTCTCACCTTCACTGATACCCCACTGCTACCATTTCAACAATGCTCAAGTCCCCACCGCTTTCCACTTCCCAGTCAAGGCTTGACCTACAGAAAATGACTGCCGATGCTTGCTTAACCAATCATTGGTTGAAGTCATGACCCATCTTCTCTTGTGATTGGCTGACCGGGTATCTCCAGCCATTTCCTGTGTGCTGACTATGGAGCAGAAAGTGGAGAGCAGCAGGTACCGAAGCAGCATCAGAGCAGCCATGGGGAATCTGTGAGCATGGATAACGATATTTTTATTTTAACCAATTCTGTCACATTTTTAACCAAAAATATTCATCCCCTGGAAAACTCCTTAAATGTTTAAACCATTTTTAACTGTAAATTTTAATATACAGTTTTGAAGATGTACAGATGCTATACACTAGTGCAGTAGAGGATTATTGTAATTCTCTATGCAGTTGTACACCTCTAGATAAAATAAGGGACAGCTATATTTCCCCTGAGGTGAGGCACATTCATATCTGTCCCTCATTGATCTAGTTGATTGACATTTAATAACTGTCAACTCTTGAAAACATCCTTTAGTAACCTGAGGTTCTTTAGCTTAATTAGTCAAGAGGCCTGTCTGATAGGAAGTATAGATCTTTCCCATCAAAGTTTAACTTCTCAATGCAGAAGTCCCATCCGACTGAATACTTCACTACTTATTAATCCATTACATTGAAAGACCGATGATACAAGGCTACTATTTATGCAGAAATTACAGAGCACAAAGATCTATAAGGATTCATTGTCTGGCTTAAATATTCAGCGCTTTCTACAATTCTTCAACAGTTGGAACATCTTTCAGAGTGTATATCAAGGGACCATTTGATAGCTGCATACATTTAGAAAGCCAGTTTATACATTATTATACCGGGCTGCAAAGCACAGCAAAATCAGAAAAGGCAAAAGTAAGGTATTGAACTTTGAAAAAAGTTAAAAATTTAAGTGCTTACCATATAACCATAAAAAAAAAGAATGGAACTGTAACATAAAGGCAGGATGCAACCTACATGAAGTTTCAATTTCTTTTGTTTGAGCGTGACATACTGTGGATTTCAGAGCATAAGTAAACTCTGTAGTATTCAGTTGAGTAGATTTGGAATCTTATAATTGATTCAGCAAACACCCAACACTAAGCAACTTGTCCTTTGTTGTAATTTGATTCTATATAATCTTGTGTTTAATCATAGTTTTAGACAGGTCACAAACTGCTTGCAAGTAATTCCATATATTAGACCGACCTACTGTACCATGTCTTGCTCTTGACCACAATTAAGTTGATCACTGTGATGATTATTTGGCGATTCTATTATTTAGAGCTCCATATGTATGTATACATCTTACAAAGCGGGTTGTTATTAGATGCAAGATCCCTATAATTGAGAGTATCTAATGATAGGATACAACAAAGTGGCATACATGCAAAGACAGTAACATCTTTTCCACTGAAAAAGTTCTATGCACACTAGACTTTTCTTGCATTCCCCCTCTCCTCTGCAACTCCCACTCTCATTCCATTAAACATTTCCAGCTCTTAAAGGGGTTTTCCAAATGTTTTATCCTGATTACCTATCCTGAGGATAGTCCATCAGTAAGTGATATGTGGGTTTGACTCCCGGCACCAAAGCCAATTAACTGTTTGAAGAGACTGCAGTGCTCCAGTGAGTTCTGTGGCCTGCTCACAACTTACCAAGCACAGGACTGGCCACTGCATAGAGTCTGTGCTTTGGATTACAGGTCCATTCAGTTGAAAGGGGCTGAGCTGTGTATAGGCCATATGACTGATGAATATACTATATCCCAAGGGAGGCTAGGGAGCTCACTGGAGCCCTGCAGCCTCTTTAAACAGGTGATCAGGAGGGGTGCAGGGAGTCAGACTCCCACTAATCAGATACTGATGACCAATGCCGAGAATAGTTTATCAGTAGGGATGAGCAAACTTCTCTTTTCAGGTTTGGCGTACAAGATTCAGGTTATCTAAGAATTCCATTATGGATTGCACTACCACGGACCATAAATCTTATGGCAGCGGAATCCATAACGGAATTCTTAGATAACCCAAACCCGAACCTGGTACGCCGAACTTGAAAAAGTTTGCCCAACACTACTTATCAGTATAAAACACCCTCTTTAACTTCTAAAATGCTAATGTAAAGCACCACAAAAGTTGATGGCTCTGTTTAAAAAAATAGTAATTAGCTTTTTTGCCAGGTTATAATATTAAACCAATACAGTCAATTTTCAAAAGGGTATCTTAAGGATAAAGTATAAAACATAAGACATATGACTTCACTATTGTATTTCAAAGCTTACAGATATGGCACATTTAATAATAGATTGTCAGATATTTGTTCTGTTTTGCGACCTTTCGGCCTTAAAAACTATAATTTATATTGCTATTCTATTTTATGTGCACTTTATCAACTGGTGTGGAATTGACTGACAAGTAGTTACCATGTTACAATGCATATAAGGCATTGTGCAAGCTTATTTTCTAGCTTCTACTTTGGGTAATGCAATGTCATGCTGTTAAATGCAACCTAGCAGAAAATGGACACAGTTTATTGACTATACTAATTTTTGTTTTTTCAAGGGGTATATTTATTTTAGCTTCATCTGTTGAATCTAAGGCTAGCAAAAAACAATGTTTTATGAAAAGAGGTAAGATACTGTTGTGTTTTAAAAATGGAGAAAGCATTTATGGTATAACATTAAAATTATGTATTTTTTTTTTAAATATTAGTTTAGGTGTATGATAATATTCAAGGGACATTCTGAGATCCTAGTAATAATAAATAAAGGAATATAGCCATAAAATACATAAATATTGTACGTTGATAGTGTTGTAGTCATAGGATGATGTGGTCACTTTGACCACCATATTAGACATTACATTGAATGGCACATAACAGAAAATAGTGTTATGCAAATCCTGGCAATGTGTTTAGACAACATGTCGTTCATAAGTACATTTCCTATAATTATTATTATTATTATTATTATTATTATTATGGCACATTGGGAGAGCGATTTCTGCAAAATTTGCACAATGCACCAATATTAAAGGAGTTGTACAGGATTAGAAAGACATGGCTGCTTTCTTTTCTTAAAACAGATAATGGGGGAGATTTATCAAAACTGGCACCCCCCCTACGCCACCAGAGAATGTTCCTAATTTATGATGAGACGCATGTCTCATCATAAATTAGACACATCCATCGGCAGTCCATGCTCCTAAACAGAAATTTACGACAGCTCAGAGCTGCCATAGATTTATGGCTTCATTTCTGCCAGAACACTGATGTAAATGAAGATATATTTGATGGGGTGACTAGCCATGCCCAATTCCTTGCACTTTCCACAATCATTTTAGGGTAAGTGGTAAGGATGCTGGAAATCCGAGAGACACAACATTTTATTTATTTATTTTTAAATCACAGTTGAAAAGCCAGAAACACATTCTGTAGTTTGTGACTTTTTCATGCCACTTTTCAGGCACAAGGGAGATGATAAATCTCCCCCATAGTCTGTAAAGCAATGAGGTTTATATCAGTGCTATATATGTGAGTAAAATAAAACAGCACCACACCTGACCTGTGATAGTATGCAGCATTGCAACTCAGTCCCATTTACTTCCATAAAGTGCACTGCCAGTTTTCAATTTATTCATGAGACAACGCGTATGTGCCTCTGTGAACGAGCCGCGGCACTTGCCCTGCACATCCGGCTCAGACTTAAGAAAAGGAGACTCTAGCACCCCGTAACGCGTTGACTCACGAATAAATTGAATACTGCTGAAACTGAAACATTGCCCATGCCCGGTTGTGTTTGTGCGCCCTCTGTGGTCCATACGCTCTATGTAAAAGTTCAGCGTCTCTTTCTTCACATTCAAGGACAGGTTGCTGGCTGCCATTTTAAATCATTCCTGGAGAACCCCTTTAAAATACATAATCCAAGGGGACATAATCTTCACCTGATACAGAAAATCTATAATATGTGGTATCACATATGTAATACTGACCCATAATATGTGGTATCACATATGTAATACTGACCCAGAGAATGAAGGTAACAAACATGCCAATGTGACCGTAAAGAGAGTGCCATAAAAATTATACCTATAAAATTGTGGTTACAATTTGGATTTTTTCCAGCTCCCCACAACATCATATGCAATATCAAATGGTGCCATTAGAAAGTACAAATTGTCCTATAAAAAAACAAGCCCTCATACAGTACATCTATGTAAATGGAAGTATTAAAAAAGTCATCTCTTTGGGAAGGCAGGGAATTAAAAAGAAAAAGAAAAAAGAAAATATAGAAAATCACTTGGAGATAATTAAACTCCAGGAAGGTGTTTAAATTTCTCTTCCAGTGTTTTCCAATAAAGGGTATTTTATTCCAGGAGAGGAAAATTACCTTATATTAAAGTGTCTGAACATAAAGGGAAAACTATTTAGGATGACCACCCAAAATTACATTGAAATGTGGTCTTTCAGGGGTGTGGATTTCTCAAAAAAGGTGGTTAGTGTTCATAATACATGATTTAACTGAAAATATGTCTCAGAAAATCTGGTCTGGATAAAGGGGTGGTCCTTTGGAGAGGTTTCTCTGCATTTAAGATTATTACACCTATCAGAAAGCCCTCCCTCAGCAAGTCCAGGCTGGTTACTTGAATGTTTGACCTATGGTGGCCTTTTCTCCTGCATACAGTATATATTTCTAAGAAAAAAACAAGGAATATATACTTTTGTATTCTGTATTAAAAAATAATATTAATACATCAGTACTCAAAGGATTCAGTACACGTTAATATGGAATTGCTTTTCAAACCAATACAAAAATAATTCACAAGAACATAAGAAATATGAAGTCTGAATAATCAGAAAATAAGTATATTCTTTTTTGTATAAAGGTTGCTTGAGCTGAACTTATTTTCTACAACAGCTACTACTGTAGTCTGAAATGGGTTGCTAAGTAACAGACATTCTTATCTATCAGTAGTGAATTCTACATTGGATAACAGATGGGAACTGGTTATTGAGACGTAGACAACAAGTGATATGGAATCAAATTATTTGTTGACAAACAAAAGTTAAAATGTTGCATTGACATTAATGCTAATGGTGCTTATCCTGTGTAAATACATTTGTAGGAAGTGATGCACAAAAATAATGGATGTTCATTAAGCGGTTAATAAAGCTTTAGTTTCACATGCACTGTTTCAGTAAAGGGCATGTGCACTTTTGCTGCAATTTTTTTAACGTATACTGTAAGTCTACTTGAAGATGTTACGGTTTCTAAATTGATTTGCCTATAAGTGAAGCTGCCAGCTTAGAGTTTTGAGGGTGTGCATGCATTCTATTTCCACATCCTTTAATATTCTGCCTATTGAGCCTTTACTCTTTCCCCCAGGCTTGCCTATATGGGAGTGCAAGTTATAATTGCAATGAGAAAATGCAGTTCAGTAGTTGTCTCAGGAATGTATAACATGGGACCATATAGTAAATATGAAAAATTGCCCCGTTTTGTAGAGCTAGGACAGAAAGGGCTGATGTTTGTTCTGCCCTTTAAGCCTGTTTCATGAGTCTTTGATTCCCACTTTTTGCTTTCTAACAATACAATTCATCTGAAGAGGGAAACCATGTGCAGGCTCTCACCACCCAGTGGCAACCCCCTTGTGAAATATAGGTATTCATAAAAGTTAAATATACATCAAATGGTAGGATAGTTTTATACTCAAGACAATTTGCAAGCTTTTTTTTTTATATATAACTTTTGATACATTGGGAGAAAAAGAAATGGTACAAAGGTGGACATGCCATGCTATACAGGCTAGATTAAAGATGCAATATTTTAAAAATATATCTAAAAAAATACAGCTTATTTAGCTCTTAAGGAAGTTTCAAAGAGCAAAACAATATAATGTAACGTGAACTTCAGTGCTAAAATGATAGAGCTGGGATTCAGATCCTCACAGTTTAAATTGCAATGTAAAATATGTACATATTGCAACATCATACCAAACCACAGAGGATTTTTTTTACTGTTCCACTAGACCTACTAAAACAAAGATTCAATTTATATATTGTATAAAAAATAAAACCTAAAAGAACAAAACTAATAATGTCTCAGTTTCACAAGAAAAAAAAAATACTAAAAGATGTTTCTGTTGCGTCTCAAGGACAAACTAGTATGGAAAAAAGTAATATCTATCAACAATTAAAATGTTTGCATTTTACTTTGGGTTCATGATCTTAATCATAGGTAATCAGTGAGAAAAATAATCTATCCTTTGTGAGAATTAGTTCATTGCAGTAGGCAAAATGGGATCAAATGCAATCAAAGACACAGAAGTCCATTTATTTTGGGCCTTTACATTCAAGCCCAAAACACAAATCAACCACTGTTCGTCTGAGCACTAACTAAATATACAGTATAAGTTTCCTATACAAGTGGTTTACTACCAACCACTTGAACACATTAGCTGGTTTTACCTCACAACAAGAATAAATGTCCACTTTGAGACTAGCAATCACAGTAAAAGTCTGTCTCCTCTAATGGCTCTCTCTAGTGCACACCTTGAACCTTAAATGGGTTGGGGATATACTAAAAAAGTAACTTGGTTGTTTAAACCTCGTCTAGTCTCCTACAGCGCATAATAGTGTACCTGTCAAGTCTTCCTAAGTCTTAACTTCAATCTTTATGCCCCCGCTGCGTTGCATTTCTTACAATCCAAATTTCAGCGTTGTCTGAGTAAATGAGCAGCAGCCACAACACTTTCCATAATGCTGTGTGCTGCAAGATCAGGGAAATATGTAAATACATATTACACCCTTCCCTAGGCAGAAATATCCACCCACTACAACCTCCATCATCCCCTTGCTGTCTCTTTATAATATTTCCTTTGACACAGCTTCAATATGTCAAAGCACTGGACTTTGCCTAGCCAGCTTGTGGATTGAGAGCGTCAAACAGCCCATTCCAAGATCAAATGGGTCGGACATTTGGTAGAGGATTCTGACAAAAGGGATCAGACCAGGGCCTGGTCTTGATGTCAGAGAAAATATACTCTCCACAGAGGGAGCAGTCACGTGACCACTCTCCGTATCTCCAACGTGAGACAGAAAAAGTAGTGCAAGTACATTAGTAAGTTGCAGGGACTTTCAGGTGAAATACAGGGAAAGGAAATATATATATACAGTACAGACCAAAAGTTTGGACACACATTCTCATTCAAAGAGTTTTCTGTATTTCCATGACTATGAAAATTGTAGATTCACACTGAAGGCATCAAAACTATGAATTAACACATGTGAAATTATATACATAACAAAAAATAGTGTGAAACAACTGAAAATATGTCATATTCTAGGTTCTTCAAAGTAGCCACCTTTTGCTTTGATTACTGCTTTGCACACTCTTGGCATTCTCTTGATGAGCTTTAAGAGGTAGTCACCTGAAATGGTCTTCCAACAGTCTTGAAGGAGTTCCCAGAGATGCTTAGCACTTGTTGGCCCTTTTGCCTTCACTCTGCGGTCCAACTCACCCCAAACCATCTCGATTGGGTTCAGGTCCGGTGACTGTGGAGGCCAAGTCACCTGGCGCAGCACCCCATCACTCTCCTTCATGGTCAAATAGCCCTTACACAGCCTGGAGGTGTGTTTGGGGTCATTGTCCTGTTGAAAAATAAATGATGGTCCAACTAAACTGCAAGATGCTGTGGTAGCCATGCTGGTTCAGTATGCCTTCAATTTTGAATAAATCCCCAACAGTGTAACCAGCAAAGCACCCCCACACCATCACACCTCCTCCTCCATGCTTCACGGTGGGAACCAGGCAAGTAGAGTCCATCCGTTCACCTTTTCTGCGTCGCACAAAGACATGGTGGTTGGAACCAAAGATCTCAAATTTGGACTCATCAGACCAAAGCACAGATTTCCACTGGTCTAATGTCCATTCCTTGTGTTCTTTAGCCCAAACAAGGCTCTTCTGCTTGTTGCCTGTCCTTAGCAGTGGTTTCCTAGCAGATATTCTACCATGAAGGCCTGATTCACACAGTCACCTCTTAACAGTTGTTCTAGAGATGTGTCTGCTGCTAGAACTCTGTGTGGCATTGACCTGGTCGCTAATCTGAGCTGCTGTTAACCTGCGATTTTTGAGGCTGGTGACTCGGATGAACTTATCCTCCACAGCAGAGGTGACTCTTGGTCTTCCTTTCTTGGGGAGGTCTGCATGTGAGCCAGTTTTTTTGTAGTGCTTGATGGTTTTTGTGACTGCACTTGGGGACACTTTCAAAGTTTTCCCAATTTTTCGGACTGACTGATCCTTCATTTCTTAAAGTAATGATGGCCACTAGTTTTTCTTTACTTAGCTGCTTTTTTCTTGCCAAAATACAAATTCTAACAGTCTATTCAGTAGGACTATCAGCTGTGTATCCACCTGACTTCTCCACAATGCAACTGATGGTTCCAATCCCATTTATAAGGCAAAAAATCCCACTTATTAAACCTGACAGGGCACACCTGTGAAGTGAAAACAATTTCAGGTGACTACCTTTTGAAGCTCATCAAGAGAATGCCAAGAGTGTGCAAAGCAGTAATCAAAGCAAAAGGTGGCTACTTTTAAGAACCTAGAATATGACATATTTTCAGTTGTTTCACACTTTTTTGTTAGGTATATAATTCCACATGTGTTAATTCATAGTTTTGATGCCTTCAGTGTGAATCTACAATTTTCATAGTCATGAAAATAAAGAAAACTCTTTGAATGAGAAGGTGTGTCCAAACTTTTGGTCTGTACTGTATAAATACACTTAGATAAGCTCTTTAATAGCCCAGTTCTGAGCTTGACTTGTGTTACAAAGAAAACTAACACTGGCCAGGAAAGAAATTATAGGCCCTACTAACTTAAGAATCATTACATAAAAATCCAAGACTGAAAACAGGCCTTACCAAAGCCCTTACCAAACTACTCTTTGATACTCAGTTTTCATAGATTTCTTATATCTCATCACCTTTCCCTGACAGATATATACTTCCTGGAAGGTATTACACATATGAGAGCAATCTTGGAGAAATATAACTACCCACAATTACTCTTAAAGGGTATACAGTGCATTGGAACACAATGTATATACCCATCCTATATAACACCATAAATACAAAATAATTTGATCCCGGTGTTGTCGCTAAGTGGCAACAAAAAACATAAGCTGACAATAGTCCACCAGTAAGGCCCCATGAACATGACATGGCAGGTACAGTACCAAGAACTTGTTGGCATTTCATATGCCACCTTGTTGGATGCTATATTTTAGCATTGAAACAATACTTTAGCAGAAAAACATCTCCATAATACTGCATGCAACGGAGAATGAGTTCATTTACAAATATTTTTGATAAGTGCATCCTGGCAACAGGGGCAAACAACAATTCTTGATGTATAAAGAGTCACATTTAGCAGTGGCTTTAAATAGCGGTGAATGGAAAGCCTGATATTCATACAATCCTTTGTTAGCAACATAGCAACAGAGTTGTATGTATGTTACCAGAAATCCAATTATGTATTAGCTTTGGAACATTATGAATGTAGAGAACTAAAAATAGCAGTCTATACACTGAATATCCAAGTTTAATACCATCCGAATTTAAATAAAAAAAGTCTAGGCACAGTTTGTTACACATCAAAAGTCAAAGTAAAAAATGTCCTTCTTACCAAGCACCCCAAGGCGATAGTTTACGGTGATGACTATAACATTTCCATAACTTGCTAGGACACTTCCATCAAACAAATTACCAGTGCCTTCCATATAGGAACCACCATGAATATAGACCATCACAGGCTTGGGACCTCCACTATCTCTGATGTCTAGAAAAGAAAACATGGTTAAATATACTTGTGTCACATGAATACAGAAAGAAGAGACATTAGTTTGCCCTTTTGCTGATGTTTCTTAATAGAAAAAAATATGTATTATGCCCAATATAGGCATTCTTTAAATATACAATTGTGATGTATTCATGTTTTTTTCTCCAAATAACATGAATTAAGCTTGAATGGATTCCATATTTTATCTCCTTATGAACACATCCAAGATCAAGAAGCATTGAAATGTATTTAATGAATCAAATTTTTCTACAATATATTGTCTAAAAACCTTTTGTACTGCTGCCAGGATTATAATATATTGATCCTTTTTTTTACATTATTTTCAGGATAGTTATTGTCTTTAATGTTGATAATAATAGCAGAAAACCCTTAAACTCCAATTTAGCAAAGTGTATTATTTAATAAAAAATGTTTCCATTCCCAATGGAACATATAAGAGTAGACTGTCTTATGTGTTAAAGAAACTTAAGGGAGCATTTTGGTTGTGTGAAGTTACCATTTTTTTTTGCTTTATACGACACACTTGATGATAAGACACACCTAGGTTTTTGTGGAGGAAATAAAAAATATATTTTGAACTAAATGGTGTGCTTTTGGTGGGTTTTGAACTAATGGGAGGATCTGTGGATGGCACACTGTTATTGGGAATCTATGGATGACACTGTTATGGGGATCTGTGGATGACACTGTTATGGGGTTCTGTGGAGAACACTTATAGGGGGATCTGTAGATGACAATTATAGGGGGATAGGTGGAGGACAGTGTTATATGGGATCTGTGGAGGACATATATAGGGGGATCTGTGGAGGACACTGCTTTAGGGATTTGTGGAGGACAGTGTTATTGGGGGATCTGTGGAGAACACTTATTGGAGGATCTGTGGAGGACACTGTTATGGGTATCTGTGGAGGACAGTGTTATAGGGGAATCTGTAGAGGAAACTTATTGGGGGATCTGTGGATGACTGTTATGGGGGGATCTGACCGCATTACATTAGACCCCAGTTATGTTAGCCCAGCCATCACATATAAAGTGAATGCAGCAGCCCCTAGCAGTGCTGCTTTGTTAAACTAGCAGTAATCACTTATCTGCAGTACTCACTATGCACGCAGCAGGCATGCCGGCAAGGCACATCACTCAGTCACGTTCTCATTAATGAAGTGGGTGGGTCTGGAGTGTGACTGAGTGATTGACGTGCGCTGCCGGCCTGCCCGCTGCATGCATAGTGAGTACCGTAGATAAGCCATTACAGCTACTTTAGCAAAGCAGCACTGCTAGGGGCTGCTGCATACACTTTATATGTGATGGCTGCTCTGATCGGGGCCCGGCTTAATAAAGCTCAGTGACTGCGCCAGGTCTTGCTATTACCATAGTGCCCCTGTTTACATGTCACTTGCCGCTATGCCAATGCAGCACAGCACGGTCTGTGATGTGTCGGCCATGTAATACTGCTCTATTGGCTTTATAAGACGCATGGCCACTTTCCCCCCACTTTTGGGGGGAAAGTGTGTCTTATTAAGCAAAAAATATGGTATTTTCTATATAGAGTCAATTAGATTGGTGGGAGTCCTAACACTGGGACCTCCACTGATCATAAGTATGAGGACCCTGTGGTATAACCTGTTGGGCATGAACGTTGCTGCTCCATTCATTTCTATGGGAGTTGCTACCTCAAGGATTCCCATAGAAATTAATGTTGACATTGTGTGCATGCCAAACTGACTGGTCTATTGATTTTGTGGGGCTCCAGAGGGTATGGAATCTCTGTTCTCATGATTGTTGGGGGTCCCAAGATTAGAACTCACACTGATCTAATTGTTATCCCCTACCCACTTCAAACAACCCGCATACCCCTTTAAAATCGAACTTTACTTTGTTATTAGGTCCAGAAATCTGTGCTGAAAAATGTCTTAAAATATCTTTATAATGCTCAATTTTTCTAAATATTTACTCAAAGTCCCCTGCATAGACACATCTAAAGTATAGAGAGATTAGAAGCTTACTGAATATTGTTCAATGTGCAAATATAAATTAGGGAACTAAGCCACATTATAAAGCTACATTAAGGTATTAAACAACACCCTTGTATACCTTTTTATATATAAACATGGATTTTAAAGCAGTAAATTAACTTTCAATTGAAGAAAATACCCAGAATAGTGTATTTAACATCTAAACATTATTTTTATATTGTTAGAGACTTTTATGGAAACATTCAACGTTAGTTTGAATAATTTTGTTAAAAATGTTGATTATAATTTATTTCTTTAGACTAATGCTACACATTTTTTTTTACATATTTGTTAATTTATTTCTCTACAATGTTTTTCTTATTTTAATTTTTTTTTATTCAACTGGTTTGTTAGGAAAATCACAATTATCCAAAACAGTGGGCAGATGATAATTTGACATATTAAAATTATTATTTTCGTCTCTACATGCAAATTGCTGCTATAATACAATTGGCATCAATAAAAATGAAAAACAATTGCAAATCTATACAGTATGCTTGCATAGGTAAAGTTCATTAAATATTATTTTTCCTTTTTTGTTGTTGTCATTCATGAAATTTTATTGGTTGGGATTATTAACGGGGATATTGATGTTATATGCTTGATATGGTTCTCTATGGTAGTCTTTTGATCCTCTCTCATCATGTCCATCTACCTCATTGCTGGTGAGAGAAAGGCATTTTAGTGTGCCAATTCCTATTGGCTGGCCTGTTCCATAGAATATACAAAGCTTTAACGTTGAACTATTGAGCTTATCTGACCATTAGCACTGGACTTAGTATGTGGAGGTTCTGAGAGTAATTCAAAAGAACACTAAGTTGCGCCATAACAATTATGTAACAGCAATATCTAGACAATGGATCATTTAACAAATATTATTCTAGCTGAAAAATTGGTACATTTTGCAATATCTAACCATGGAATTTAACAAAGTATCATGGGACAACCCTCCAAATTATTATATTTTTTTATATTATGTGCTTTGAATTTTTTAGAACTAAATTATTTAAAATGCCAATGATAACTATGTGTAAATATTTTAGAATTTGTAAAATGAAATACATTTAAATACAATTCACACTTAATAAGGTTAAATGCTATTTAAGTGGTGGGTGTCTGTGTTTTATCCTGCGGTGTAGATGGCGTGTGATTTTCATTGGAAAATGGAAGCATCAATCCTATTTGTTGCTATTGGCAACTACTACAGTTTTTGTTTGCACTAGTTTTGATATACTGTACTGGATGTAGACATTTTTACTACTCGGTGGAAGCCTACTTTTGATTTTAAACTACAACAAAACCTCATATAATTTATATGGCCAACTTTCATAAAGGAATTTTCCACATTTATTACATATATTATATGTTAGCAATGAACATATTATGTTTATTTTTCTTGTCCTATATTATGGCTGTCAGTCTCAATAGAGCAGCAAAAATAAAGCTGAGGATTTAACAAACATCACCTGTTGATAATTTGGTCTTTTTGATTGTGACATTAATATGATTAAGGATTGAAAGATAAATTATTAATCTGAAATCATTAGCTGCATGTTCACAGCAGAATTGTACACTGCTAATTGTATGCTTGGAGGTAACACAGAGGGAGATTGTTTCAGAACTCTTCCTTAATTAAAATTACATAGAATTACAGAGTACCCACTGAGAACAGTAATGAAATGTTAGTACTACTGTTAAACTAGTTAGGCATTGTAGAGTACTTACAAAATAGTTGTTTATTCCAGGTCTAGGGTAAAATTTTGCTATTCTCTTACCAGCACATGTCGTTTCACTGCATGATGATGTATAAATCAGTGGAAACGACCATGTAATTAGATTCTTATAGGTACACTCTTCAACCTGTCATTGTAGACAAGCTAGAAAACCATTGTGCTTCATTTGCTATGTCAATTAGATACAATATAATGAACTGGTTTCTGATAGCTATCCTCATGGTTTATGATGGGCACGAGTAACAAAGGGTTTACTCTGTTTTGTTACTGTAAGAGGGATATTTTATTTCAGGGGCTCCTAGGAGTTAATAGAATAATATTAAAGGAAGAAACTAAACCAGGTTACAACTTATAGTAGCATTGTTAAAGTCAGTAGTGCTAAATGGAAATAGGTCCATATTCAATAGCAAAAATTGTGGGAAGTCTATGAATATCATTTATCCTTGATTTATTAAGCATCCTTCAATTATTCAATCATTATGAAAATAATCACTGAAAATGGGTTTCTGGTTTGTAAAACTATAACCTATTAGGGAATTCTAAGTTAATAGAGAGAAGCTTCTTATGTCTAAGGACCATGATTTTGCTTCAGTAAATAGATTCTACAAAGAGCATCATTTTTTCCCAATGAAGAACCTGGCATGCCTCTGCATTAAATGGACAGTGCACAGATTTCAACTGACATGGTGTATTGCTTCATTTTTCAAGCGGTGGTGCCGCAGATAAAATAAACTCTTGCAGCCTGATACAACTGCAGATTTCAGCTGATTCCCGGGAGTGATCACTGTATAATTAGCGGGCTTTTTAACTTCCCTAATTATTCATTAAAATTTGAAAAACCCTCCCAAAACTGTCCCTTTTTTTCTTGTAGATTTTTAATATGTGTCTGCAGCAAATCTTGTTGGCGCACAACTCAGGGGACGCAATTACATTTTTAACCCATTAGGCTGAGTTCAGACTTCAGTTATTTGATCAGTTATTTCTATCAGTTAGGGCTCGCTCACGCGACCATTGCCCCTCCGGCCCGTGCATTGCGGTCCACAATGCACGGGCACCGACCGTGGGCCAGCTGCATGCGGATCGCGAAACCATTCACTTAAAAACGGTGGGGCAACGGTCATGTGGACGAGCCCTTATTGTGAACAAAAATCTGTAGTAAAGCCTACTCAGAGAACAGGTATAATGGAAAGATTTCCTCCTGTTCTGTGTTTTTGACCCACACATAGCTTTGGATCACAATAACAGATGAAAAGAACTGATCAAATAATTGAAGTGTGAACTCAGCTATGACATAATTAATTTTAGCCTTACACACAAATAATATTTTTCCCCTTTGTGTTCCAGCATTCATAACTTTTTTATTTATTTTATGGGATTAGTTGAAGGTTTTTAGGGGTATATATAGTGTAGTAAATAACTTTTATTATTTTAATTTTTGGGGAATGATAAAAAAAACCCCAGCAATTTGAACATTATTTTGTGGAATTTATTTAAGGTGTTCACTGTGTGGCATAACTAACATAATGTTATTATGTTTGTCTCTACAATGATTTTAATACCACAGATTTATGTGTTTTTATAATTTTTTCTCTCCATCTACTGTCTGTCAGCTCTGCAACTGCTTCCCCTTCTCCACCAGACTGAAGGGGCAGGAGTGGCTGCTTTAGTTGTTCATATCTCTGGCTTGATAGCAGCTATAGATATGGGCTTTATATTGTTTTAAATCTGGAATTCCAAGCGTTCAAACAGCATCAGACTGATCAGCATTATCATTCACTACATGGGACGATATCACTGTTAGAACTGAGGATGAAGTGAATAAAGCTGAAAGTGAAAGTAAAAGCAGGTATTAGCACAAGTATTCCTGACACAATTTCTAACAATGATGTCTCCTGCTTATATTGTGTTAATTCTGTCATTTTGGTCTCTACTGGAATGCCAGACCCATGCTTTCAATCAGGAGATATCAGCAGCTAAAGCATCCCCCTCCCCCCTTCCACTTCTGCCTGAGCCCAGCTCAGGTATAACAGTTAAGTACTTTCCCACAGCCTGAGCAGAGCCCGGGCAAAAGAGTTTGGTGGTTAATATTAAGATTTTTTTTCTTATTATTATTACTATTATTTTTTGCTTAGTCTTATGGACAATTGCTGTGGAACCATTGTGCCAACTAACCATTTTGATATTAGGTTAGACCTGAGGGTATTATCCTGGCAATCCCCAAGTTTTCACCTTTAACCCCTATACAAGGATATGGTCTTTACTGCAGAGGAGACACCAGGCCTCTACTTCTTGGAATAGATCAGCTGTAGTTGGCAGCTGACACAGTGGGTCTGAACCATCAGTGCAAGGCACCAGGAACACATGAAAGATTATAGACAGAGATAGGCGAGGACCGACAGACAAATTAAAGTGAATCCAAGACAAAACAAAGACAGAACCACACTGCGGACAAACAGGCAGAGGACATGCTAAATCCACAGAACAGACTTCAAAACACTGTTCAGACATAGCAGATACATTTGCAGAAACTTAGCCAGTCAGACCAGGAACAGGACTGTAGGACACAGTTTAGACACAACACGTCCAAATATAGAAACCTGGCTACTTTCACACTCTTGTTTGGTGTTGATTTGTCATGGATCTGCACAGACAAATCCTTTCAGATCATACAAATGTCTGCATCCGTTCAGAACGGATCCGTTTGTATTATCTTTAACATAGCCAAGACGGATGTGTCTTGAACACCATTGAAAGTCAATAGAGGAAGGATCCATTTTATATTGTGTCATAGAAAACGGATACATTCTGACACACAATGTAACTCAATGGGGACGGATAAGTTTTCTATGACACAATAGAAAATGGATCCGCCCTCCATTGACTTTCAATGTCTTGGCTATGTTAAAGATAATACAAATGGATCCATTCTGAACGGATGCAGACGTTTGTATTATCTGAACGGATCTGTCTGTTTGGCTCAGTTTCGTCAGAAAGACACCAAAGTGGAATGGAGACGGAACAGAGGCAAACTGAGGCAAACTAATGCATTCTGAGTGAATACTTTTCCATTCAGAATGCATTAAGGCAAAACTGATCTGTTTTGGACCACTTGTGAGAGCCCTGAACGGATCTCACAAACGGAAAGCCAAAACATGAGTGTGAAAGTAACGTAAGACAGGAACTAGAACTAGGAAATTAATTCACAAGTAGAACTAGGACCGAATTCATGGACTAGACTCAAGAGCATGGCAAACAGAACTTGGACAGAATTCAGATACAAACAGGCAAAATCCATGGAACAGACATCACACAATCCAGAAAGACTGAACATGCAAAGATTCAACCAAATCAATGTTACACAAAGAGGGACAGGACACAGAACTCTATAGCAAGGTAATGACTCAGGAAATACATAGCAGACTTAACAAACAGATGCACATACGCACAAAACAAAAGAAAATTAACTCATGCAATACTGAACTCAGGAGAGATACAAAGAACATTGGCACTAATTCATACCTACAAGTAACTGAGGACAGGAAGCGCAGAACAATGGCAACATGAACCACCATACAATGTCCCCAAATTCAAACTCGCAAAAAGCCGATGAGCGAGTCCACGGTACGTCAAAACACCATTGTAACACTCAAAATGGTGTAAAATAATAAAAAAGCTGTACTCTATTTAATAATCCCTTGCTGCTCATGCCCCAATGATTCCTGGTACCCCACAACTCTATGCTTCCCGTTCCTGCTCAAAACAGATGAAATGACCACTGAGCCAATCATTGGCTATAGCATTGACACATCTCAGTGATTTGGTGAGCATTTATTTGTCTTATGTCAAATGGGACCTGGAAACAGGTAGTGTCAAAACAAGAACAATGGAAGATTGGTGAGATGAGTATGACTTCACTTATTATTTTAGACTGTTGTGAGCTGTTTTTGTTTTAAATAGTAATAATAAGCAATTGGACAACACCTTTAACTGTATATCTTAAGCTATACATTTATTTAATTATATTATGTTCAAAATATACTCATTGACACAAAAAATAACATGCCAAGAAATAGTTGTTGGAACCAGATCAAACTTTATATGTGTGAATGTAATGATGATATACAGTGGGGCAAAAAAATATTTAGTCAGCAACCAATTGTGCAAGTTCACCCACTTAAAAAGATGAGAGAGGTCTGTAATTTTTATCATAGGTACACTTCAACTATGAGAGACAGAATGGGGGGAAAGAATACAGGAAATCACAGAATTTCGAATGAATTAATTGGTAAATTCCTCGGTAAAATAAGTATTTGGTCACCTACAAACAAGAAAGATTTCTAGCTCTCACAGACCTGTAACTTCTTCTTTAAGAGGCTCCTCTGTCCTCCACTCGTTAACGGTATTAATGGCAATTGCTTGAACTTATTATCCTTATAAAAGACACCTGTCAACAACCTCAAACAGTCACACTCCAAACTCCACTATGGCCAAGACCAAAGAGCTGTCAAAGGACACCAGAAACAAAATTGTAGACCTGCACCAGGCTGGGAAGACTGAATATGGAATAGGCAAGCAGCTTGGTGTGAAGAAATCAACTGTGGGAGCAATTATAAAAAAACGGAAGACATACAAGACCACTGATAATCTCCCTCGATCTGGAGTTCCACGCAATTCTCACCCCGTGGGGTCAAAATGATCACAAGAACGGTAAGCAAAAATCCCAGAACCACACAAGGAGACCTCAGGAATGACCAGCAGAGAGCTGTCACCAAAGTAACAAAGGATACCATCAGTAACACGCCATTAAGAACTCAAATCCTGCAGTGCCAGACGTGTCCCCCTGCTTAAGCCAATACATGTCCGGGCCCGTATGAAGTTTGGTAGAGAGTATTTGGATGATCCAGAACAGGATTGGGAGAATGTCATATGGTCAGATGAAACCAAAGTAAAACTTTTTGGTAAAAATTCAACTCGTCGTGTTTAGAGGAGAAAGAGTGCTGAGTTGCATCCAAAGAACACCATACCTACTGTGAAGCATGGGGGTGGAAACATCATGCTTTGGGGCTGTTTTTTCTGTAAAGGGACCAGGATGACTGATCCGTGTAAAGGAAAGATTGAATGGGGCCATGTATCATGAGATTTTGAGAGTAAACCTGCTTCCATCAGCATGGGCACTGAAGATGAAATGTGGCTGGATCTTTCAGAATGACAATGATCCCAAACACACCACCGGGGCAACAATTGAGTGGCTTCGTAAAAAGCATTTCAAGGTCCTGGGGTGGCCTAGCCAGCCTCCAGATCTCAACCCCATAGAAAACCTTTGGAGGGAGTTGAAAGTCTGTGTTGCCCAGTGACATCCCAAAAACATCACTGCTCTAGAGGAGATCTGCAGGTAGGAATCGGCCAAAATACCAGCAACAGTGTGTGAAAACCTTGTGAAGATTTACAGAAAACATTTGACCTCTGTCATTGCCAACAAAGGGTATATAACAAAGTATTGAGGTTAACTTTTGTTATTGACCAAATACCTATTTTCCACCATAATTTGCAAATAAATTCTTAAAAAATCAGACAATGTGATTTTCTGGATTTTTTTTTTCTCATTATGTCTCTCATAGTTGAGGTATACCTATGATGAAAATTAAAGGCCTCTGTCATCTTTTTAAGTGGGATAACTTGCACAATTGGTGGCTGACTAAATACTTTTTTGCCCCACTGTATGTAAGTGATCCTAATATTAAAACGAAAGGATAAGCTTATTAGGGAAAACTGTACAACCGAAAATACCTTGTTGGGCCATCTCTAGTATGGATACAAGATGAGTTACAGTTGGGCATGGAGACATACTGGTTCCCTATGGTATCCTGTGGCATATTTACTCACAAATGTTGTAATTGGGCCTGTACATCCTGCACACTCGTGGTTGCTAAAAATGTATCCAAACAGGTCCCATAAATGCTCAATTGGCAATAAATCTAAAGGCTGTGTTGCAATCTGGTGTTTTCACACCAGCAGCCTAGGCAGTGTGTCTCACTACAGCAAATACAGAATTAAAGTGGTCACAACCAAGCCTAAATACGTAAACTTAACTGTCATAGTGTCCCAGATAGAGCCTGGATTTGTTTCTAAAGATGATACAGTTCCAGTTTGTAGCAGTCCAGGTTTAACATTTGCGACACCACTGCAAATCATTTACATATCTGGGACATAACTGCATGACAAGTTTTTAAGCAATGTGAAATTTCAATCTGGGTAGTATTATTTTTTGGGGTCAATGAGTGTATCTATACACTAATAAATATGCTTGGTCACATATAGTACATAAACTATAAAACCCAATGTAGAGCTATTTTTTTTTTTTTATTATGTATATTTAAATAAACTGGATTCAAAATGACAATGCTTCTTGATCAGATATGTTAGTATATCAATATTTCTTCAAAGAAACATCTAACTTTTGGGATAATTAAATACATTAATGTCAAAATCATTTGTTTGAAAATAAAAGACAGCACCACATATTCTCATTAGCAATATTCAAATTAATGTATTCAGGGAATGTTAGAAGACATGCAAAATAGGGGTATGTTGAGAGACTTAAAACAGTGTTAGTTCAAAGATTTCACAAAATATATTCAAGAAGTGGGATGTAAGTTATCAAAAATTCTTGTCAAGAAAACAAGAAGAGCTTTGGTGTACACACTTACTGTTTGCAAAAAAATGTAAAACGCAACAACATTCAGTCGATAAAAAATGTAGAAAAAAATATAAAACAAGCAAGAAGACAAAACACATCAATCAAAAATGGGATAAAAAGAAAAACTCTTCAAAATAGAGACAAGAAGTCAAGAAAAAGTAAAGGAGATATATTTGCAGGGATTCCTTGTCATGCAAATCGTTTTGGTGGCAAAAAAAATACCTTCATCTTCAGCACCTTCATTATCACCTAAATCATCTGTCTGTTTCTTTGTAAGGGGACCTAGGATTGAGAATGAAAACATGGAGCAAAACAATTCAAGAATATAGTATATCAAAAAAAGAAAAACATCAAAATTCAGTCTAACACATCCCAAACATATCCAAAAAGACAAAAATATTTGTAATTTTATAAACTAACTCTGAAGTAACAACCTTAGATTTGTTACCATACACTGAAAATAATTTTAGATTTCCTAACAATAATATAAAGGTAAAATTTTCCAAATGCTTCATTATCTAACACTGTACAGCTTTTGACTTTTTAAAAGTGACAGGCCTGGCTATTTAGTGACAAAAAACATTGTTCTCGTAAGAGTAGACATTTTAATAGTCAAAAGTGGATGAAACAATTGTTACATAGTAACATAATAATAATTTATTACATTTAAAAAATAATTCTAACAAATGTTTCCAAAGCGGGTAAAAATCATATTAGTTATTTGCATTATTAGGTTCAATTAGCATAGTGGCAACATAATCAAAACACACAGATCAACGCAAAGAAAGATTAGAACGCACATGTCGAAGCAGCAGCAAATGGTATATTGTGTGAAAACATTTGGCATGCACAAAACAATATCAACAACAAAGATGCTCTAGTACTAGCTGCAGGAGCAAATAAAACAGGACCATCTCATGCATAAAAAATAGCACTGCAAGTGGAAGATGAAAAGGTGGATGTCAATAGCTTTTTATCAAGAAACATGCATTGCGTCAACACACAGTCCACAAGGAGAAACTGGCAATGTTCAGTAAATATACTTTCTAACTGTCAAGATGATGTATCTTAAAAAATGCTAAATCTCCTCAGGACAATAGAAGCGTAATATATCACCAGGCTCTTTCAAATTGTGTCTCTAAAAAACTCCATCTTAGACTAAAACTACAGACTAGATTTTTTTATTTTTTTTTATATTTGCCTTGGGCAAGCTGAAGGTATCTTAAAAGATTTTTTTTCCCTTAAATCAAATGTTATATAAACATTAATATTCCATCCAACCACAAGGTTAACATCACAGGCTACGCTATTGCCTTGAACTATGAAAAAGTTCTTGAAATTAAGACTTTAATTATTTAAAGAAATTTGTATAGGTTTTGTGTTTGACTGTAAATCTTTTTTTTTTTTTTTTTTTTCACAATATGCCACTGAAAAAGAGATAAAGAGAAATATGATTAGAGCACCATAAAACACCATGGGCTACATCCTACTACAAATATATCATAAACAAGCTAGTGTTGATAGGATATATCCATAATATGTACTTGGCAACATGTTCCTCCTGGCATTCTTATAAATATATTTTTGCTGTCATCACAGGGACCAAATCCATGTATTATTTAGTTCTATATAAACAGTGTTAAAGCTCATATTTTACTTATGTAAAAGAGAACAGGGCTTTAGAGAGATTTAAATTAAAATGATTGTTGACAATGAAAGAGAGATGAAAGGAAGTCTGATTGATATTAACTGATGCTTTTGCATTCAAGTATTTATCTAATGTAAATGATAAATATACAAAACACTTCCCTGCCACAATACAACTGAACAAAATATATAAAGGAGTTTATGCCATTTAAAAACATGCTTTTTCACACTGAACTTCACAGAGGACACATTGTACAGTCCATTATAAAAACACAGGACATTTATTAAGAACCACATTTTATTTGTGGGAGGAGCTAAGCGAGGAACAGAATAGGCATGCCTACGGACTGTCCTAACCCAACTGGCTGGAGTGTGCCCGGCGCCAGTGACGAGGTAAGGCCTGAATAGTGGGCCACCTAGGAGGAGAGTATGAAAAAAGGGGATGGGAGGGAGGGGCAACAACGGGCACCCTCCTGCTTGTAGGAGGGGGTTTATAAAGGGTGAGCACGCTCCTCCCACAATTACAGGCTGCAAGCAGCCTTCAACATTTGTGGGAGGAGCTAAGCGAGGAACAGAATAGGCATGCCTACGGACTGTCCTAACCCAACTGGCTGGAGTGTGCCCGGCGCCAGTGACGAGGTAAGGCCTGAATAGTGGCCAAAAAGAGAACTGGTACGTAGCAGGGAGTGAAGCATTTATTGAAGCATAGTGTGAACTATAATGCCAAAGAACAAAAGGCTCTGGAGATCTCCGCCCGTGGATTCGGAATGTACCTTGTGAAGCAGGACGACCACCAACGACCCATCTTGCGGATGACATGCGCCGGTACCTGGTGACTTGATGCTGCGGATGCGGCCCCTATGCGGAAGGAGTGCCCGGATATCGTGCTAGGGTTGAAACCCAGCTCTGCGGCCAGGGTACGGATGTTGGAGATGAACAGGGTTGAAGACAGAGGCCTACCGTTGATCGGGAGCAACGGGTCCTCTAGATCGGAAGATTGAAGGGAGGCCAGGAGCTCCTTGAGCACCTTGATAGGACACCAACAGGTGGCCGTAGGGAAAAATTCCACCTCTGTGGGAGGACCAGTCTGACTGGTCTTTGAGGATGGGATGGATAGGATGAAGTGATCAGAGTGCCAGGTGAGATGTCGCCTGAGCAGGGTTGTGCGGGAGATGGTGCTGCAGGTGAACTCCCCGGGCCTGAGGAACCCATAGAACCCGAGGTACATGGCTGCTTTGGTGATGATGCTTGCTGGTTGCCCAAAAGGAAGACCGTCTAGGGCTGCGGATAACTTGCGGAAGAGCTCATCTGACACCGGCTGCCTGCGCACCTGGACCGCCGTGCTAACCTTCTGAATGCCCCTGAGGGTGGCTTTGATGGCCTGATTAGAAAAGATGGAGCTGGCAGAAGGGTCGCTGAGCATCCGGTGGTGTTGGATGCCGGCCAAATACAGCTTGATGGTATTGGAAGAGAGGTGGCGGTGGGTGTGGCAATGGGCTATGAAGGCCATGATAAAGGTGACCTCGTCCACCTCCCCTTGTGGGTGGGTGTCAGCGAACCGCTTAAACAAGCTGAACCCGGCGTCATAGTTCCTGGCGGTGTTGGCGGCTAGCGACCGCTGGACTAATGACCGTGCGGTTGCTATAGAGGGCTCTAGTTCAGCAGGAGGGCGCTGTACGGTGGAGCTGGAATGCCGACGGGATCCGCCTCCGGGAGTTCCTGGAAGAAAACATTGAAGTTAAATCGTGACAGGGCGTCGGCCGCCACGTTCTGCGTTCCCTGGACATGGAAAGCAAAAACGTGGAAGTTAAACTCCAGGGACAGCCAGACAAGTTTACGCAGCAGGGCCATGATCCTGGGGGATTTTGCCCTTCCCTTTGAAATGACCTCAACCAGGACATGACTGTCCGTCCTGAATATAACTGACCTGTTTGCCCAGAGCGGACCCCAGACGCGGGCAGCCGCCACTATGGGGTATAATTCCAATAGCGGCGAGGACCTCATGGCCTCAGCCTTGGACAGGAGCTCCACCGGCCAACTGCCGACCAACCACCGTGGGTAGATCGCTGCGAACCCGCGGTAGGCCGCGGCATCGGTGAAAACCGTGGGGGATGCTGCGTCCGGGGATGGCACAAATAACGAGATGCCGTTCCACCCGGTCAGGAAAGCTCGCCACATCCGAAGATCCGCCATGGCGTGACCGTCCAGCCGGACGGTGGAGTCCTGATCCGGAGCGGTCGGCAGGAGGTTGAGGAGCCGGGAAATGAAGGACCTGCCCTGCGGCATGATTTTAAATGCACAGGTGAGGAACCCTAACAGGGACTGGAGCTCCCGCTTGGACAAAACCCCGGAAGAGGCCGCGGAGGAAACGGCGGCTTTGATTTTGGCCAGCTTGACTGCGGGGAGGCTGGCCTCCATGCGGATCGAATCCAGGGTGATGCCCAAGAAGGTAACTCTGGTGCCTGGACCCTCTGTCTTGGCGGATGCCACGGGGACCTCGAGGCCGGCGAACAGCTGGAGCAAACTCGCCAACCCCAAGGGGGGGCTCTGGGGCCTCTCGACTATCATTAAATCATCTAAGTAATGTATGACCATGTCTAGACACCCATGATGGACAAGGATCCAGTGCAGCGCACAGGCGAACAGCCACAGGCTGCTTTTAGACCCAAAGGTGAGCCGGTCAGCAAAATAGAACCCGTCTGCCCAATGCAACCCATAATATCGCCATAGCCGAGGAAGGATGGGGAGCAGCTTGAAGGCGTCCGCTATGGCGGCCTTGGCCAACCAAGCCCCCTCCCCGGCCTCCCCGGGATGTATTGAATGGCCTCGTCTATGGACGCGTAGGACATTGAGAACTCTTCTGACGGGATCAGGGAGTTGAGGCTGGGAATCGGCGACATGTGAGGAGCTGACAAGTCGTAAATTAGACGTTTTTTATTGGAGGCCTGCTTGGAGACCAGGCCAATGGGATTTATCCTCCAAGTAGCAAATGGGATGGATTTAAACGGGCCTAGGAGAAAACCCTTCTGAACCTCGTCCTGCAACAGGGTGGCTACCGCCTCTGGGTCTTGAATAGCAGACTGTAGGTTCCTTCCCTCCCAGGAAACTTGAGGGAGGGCCACGAAGCCGGTATCGAAGCCCCCCTCGAAGCCGACGAGAAGGAACTCTACCGCCCGGCGATCGGGGTGGTCTTGCAACAGGATGCCCAAGAGCTCAATATTGATGTCGGCCAGTCATAGCGTCTTACGCTGCCTCTTCGGGCAGCTGGAGCGGGGATGGGCCCTGAAGCAGAGGGAGCAGACGTGCAAGGCCCTGCAACTGTTGAAACCACAACCCCCGGCGTTGAAGTTGTTGCAGACCTGACTCTGCCCTAGGTAAGCAATGGGCCTGCCCAGTTTGTCAGTGGACCCTTGGAACCGCTGTGTGCCGGAGGGACCAGGCAGGGAACCCTCCCGGCCCGAGGTGGGGAGGTTGGGACACCAGTCGGCCGTGTGCTGTATGGATTGGCACGCTGCGCACGTGGGGGCCTGCAACCCGGCAAAATGACGACAGAACAGTTCCATGTCCAGGTTTGCCCAGTCCGTGATGAACTGGAACTGGGCAAGGGCAGCGGCCGCCTTGGCTGAAAAAGACCTGTGGTAGTCGTAGAAGTTCGATCCGCCGTACTTGTAACCTAAGTCGGTGACCCGGTACAAATAGGAATCCAGCTCCTCACGCCTGTGTGGCTGGCTGCCACAGATAGTATCCCGGTAGAGGCTAAACGCCAGGACGAATTCGGGGATTGAGAGCTTACGGTTCAGACGGGCATCCTTGGCCCGCAGAACCACAGAAACCTCCCCGCAATTAATCACCTTATTCTCCGATACGTCTTGTGACGCAATGAGAATGGACGCCAGGTTGACGTCCCTCCCCGCTAGGATGTCCCTTTTCAGGTTTTCTGGGATGAAATGCGAGGGGGCAATCTGGGGGCTGGTACGGACCATACCTGGCGCCGACTCCTGGGATGTAGATGGTAAGGCCGGAAAGGCTGGGGAAGGTGGTGCCGCCGGCCGTGACTCCAATTCCCCCATCCTGGTTTGGATGTCCGCCACCGAACCCGCCAGACTGCCGATGGTGGCCTGCAACTGCAGGAGGGATAGCTGGATTGAGGAGAGAGAAGGTTGGTCACTTGAGCCTGACGGTGCCGTCATTAGGAGACGGTACAGCTCCGCTTTCCTCGCGGAGGCGGGATGGTGAATTCCTCTTCTGTTAAGGTCTGCCACCAGTTTCGGGATGGTCCAGCTCCGCAGAGAGGGGTTGCTGGCGTGCCCTGATACGGAGGTCCCGGGTAAAGACAAGTTGTCATCCGACTCCGGGGCCTGCGACATCTTCAAGCTGCATGGAGGAGGTATGAAGGCAACAACGGGCACCCTCCTGCTTGTAGGAGGGGGTTTATAAAGGGTGAGCACGCTCCTCCCACAATTACAGGCTGCAAGCAGCCTTCAACATATGTTCTTAATCTGTGGCCCTCTGATGTCAGATGTGCTACACTTATTAATAATAAGAAATAACCATGGCACACCTTGAGCCGCTCTTTCACCATGGAGCATGTGTAGATATCAGGTATAATTTATGCATTTTTTTAATGCAATTTATTTATTTATAATAAACATGCTGTTCCACTCAATCTCCATCCAGTGTGTCCGACTTATTTTCTCTCCCAAAAAAGTTGCACATTTTTGAGCAAGTGAGACTTTGGGAAACAATTTTCAGCTTTTTGACAGCAGAAAACTGATGTATGAGGGTTGATAAATAGGCCCTATATAGTCTACTGTGACTCAAACACATAAAAATGTGATTTGACAACTTCACAGAAGTTAGCCTAGAAATTTGATTAGTTACAAATTAATTTGCCTTAGAGTAGGCCACACGGGGCAGCCATGCTGCGGGCGGTTTGCGGCCATGCTGCGTTGAAGAACTGTGTGGCCAATTAGCCCATAGCTACCTTTCATTTAATAATGAAGACTGCATTGTATAGTCCTTCTTCATAGTTAACGCCCACATGGCACCTTTAAACAGTGGTTGCTTCTGGTATGGGGTTTAGTTGGTTAAGGCACAATATTCATATTATTGCTGTTCTTCCCTACAATTTCCTGCAGGTTATTTGACAGTAAACACAGACTATTAATCAACTCTGTAATACCCCCTTCTACAACCCCAGCGCTCTCCCACCCTACAGGTGGAAGCCCTTATACTGCCATCTGCTTTGCCTCTTTTTCCATATCATCTAATATAGATGAGAGTATGCCATCAGGAACATCCAGCTCCTTCTCTCTGCATCTTGCTGACTTTTTTGGACACAAATTATTGGAGAGGGAGAGTGCAGGGACAGTGCAGGAAAACTTATTCGGTGTCAGTTTTATTCATTTATTTCTATATTTATTTATTCCTATATCAGCCATAAATGTAATTCAATATTAATAAAGTGGAAGCATTTATTATTCCACTGCCAACCAATACCATCCAGCCTACACCCTTTAGGGGGGTCAAGTCTTAATGATGACCATACTTATCTTTTGCTGGCTTTACGTCTTTCAAATCATCCTTCACAGTATGGTCATAAGATAAGTATGGTCATCATTAAGACTTGACCCCCCTAAAGGGTGTAGGCTGGATGGTATTGGTTGGCAGTGGTATAATAAATGCTTCCACTTTATTAATATTGAATTACATTTATGGCTGATGTAGGAATAAATAAATATAGAAATAAATGAATAAAACTGACACAGAATACGTTTTCCTGCACTGTCCCTGCACTCTCCCTCTCCAATAATTTTCTATTAATCATTTTCAACACTATCCCTAGCGCATGAGTGCCTGTCACTAGCGTTGGTCGCGAATATTCGAATCACAAATTTTAATTGCGAATATCGCAACTTAGAGAATTTGTGAAGATTCTGAATATAGTGCTATATATTTGTATTCGTGAATATTATAGATCTTTTTTTTTCATCAGTAACCTACCTCCTTGCTTGTGAGCCAATAGGAAGGCTCCAATGTTTTTGTCTGAGCTTAGCAACATCCCTAGCAACCAATAGGAAAGTTGCCTACCCCTTACTATATAAGAACCTCCCCAGCAGCCATTTTCTGAATTTTTATGGAGTTCTGAGAGAGACAGCAGTGCCATTGCTGTGCTATGTGCTTTACTGTTTAATTATATAAATCTATTTGACAAATATTTGCGAAATATTGCGAATTTGAATATTGCCCCTGCCGCTCATCACTATTTGTCACGTCGCTCCCTATGCTCAGTAGTGATGAGCGGCAGGAGCAATCTTTGAATTTGCGATATTTTGCTAATATTTTGTAGAATATTCGTCATATTTTCATCAGAAAATCGGCAGTTAATTATTTGTGAGACTGGAGAAAATGGTTGGCACGGCAGAACATTAGAATAGCTTTATATGCAAACAGAGTGCTCCAATATATTTGCGCTTGCGAATTTTCAGCAATTAATGATGTGCATATATTTTCGCAATACGTGCAACTTGTGACATCACAGCACTATGTCTGTAGCATGTATGTATGTACAGCAGAACCTATCAGCTACACTATAGATCAGGCATCCACAAACTGAGGCCCTCCAGCTGTTGCAAAAATACAACTCCCAGCATTCCCGAACAGCCTACAGGTATCAGCCTACAGCAGGGCATTGTGGGAGTTGTAGTTTCACAACAGCTGGAGAATCGCAGTTTGAGGATGCCTGCTATAGATCAATCTAACCTACACTAACTATCTCCCCCTAACTATCTGAATGATATATATAAGATAACTGTCTAATGTAATAACACAAAGCACAGAGCACAGCAATGACACTGCTGTCTCTGTCATAACTGCAATACATTTTAGAAAATAACTGCTGGGGAGGATCTTATATACTAAGGGGTAGGGAACTTTTCTATTGGTTGCTAGGGATGTTGCTAAGCTGTGATGAATATATAGCACTATATTCTAAATATTCACGAATTCTCAAAATGTCAAAACTAAAGATAAAAATTCACTTTTTCGAATATTCACGCTAAACACTAATGCTGAGCTCACAGGACAATTGCAGAGACTGCGTGGGATGAGGGTTTTATAGGGCTGTGACATCACAGCTGTAGATTGGCTGGCTGTATGGCATTCTGAATGATTTCGCCTTTCCAGGCTTCTTACTCTCACTTTGTAACATATGCAGCAGCTATTTTAGGAAAAACTGATTCATTACCACGAAAAGCGAGGAAATTTGGATTTTTTGCAAATGGAAGATTTCCAAAACTTCGGACTGAATTCCGCTTCAAATGCTTTGCTCAACACTAATTATAAACAATGCTATAAAAATTATATAACAGGCGTATAATGTGTATAAACACAATTGTTTTAAAAGTTACTATATACATTTGCAAGTAAATCCTATTGCTTATTACTGGTAAAATTAGAACTGTAGGCAAATTTACTGACTTATTGTCAATGTTAAAGCATTCCTTTTTTTTGTCTCTTATATTGAATAGTTTTAGACTGGTCTGTTAGTGACAGAGGAACCTCCACTAGGCCCAAAAGGGTCACAAAAACAATCCCATTGGAGTTGGAGGAAATCACTTGCAAGGTATAAGATCTCTTACAATTTTTATTTTTTCCTTTATGTTTATGTCACTTGCCTTTTTCACTTGCTATCCTGTAGTAATATTACTATATACTGTGTGCATTTTTCATGTTGTTTAAAGGGCCTATAGATTAAGTCTATTGTGCAGGAGACAGAATACTCTGAGAACAATGCTATAAATAAAGCTACAACTGGATTTGCTGTCAACCATTCAGGAAGACACGTTGTGGCCCTGTTTACACTGCCATTTTTCCAGTTTGCTTCCAGCATTCTTGAAAGTACAAATAGCAGTGTACAAATCTACTCTTGGTCTCAAAAATACTGGAACACTAATGGGATCTTGACTGGCCTTTATTATAAATCAATAAAGGTCTGCCAGGATTCATCTTCATTTGATTTAAAAATGGATCTAACATATGGTTGTTTATAGAGATCAGTGAATCAATTTTCAGAATCAAAATTTGACCCAAATATTTCAAACAATTCAGACTCATTTTAATCAGACTTTCTTGAGATTCAATTTGAGAAATATTTCCAGGAGAGAGGGAGAAAAAAATACGGAGGGAGAGAAAGAGAGGTTTTCTTTCCAGGCAAAGTACTTTTGATTCGAGCTAAAGTGTCTAGTAGTTGTCATGGTTATATTACAAATGGAAGTCATGATGCTAATATAAATGAAACATATAGCAAAATAAAACTAAGATAAAATTGGATTCTACAATAGGTTAATTCAATAATAAACAAAATATGAGTATGTGCAGGGGCTGCAGTAGAGTTTGGCTGTGAACTCCACAATCCTATATCTCAAAAAAGAAATCCCAGGAATACGTTTAAGAATTAATGTAATATTGCAATAAGAAATGTTTAGTACAGTTAACCACCGTACATTATGAGTTTTAGCTGTGGGTGATCAATAATAGAACAAAGCCTAAAAGTCTAGTAGGAACGCTGAAGCACATGTATCTCGATTGTAATGCATCTATGATCTGTACGTCATTTGCCAGCACAAGTAAATAAGGAGTTGCCTTTGAGATTTTGCAGTTAATTAAACTTTACCCTGAACATTAAACTCTGCATATTGCTTTATTCATTTCAAACACCATTACAGGGTATGTGGAAAATAATAAAATATCACAGAACATTTAAGGCTTGTAAGCTTTAATCCTTTCATAAACGCAGAACATGCGAGTGTTCATAGGAAAATGAACAGAAAGGGCAATTGATGATTACATCTTTAGTAGACTACAAGAGCCTAATATAAAGGGATAAAAACACATTATTAAACACAAATGACTTTTCCACTTTCATAAGGAAAAAAACACAATGCAGTCAGGAAGGCTAAGTTCACACTATCTCCATGCCAACAACTTAAGGGCCAAATGGTTTTGGTAGGTAAGGTATATACCAGGACCCTGCAGCCTGAACTGCATTTATGCTTATTTTTGTATGCTTGTCATTGGCAGATGTAACAGAACAGACAAAAAGTTGCAAACATCTAGACATGCACTACTCACAAAAGGTTAGGGATATTTGGCTTGTAGGTGAAATTTCAGAATGAACCTAAAATACACTCTAACCTTTATAGGTGAACTTAATTTCACCTTCTCTATGCTTTTGAATGCACATGTCCAATTGTTGAATGTTTCAGTACTTTTTGAACAACTTTAGGTTCTCTAACAAGGTGCTTAACCATTGCATGTTTCTACTTAAATGCTCTACTTTCCAGATATAATATCACTGTAGTGTGAACTTTTATGTTTTCCAAAATTTCACCTGAAAGCCAAATATCCCTAACTTTTTGTGAGTAGAGTATGTTTACTTTCCCAATATGGATGAAAAACAGATTATAGCCTTATAAATACTTAGCAAAGCCATCGAGGAATCTGAACCACAATACAGAATTATAGAAAGCTTTACCTGCTAAAGCAACCATTTTATGAGGTTACCATGCTAATAAGGTTTAGCTACATCCTCTAGTGGCATTGATGGAAATGTTATATTCTCAACCAAGAAATGAAATTAAAAAAATGTTCGTAAAACATCTGTATTTTTCCAGATACAACTGAGATCTATTACCGCTTTGAATTATTCAATATACTCTAATGTAAAATGTCATTGTATAAATCCCATGTCTATTCACTCATCTTTGCATTTTGATTGTCTACAGTGTCATAGCTAATGCAGTCAAACTGTGGTAATGGCAGGCAGATTACCATTGATTGTCATGGTTTTGCTGCACGTACAGACAAAGTACCTAAAACCACGTGCTTCTCATTCTACTTAACAAAACGGCTGTAATTTGAGGTAATCCACATGTGGTTACAGCAGCAGCACTCTAAATGCATAATATATAGTGATAAATGAATTGATCTGTCTAATTTGGTAGCCTACAGAATACAATGGGCATAGTGCTAAGCCTATTATTCGTCAAATGCAAACATTAAACAGGTAAAAACAATTCAACCAATATATGCATATGTCAGGAGAATTGCACATTGTGAATTGGGCATGTCAATTACTCTCTTGCATAAGGCTGAACTGCACTACCAGCCATAGCCCACATAGGACAAAGTAACACTGTTTTAAGCAGGATCTGAGGATGCTGTAAAGGGGGAATATTAATCACCAATATTTATGCAAATGTCGATAATTAATATTCATGAATAGGAGGAGCCGTCGAGTGATGACTCCGCCTATTTATGCCTTTATATAACAATAACACAATACTTTCGCTATGCTTTACACTGACTGCTACACTAGCTGCATGCGCCTTACTAACTCGCTACCGCTAACAAGTACACGCTACACAAAGGGTACAAATATAACGGTATTTATTAAATACACTAAGCACGCAATACACTAACAATACACAGCACTACACATATACAATCCTAAACTACACTACACGTTCCCAAATTCCACCCATAAACTAACTATACAGTTCACACACACAAGTAATATTAACAACCCACCCATCTAGTTCTATACTATCCCTATGGGGTACACCGAGGGTTAACGGTGGTCTTACAGGGGTGTAAGCCGACCACAAACACAAAGGATTAACAATGGGGAACTGTACAGCAATGCAGGGGGTTAAATACCCTGCAAGTGTACAGTGAGGGGGGGGGGTGTACGTCTATATATATATATAGACGTACACACCACAATACAAATCTAGCTACACTAGACAATTCCCAATTCCACCCCACACTCTAGCTGTACATACATTCTTTAGCAGCCCACCCCAAAACACACACTCAGCTACTACTGGAGTAAGCAGGCAGCAGTGAAGGGATAGGCAGGGAAGGGGTAAATATGGTTGGCACTGCAAGGGCAGAGGTACAATGCCATGCCAGCGTATACTCAGCCATCTCCAGGGGCATATGGGCCTCTCTTCCTTCAGGCAGCAGTCCCCATGTCTCTCTGATTGTAGTCTGGTTGCAAGAGCCCCTCTTCCTGGTTTCAGGCTCCTATATCAGCCTCCCCCCTCCTCAGGGATGTGACATCATAGTGTGACTGACGTATGCATGCCAGTTGGCCCCCTGAGGCTAGCAGCACCACACGCCAAGCCATGTCACAAACACAAGGTGGGGCCGCACAGTAAATAGGCTGATAAACTCAACAAAGTGCCTCAAATCAATTGATCCCTTAGCCTTTGAAGTCACAAGCCACCTGGAGACATATCCACCCCCCTGCAGGGACTGGCTGAACGCTGGGGAAATTTAAGTATATATATATATATATATGTATATAGATACTTGAGGCGCATCTATATACATATATATACTCATTATAAACCTGGGGGCATACATGGGCATTTATAGGCCCATTATATATATATATATATATATATATATATATATATACACACCTGGGGGAGAGCCATGGCAGATACACATATATGTCTTCCTGATAATATATATACACATATATAAGGGGCATATATATATATATATATATATATATGCTATAAGGGGCCACAGCCATATATATATTATAAGGGGCACGGTCTAAAGGAGGCACATATTTCCCACAGGGGCCACCATGAGCCCCTGGGGATCACCATGGGCAGACGTGCACAGATGCTGGGCACATCTGCGCACATCGTCCCATGATGCTGTGGTTAATGTATGCACATATATACCATACATGCCCGCACGTGTTTGCAGCATGCATGGATATATATGCATACGTCTCAACCCTTCCTCAACAGATGCCATGACCTGTGTGCAGAATATCACACAGTACATCACATGAAAGTAAGCTCTGACCACCTTATAGGGATTTTGTCATCTCGGACAAGCGCTATTAGCTGTTTGAATAGTGTCTCTATACTCACCATCGTTCTCCCATTTGGCATCTACAAACTGGCCATGTAATGCAAGGAGAGGACTCCAATTGAAGTCCTCACATTATGTTTGCAGTTAAGAGAAGAGTGAAGTGTTCAAAATTTCATTCAACTTCAATATAGATAGTAACATAGTTTGTAATCCAGAAAACAGACATCCATCCATCCGGTTCAGCTTTTTATCCTGCAAGTTGATGTAGAGGAATAAAAAAAAAAAAAAACTTTGCGGTAGCCTCATTTTAAGGGAATAAATTCCATCTCGACTTCAATCAGACAGTCAAAATAACTCCCTGGATCAACGACCCATCTCTAGTAAGTATAATCTGTAATATTATTACACTCCAGAAATACATCCAGGCCCCTCTAGAACTCTTTAAGTGAATTCCCCATCACCACCTCCTCAGGCAGAGAGTTCCATAGTCTTATTGCTCTAACAATAAAGTATCCTCCCCTATGTTTGTGTGGAAGCGTCTTTCCTCTAGACATCGAGGATGTCCTATTGTCACAGTCACAGTTCTGGGGATAAATAGATCATGGGCGAGATCTTTGTACTCACCCCTGATATAGTTATACATAGCTATTAGATCTCACCTTTTTCTAAACTAAATAACCCTAATTTTAATAATATTTCTGGGTACTGTAGTCCACTCATTCCAGTTTTTACTTTTGAATTTTTTTTTTTACTTTTGAATCAATTTTACCCAAATTTAACATGCTCCAACTAGTCTAAAGATGTGTGTAAAAGACTACGACATCTCCTACGACTCATTTGTTTCATCTCTCATCTTTCAATATTTTTTTTTCTCTCTCTCTTTCGGATTCAACTCAAATTTTAACAAAATGTGGGTCAAGTTCAGTTTGTTCCAAATGGTTTGCATTTCTCTACTTGATTCCATGCCTGGCTTGCTGACACTCAGCAGGAGAACAGAGGTGAGTATTGAGATACAAACTACTGACATGAACTCAGCGACATCAATACTATTCATACAGTACTCCAATTAATAGGGCTTGCTTGAGGTGACAGATTCCCTTTAAAGCTGTGTCAATTAAAGTGTGCAAGTATCATTCTTCTAATCAATGGAAAGAATATTAATTTTAATTTGTATTACTGGAGTAATCTGGAATATGCAAAGGTCCAGGATCAGGATTGTGGATAATATGTGCTTTATATTTCAACTCTAAGTTTAATAATACTATTAAGTCTAGCTGACACTGATCGCATAGCTGCAAATGGACAGCAAGCATATATAAAAGTCAGAAATGACCCAACAATGCTAAAAAATATTTCAGTCTGATGAAAGGTAATCTGCTCTCACTGCAATAAAAAGGACATTCCCTTGAGGTAGAAGCTGTGAAACTCGAAAAATACTCGTATAAAATGTACGTATTTAAAGCTTTGCCATGTATATCAGTTAGTAGTAGCAGAATAATGACATATTCATGAAATAACTTGTGGAACTCTGGAAGAACTTTCTTGATGCCTCTTGGGATTAACAGGAATCTCAAGCCAAAGGGTAATGTTAAAACACCTAGCACCAATAATATAAGTGTAATTGATCATTTTAGTCTTAATTATAGCACTGGTTTTACACAAGATCTAAGAGGATTATTATGCATGTTTTTTTACCATCTGTCCTCATTAATATAATAAAAATTAGTGCCCAGCTGCCAAACAAGTTTGATATTCTGCATATCGATGTCTACCAGTGACTTTAGTATTCAAACATGGTTTATGGCTTTGCTGCACAGAGGTTATGCTGTGTTCAAATAACTTGAATAAGAACATTCATTCTTACAAAGGTACTATAAGCCTCCAATACACAACGGTTACATTGCTGGGGGATGTTGATAGTTTCCAAACTAGTACTGAATTCAATAAGCAGGAGAAGCATGAAAGAAAGTTTCACGTGTTGCCCACTGGAGCCAATGCCAGTTTTAGATTTCTATTACTATGCACCTCACTTCAGTATCGGACTGAGGTGCCTAGGGCACACCATTAAAATTAATTCTAGGAGCCCACTGTACAGCTACATGTAAGTACTACCTCACCCTCTGCACATTTATAGGTCACTGTTAATGGGGTGGCCCCCTAAGGAGGTCAATATCAAGGGAGTGGTGTGCTGTGAAACTCACTGTTAAAGGGGCAGGCTGCTGTGAAGGTCAAAGATAAAGGGATGGGCTGCTGTGGAGGTTTCATTTTAAAGAGGTGTGGGCACTGTGGGGGGGGGGGGGGGTCAGTGTTAAGAGGTGAGGGGCCTTGGAGTTCACTGTTAAAGGGGCGCGGTGCTGTACAGGTCACTGTTATGGGGGATACTGTCGATATCGTTTAACGACACACGGAAACATTAAATTAAATAGATGAAATATACCCGTGCGAAGCCAGGTCCTTTTGCTATAAAAAAAATGATACAAAGATAAATAAATTCAGAACTTTTTCCACCTTTAATGTGACCTATAAACTGTACCACTCAATTTAAAAACAAAGGGAAATCTTTTAGGTGGAGGGAAGAAGACAAAAATAATGTGGTTGCATAGTTTATAACTGGGGATGTAGCTGTGTTCAGAATTAAGCAATCGCATTCAAATTCATGTTAAATAGGAGTCAGCATACACCTGCCATAATTTAAAGTGCCTCTGACTAACCTCAAATAAAGTTCAGCTGCTCTAGTTGGTCTTTCCTGGAATTTTCCCACAACATAAGCCACGACCCACAGAGAGCTTCCAAAGCATCAGAGGGATCTCATGTTAAAAGGTATCAGTCAAAAGAAGGGCACAAAAGAATTTCCAAGGCATTAGATATACCATGGAAAACAGTGAAGACAGTCATCATCAAGTGGAGAAAATATGGCACAACAGTGACATTACCAAGAACTGGAATTCCCTCCAAAATTGATGAAAATATGAAAAGAAAACTGGTTTGGGAGGCTACCAAGAGGCCTACAGCAAAATTAAAGGAGCTGCAGGGATATCTGGCACATGTGGTACATGTGACAACAATCTCCCGTATTTTTCATATGTCTGGGCTATGGGGTAGAGTGGCAAGACTAAAGCCTTCTCTTACGAAGAAAAACATCCAAGCCAGGCTACATTTTCCCAAAAAAACATCTGAAGTCTCCCAAAAAAGTGGGAAAAGGTGTTATGGTCTGATGAAACCAGGGTTGAACTTTTTGGCCATATTTGTAAAACATATGTTTGCCGCAGAAACAACACTGCACCATCACCAAAAGAACACCATACCCACAGTGAAGCATGGTGATGGCAGCATCATGTTTTGGGGCTGTTTTTATTCAGCTGGAACTGGGGCCTTAGTTACCATATTTTTCACCCTATAAGACGCACCGGCCCATAAGACGCACCTAGGTTTTTGGGGCTGAAAATAAGAAAAAAAATATTTTTAACCAAAAGGTGTGCTTTTGGTGGGTTTTGAACTAATGGTAGTATGTGGCTGCCACTATTACTGGGGATCTGTGGATGGCACTATTATGGGGGATCTGTGAAGGACACTGTTATGGGGGATCTGGGGATGGCACTGTTATGGGGATCTGTGGATGACGCACTGTTATGGGGGATCTGTGGATGACGCCCTGTTATGGGGGGATCTGTGAAAGACGCACTGTTATGGGGGGATCTGTGAAAGACTCACTGTTATGGGGGATCCGTGGATGACACACTGTTATGGGGGGATCTGTGGATGACACATTGTTATGGGGGGATCTGTGGATGACACATTGTTATGGGGGGATCTGTGGATGACACACTGTTATGGGGGGGGGGGAATCTGTGATGGACACTGTTACACCCCTTAAGAGTGCCTTCCACAGATGTTCCCCATAAAACTGTCATCCACAGATTCCTTCCCCCCGCTCCAGTATACAAATATACAATGTCTCATTCAATTAAAAGTGATTAAACATGCCTCCTCACTCCTAATATTACCGTACATCCTAACAGCTTCTGTACAATGCAGGCAGGCAGGCCGGGCAGCCGTCGTGTCACTCACTGACGTCACATGCCTGCGCCGCCTGCTTCATTCATAAAGTAGGCGGCGCAGGCACGTGACATCAGGGAGTAACGCTGCCGCCCGCCCAGCCTGCCTGCATTCTACACAAGCGGTTAGGGTGTACGGTAATATTAAAAGTGGGGGGGCATGTTTAATCACTTTTAATTGAATGAGACAGTTTATATTTGTATAGTGCAGCACTGGAGCAGCGGGGCCGGAGTACAGTGACTTCCCCGCCGCAATTGCCTGCCCCCTGCTCCTCCTCCCAGTCCCTCCCCGCTTCACATATATCGCAGCCTGCGATGTAAAAATGTCAGCATTCGCCCCATTTTGCATCACAGAAACCTGACATTTTAACAGGGGTGTGTAGACTTTTTATATCCACTGTGTGTGTGTATATATATATATATATATATATATATATATCCTCATCTTGATTCTTAGCAAGCTCAGCAAATAATATCAACAGAATTCAAATCAACTTTTTCAATGGCTTTTATAACATGATTAGTGTTGAGCGATTCGAAGTTAACGAAATGGACTTCGAAACAAATTTCAGGAAAAATTTGATTTGTAACAAAGCTGAATTTCCTTGTGCTTCGTGGTAACGAATTATCAGTGATGATGTCACTGTACCTGGCTAGCGTGATGACATGGTGACATCACGTCAGCGCATGCAAGATTGGGTGTGTTTTCTTCAATTAAGATGGCCGCAGCTACCTCTTTGCAAACAAATGGATGAGTTTGTATGAGTATGTATTTTTTTAAACTGTGAAAGGCCTGATTGGGACTATCAGATGCCACGATCAGTATTGAGCACAGCATCTGAGGGGTTCAATGACGAGGGGAGGTGTGATCTCAATTCCCCGTCATTGCGCCCATTACATACAATGGAAAGTGATTCATGATGAAGTAATTCGTGACTAATCAAATTTCTGTATGAACTACAGTGAAGCAGCCAAATCGATTTTTTATTTTATTTTATTTTTTAGAACTTTCCTCATCTCTGAGCATGATATCACAAAGCAATGGGAAATTAATAAACTATAGCAATGTAAGCAATATAGAAGAAAGGGTTTTGGCACAGTGATACTAGATTAATGGAATCATTTTACCAACACATTGACATCAGGAAAGTCATATAAGAGATGACACAAGCACATTTAAATTCATGGGAGAATAATGGGGCTCAGTGGAATAAATTGTCATTTGGAGTCTAGTGTAAAGTGAGATATATAGCACTACAAAATCTCCTACTGTGATTTTCAGCAATCCCATAGGATCTAGAAATGAGATTGTGCTTTGTCTTAAATGTTTTCTAAAGTCAAAATGGTGTCTGTCAATAAACTCAGTTCAACCTACATACTGGTATTTTTTCTTCCATATAACTGGTTTCCAATATGGTTGGATGCTTGCTTCAGCAGTTTATTGACTATAGAGTATCAGAGTCCTAGATGCTGACATGACAACTGGCTTGGTCTTCCTTCTTATTTACTGGAATAAATCCCCCTGAAATCTACATAAAAACTGTACAATATTTTATGAAAAGTTAATCTGATTCTATACTATTTTAATGTCAGCCATTAGAAAGAAATAACATAGGTCCCGTGTACAGAGAATAAGGTGATGATAGACTTGACACTTCTTCACATTAGACAGTTTATTAAAATGCATAGAGTGGACTCTAAACCTTTAATAATCACACAATTCCCTGACTTCTAATATAAAATAATTTCTAATGTACAGTGAATTCAGAAAACCTTCAAACACATTATTTTTTTTCATATTTTATGTTGCGGCCTTTAATTACCCCCTTCACCTAATACTTAGTTGAAACACTTTTGGCAGCAATTACAGCCTCCAGTCTTCTTGGGGCATTTGGATTTGAGGATTTTCTGCTAGTCATCTATGCAGACCTCTCAAACTGTTGGGTTGGATAGGAACCATTGGTGGACAGCCATTTTCAGGTCCCTCCTGAGACTTATGATTTGGTTCACGTCAGAACTCTGGCTGGGCAACTCAAGGACATTCCCAAAGTTATCCCTAAGCTACTCCTGTCTTGTTTTGGCTGTGTTCTTAGGGTTTTTGTCTTGTTGGAAGGTAAAATTTAATCTCAGTCTGATGTTAAGAGCACTCTGGATCAGGTTTACATTAACAATATCTGTGTACTTTCCTCCATTCAGCTTTCCCTAAACTCTGACCAGTCTTCCTGTCCCAGCCATTGAGAAGACTCCCACAATATGCCACCACTATGCTTCACTGTAGGGATGCTAATGGCCAGTGCCTAGTTTCTTCCAAACATGATGCTTAGAATTTAGGCCAAAAAGTTCAAGCTTATTTTCCATGGTCTTGATTTTCCACTTCCATGTGTCTTTTACTGAGGAGAGGCTTCTTTCTGGTCATTCTGCCATAAAGCCCAGTGGAATGCTGCCGAGATAGTGGATCTTCTGAAAGTTTCTCCCCATCTGCACACAGGATCCTTGAAGCACAGCCAGAGTGACCATTTGATTTCTGGTCACCTCTCTTACGAAGGTCCTTTCCCCCCAATTACTTAGCAGCCAGCTCTAGGAAGAGTCTGGTTGTTCCAAACTTCTTCTATTTAAGAATTATGGATGCCATTGTGAGCTTGGGAACTTTCAGTGTAGCAGAAATTATTTTGCACCCTTCTCAAGAGCTGCACCTCCACAAATTCCTGCCTATAATTTCTACAGGCAGTTATTTCCTCTTCATGGCTTGGTTTTTGCTCTAATATGCATTGTCAGCTAATGAGACATTATATAGACAGGGCTGTCTTTCCAAATCATGTATAATCAACAGAATTCACCACAGGTGGACGCCAATCAAGTTGTAGAAACATCTTAAATATGATCAAGGAAAATGGGTGTTTTTTCTTTTTATTAAATGTGCAAATATTTCTAAAATGTTGTTTTCACTTTGCCATTATTAGGTATTTAGTACAGATTGATGGGATAATAATTGGATTTTTATTTTTTATTTATTTCATTTTAGCACAAGGGCGCAACATAAAAGTCTAAATGTATAGTATATCTGCTATAGAATTTATATAAATGATCTTACTCCAGCAACATAGAACCATAGAAAAAAGCCACCTACTCTATATAGAATAAATATCAGCATTCATTTAGAAAATATGTTTTTCTTTACTAAGATCTATGCCCAGCTTAGGTAGAGAGAAGCGTTAAAAAAACGGGCAATGCTGGCGAGTGGAATGAAACAATAAATTCAGCTGGTGCACTACCAAGGCCAATGTTTGGCTGCAAACATCACGTGTTGTGGATGCAACATCATTACTATGTACAAAGGGGGTCTGGAATGATGGCACTACTTCTACTAGGCCATTGGATGTTTGGGTGCTTATATGGGCTATTGACTGAATCTCACATTAACAATGTTTTCGCCAGATGAACATGCATTTTATCTTTCTTGTAGAATTTTGCAATAGGTCCCCACCATTGAAGTGTGAAATTGAAGAAAGAATGAGAAGGTGTTAGAGAATTTTTTTGGAGGGTTCTACAGAAAGAGAAGAGGTTAGTGGCAGAAATTAGTCTTGTTGCTGGAGTACATCTTTTTGTCCCTTGCTTATTTTATGGGAGAAAACTTACATATGCAGTAAATGTCTGTGATTGTTGAGTTAAAACTTTCTTTTATGTTTTCTGCTCTTATTCTCCCAGGTAAAAGAACACTTTCATAAAGTGCAAAACTTTAATTAGAAAATGTCAAAGCAAATTGTATCTCTGCTTTCACAATACTAATTAAGCTGGGAGTTAAGTGTTAAGATGATGAAACATTTCTAATTGTCGGGCTTCAGACAATGCCAAATTAAATGCATAGCTAAAGCAAAAGTAACGTAAAAAGCCATTTACCTGTCTTATAACTATTGCAATTCACTCCAGGCAATGTTATTCAAGACTGTCAAAGGTCATGTTTGCAAGACTGCAGTTTTCTTAGAACATGGGAGAATCATTCGCTCTGGGCTCAGATGCTTGAAGTCAGCATCCATGTGATTACAAAGTATTTTTATTTCAGTAGGACAAACTGAATGTACTTGATGCAACTTTTTAATATGCATTTGACAATAAATGTCACTTTTCTAAATCTTGAACCTACAGACCCCAACAATTAGGAAAATACTATAATATGTGCATGTTCTGTAGTGCTACAGGCAATAATGGAATGGGTCTACAGCATACCAGTTAATTTTCAACAATGCATATGTCTATTATAAAGGTATGGATAGAATATGCTAAATACATTTATGACTCATTACTAACTCACACAATAAAATTAAATTCAGGTACGTAAAATAATATTAAAAGTGATCATCTTCTAGTGCTTCTAGAGTAGTGCTTCATATGTACCCCCAATTATATATTTTAAAAAAACATGTTCCTATGTAAAAAAGACCTCATACATACAGTTTTGTCAAACGTAGATTTAAAGGGTAACTGTCAGAAGACAAAGAGGCAAACATGAAAAAATAAAAATATTGTAATGCCAAAATTGGCTGTTCTGTTGAGTGGGAGAACACCACTGCCAGTTTACACATAGAAGCTATAGTTGTCCTTCATATGATGGATGCAAAGCTTCCTTTTTTTCAGAACAATAAAGCCAAAAACACAAATCTACAGCTTCTAACTGTTCTACTTCATTATGGGAGTTTAACTATGCATCTAGGCTGGTCATCAGTTCCCAACATCAAAGGGGTTATCCAATAGTACGAATACCCCCCACAATGCCGGGCCCCTCCTATGGACGATACTTACCTGGTCCTTGGCACCTGCGTCACTCCGGATCCCTGCCCGGCCACCTCTGCATCTCCATGTCACACGGATCAAAACATCCGGCAATGTGGGGGCGCCAATGGGGACGATGGTGGCCAGCTTCCCTGGTTTCACCAGCCGTCGCTTCCTGCTATTGGCAGCTCTCTTCAATCGCCGGATGTTTTGATTCACATGACGGGGAGATGCAGCGGTTGCCGTACAGGGATCCGGAGGAATGTAAGTGCCGGGACCATGTAAGTATCATCTAAAGGAGGGTCCCGGGCATTGTGGGAGGTATTTGTACGATTGGATAACCTCTTTAATGTTGTGAATGGAAATAGAGGCTGTAACATAGTCTATTTTATCATATGTCAATGTATTAAAAATAAACTAGTATTTGGTCTTGCTATCCAGACAACTCCCTAATGCAATCTTTTTCACAATAAAAGGAGCTTGAAACCTGTGTCTCCATAAATATTATCTGCTGGCATCTCAATGCCCAGCATTATAATTTACTAAGTCTTCTGTTTTTGTAGCAATAATGTGTTTAGATAGTCTTCTGCTGCTACGGTATTATAAAGAATGGAAAATTTTCTAGGAATCAACATGAAAGGTTATCATACTAGTTAACATGAGATATACTATTTATTGATAATTGTTTTTGTACTACAATAGCACACAGTGGTAGCCTGGTGATGGCATTTATGTCTGCCAGCTGTAATACCATTACATTTTGTCATTCAGAGATTACTCCTCCAATTTAACATCTGCTCAGTATCTGGCTATTACATTATATCACAGCAAGCTAAAGCTAGGATTTCCAGCAATCGTAATGACAACCGGATTGGCTGAACACAACCTTAAGCTGGTGTCTGTCTAAACGTGTACAAGCCACATTTTTCTAGACAGAAAAAATAATGTTTTGATATTTCCAGAAGTCTATGTAGTGACAGAATGAAGTTATTTAGAAGTGTCTAGCAAAGAAAACATGAAATGCATCAAGCACAGAGAAGCAAGTTTCCTGAAATATGTTGCAGGTACAATTTTAACAAATCAGTTGCCAAATTCGATTCAGGTACATATAAATTCAACCCAAATCAAAAGTGATCTGATTGCCCTGAAAAGTTGTGTTTGACCCTGAGTTTGCCTCAAACTGTATCCAACCCCTTTCAAGCTCTTTAACCCCTTAGTGACCACCGATACGTGTTTTTACGGTGGTCCACTCTAAGAGCTGCACCTGCTCTTACAGTCCAGACTGGCAGGCAGTTTACATGTTGTTTTAAACTTTTTTTTTTCCATTGAAAATACACTTTTCAATGAAAAAAAATGCAAAACAAAATCTATCCATATATTTGGTATTGCCGCGTCCATAACGACCCGTAGTACATAAATATCACATAAATTATCCCCTACGGTGAACGCCGTAAAAAAACAAAAAACAAAAAAAGAACAGAATTGCTAATTTATTCTTAGTTGCGACCGAAAAAAACATAATAACAAGTAATCAAAAAGCGCCATTTACTCCAAAATTATACCAATGAAATATACAAAATGTCCTGCAAAAAAATCAAGCCCTCAGGCAACTCCATGGAAAGAAAAATAAAAGAATTATGGGTCTTGGAAAGCGGCAATGTAAAAATGGGTTTTATTTAAAAAAGTTGTAAAACCTAAAAAAAAAAAATTGTATGTGTTTGGTATCACTGTAATTGTACTGACCTATAATATAAAGTTATTATGCTAGTTATACAGAAAATTAACGCTGTAAACTTTGTAGCGTAAAAACGCAGTGGCAGTATTACAGTTTTTTCCATCTCCCTCCAAGAAATAGTTAATAAAAGTTAATCAGAAAGTTATGTGTATCCCAGAATGGTGCCATTAAAAACTACAACTACAAGCCCTCCTAAAGCTATATAGATAGAAAAATAAAAAAGTTATAGCTCTTGGAACGCGGCGATGAAAAAAGGAAGAAAAATGCTTGGTCAGTAAGGCCCAAAACAGGCTGGTCACTAAGGGGTTAATGCCAAGACAGCATTAGTAATGTCAAAGTTACAGTGATATACATAGCTATGGGAAAAGGGATGGTAGCCGGTGGTAGCAAACAACCTGTTAATAACATTCTACTCTCAGACGTTAAATTAAAACATGTGCAGCAAGCCCCTGGGGAACCTGAAGCAGAGTAACGGAGTGGTAGTGGTCCTGATGGTGATGTGTCATAGTATTTTCCCTCAGGCTGTTGCTCCTTGGGGTCACTGCAGCCAAGGAGGGGCACCCTATGATCCCTTAGTGCACTCTTTGTAGTCGTATGTTCCCTGCCTGATGATAGCTTGGGATGCCATTGATGTTAATGTCCATGCGAGTGCTAGGCAGGGCAGATGATGGAAGTGCAATGACCATGATGTGGTGTTAGCAGAGTAAGTAATCAGACCAGATTAACCAAACAAAAGCATTTTTTTGCTGCACAATAGGATTTGTAGTATATACAGCCATTTTCTGTACACAGTGTAAATTCCTTCCAGATGTCCAAGTATAAGCTGAGTCAGCAGTTTGTAGCAATAACCTTCTAATTACTTCTTCTCTGGATTAAGTCTCTTTTTGAGAGATTTGCCCTAATTGAATGGCAAAAGATTCAGATTTGGCTCAAGTTCAGATTTTTGGGAAACTCATGATAAATTTGATCATTTTGGAAACAATTAATTCATCTCCAGTATCAACCAAAACACGTATGCAGCAGAAGTTTTATTGGCATGTTAGAAAATTAAACCCCTGGTTATCATTAGTTATGCTACTTCTTCTTTCCAGTTTTCCTACCTACTGTATACCCTATTAAGATCAGTAAAAAAAATAACTGTATACTGCCATCCAATAACCGATTACTTGCCATATTTGTTAAATTAAAATGTGGAAGTTTTATTCAAGAATCATTTTCAAGAATCAACTAAAGTTAAAATTTGGAGAAACCAAGTTGGAATGCCAGCCTGCTCACGTTTAGAGATGAGGAAGTTATCAAAAATTTAATTCAGCTGCTTCAAAGTTCCCAAAAAATTTGATTTGTTACAAATTACTTTGTCACTAATTGTATTCCATTGTATGTAGCTGGCACAAAGATGAGGAACGACAAGCACACCACTCCCATTGAACCCCTCAGAAGCCACGTTCAAAGCTGATTGCGGAATCTGACAGTCACATTGAAGCTTTTCAGGGGATAATTAGGGGTTAAAAACAAATAAAATACATACTCACCTCATCCATTTGCTTGCGGAAAGGCCATTGTGGACATCTTGATTTTAAAAAATGTGACAAATCTAGTGTGCACTGACGGATGACGTCACCGTGCCCGGCCAGCAAGCTGACTTGGTGATATTACATGCCAGCACGCAAGAGATTTGGCACGTTTTCTTCAATCAAGATGGCCACAATGCCCTCTCTGTGAGCAAATTGATAAGGTATGTACTTTTAGTTTTTACTTCTTTTTCAGGAAACATTGATTTGTTACAACAAAGCATGAGGAAATTAGGCTTTGTGACAAATCAAATTTTTCAGAAATTTGGATCGAAGTCCACTTCGTTAACTTCGTTACCAGCTCATGATGGTAGATGGAATATGACAAATTTGGAAAACGATAAAAAAAATGCTGAACATTTTAAAAACATTTTCTAAGGCGCTATTCACAACATGTCTGAGTGTTCTGTCACACAAAGAACACATTAAGAGTATTCCTTAACATATGCCTCTCTAATGTATGCAACTTTATAGGTGGAAAATGACATGCACCACACAAAGCCACCAAATTAAAACAAATATTGCTTGGTATATGCTTGTGTTTGCCTTACCTTTTTCTGTGTTTACCTATACAGTTAAAAATAATACATGCCAATACATACTTTATTTCCATGGTTTTCACACTATTAAATATTATATTCATTGCATGTAACATACAAATGAATATTGTTTAAAAAATGGTCCAGTGAAGAGTTCTAATATTTACTTGTATAGTATGGTGCCATCTGGTGTTCAGGATGTATAGCAATGTGCAAATTGTTCTAAGTGCTAGTAGACATGAAGCTCAGTCAATCTCCCCACAACCAAGTCTCTGCATAGAGATGCGCTATTCACTGCACTGTAGCCAATAGAAATAGCTTTCTGCTGTCCTTCTCCGATGAGGACCACAGCCTCTGCAGTAGCATGGAAGGGACAATATGTTCAGCTGCTAGAAGAAGATTTATTCTCTTCCATAGCTCCACATATAAGATACTGATAAGCCATAGGATACAGGTTTTTATATACTTAAGGATGAATTTAGAAGTTTTGATTAAAAAAACTTAAATTCTAAAACTTAATAAAAATACTATACCATCAAAATATTACTTTTTGAGTTTAGGCATATACATTTGCCAGGTACTGGAGACCTTAGTGCAGAACAAATTATTTTTATACAGGAGAACTGTTTAGCTCTTTTACATAATCTATGTTGTATAAGCAAGCATTAGAAAAAAAATCTCAATTTAACATTTCTAGAACAAGTAAATTAGTCAAAACGTTAATTAGTATCCACGTAACAGGAACTGGAGATAAGCCAGTGCCATTTGAAATCTGTTCTCTTCTACTTTTAATGATTGAATACCACATTAAGTTGCCTAATAAAAATGTACTATAGATTTTGTTTCCTTACCAGTCAGTGTGAATGATTGATGCATTCATCAAAGAGAAATATAGATTTTTGTATGAATTATTCTGGCCTACCAATGGTCAAATAAAAAATAAAAAAAACAGGCGTGACAGGTAGTTACTAATTCAGAACATAATGAACCCCATTCTCTAAGCATACAGTAGCTCTTCCAGGTCCCTTGGGGTTCTTGATTAAATTAAAAAGTTCACCATAACTAATACTTGGGCTGTGAATATTTGCTGTTCTGTATTGAACATGATGGACAAGGCAGGAGAGGTACGGCTGGGTAGGGCTAATAGCAGCAACAGCAGTAGCACAAGATGGGACAAGGCAGCACTGTAGGGGTAGTTGTAGCAGCAACTGCAGCACAGTATGAGGTATGGTGGACGAGGAAGGAGATATGCAACTGTGTCGGGCTAGTAGTAGCGATATAAGGGGTAGTAGTAGTAGCTGCAGTTGTGGCAGCAGTACAGTATGCAACATGATGGTCAGGCAGATTGTGAATTATTTTATGAAGATTGGGCTGATTCACATTAATAATAAGTTGAGTTGTTTAGCTTTAAATAATGCACACTACAACAAGCAGTCTGACACATGGCTGACATTAGAATGTCCCCTTGTAAAATACTTTTAATGATAGCTCCATAATATTTTCATGCTATAAAAATGAAATCATTGTTTTACCCTTGTTGGGATGAACTGTTCCTTGTTTCATCAAATGTATTTTGCAGAGGGAATGCAGGGATTTGTGCTTTTGATAAATAAATGGATGAGAGCATATTGGGTGACTCAGAGGTAGATTAGTAGCACTGCAACTCCTCCTTAGATATTCAAAGCTCCAGAATGTTATATGCTAAGGAGCTGCAGCAACAGATGATGAGGACACAATGGTGCTCAGTAATGGACCAAGGTCACTAGCAAGATGACAGCTGTATACAGACCGTGTTTAAAGTGTAATTTAATTTTCAAAAAACTAGTGGCATGACAAGATTTGATGGGTGGGAGTCTGGGTGCTGAGACCCCCATGATTCCTAACAGGTAGTGGCGGAAGCTCTCAGCTCAGTGCTGTGGCTCTTTGGCTGTGATTGGAAAGCAGGGTACATTCAACTGAGACTATGCACAGATTTGAGAAGAGATAAAGCCAGGCTCAGATGAACGCTCCTATGTCTTCATTTTAGTGACAAATGGGGTCTCAACACCAGGAACCTCATCAATCAAAACTTCTGAAATATCACAATGTCATGTCAAAAGTTTTTGAAATGTTTAATTACACTCTTAAGATATGTACTGTCCACCAACCTACATTAGTTACTACTGTATATAATAGTGGCTTTCGGCTACAGTAACATATTGGTGACCATTAAGATCAGAAAGATCAGAGCTACAGCAGGGTCCTTGTACTTGCCGAGACAGTCCTAACAGAAAACACACAGTCCTGAAAAGTTACTGAGGCAAACAATGAAGAAGAGTCAATCATAATATGACGTATGATATAAAACCCTCTAGCCAGTTCATACTGTGAACAGCGTGCTACTCAGCCAGCACTTACACATAAAGGCACCTGGACATCTTTGCGGTACACATTTCTAAGAAAAGATAAGGTAAAGAACAGACTATAAAGTTAAGTCACCTTGCACAGGGGATCACAAAGCTATTTAATGATACCAATATAAACCGGGATTCGCCCTGTGAATTCATATCTATAGTAGGTCTAATTATCTGCCATACAGAGCTCTTAGAATACAAAATAATAAGTCTGACATGTCAAATACTTATAGAGGACCTGTCACATCTCCTGACATGTCTGTTTTTTAATATTGTTCTATTCCTCTATTATTCTTACAAGAATGTTATGCCTGAGTTGTCTGCAGTCTGCAATAAGGGTCTAACTGTGTCTTACCAGTTGTGTTTCCCTGAATAATCTGACGATATACAATCAGTTTTAGACTATGTAGAGACACATGCCAAACCGGTGACACCCAGTTGGCATTTCATTCACAACCTTCTAGAAGGGATATCTGTAACATTCCTTTATTATTCCTTCTCGAAGGTTAAGAATAAAATACCAACTGGGTGTTACCAGAAGGGTTAGTGCCCCTGTCAATTCTGACACTAGCAGAACTGTAGCACCCATATGAACCTTTATTGCAGACTGTTGGGCTATTAATTCATAAACTTCTAGCAGGGAAAATGGTGCAACACAGATTTATTCGAATAGATGTTGCTATATAAAATATAGTTTGAAGTTAGCACTAAGAGAAGTCAAGAGCTGAACTCAAAACACATAATTTAACTTGTAAATGATCATTTTTATTGCCATTCCATCTCAGCATTCATGTAAAATGTCATTCGTTCTGGTACTGGTAATGATGCTTTCACTGTGTAATGCATAACATATATGCCCTGAAGCTTAGATAATGGTGAGGGGAGCAACATCCAAAGTCAAATAATGTTATATTTTTTTTCCTTGAGTTCACTCCATTAAGCTAATATCAGTTTCCAGAATCAATGTTTCAATGAAAAACGTATAGACATTTTTAGTTACACCACATAAGGATTTTTATTAATTAGAAAAGTTACTGTATACCAATATATCTTGGACCCCCACACAGTATGTCTAAAGGAAACTCTTCTGGCATGTTTTTGGCTTATGATAGTTTATAGGTACACAGGAATAAACATGGGTGCACCTAACCTTTCTGCTGCCTGAGGCAAAAACTGAAACAGCGCCCCCCCATGCCAATTTCTTAACCTAACCCATTTGCCACAATGAAGGAGCTTACTGTCCATGGCCCTTCGGCTACCCCCCTCTTGCCCCTACCTGGTGCTGCCTGAGGCGATCACCTCAACTGGTCTCATTGGTGGTGCACCCCTGGGTGTAAATGTTGGGATGTGCTCCTGACATTTACCAAATGTACATAACAGATTTAAAGCAATCTTCTTGTTCCAGATAAAAATGTCACACAAGCTGAGGAATAGAAAGCGCACTTATTGTTCCCTTCCTTTTACCTACTGAGCTTCCCTGACTACATGATGCACACCGTGCATTGGCAGTCTGAGACACTTCCTTCTTGTTCAGTGCTGATCTTGAATTGGTCAGCACAGATCACATGAGCAGTGCTGGCTAATCCAAGATCAGCAACTCTTCATTTTAAAATATTTTCTGGAACTGGATGGTTTCTTACACACAAATACACGTATGATTACTTAAAATGGGCAGATGGAAAGTTTAGTTTGCAAGTTTAGACAAATGTCCAGACAAATAACTTATCCATATATCACAATTGCCTTCTGTCAATTCTGCAAGACCCACCACACCCCACCAAAAAGTGGTTAGTTTACTGGTGTTCTCAGTATGTGGCTTAAGTGTCACCAATTTGGCAATGTAAATGTTGGTTAAGTATGATATATTGAATTTTGACCATGATGGCCTTTAGTACATTTAGATCACCCATACTATATCACTGGCCTAGTTGCCCAATCAAAGGGCAGCTCATATTTATTAAACTACTGAGCATTTTTTTTTCTTTTCTGACAGTTAGATAAATAGCATCCCGTGAGTACTCCCTTTTTATGAAGATTTGGAATCAACTTTTATACGCTTAAGCACAAATCTGCAAATTTGACTAGTTTTACCTATTTTCATAATTTGCATGCTAGTTAAAACATCTCCTCATTGTTTATGTACCAATTCTAGGAATTCAACTACTATAAAAATGAAAGCTTCTCATTCAATGAAAATGAAAACATTATGGGGGGGATTTATCAAAACTGATGTAAAGGAAAATTGGCTTAGTTGTCCTTAGCAACCAATGAGATTTCTCTAAAATAGCTCTGAAAAATGAAAGGCAAAATTTGATTGGTTCCTATAGGAAACTAAGCCAGTTTTCTTTGACACCACTTTGATAAATATCCCCTTATAGGTTTAACATACTGTATGAAGCTTTTCTTAACTAAAAACATGGAACACACGCATACTAATGAGGAGGCTCCCCAGGCATGACTGGTGTCACCATTTTCCACCCATTCACAACCACAGGCACAATGCACAACATTGACATGCGCAGTGGACATAGCTGAATGCTGAGATAGGAAGCAAATCTTCTGTAATGTGATGAGAGCTTCATTCTTACATACTTCACTGAACTAGGCATTTATTTGTGCACACTAACCTAATTGTTCACATACTTACCCTGGATCTTGCCTTAATATATATTCACATAGAGGGACATTTATCAAGACTGGCATTCCAATACACTAAAGTGAGATGTGTCTAGTATTTAAGAGGCAAATAAATTAGGCACATCTCTGGTGTCTCCTTTGCCTGATGTGCAATCTTTACCATGTACACTAATATGTCATATGTATACAATATCTCACATAAGTGAGTAGCCCCCCCTTCATTTTTTGGAAATATTTTATATCTTTTCATGGGACAACAAAGAAGATATTACACATTGATACAATGTAAAGTAGTCAGTGTACAGCTTGTATAACAGTGTAAATTTTATGTGCCCTCAAAATAACTCAACACACAACCATTAATGTCTAAAGCACTGGCAACAAAAGTGAGTACATCCCTAAGTGAAAATGACAAAATTGTGCCCAATTAGCCATTTTCCCTCCCTGGTGTCATGTCACTCGTTAATGTTACAAGGTCTCAGGTGTGAATGGGGAGCAGGTGCATTAATTTAGGTAAATTTGGTGTTATCGCTCTTACACTCTCATACTGGTCACTGAAAGTTCAACATGGCACCTCATGGCAAAGAACTCTCTGAATATCTAAACAAAAAAAGTTTTTGCTCTATATAAAGATGACCCAGGCTATAAGAAGATTGCCAACACCCTGAACCTGAGCTGCAGCATGGTGGCCAAGACCATACAGTGGTTTAACAAGAAAGGTTGCACTCAGAACAGGCCTCGCCATGGTCGACCAAAGAAGTTGAAAGCACATGCTCAGTGCCATATCCAGAGGTTGTCTTTTCAAAAAAGAAGTACAAGTGCTGCCAGCATTGCTGCAGAGGTTTAAGGGGTTGGGGGGTCAGACTGTCAGTGCTCAGACCATACGCTGCATGCTGCAACAAATTGGTCTGCATGGCTGTCATCCTAGAAGGAAGCATCTTCTAAAGATGATGCAAAAGAAAGCCAGCAAACAGTTTGCTGAAGACAAGCAGACTAAGAACATGGATTACTAGAACCATGTGTTGTGGTCTGATGAGACCAAGATAAACTTATTAGGTTCAGATGGTGTCAAGTGTATGTGGCGGCAACCAGGTGAGAAGTACAAAGACAAGTGTGTATTGCCTACAGTCAAGCATGGTGATGGGAGTGTCATGGTTTGGAGCTGCATGAGTGCGGCCGTCTGTGAGGAGCTAAAGATCATAGAGGGAACCATGAATGCCAGCATGTACTGTGACATACTGAAGCAGAACATGACCCCCCCTACCTTTGGAATCTGGGCCGCAGAACAGTATTTTAACATGATAACAACTCGAAACACACCTCCAGGACAACCATTGCCTTGCTAAAGAAACTCAGGGTAAAGGTACTGGACTGGCCAAGCATGTCTCCAGACCAAAATATTGAGCACATGTGGGGCATCCTCAAACGGAAGGTGGAGGAGCACTATATCTCTAACATCCACCAGCTCCATGATGTCATTATGGAGGAGTGGAAGATGATTCCAGTGGCAACCTGTGAAGCTTAGTGCCCAAGAAAGTTAAGGCAGTGCTGGAAAATAATGGTGGCCACACATTATATGGACACTTTGGGCACAATTTGGCCATTTTTACTTAGCGGTGTACTCACTTTTGTTGCCACGGTTTAGACATTAATGGCTGTGTGTTGAGTAATTTTGAGAGCACGCCAAATTTACACTGTTATACAAGCTGTACACTGACTACATTAACATTATATCAAAGTGTGATATCTTTAGTGTTGTCCCATGAAAAGATATAATAAAATATTTACAAAAATGTGAGGGTTATACTCACTTTTGTGAGATACTGTATGTTTGGGCTGTGAACAAGGTCTGGGATAAGATGGAAATGTTGGCATTGGTTTTATTTAAGCTGGATGGAAAAATAAAGAGGTTTTTGATGCAATTGTACGTACTACTGGAGAGCTGTGGCTTTTTTCTATTACTCACATTCACAATTAGAGATGAGCTAAGTTATCAAAAATTTGATTTGTTGTGAATTACTTAGTCACAAATTGCATTTCATTATATCTAGTGGGTATAATGATGGGGAATGGCGATCATTGAACACCTCAAATGCCACGTTTATCACTGATCATGCCATCTGATATTAGAATTGAGGCCTTTTAGGGGTTGACCAGGGTTAGATATAGATAGATAGACAGATAGTAGATAGATAGATATGTAGATAGACAGATATGCAGCCAGCCAGATAGATAATAGATAAATGATTCATAGATATATAATCATAGAAGATAGATAGATGATAGATTATAGACAAATAGAAAATAAATAGATAGATAGACAATTGATAGACAGATAAATAGATTTATTTCTCCATATTGTTGTGACAAATCCCAAATATATCACTATGATTGGTCGAATGTTTGATTGGTTGACATCCTCATTCCATTGAAACAGTCTTGCATTTTGGCAGTCATAGATAGATAAGAGATCATATATATGCAGATAGATGGATATGCAGTCAACCAGATATATAAATGATAGATAGATAGATAGATAGATACACAGTAGATGATTAACAGATACGTAGATGGAAAAACAGATATACAACCAGGCAGATATATAGATAAATGATAGATGGATAGATAAATGATAGATGGCTAGATAGATAGATATACAGCCAGACAAATAAATGATAAATAGATAGATAGATTATAGATATATAATAGAAGATAGATAAACAGATAAACAATTGATATACAGATAAATAATAAGATAGAATAGATAGATAGATAGATAGATAGATAGATAGACAGATAGATGTAGATAGACAGATAAATAATCAGATAGATAGATGTAGAAAGATAGATAGATTATAGACAGATAATTGAAGATAGGTAAACAGATAAACAATTGATAGATATAGATAGACAGATAAATAATTAGAATAGAAAGATAGATAGGGAGATAGATGTAGATAGACAGATGTGCAGCCAGCCAGATAGATAATAGAACCATGATTCATAGATAGATAGCTCTTAATCCTGCGGGTACAGTACTGGGTAGCTGGCAGTAGCATCTTAGGCCTGCAATGACTGTGTATCCTTGGCAACTAAGCAATAGTTAAAGCAGCACAGTGTTTGTTTAGAACGTGATGTGAAAAGTAATGACAGAAGCTGGAATTCTATGGAAATTTGGTTTGGTGTAATGTGTTTAAGTGTATTAACAACTGTTTTACAGAAAACAAAACAACAGACTGCAGAACGCAGATAGAGGTGGAACTAACAGTTTTCCTATTACCAGTATTTATGTATCTATCCAAGGCTTCCCAAACGCACATTTTTATGTTCCATGCTTGGAATGTATCAAAGGATATTGATGTGAGACTCTGCAAAGTGCATTATAAAACACAGTTAATACAACATGCTGCTGGTTGGAAATGCAGAATAATTTGGCAAACAAATATTTAGAGATATCCTTCATAGCATTTACAATGCACACTGTCAAAATGCAGGCAAAATTGTCATTTGTTCTGTAGCGCTTAGTAAAACAAACGTTACTGTGGTGTACGGTACATCAAGGCTTAAAGCTTGCATGTACTAAATCAAGAATAGCTATTAATAAAGATGTGAGAAGTTAAAAAAATAAAATAAAAATTGGCAACTTCACCGAAGTTAACCAAGAAATTCAATGAATTGCAATAAATGATGTATACCCAGGCCACTCTGCCTTAGGGTTCAGCCACGTGGAGCAGCCGTGCTGCAGGCGGGTTGTGGCCATGCTGCAGTGAAGAACCACATGGTCAATTAGACTGCAGCTGCCTTTCATTTAATAATGAAGACTGCACTGTACAGTACTTCCACATTGTTAATTGCCACGCAACACCTTTAAACAGGGGCTGGTGCTGGTATGGGGTTTGGCTGGCTAGGTTGGGGGACCTGCAATCTCCTGTAAACAGCTCTGGTATACCCGCTTCTACAGCCCCAGTGCTGTCCTCCCCTACAGATGGGAACCCTTCTTCTGCCATCTGCTTTGAACTTTTTCCTCTCCAATTGGAGGCAGTGCCCCTTGTCTTTTGAGGGAATTTTACATGGAACAGTTTTTCACCATATTTTTTTGTATGACCCATTTATATATTTGCATAGGTTAATCATGTCCCGCTTTGGACATCTCTTCTCAAGACTAAATAAATGTAATTATTTTAATCTTTCCTTATAACTAAGACCCTCCATGCCCCTTATCAGTTTAGTCGCTCTCCTCTACTTTTTACAGCTGTAGTGCGTCCTTTCTATGGACTGGTGCCCAGAACTGAACTGCATATTACAGATGAGGCCGCACCAACGCTTTGTAGAGTGATAATATTACATCCCTGCCCCGCGAATCCATGACTCGTTTAATGCATGACAATATCCTGGTGGCCTTAGAAGCAGCTGATTGACATTGTATTCGGTTATTTAATCTACCATCTACAAGGACACCCAAATCTTTCTCTATAAGCGACTTTCCCAGTGTAAAATCACCTAGCACATATGATGGACGGAGATTATTGCTACCAAGATGCATAACTTTACATTTATCCACATTGAACCTCATTTGCCAAGTTGATGCTCAATCACTCAGAGTGTTCAAGTCAGCTTGTAGTTTATGGACATCTTCCATAGACTGTACAGTACCTCAAAGCTTAGTGTCATCTGAAAAATAAAAATGGTGCTATAAATCCCATTCTCAATATCATTAATACATAAATAAATAATAGAGGGCAGAGCACTGAACCTTGAGGTACACCACTTATAACCCGGGACCATTCAAAATAGGAATCATTGACCACAACTCACTGGACACGGTCCTTCAACCAGTTTTCAATTTGTTTCGAACCAAAGTTTTCCTACATATCAAACCAAATTCTGCATTGAAAGCATCGTTTAGCTCAACACTAACTATTAATAATACAAATGTACATAGATTATATTCCGAGAAAAAAAAAAAGAGGATAAAAAAAAATAATCAAATGGGGTATTATAATTTCACCAAATTAAGCTTATTCTTTGTTTATGAACAAAATCTACCACAATAATTTATAGTCCTCACAGTTTTAAAAAGTTCTGCTTTCAGTGATTCTATAAAAACCTTTAATAGTGGGGAAAAAAATTAAAGCACCTTTTTCACCACGCAATGTTTCAGTCCTCTTACTGGGATCTCAACTTTTTTTCTTCCTTCCTTCCTTAATTTCTTTCTATTCATCCATATTGGGGTATATCCATATATACCAATTCTACTTTTTCATTATCAATTTTAGATCGGAGGGGGTCCGACTCCCCACACCCCGGTTGATCAGCTGTTTGAAGAGAAAGCAGTGCTCGGATGAGCACTGCCTTCTCTTGTTTACCTGCTCGCCGTCAACATCGCAGCGGTCAGCAGGTGTGATTACAACTAATCCACCCCATTTACTTAAATGGGGCGGATCTGTAGTATTAACTTGTATAGGAAGGAGACATTCTATTGAAGTGAATGAGATGGCATAGTTGTAATTCCATCTGCTCACTACCGCAGTTGCGACGCTGAGCAGATAAGCAATGAAGAGAAGGCAGCGCTCATACAAGCACTGCTGTCTCTTCAAATAACGAAAAAATTAAAAACAAAATGTAGATAGGAGTCATGTGATAATTTCTTAGTGATATTTGGAGCTATAATGCACCTAGTATACTTTTACTATAATAGTAATACAATAATGTTCTAATATAAGACATTTTTTGTTCAATAGTCAAATATGTATAAATATATCAGGGGTCAGTACAGAGATCTCTCCCACCATCTGTTTATCCCCAGGACTGTGACGAGGGGACATCCTCTGCGTCTGGAGGAAAGAAGGTTTGTACACAAACATAGAAAAGGATTCTTTATGGTAAGAGCTGTGAGACTATAGAACTCTCTGCCTGAGGAGGTGGTGATGGTGAGTACAATAAAGGAATTCAAGAGGGGCCTGGATATATTCCTGGAGCGTAATAATATTACAGGCTATAGCTTCTAGAGAGGGGTCGTTGATCCAGGGAGTTAGTCTGATTGCCTGATTGGAGTCGGGAAGGAATTTTTTATTCCCTTAAAGTGGGGAAAATTGGCTTCTACCTCACAGGTTGTTGTTTTTTGCCTTCCTCTGAAACAACTTCCAGGATAACAGGCTGAACTGGATGGACAAATGTCTTTTTTGGCCTTATGTACTATGTTACTATGTTACTATATGTAACTTAACAGCAGTAAGCTTACAATTCCTTGTACATGTCTAGTTCAGTCATCTAAAAATGTTCAACAGCCAAAAGCTTATTCTCTATGCCAGTTCACATCATATTCATCCGGCAAGCACAAGCAGCCCCCCCTTCTCACATAAGAAAATGTGCAAATAAATAATATCCTTGTTTTTTCAGAAATACTAATGATGAGCAGCTATTATAGAATTGTATATAGTAACAGGATGTTATTATAGGACATTTGGCTATGACTTCGCTCTTTGGATTTGTAATATTGCCCTTAGGGGAAGACTGTGAGAATCAATTTCTTGTATTTTCTGTTCCGACCCTGAAGATTTTATAATGCAAATAGGAAACTTGGTTTCCAGCTCAGAATCCATGGCAACAGCTGCAGTCAACTCAGGTGCTAATTCAGAATACTTCAGAGCTGCCTTCATTCGGTTTTGTATTTTATATGTATTTGGGTGTCCTCACCAAAATGACATTGCACAACCTTTATATTAACTCTATCGGCAAAACAAGATTTAATAACATTGTATCAAAAATTTTAAAAAGGTACGCTTTTCTTCACAGACACCATGTCTTTTGTCTATGTGCTTTCTTTTCTAGTTAAGTTTAGAAAATTAAAGCTGAACTTTATTGCAGCATGGCAACTATTATTATTGTCATAATGTGTACTGCTTTTGGCATTACAGAAAAATCAAGACGGAAACTGTAAGACATTATACAGTATACAGCCAGATGGTGCGGCATGACACGTGTAGAAAAACCAGGCCCATCCACAGCAGCCAATGGCCAGATGATTTCACAATAAAGTCTTGGTACTATTGGCTACCATGGGTGGGCTTGACATGTGTCCACATCCTACAAGCCTAATTTTCCAATAACAGTAATACATTTTATGAAGGTAAGAATTATCCTGTCCACTTGACTCACAGGTAAAATCTGGGCAAATGGTAAGTCCAGATAACCAATTGATGGTGCATGGACATCTTCAGCAATAAGTATCTACATTTAACTTATTTGGGAAGGCCCTCAATTTGAAGTTAAATTTAAGTGGGTATTCAATGACAGGTTCGATTTTTCTAGTCTGATTTGAACAAATCACCCGTCTGATTCAATTTAGATCAGAATAAATTCTACCTTAATCAACAGTGCTTTGACTGGCTGGAAAAGTCTTTCTTATAACTATGCTCCTGTGGAGAGCGACTTCATCCACCTTCTCCCATATCCCCTACCTAGAGATTGACAGCCAATGTGTACATTCATTAGATATTTGTAAATGATTGTTCTTCTTCCAAACATATTGCTTCTTGTGACTATGAATATAATCATCATCATTTTGTGTTCTCCAAATCCAGTCCTCATTGTGATCTCCAGAGAATGTAATGTGTACAATACAAAAGACATCACAAAGTAGCTGGCTAATATACAACTGAAACACTAGGAGTGAGGGCACTGCTTGCAAGAGTTTACAATCTATGAGGAATTGGGGGTGACACATAAGGTAGTTTTAATATGTAGTAATCAAGCCATTATTGTACTGAAAGCAGTGGTGTGGGACTGTTAGAAGATCAAGTTCAGGTCTGAGGCATTGGGGGTAAGGGATACTAGGGGAACAGTCAGTTTAGGAAGCTTGTATACAATAAAAATGAAAGTGTCAGTCCTGTGTCCCAAAACACGGACACTTATCTGCGCTGCTGGTTCCGGTGTAGTGTGGTGGGTATTCACACTCAAAAGTCAAGTAGTTAAAGGTTTGAAACCGCGCTGCTAATGGTTCAGTCAGACTCTGCACAAGTGACAGAAATAGGGTATTAGCCTTCGTCCTCCTCTCTCAAGGATTCGATCCTCCTCAGACCGCCTCCTCTGTAGGATTAAATGACCAGCATATAGTGAAGTACCCTCTTAGTTGTTAATAAAAAAGGTTTTATTCTACTCACAAACAATGGTAGATCATAGGCATATCACAATTAGTGAAAACAACTTGAAGTCCTTTTTTATTAACAACTAAGAGGGTACTTCACTATATGCTGGTCATTTAATCCTACAGAGGAGGCGGTCTGAGGAGGCCCGAATCCTTGAGAGAGGAGGACGAAGGCTAATACCCTATTTCTGTCACTTGTGCAGCGTCTGACTGAACCATTAGCAGCGCGGTTTCAAACCTTTAACTAGTTTAGGAAGCTTGATAAGACTGCCTGAAAATATATGTTTTTAAGGCACGTTTGAAGGTAGGAAAGTTGTGAATTGACCTGATATTCAGGGGCAGAGCATTCCAGAGAGTAGGTGTAGCTCGAGAAAAGTTTTTAAGATGGGAATGAGAGGTAAGAATTATGGCGGGTATTCATCTTAGATCAGTGGCACAAGTAGGGTGGTAGAATGAGGGAGGACATATATAACATTCAAATCCTATTAAAGAACCACAATAAAATACAAAAGATTCCCACATAGTGATAGCTACTTTATAAACTTTAGAAATCGCACTCTAAAGATTAAACACATTTAATTATTTTAATCTTTCCTTATAACTGAGACCCTCCATGCCCCTTATCAGTTTAGTTGCTCTCCTCTGTACTTTATGCAGCTATAGTGCATCCTTTCTATGGACTGGTGTCCAGAACTGAACTGCATATTCCAGATGAGGCCGCACCAACGCTTTGTAGAGTGGTAATATTACATCCCTGCCCCACGAGTCCATGCCTCGTTTAATGCATGACAATATCCTGGTGGCCTTAGAAGCAGCTGATTTACATTGTATTCTGTTATTTAATCTACCATCTACAAGGACACCCAAATCCTTCTCTATAAGTGACTCTCCCAGTGTAACATAGGAAAGTTGTGAATTGACCTGATATTCAGGGGCAGAGCATTCCAGAGAGTAGGTGTCGCTCGACAAAAGTCTTTAAGGAATGAGAGATATGAATTATGGAGGGTATTAATCTTAGATCACTGGCACAAGTATATAACATTCAAATCCTATTAAAGAACCACAATACAATACAAAGGATTCCCACATAGTAACATAATAACATAGTACATAAGGCCGAAAAAAGACATATGTCCATCCAGTTCAGCCTGTTATCCTGCAAGTTGATCCAGAGGAAGAAAAAAAAGTGAAGGTGATAGCTACTTTAGAAACTTTATAAATCACACTCTGGAGGAGATGAAAAGCACAATGCTCACTGTACCATCTGATGAGCTTCTAATAATCTTTTACACCTAAACCTCTAATAACATTTCTTTTTCTATCAAATATAGAAGCTCTCAGACACATGACCTGTTCTGTGTGTGAGTCATGACTGCCTGGCCCTTGCAGAACAATCCCTTCCCTAATCTTTAACACTATGTCTCAGCTCCAATGCATCTGCAATGCTGGAGTCTAGAAGAGGTTGTTCTGTGTACTATGGGCGATATTAGAATTCTGGTCTGAAAGCACAGACAATGCTGTGATTTTTCCTAGAGAATGAGGAAGATTTGTTACAGATATAATAATAGATACAATAAAACGTTTTGCACACAATGCAAGATCATAAGCCTGTAAACTAAACTACATCTTTGGCTGCATTGTATTTTTCCCTATCTGTACTGACAGTGAGCGCACTAAAGAAGAAGGCAGGCAGCTCATGTGCTACTTCTATAGTATCAACAGTGACAATGTGCTAAGAGTGGAAGGAAAAAGAAAAAGCTATTATACTTCTGTGAATAATAATTTTGAAAATACTAACATTGTTTCACTTTTTGTTTTTAGATTATTTTTGTTGCCCTCTAACATCAACTGTTAACAGTTAACTCTTAGAAGACTGAGCGATTTTCAGTTTTTTTGCATTTTCAATTTTTACTCCCTGCCTTCCCAGAGACGTAACTTTTTATTTAATTTTTTTTCATTCACATAGCCTTGTGAGGGCTTATTTTTTGCAGGACAAGTTGTACTTTCTAATGGCACCATTTACAGTTGCATACAATGTAGTGGAAAGCGGTGAAAAAAAATCCAAATGGTGTGGAATTTTTATGGTGTTCATTATGCGGTAAAATTGACCTGTTACTGTCACGGCTTGGAGGTGGTTTGCCGTGACACTTTCACCGTGCATGCTGGTTGGCGATGGCAACGTGTTATTATATTGCATGCGTGTACTTTTCCTTTAAGGCTGTTGCCCTTCCTTTCGGGTGTGCACGGGGTTAAGGTGTGAGCAAGGTGGAGCTGGGTGTGGTCTCAGGTCTCTTCATATAATGTTGCTGTGAGACTGAGATCATTGTTATTTTTGCCTTTGTATGAGAAGGAGCTTGCTCCTTTCTTGGATTCTTTCTGTGGGCCATCCTAGTTTGACATTGATGTCATCTGTGATGTCATCCCCTTGTCTTATTTTTGTTTCTATTACTTTACCTATCCTCACTTGTTTTGAGTATGATGTGTGATTTACAGGGTGTTTGTTGTATGTCATTTGGTGTTCCATGTCTGGTCTATTTGGTGTCAGTAGTCCAGCTTGGTTTTTTGACATTTCCCCTGTTTGTCTGTCCCTCTGGAAGGGGGTGCCTGGGGTTCCCCAGAGGGGGAACTACACCTCAGTTAAGCAGTTAATTCCCTACATTGTCCAGTGACAGTTACCTTCATTCTTCAGAAAAATATGATTACGATACCACACTTTTACCGTTTAAAAAAAAAATTTGTGTTTTAATGCTTATTTTTATTTTTTTTAAACCTTGGAAATTTTTTTATAATTTAATCACCATATTCTAACCCCTATAACTTTTTTGTAGTTATGTGTATGGAGCTGTGTTAGGGCTCATGTATTATGCGGTGATCTGTACTTTTCAGTGATATCATTTAGAAGTGTGTGTCACTTTTTATGAAACAATTTAGGGGAATTTAAGTGACAAAAAATTGCAAATTGGCCATTTGTATTTATTTTTCTTTATCTGTCACACCATTTGCCATATGGGATTAATATTGTTATAGTTGATTAGTATGGGCGTTTTCACACATGGAAATACCCGTGATGCATTTTTTTTTATTGGTTCAGTATTTTAATTTTGAATTTGGGGAAAGTGTGTGTGGGGGGGGGGGGGGGGGTTGATTTGAACTTAAATTTATTTTTATTTTTTTACTTTTTATAACTTTTTGCATACTTTTTTTAAGTCACCCTGGATAACTATAACTGGCAAACATTAGATTGCCCAATGTGTTCAATGATGGCTATATAGCCATCATTAAACACTTCATTTTCAATATACCGATACAGGGCTGCCACCTAGTGGCCTATATTAGTATATTTCACTATTAGCTATAGCTGACAAAGGCTGCTTGAGGCTTCTGACTGCTAGAATAGCGTAACAGGTTCCTTCCCAGCCGGGAAACGCTGTTAAGGGAGCGGAAGTTTGTGGCTCCCGCTTCCAGACTGCTCAGATGCTGTGGTCACATTTGACCATGGCATCTGAGGAGTGAAATGTATGTAATCAGTCTTATTGCATACATGTGTCATGGGTCTCTGCTGTTTTAAACAGTAGAAACCCGCCTGTTATGGCACCAGCTGTATGCACAAGCGGGCTCCATGTTTAAAGACGTGACTTTCCACCGTACATATACGGTGGAGGTCACGAAGGGGCTGAAAAAACATACTGAACAAAACACTTTATAACAAAAAGCACAATATTTTTTATGTTGATATTAAACAAACATTTTCTGTGTTAACTTACCAGGAAAATAGAAAACTTGACAGGTAAAAAGGTAAATTTAGGGCTACAGTCACATCTTTTCACACATAACATAAATATTAAAACTGCAAGTAACATGAAGTAAACAATGGCGACATGAGCAACAAAAGTAGCAACTGTGAGTCACTGAAACCTATAGCTGTATTACATAAGCAGGGTATTGCGTACAGCTTTGCAAAGCTTTGAATTTGTGTTTTAGAAACATAGAAACATAGAATGTGTCTACAGATAAGAATCATTTGGCCCATCTAGTCTGTCCAATATACTGAATACAATGAATAGACCCTGGCCCTATCTTATATGAAGGATGGCCTTATGACTATCCCATGCATGCTTAAAGGGATTCTGTCATCAGAAATTAGGCCTATAACCTAAACATATGGTGAGGTCTGTACTAATACACAGAATCCTAAATTGACCTTATCAAATGCGCCTGTGGCTCTATAATCATATAAAACAGGTTTATATAACCTGTCACTCACAACACAATTGTGTCCAAGGGGACGTCTCACGATGCAATGTGCCCGGCTACAGTCATCTCCTTTCGGTGCCCAGCACCGCCGTCTGAATCGAAATCACCGCCCTCCTTTTCATTAGATCCGCCTACCTCAGTTCATTGCCGCCTCTCTAACGTCTGCTCTCCTCAGCCAGATCCCACGCGTGTGCACTAGGTATCACCTGATGCGCCCGTGCGGACTCCTGGCAGCGGCCTCGTTATGCGAAGTGCGCCGGCCCCCCGATTACAGCCTACAGCCATTCAACCTCCTACTGCCGGGTGATACCTAGTGCGCACGCGCGGGATCTGGCTGAGGAGAGCGGATGTTAGAGAGGCGGCAATGCAATCTTTTTGTTTTTAATGATTTTGGTCACATCTGCTGAGTATCACAGTGGTCTCTTCCTTTGTTTGCTTTTACTGACAAGCCTAATGCAATTATCTGTTTCCTTTAATAGTGCCACTTTTAAGTAGTCTTATTTCTCTTGGACTTTGAAACTGTTCCAATCTGCTACGGACTCATATACCACTAATATAATTTTAGAAAAGTCTGTTTTTTCTTTTTGTGTGGTGTGACTCAGTCGCTGTACTTATAGTTAACCACACTGACTGGTGATCACTAGATCCCAAACTTTCCCCTACAGTAATATCAGATACCAAATTCCCATTTGTGAATACTAAATCTAAATGTCCTCCTTCCGGGAATTTAGAATATCTGTACTCCTGGCAGAACTAGCTATTTTGGTTTTCCAGTTTACATCAGGAAGATTAAAGTCTCCCATAATGATAACTTCCCCTTTCAATATGATTTTAGCTATTTCCTCAACTAGTAGATCATCTAATTCTTTGACTTGGCTAGGTGTTCTATATATCACACCTACACGAGTTACCTTATGATTATCAAGCTGCAAGACAATCCAAACTGACTCTAAATTGGTCTTGCTAACTTGTATTAAATTAGATGTTATGCTATCTTTCACATACAGGGCCACCCTCCCCCTTTCTTGCCTTCTCTATCTTTCCTATATAGAGAGAACCCTGGTATTGTTATATCCCAGTCATTACTCCCATTGAACCATGTCTCAGCAACAGCCACTAAATCTATATTCTCAGATGCCATTATAGACTCAAGTTCATTGATCTTATTCCCTAAACTGCGAGCATTTGTAGACAAGACTCTGAGCTTGTGATTTCTTAACCTCAGTGCTACTGGCATCTTCTGGCAGTCAGACTGCTGGATTATCACTCTTTTGCCCCCCTTTCCTAGTTGAAATGCTTCTTAGCAAATACTTTGAACTGTCATTTTCTATAATAATATGCTCCAAATTATGCCAAAAATGCATTAAATAACGGCGCATTTTACATCAAGGTCTAAGTGCAATCAAAATTACGGCTATTCTGCCTTATTTGTATATTTGTTTAAAATGTACTTTGTGGTCAAATGTGGCAAAAGTGAGCATCAGCCATACTGGAAAGAAATATCATTTTAGGTTATAAGAATAAAAATAAACATATAACTTTACCGTCGGCCAGGTCTATATGTGTACAGTTAAACACCAGAACCAGTTCATCTGTTTACATTAATCTTTAGTGTCCCACTAAGGCAGTTTGGAATGCCAGAAAGTGCACATCTCTATCATTTACAATACCTCTGCTCTTCCTTCATCTGGCATCCTTCTCACAATATATATATTACGCTGAGCTCTGTGAGTTTCTTATATTATGGCATATTTTAGACGACATCTCAATACGCAATGCAAGAACAAAATATCTTAACATTTTAGACACTTCTGTATATGGACAACTACTTACTGATAGTCTAAAAAAATGTTACCACAACTTATAGGGGTTGTCTGGCCACTTGAATTGAGAGAAAAGAAAAGTACTCATAATAATGTAAGGTATAAAAGACAATATTAAAACCTTGACTCATCCCCCAGAACTCCTGTTTTGATCCCTCCCAGTTTCCCCAATGGTCTCTGTATTTCCTGCCCCCTTTCCACAACAACATATGAGGCAGTGGACAATGTAGGGAAGAAGGGAGGATCTGTTTGTTCTCTCAGGAGATGCCAGAACTATCTTGCAGTGACTTTTTCCTATGTTTCCACTGACAAGACATTGGTGGATTTTTGTCATGATTTGATTTTCAACATATTTAGTACTGAATTAAGCTAAACAGTATAATCCACTGTACCTCATCCACTGAGGTACGTGTCCTTTAGGAAAAAAAGGTGTATTTTGGCGAGAAACTGCACCATTTTGTGCTAAGCTTTTGGGAAAATTTCTGTCACAAAATAAGCCAACCAATAGGTGATATAATGTTATATAGAAGTACATACCCCACATTTATCATCCAGTGTGAGTTGCTTTAATAAGTTTAGACTACTTATATAAGTTTAAACTGTACTGGAAAAGAGGTCATGTGGCATAGGCAAAGGAAAAGGTGAAAAACAAATATGAGGCCATCTTGCCTGAGCTGTTCTGAATAGCATTTAGAAAGCATTAAAAAAAATTCTTTACGGCAGCCCCATGGTCCATAGGCACAATGGTCTGGAGGGGACCTCATTGACTTGTACGGGAGAGTTTAGGTATGCTTTGTGACATTTGTGTGTGCAGGGATCATTGTACAAGGAAAGAATAGATAGAATAGGCTTTGGACTATCGTGAATGGTGGATCCTGTCTTATCTGCCATTATAATTCTGCCTATAATTATATCACCTCTGTGTATAGATAAGCAGGTAACTGCGGTAAAGTCATCTGTATGGAACAAAAAATAGCACATATTATTAAGCTTAGTGGCCAGTGCAAAAACTGCTGGATTTTATGTTTTTGGTTTAAATATAGATATCGACATGAAAAATGAAAAAAAATATATCAAAAATTCTCTAAAAATATGTTAAACATAAAAACATGATTTAAACAGTAGGTCATTTTCTGATGACACATTTCTTTTAAAGTAAACTTGTTGTGTAGTGCTGAATCATGCACACAGAATACCAAGCTATGTAGTATACAGAAAACTAAATCTATAGCTTAGATAGATAGAGTAAACTTATAGAGCAGCAGGGGTCCTTGCACTAAATAATTATCAGCCTTCATGTAATTAGCAGGGACAATGGTTGTAGACGTTTACATTATTTATTATTGTTTTCAGGTTTGGAGGGAAACCTGTAGAGACTTTCTATTGTGTGCTAATCTGCAAGCATGCTGAAGTATAAAAAGAACATTTTATGAAGGATATTTTATTTTACAATGTACATTTTTATGTGTCTACACACAGCTTACGAAATTAGTACTTCTACCACCATCACATCAACTTCTGCTAATGAAGAAAATTCACTCAAGGCGCTTTTCAAGAGATGATTTATTGAAAGCGAACAAAAATGAAATTATTCTGCAGAAATGTTCTGCATTGTAGATGTATTTTTTCAAACTACCTTTCTGCACTTTGGAAATACATTCTAGTTGAACTCCTTACTAACAAGAATATCACTAATTTGAGTGACGCACAGCTGCCATTGTAAAATATCGCCCCAAATACCTGCTGTACAATTGTTTGCACCAGCAAATGCATTAACTTAAAAGGAAACATCTAGCAATATAATTATAACTATGCTAATGACTCACTCCTTAGTGTTCTAAATATATCAGTTTTCCATTGAAGTCACGCATATGGTATAAACTATGGTGCCAATCGGCAATCACCATCAAATTTGAGCTATGTTTGCATCGGTACGAAAAAAAGATTTATTCCTTTTAAGAGAATAATAAAATGGAAAGCAAGATCCAAAAGGAAAAAAGATTTTAAAAAATTTAATAAAGGACTATAGGGTGGGGACAAAATAAAATTTTTAAGCTAAAGGTTCTTAATTTTTATCAGATTTATTTACCGTATGTGAGCTTAACTGTTTGTATTACATGCCTCTCTGCAATGCTAACGGAAATATGTTAGCTTTGGAAGTTGTTCAGATCTTGCAAGTCTAAGACTCATTAAAGGGCATCTGTCACCACATACAAAAATGTGTAAATTCTCCTCTAGGAGCATTGAGGGTGGTGCTGCTGCACGCAAAGACTGTCTTCTATGCTGTAAAAATATGACGGTATTGTGATTACAAGAGCAGATGCACAGCTTCAGATCATTTAACATAATGGTATGTAGTGACAGATGACCTTTAACATACAGTAAGGATATTTTAGGTCTGTGTTATTCTCAATTCCCAAAAGCAACATAACTTTAGGCCCTGCAAAGTTGGTAGTCATACTTGGCCTATCTGACTCAAGAAAATGGTAAATGGACATGGAGCTACAGATTTTACGATAGGGCCCAGGAGTAGGGATAAGCAAAGCGAGCTTCAGATTCTAAATCCCAAGTCGCTTCCCTCAAAACTTCTGTTCAATGCTGTATGGAGATCCATCTCCGTATAGCATTAAAATGTATGGCCTCCGATGAGGAAAAGTGAGTTAACTTTGGTATTTGATTTCTAAACAAAAAAAAAAATATGTTTAAAACTTGGATCCAAATTGGAAAATTACCATTTTTTATGTTAAACCTTTTTGGTGAGTTTTTTCTTTTTTTTTTCATGTTTCTACATTAAGAAATTGTATATAATGTAATTTTCATTATGAATTTCTTTGCATTTTGCTCCCTTTCCCTCAATCCTAACTAGTCTTCCTGTCCATGTCACTAAAAAAAAACCTCCACAGCATAATGCTGCCACCAACATGCTTCACTTGTAGGCATTATATTGGAAAGGTTATAAGCAGTGCCTGGTTTCCTCAAGACATAATGTTAAGAACTGAGGCTAAAAAGTTCAATCTTGGTTTCATCAAAACAGAGAAACTTGTTTAACGCAGTCTGAGAGTCCTTTAGGTGCTTTTCTGCAAACTCTAGATGGGCTTTTACTGAGGAGGGGCTTCTTTCTGGCCACTCTGCCATTTAGTTAAGGCTACTTTCACACTAGCAGCACGGACCTCCGGCAGGCTGTTCCATCATGTGAACAGCCTGTCGGATCCATCCTGCCGCTAAAGAACGTGTGCCCCTGGACTGCCGCTCTGTCCCCATTGACTATAATGGGGTCGGGCGGAGTTCTGGCGAAGGGCACGGCAGCGCACGGCGAGAGGCTGCCGGAATAAATGTTGAAGTGCCCCCGCCGGAACTCTGTCCCCGCCCCCATTATAGTCAATGGGGATGGAGCGGCAGTCCAGGGGCACACGTTCACTAGTGGCAGGACAGATCCGTCAGCCTGCTCACCCGATGGAACAGCAAATGGATACAGTATGTTTTTATTTTAAACCTGATTAACCCCGAAAGGCCTTGATTGTAGCATCAGATGCTGCAATCAGCGATGAACACGGCATCTGAGGAGTTCAATGACGGGGAGGAAGGGGGGACGCGATCGCCGCTCCCTGTCATTTCACCGGCTACATACAAAGGAATTCAGCGAAGCAACCAAATAGAATTTTTCATAACTTCAATCATCACAACATAATATGATTTTCTGAATATATTGTATGTGCATGAGTGGATTGGGAGTGATTTTGACCGTCAGCTATCTTATGTGTATGGCAGCCTTAACAGACTACTGGTCCACCATTAGACCTTCAAAAATCTCTGCAGCCCTGCATATTACAAGAAAAATGCTCCTACAGTAGTTGAAAGCCCCTCCAATAATAAGCTATTACAGGATTAGAGAGTTTTGTCTGGTAGAAGAAAAAAGGACAGAGCTCCCAAAATTAAAAAGTTATCCTTTTCCCATCTCTTGGTTAAAAGGCACCTCTTGTGAAAGCAATTCCTGTCTACACGGCTGACTTAGCTCATCCTTTATCTAAACTATCTATTATATGAACGGTCATTCATTGGAATGGTCATAATGTAATACCACACCTACACTGCACTCGCTGCTGCTATGGAAAGGCCATGCTGACTGTGGCTTCTAACAGCATATTCAGCTGTTCACTGGTTGTGCTGGGAGCTGGACTGCATTCTGAAAGGGGTTGTCATTGATGAGATGATCCGACACGAAGCATTAAAGTAATATTTCTAGTTCATTTCAACCAAACCAACTAGCAAAAGCATCAACTTTCACTTAAAGGGTAAATCACTAACCCTATAAAAGCATGATCTCTTATTAATTGTTATATTCTTAAATGGACTACCTTTTATCTATATTAATTTTCAACTATCTCAAGACTTCATTACTCTTCAGGTAGATTCACATTTTCACATATTCCTCAGGCACCCATCAGTTCAGCCAGTAAACAGTTTAGCCATACATGTCAGATAATAAAACCGAGACTGGACTAAAAGTCTTTTAACAGTGCATCCCTACATTTCAGCCCAGAGGATTAATCTTCAAAAAACAGCTTGAGTCTCCTAATTTCCCCATGTCCTGTAACAGTACAAAACTGAAGTTTGCCAAAGGAAAAAAAAAATATTGCAATAAAGAAATACCTTTTTTTGCTAACTAAAAAAGAAAAGCTTGGAGTTTTCGAGCTGCCACCATTTAATATGGGCTGAGTATAAATATCCAAAAGCCTCTGTGAGAGAATTATGCTGTCTTAAGGAATTTCTGATGAAAGGAGAGCCAAGCAATCTAAATGCATCTAACATATAATGAATATTATCGAAACACCAATGGACCAGTTGGTTAGAAATTGTGCTGAGCTGTGCAAATGATAAAGAACGTCATTTTTTTAATATTCTGTGTGGGTTCAAAAACAGCACAACAAACACAAATTATCTACAAGAAAAGCATTGTGATTTATGTTCGCATTTGCTTCTGGATGTGTTCCATCCTGCACCTATGGAAAATTTCCCATTCAAAGTGAGTTCATGCGCAGTTTATATAAGCATTTAACGACACAGGTGATATGCAAAATAAACTCTATTGTAGTAGGCAGAATACTTTCTGCTCTAAAGAAAAGGCAACATACTTTAGAAAATTAAAGTATGCTTCTACTTCGGAATTATACTGCAGAACAGACAAGGAATTTCTCCTACAGTAATGCAATAAGACAATGTAATTATCAGAATCTCTCCCATCAGCTACAGGAATGTTCCATATCAACCTCATGGCTACCACAGGACCTTCAAGCCATTCACCAGCCTACGGACTAATTCATGACACTTTGAAGAATCAATTCCATCCCAACAGATAGCCTTGAAGGGAAGTTCATCTAATTGGTTACTATGACATATAAATCAGAACCCTTCTATGGTTTCATTTCAGGACAATATATTTAAAGGGAATATGAAGCTGGTTGACCCGTTGCATGTGAGCTTGGCAGCTGAAGGGATCTGTGTTGGTCCCATGTTCATATCATATGTACTCTCATTGCTGATGAAAATGATGGAGGTATTGATGTTACTCCTAGAAGCTCAGCTCTCTTTGCAACGGCAACTCTTTGATAGACAGGACCAGACAGTAGATGTCTTCATGCCTCAACCTGTCAATCAAAGTGAAGAGGGTGCTGCAGTTGCAGAGAATGCCGTTGCTCCCAGAGGCTCATTTGCATATATGGGAACATATGAACATGGGACCAACACAGATGCCTTCAGCTGCCAAATGCACACGTAACAGGTCGGCCAGTTTCATAGGTACAAATCTCCTGACAGATGCCTTTTAAAAGGGTTGTCCTAGAATTACAGTTTATCACCTATCCACATGATAGGAGTTCAGTATCTCCCTGGAGGGTGTTGGACCAGTCACCAATGAGAAGAACATATCTCATGTCCCATGTCTCTGTTTGCATGGAGCACTGATTAAGCACACATACTACATCCCACATCAACATCTATTTGACTGCTGAAAAAAGCCAAAAAACGATCGGACACATCACTTACCATATAAATATACCTCTACGGTAAATAGGACAATTTTATAAAAAATAGAGACTGGTCTAAAACCTCCCCCAATTCCCATTCACGACTATAGGTCAGTGTACATACTGTCCAAGAATTACATGATATTCTCTGAAAACAGCCTGAGGATGAATTTTCTTTGTGCTTCCCTCTAAACAACCTCATTCAGATAAATGGAACAAATCCAGTATGCAGCATTTAAATACATTACATTCACTTTGATATGTTGAACCTAAACAAATTTACTCCATAGAGCTGCTTATATTCATATGCAGCTCCGACATTTCTGGTCACATCAGCCAACAGTAGATGGTTCCAGTGGCTCTATACTGGAGCATGGATCTCCAAGTATTTTAAGGGGAATCATTTCCGCATATAAAAAAAAATGCAATAATTTTATTAAAAAAACATAAAAAAAATTGCATGATGCAGAAGCACTGCCAACCTATTTCAAGTAAATGTCCTTAATCATGCTAAGCCATGATTAGTAGATTCCCTGACGATGCTGCTGCATTGTGCTTTTTTATGTTTTTTTATTTTATTTTTTTATTCAAGAATTGGATTTTATTTTGACACGTGGAAACCCTTTTTTTCTAATTGGATTATCTTGCGCAAGCCAGCAAGTGTTTCCTGCACCAATGCATTTGGGACACTCAGTAGACATTGTTATCTGAAGCATAAGTGGGCTCCATTTATATTATTTGTTTGCATATTTTAAAGAGACCTTTCCATCAGAAAGTGACATTTTTTAAACTCAACAACCAAAATGTACTAATCCTATAAATGGCAGACTGGATGTATAGAACTGCACCAGATTTATCACATTAGCTCAGGCTAGATGATACATGTGGTACAGGAATAGATACTTTTGTTTAGCTTTATATTGGCTGGCTTACTTTGAGACAGAATTTTACATTAGAATTGTGATACAATGTTATCGCAAAATAATAAATCTTAGGCCATGTTCCCAATCTTTTGAAGCCTCGCAACTTTTTGATAAGCCCCACCCCTTTTGAGAAAATCTGAAAAAAGTGTAGGAATCCTAGTTAGGTCAAATGGTGCCAATTTGTGCCATTTAGACACCCTTTGTTCACAGACACATTAGTTAATATGGGCCAATATTCTTAAAAAAAGTATTATCATTATTATTATTATTAGAATTTTGGGCTTTTTTTAAATGTGGGACACTACTGGGCAATAGAAAATTAAATACAAAATGTTGCCCTTCTGTAGCAGTAATATCTGAGTAATCTCCCTCGTGTGACTGATGGTCTGTCATGCAAAGACAAAGAGGAAGTTGAGGAGCCAGGACAGGAACTCATATACAAAGAGTGACTTCAAAAAATAATATCCAGAAATCCATCAACACAAAAAAAAATTACACAGCAAAACTGGCATTCCCTTAAGCGCCCCTTTTCTCACCACTTTAGAAGCTCAAAAAGTGGCTAATTATAGCACAAATATGGACATATTGTTGTCTTTCTCATGCCACAACAGTGGTGTAAATAGATTGGTAATTCTCCCCCTTACTATTCAAATATAGGTTGTTTCATAAGTGATAAAACAGGAAGAGAAAAGAGCAACCCGGTTCCTTGTTTTTTTCCTACAAAAGTTTCAACAACATATAAAGCCTACTGCTACCATTTGTTCCTGGAGACAAACTAAGAATAAAAATCACTCCAGTGAAAAGATGAGTTAAACATGACATCTTTGTATATTTGTGTACTGCTGATTGCTTCCTATAATGACATATGGTGTTTTGCTCATATCTGTGGCACATATCAGTGATTGTACAGCTATTTATGGAGTATCATCTTTAAACAAATATTGCAGGTGTGATTCTGATTCCATCATGTCTTTCCGTCAAAAATACTAAAGTGGCAGTTCTAAGAATATCATACTCAGTTTCATTTCTACCAACCTTGTAAACCACTAAAAATGGTTTAAATGTAAATAATACTGTATATACAGTACTAAATGATGACATTAGCTGCTCAGGTGCTTGGTGGATAACACTTGCTTTGAGGCATTAGGACCACAATGTTAAATATGTGATAGTTTCATGCACAATTTGTAGACATAATTACATTAATTTGATCCATATGAAATTAACTATTTCTCAAGAAAATTCTTTATTTTCAATATTTCAAATGTCTCTAATGTTTTTGGAAAAATAAGAAAAAGATATCAAAGAAGCATGTATGTTAGGCTAGGTGCACAGGACATGTGGTTAGTATTTTGCATGAAACTAGATCGCTGGTTGCCTATTATTGACTATCATAAAAAATATATTGGGCCTGTGAGATCCCAAATTTTCTTGGCCAAAGGTATGCCAAAAGGGCATCTTTCTGGTGTACTTTACAAGTGGCTTTTACATTTGGTGGAAGTGCATGAAACAAGCCCACTGATTACCTATTATTGACTGTCATAAAAAAAAATATACCACCCAATGCATGGTTGCTGCTGTGAGATCCCAAATTATCTTGGTCAAAGGTATGTCAAAACGACATCTTTCTGGCGTACTTTTGGTCATTTATATCTAGGGGAACAATGATCTATATGTTGGTAGGTCAGAGATTCTTCACTTTTTTACAACTTGCATGAAAAGGGGCCAAGGCTTTTAGGAAAATGAGGTATAGCTTAGTGGGAAATGGGGCATGGCCTAAAATGAGTCACCCGGGGGCCAAAATTACACCACATTTCTTGTGTTAAATTCTCAAAACAAGTCAGCCAATAGTTGGTACATAGCTAGACAAAAGTATCTGTGCCACATTCATCATCCACCCTGAGCCACTGTGATAAATCTGATGCAATATTAAACAGGCTTAATTTACATTTATAGGATTATCAAATCTGGGCCAATGTGCATTATATTCTGTAATTCTTGTATATTCAGAGAACATTTCTGTATTACATTTTTAGACTTAGAACTTAATAAGAAATGATAGAAAGTAGCTTTTTAAAATTGCAAATTTACGCTGTCCCTCATTTTTCTTAGGAAAATGAATGTGTTTTACAAGATAGAGTAAATTGCCAGGTGTCAAACGCACTGCAATTTTTCATGGTATCCGGTATAATAATTTGGGCTATATCTGTAAAATATGTTAGGCAATACAGATAAGCTTCTCTTGGGTGTCATGAATCTCTGTACAATCAATATGGTTTCTTGCCATCAACCTACGGTGGCTGATAAATGGGATTATCCTGACATTTAACCTCTGTCTAATCTATAGAAAACTAAAGGTAATCTATTTTTTTCCAAAGCCCATTTACAAGTGCACAAATAAGACTGTGTGCGAAGTTCTATAATATGGGAGACAGAATGAGACAATTCTAAATTTGGAATGTTAATCGAGTCAAGAAAAGTGTGGTGGTCTGCATCTTTTATGAATCACATAGCGTCCTCGGTTTGAATTATGAGTGATTTCTACACTATTATGGATATATTTTAGTACACCCTACATTTAAATTCATACGCTAATATTCTGGCTGCCAAAAATGTCATTTATCAGGTTGCCTTTTACAAACTGTTTCTGAAAGCAAGGAGTCTTATCTGTCATTGTTAATTAAACCTCCACTTTGTCAATGCATGATAATCCTTTTGTTTGAGCTAAAAACATTATTTTCTCAACCCTACAGAAAATATGCAGTTGCAAAGCTTGTCTGATTTAAAAGGAGAAAATCATGAAATTGTTTTAGAAAGCCATAATCGGTTCAGCTAAACCAGGAACAATACAAGGGCACATGCCCAATCTCACCACTATACCATGAGTTATGAAAAACGGTCTTCCCAATCAACACACGTTCATTTCTATAAGATAAGACATATTGTGCATGCTCATTATTCTCTTTAAAACTGACTTTTCTTTTTTTATTACAAACTAGGGTTCACTATGATTCTGAACCATTGGATTTTTTTGACTATTGTGAATTATTCTTATTCTTATCCAAGCCAGTATTCTATATTTTTTTTTTTTGCAAGCCACATTCGCAACCTTTTGAGGGCTTTTCATAGCACTCTGAATTTTTTTAAGTGGGTGACGTGGTTTTAGGATATAAGACACATTTATACACTTTACACCAGAAATCTCTTGTAAATTATACCTGAACCTATGCCAGCTCTAGTGTTGAGTGAATTGACGCATATGAAATGGAATTTGATCCGAAGTTGGTGGTAACAAATCGATTTTTCCTAAAATGGTGGCTGAAAATAAAAAAATTATACTCACCTCATCCACTTGATAGTCCGCTCCATCTTGACTGCAGTGAGCCTGAAGACATGGTGAAGTAATTAGTGATGATGTCACCGTGCGCGGCCAGCGTGATCATGAGGTGGCGTCATCACACTCACCGCAGGTCCTTTGGTGGGTTTTCGGCAATCAAAATAGGAGCGGACTGCCTTTATGCAAGCAAGTGGATGAGGTGAGTATAATTTTATTTTATTTTTTTAACCCTGGATCAACCTAGAGCACCTGAATGTGAGACTCAGATGCTGTGATCAGAGTTGAATGCGGTATCTGAGAGGTTAAATGATGGGGGGAAAGATCGCCATTCTCCATCATTGTGCCGGCTCCATACAATTTGTGACTAAGTAATTTATAACAAATCTAATTTTTCAACACTTTGCTCATCACTAGCCAGCTCCCAGCTGGCGTAGACTTAGGTTTCTTAGACACATCCCTCCCAAGTGGCAACAAAATTATTAATAGGCGAGTACCTTGCAATAGTTTTGGCACATTTTACAGCCAGTTTTATTTTCTTTTATTAAGGTTGGCATAAGAAACACCAGTCTTAATAACCCCCCATGTCTTTCATTGGCATTTTTGATAATTTTTTTCTACACTTTTCTGTGCATACAGGGGTTACTTTAAAGTCTATAGTGAATTATGAAAGCAAAACAAAGCATGCAGACAAATGATTTTTTGTTTTGCACTTTTAAAATTTTTTTGCAAACTGTAATATACTTTGGGTATGTTTTTAAGCATTTTTTTTAATTTAGGCATCTCTGTAGGAGTTGAAAAATGCCTAAAAAACTGCTGTATAAAATTTTACAATAAAAACAATCATGGAAGGGAATGGGTGGCCCACTATAAAAACTACTATTCTTTTCCCTTAAAACGGACAATAATATATGTTCTATTTTTTGTGTGAGGTCTAGGAACGAAGCAATAGATGCAGACAGCACACAGAGTACTGTCCGCATCTTTTGCAGCCCCATTGAAGTGAATGGGTCCGCATTTGAGCCACAAAAAATGCAGCTCGGATGCGGACCCAAACAACGGTGGCGCGCATGAGCCCTAAGGCTTCCTTGTAATAATAATTTAAAAAAAACATGTAATTCATAGTACTTTTTGCAATTGAAATAAAAAAAACAAAAAGCTAAACTTTTATGTGGTTTTTATGGTGATTTAAAAAAATACTATGAGTTACAGTTGCATTTTTTCATCTGTTTTCCATTAATACAAAGACACTTATGGAGAAACACCTTAAATAATGCCTCCCCTGCAGCATTATGTGTTTTGAAATAATGACTAGTGATGAGTGAATTTATCAAAAGTTCGATTTGGCTGCTTCTCTGAATTTCACAAAGAAGTTTGGTTTGTGACGAATTACCTCATCACGAAGTGCATTTCTTTGCAATTAGCAGATGCAATGAAGGGAAACACGACCTTCTTGTTTGAAGACGCTGCACAAAATCTTGCATGCTGGCTGGCATGGTGCTGTCATATCTCACTTTGGACAAGATTTTTTGTGAAATATTCAATCAAGATGGCTGCATCGACCTCTTTGCGTACAAATGGATGAGGTGAATATGATCCCCCCATTTCAGGAAAAATAGATTAGTTACCATGAGGCACAAGGAAATTCGGCTTTGCAATCAAATTTTCACTGAAATTCGGATTGAAGTCTACTTCGGATACTTTGATTTGCTCAACTCTAATCATGACTGACCCAAAAATGCATCAAAAGCAACGAAAGGAACCACCAAAAAAACACTGTCTGTAGCTATTTATAATTTACTACTGCCTTACAGCTAATATCTGACTGCAGGCAGAAAAATGTGCACGTATACAAATATATATGTATAAAAACACCTTATGGTGGTAATTCTGGATCTATGGTGTTCCAGAATGTTTTTTTTCCCCCCACAACATATTTGATTGCTTCATAAGATGCTAGGGAGTTTTTGCTAATCTTCTACCCAGCTTACATTTATGGTGCTTTTGTTGTGTCTAGGTCTATTACTGTATGTCTTTTTGTTTCTGTGCTTTTTAAAATCTTACTTGCATATGTTGGCATTATTACATTGACTGTACCTAGATTCTAATATGGCTCATAAATATGCTGTTTTGAGACAGAAAACACTGGCTGAATGCTTAGTGAAGGTGAAAACATATGGTTGAATTATGCATGCTTCACATATATTTGCAGTACCAGCGCTATAAACACCAGAACCTTCAACTAAAGTTACTTTTTCAGGTCTGCCGTTGTTTAATATTAGCTCAAAGTCTTTGTGGTTATGAATTTGCGCGTTTTTGAAACTTCTCCCCAGTGCACCATGTTCTTGGGAATATATCCATGTAAGTGACATTTTATTAACTCTGAATAAATATTTGAAAACAAGTCAAAAGGAGGGATCTGGCATATTGTCCACTTCCCCAGCTGTCACCTCAGTTTTTACAAGGATTGCAACATCAATGCCAAGTTCATATCCCAGTACACATTCTGAAGCTGAACTTATATCAGAAAGGCAGATACAAGCATTATTAACTCAAAACCTAAATGTTTTACCTCTGTATAGCTCTCTAATATACAGCAAACATGAACCTGCTTTGGGAAGAATACTGAAAGCAATATATATATATATACAGTCATGTGAAAAAATTAGGACACCCTTTGAAAGCATGTGGTTTTTTGTAACATTTTTAATAAAAGGTTATTTCATCTCCGTTTCAACAATACAGAGAGATTAAAGTAATCCAACTAAACAAAGAAAACTGAAGAAAAGTCTTTTCAAGATCTTCTGTAAATGTCATTCTACAAAAATGCCTATTCTAACTGAGGAAAAAGATAGGACACCCTCACATGTATTCCCTCTTAAATTGGCTCAGATCTCACACAGGTATATCACACCAGGTGCACATAATTAGTAGATCGTTACTCTGCATGTTGAATGAGGCTTGCCCTATTTAAACCTCAGACATTTAGTTTGGTGTGCTCCTGACTGTTGAAGTGAGAGTGAGCACCATGGTGAGAGCAAAAGAGCTGTCAGAGGACTTCAGAAAAAAGATTGTAGCAGCCTATGAGTCTGGGAAGGGATTTAAAAAGATCTCAAAAGATTTTGAAATCAGCCATTCCACTGTCCGGAAGATAGTCTACAAGTGGAGGGCTTTCAAAACAACTGCCAACATGCCCAGGACTGGTCGCCCCAGCAAGTTCACCCCAAGAGCAGACCGCAAGATGCTAAAAGAGGTCTCCAAAAACCCTAAAGTGTCATCTCGAGAACTACAGCAGGCTCTGGCTACTGTTGATGTAGAAGTACATGCCTCTACAATCAGAAAGAGACTGTACAAGTTTAACTTGCATGGGAGGTGTGCAAGGAGGAAACCTTTGCTTTCCAAGAGAAACATCGAGGCCAGACTGACATTTGCCAGAGATAAAGTTGACAAAGACCAGGACTTCTGGAATAATGTTCTTTGGACAGATGAGTCCAAAATTGAATTATTTGGACACAACAGCAGAGGACATGTTTGGCGTAAACCAAACACAGCATTCCAAGAAAAGAACCTCATACCAACTGTGAAGCATGGAGGTGGAAGTGTCATGGTTTGGGGCTGCTTTGCTGCAGCAGGACCTGGTCAGCTCACCATCATAGAATCCACGATGAATTCTACTGTGTATCAGAAGGTGCTTGAAGAACATGTGAGACCATCAGTTAGAAAATTAAAGCTGAAGCGGAACTGGACCATGCAACATGACAATGACCCAAAACATACTAGTAAATCAACCAAAGATTGGCTGAAAAAGAAGAAATGGAGAGTCCTGGAATGGCCAAGTCAAAGTCCAGATTTGAATCCCATTGAGATGCTGTGGGGTGACTTGAAAAGGGCTGTACGTGCAAGAAACCCCTCAAACATCTCACAGCTGAAAAAGTTCTGCATTGAGGAGTGGGGTAAAATTTCCTCAGACCGATGTCGAAGACTGGTAGATGGCTACAAGAACCGTCTCACTGCAGTTATTTCAGCCAAAGGAGGTAACACTCGCTATTAGGGGCAAGGGTGTCCTATCTTTTTCCTCAGTTAGAATAGGCATTTTTGTAGAATGACATTTACAGAAGATCTTGAAAAGACTTTTCTTCAGTTTTCTTTGTTTAGTTGGATTACTTTAATCTCTCTGTATTGTTGAAACGGAGATGAAATAACCTTTTATTAAAAATGTTACAAAAAACCACATGCTTTCAAAGGGTGTCCTAATTTTTTCACATGACTGTATATATATATATATATATATATTTATCTTATTTTTCGCTTTATAAGAAGCACTCCCTCTCTGATGGGGGTCTGATATGAGGGTCAGATCTGAGGTTTGGTATGGGGGTCTGATCTGAGGTCTGATATGAAGATCTGATATGGGGGTATGATTTGAGGATCTGATATGGGGCTCTGATCTGGGGGTCTGATCTTAGAATCTGATATAGGGGTCAGATTTTAGGTATAGTATGGGGGTCTGATCTGAGGTCTGATATGGGGGTCTGATCTGAGGTCTGATATGGGGATCTGATCTAAGGTCTCATATGGGGTTTTCCTTTTTTCCTCCTCTAAAACCTAGGGTATGTCTATAGGAATCTAAGAACATTATTTATGCAATGTAACATATGAATTCAGTGCATAATAATTGGGGTCAACTGCAGACATATGCAACTGTGTAGGCATACTGTTATATACACCTAGGGTATAAGTTTGGAGGACCATTTTAGGGCATACTGTTATATACACCTAGGGTATAAGTTTGGAGGACCATTTTAACAGCTTTACTGAGCATAATTCCCAGATGTTGTGTACCCTTAGCCTAGATCTCCAATAAAAACCTGAAGTTTATTTGTTATAACACATGCAGTGCACACAGAGATGGCCAGGATATATCTTGAAACAGGGTGAGAAAGCACTTACTATAGCAATTAAATTTAAAATGTTGTCAAAAAGAATAATAATTAGGCTCTAAGGCAGTACAAAGATCCTAGATAATCGGAATACCAAAGGCACATTTGCATATGTCGATGGAGCAGGCATTTATTGGAAAGGAACTGTTGCCTGCTCATCAGTGAAGGAACGTGCTGTGTTTGCATGCAGCTATCTCCACCACTACAGAGGTTTTTCAAACTGCAGCATGCTCAAGGTATAATATTTTTTCTGGTATTTTTCCCAAGGGCTACTTGATAGTATGTATAAAATGCAAGAAAAAAACAGACATGTGGCTAGTACATTTGGGGGAAATGCATGAAACGGGCCCACTGATTACCTACTGACTGTCATAAAAAAAAAAAAATATCAAACTACCAATAAATCGCTGTGGGAACCCAAATTATCTTGGCCAAGGTATGTCAAAATGGCATTCTTCTATCATACTTTTGGCCATTTATCACCATTACTCGTTCTCATACAGATTATTTCTGGGCATGATGTTCACATGGCATGATCTGCTGCCCAGAAATGATGATTTAATGTGCTGCATGAAAGATCATTTAACCAGATAAACAAGCATTTTGCAGCACATTTACAGGGGTAGATTATCCAGAATAAGTGTCCGTTCCCCATAATCTACCCCACAATTGTGCAGTGCAAATCCGCCTTAACCCAAGCTAGTCATGTTACCACTGATAAGAGAAATACAGGCAACAGCCTCCACCTTAGACTCTGACAGCTGTTTTAGCTTCATCTTAGGGTTCCTTTACACTAGCGTTTTCGTTTTCCAGTTTTGAGTTCCGTCACAGGAGCTCAATACCGGAAAAATACTGTTTTATCCTAATGCATTTTGAATGAAGAGCATTCCGTTGAGGATTCATCAGTTCAGTCCCTCTTGTGTTTTATGGACAGAGAAAATACCGCAGCATGCTGCAGTTTTCTCTCTGGCCAAAAATACTGCTCACTTGCCTGCATTAATTTACATTGAAGTGTATTAGTGCCGGATCCGGCATTAAGTGTTCCGGCAAAATGGATCCGGCTTTCCAGCCTGTGCATGCGCAGACCTTTAAAAATGCAAAAAAATAATAATATGGATCAATTTTTCCGGATGACACCGGAGAGACGGATCTGGTATTTCAATGCATTTGTCAGACGGATCTGCATCCGGATCCCTCTAACAAATGCCATCAGTTTGTGTCCGGATAGCCGGCGACGGAACTGCCTGACAGAATCCTTTGCCGCAAGTGTGAAAGTACCCTTAGGTACAAGCTAAGTAGTGCAACAGTGTTGTCATGCCTAATTACTATTGATTTGGACATTCATTCTTTAGTTAATTGCTCCAGCAGGTGTTTTTCCACCCTATTTTGCATGTAAGCTCATATGTTATTAATCTATTTGTTTTTATTGGGGGCATCTGTGTAACATCTGTATATTCAATAAAGGATGTTTAGGCAATGCATATTTGTGTACCAGGGGACATAATGGATTATAGTTAACAGAAATTTGATTGATTTAGCTGAATCTGTTAGCCGATTAGATTTTGGTCGGAATACATTTGCCCGAATCAAAAGTGCCCCAGTTGCCCTGACAAGTTGTGAATGACATTCTGGAGGCTCTTAGGACTCTATGAAACTCCTTTCAAGTTCTTTCAAGAAACATATGTGGCTATGGGTGAACACAACTGCTGGTGGTAACAAAACGCCTCTTTAAAAACACTGCATTGGATTTTATTAGGTTTTTTTATAGTCCAAAATGTTTTGCGCCAAATACCTGTTGGTGTGTAAACACAGAAACATCCGCTAAAATAATGTTGCGTGATGTATCAGACTTGATACCAACCAAAGAGGCCATGTAGCCCTAGCTTAACTATTCAAAAAGTATAATAATAATAAATATAGTAAGATAATAGCATAAAAGTCACATTATACTTGTGTCCTTTTTCTCTACTGATAATACACTGACGACTCCATAGCGCATAAGAAAACGAGATTTCAAAAGGCAGTGTAAGCAGTGAAAAGCGAAAGGCGTTATTATTTTATACACCTCTGGCCTGCCATTTCAGCAATCATAAAAGCATTAATAACATTTTTTCTACAGCTACTTCCAAAACCTGCTCCATACGCCATCACCTTTGTTAGGTTTTATTATCCCGCTTGTGAGCTTAGTTATATAAACACGGCTCGGAAATCCTCTATTAAACTCCTGGGTGTATTTGACTAATTGTTGGTCACTTCAATAATCAACAGAGGATGACTTTTATGTTCAGCAATTCTCTCCTTGTACAGCTCACTTAATGGCTAGGAAGGACCATTTGTCTATAGCCAAGTGATAAAAATGTACCTGAACAGAACATTCCAGCCTGCACCTTTCCAACTTAAATGTTTTGCAAGAATTAGCAATTACTATTATGTTAACACAGCAACCGAGACAGAAGGAAACCAGGGCCCATCAATATTGAAATATTAAGAGCGGTACTTTCCCCAGCAGCTGTTGCAATGACAAGTTAAAATGCAATAGGACAATACGTGTGTGATTTAGGGAACAATACGTTCGCTGCTTCTAATTGCTCTCAGGATTTGAATTGGTAAAACCATAAGATGTTCAACAAAAGACTCTGCGCAGGTAGGACTATAAAACTTAATTATTTCTTACAAAGCAGGCCATTCTTTTTAGTATAAAAAAAAAAGCTCTGAGCAATAAAGACAAGGCGATTATCAATTAGTCTTCTGCACACATAATTAGACTCACAGAGATAAAGAAGCCTGTAAATTTAATGTCAAATCCCATATTTTTGTACAAGTTTAATGCTCTGTACAGATTCTACTAGGAGATCTCATCAGGGTCAGCACCAAGAAATCAGCTATTTAATTCGTAATAGAAATAAACAGATTTTCTAATGGTTCCTCATATAGTACTTATTTTAGACAGTAAATCACATCCAGATTGAAGAAAGCTTGTGTTATCTTCCATGGCATAAGGTGTGAACATGTACAAAGTCAAACTTCCATATGATACCCACAAAGCAAGAGATCTTTAGACAAGGGGACACAGTGACATATGTCGCGCGACATCAATGTCGCACCAATGTTGTGTGGCATTTTTATACTGATAGTCTATGGTGTTGCACTGCGAGATGCTGCGACGCAACAGTCGCAAAAAATCCATCCAAGATGGATTTTTGTGCGACTGTCATATCGCAGTCACAGCATGTCGCGGTGCAACACCACAGAATATCATTATAAAAAATGTCACACAACATTGGTGCGACATCAATGTCGTGTGACACATGTTGCAGTGCAGTTGTACCCTATATGTCGTGCGACACATATCGTCAAATAGCCCTAGTGTAAGTGGAGATGTTTCTAAAAGAAAGTGATGGCCATCATCGCCTAGAAGGTAGAAGAGGATACTCCATGGGGTGGACACAGATGAAGGGCCTATTACACTGCCTGATTTTCAGGTCAATTATCAGCAACAAGCATTTAGTGGACTGATCATTCCCAATAATTAACCTATGTAATTGTGCTGCACAAACAAGCAAGAACACTTTTATTTGCTGATTGCATCTTTTACACAGCATAAAAAAAATTCAATTATCAATATAACCGATTGTTCCTCCCACATACATTTAGCCATGTTTACCATCGATAGCTGCTTGTTCTCCCCATACATCTGAAAGTGTAAGAGGACCCTTACACATAGCAAAGACTTTACATTTTTTTCCCAGCAAATACTACTTTAACCTGCTTCACTCAGATACAATGTAAGATATACATACATGTTTTTCTGCCAATCACATGGCCCAAACTCCATGTCAACAATAAAGTTTAATGCGTTTTGTTTCAAAGGAATCGACCCTGGTGGAAATCTATTGTCGCCAAAGGTCTCTTGACCTTTGAGTCTCACTGTTGTAACAGAGCCTAGGCCCATTGGAGTATCCTCCGGTACTCTAGTGGGCCAGTACAACGACAAACAAAAGTAATAGATTTAGAGGACACAATCTTGTGGATTACCACCTAAGATGGCCGTTCACATTAAATGAATATTGGTTGAAAATCAAGTGGACAAATTTCCAAACAGCAGATGTCAGGGGAAAGAATGATCTGTCATTGGTATACTGTAAGAGGGCCTGGAGTAGGACCCACACCGATCAGATAACGATGACTTATCTTAAGGACAGGTCATCAATATTGTGCCCCCAAAAAACCCTTTTAACCTAAGATATGTCAGAGACATAAAAAAGAGCCATACAGTCTAAGTAGCAGATAACATTTTCATGCCTACTTTTCATTTAAATAGCAAGTTGAGAACGAGAACAACAAAGAATGTTTTACAACCCAAGAATTGCTACAGAACATAGGCACTTATCTTTACTAGTGTAATTGTGCACTGTTTCAAATACTGCTGTAATGTGGGTGGTGCAAAGAATTGTGGGAGTGCAAAGCATCCTGGGAAATAGAAGTCTCAATGACACAGTACAGAGCTGTCTTCCTGCATATCTCCTTCTTAAACTCCACCATCCTGGTAAAAGCATATCTGGTGAGAGATCTATCATCGTTTCAGTAACATTATGTTATGCAGAGCTGGTCAGCTAGTTATCATTGTCTCAGGGAAGTTAACTGTTATGCAAATGTTACAGTACATGCTATGCTATATACTTTTTCATGTTATTTGTATTTTTATAGTTTTACCATCAAATACTCCTGTTTTGCCAATAAACAAGTTAGACTACAAAGAATAATCATCTTATTTGGAAGACAGGAATGGTTTATGCTGAATATCAGACTGCACACTGTGCGAACGTGTATGAAGACAGAACAATCCATGATTAAGAATACCCTGTCTACGTCAAAGCAGGGAGGCCTATAAAGAGCTCAAGTTTCTATTAAATAGAAATTATAATATATATCTATTAAAATATTTAATATAAAAATCCTTTCTCTTGGAAATAAATGCATTATTGAAGACTGCTGTAAATTTCTCAGTAATTTAATATCTGGAACTTAGTGCTATTACCATTATCTTCAAAGGTCATTGGTTTAGTTATACTTGGTCCCATCTCAGTCTACACTAACATTTGACCCATGTTAAGATTTAATGCCCATGCAATCCATTTTCTGAGAAAAAATATGTGCATGTCACCCTTTTAGAGGTGTGAATATGACACTCAGTCCCAAACAATTAAAGTTTTCTGGATGAACAGTTAAGTCAAGCAGGTTTTCTAAGTATTCGTATGGGCAACAAAGTCCAGTCAAGTATGTCACTATAGACTGGAGCCTAGTATTGCTGGATATGTGCTAGTTCACAGAACTAATCCAGGCTTAAAAGCTGTAAACAGCGTTAAAGGACATTGCTTGACTTTCACAAATTCTATTTTATGACCACTATTTTATTGTGAAATGAAGATTTATTATGCTTCAGGGTCAGATATTCTTGTTGACAGGTTTATATTCTTATTCTTATACAATTTTGTGAATTCTCCCTCAAATTCATGAATTATTCTTGTAAGAAAATGCCATTTGTACTGTCTAATGGATATTTTTGGATTGAGTGTGTTTTTGATAATACAATTGCTGTATGTACGTAAAGGCACATTTATTAAGACCGGCGTTGAAAATAGAGATGAGCCTGATGGCCCATCCCCTTCCCTACTCACTTTTTTAGACCGGGCATGAGCAGGGAGAAGTTGCAGATTGTGGTGCAACTAAATGTTGCACCGCAATCTGTGTCTGCAATACGCCTATTATTGTTAAGATAGACAAAAATAACAAAAAATTTAAAGGGACTGTCCAGCTAATAAAAAAAAAAAAAAAAAAAAAAATATATATATATATATATATATATATATATATATATATTACTGTATATATTGTGAGACAGTGGCAAGAAAGGGGTGGATAGTTCGGTCCACAGCCTTATTCCACCACAGGTTAGACCAGCTAGAAGTAATCAGGCTGGCATAAAGCACCTCCCAGGGTGTCAGCAAGGGGAGAGTGTGTTACCTGTGCACAGAGGCCTGGAGGCTCTGTGTGGTCCAAGCCAGGAGGGCTGAGAGATCACGATTCCCCAAGAGATACTGGACTGGAGACAGTGGGCGTACTGTGCTCTGTACAGCCAGGAGGCTGTGGAACATTGGCTCAGAAAGCTGCATGTGTTCACAGGGTGTGAACAGGGACTTAGGTGAGTCAGGAATCTGTTTGTTTAGTTAGAGCCCAGCCGGGCGAGTGTTTATTATTTTGTATTATTGTTTATGTTTATGCGGATGTGCCGCAATAAAGCACCATGTTCGGATCTTAAACTTGGTGTCCTGAAGAGATCTGTGAGAATGACCCCCGAAAGAAAGCTGATCCCCTACAATATATATATATATATAGTGACTCTGCTCTATGAAATTCTCCTTTGAATTACTGTAGATGCTGCGCCAGTGGAAATCTGGAGATTTTTGAAGACAAAAGTAATTATATATCACCTAGTTCCTTGTGAAAGAGGGTGTAAGCAGCCAATTAAATTTAGCTTTTTCTGCTGTTTTTGTGCATATTTTTCACATAAATAAACCTAAAAGAAAAAAATTCACTTGACTTTTATAACATTATTCTTCTACCAGTTCAAGATAAAAGAACATTACAAAATTAACAAGTCATATACCGCAATGCTAGAAACAATGCTTTATTAAAGTTGCACGTGTGTATGCAATACGATCAGGGAGGTGTCTGATTGGCTCCAAATTTATTCTCCAGCAGGACAACAACCCCAAACATACCCCCAATGTCATTAGGAACTATATTCAGTGTAAACCTGCAAGTGATGATATGGCCTCCACTGAACCCTGATCTTAACATCATTGAGTCTGTCTGAGATATGACATGAAGAGACAGAAGGATTTGAGCAAGCCTACATCCTACAGTACTGTATATATACCACAAGAGACACTAAAGCAACTATCTAGGCATGAAGCTGCATAAATATGTAAATATGTTCATCTCCAAATGCAAATGTGTTTTATGAGTAATCATTTATGACTGGTGATGTACCATTTTGCACTTTTCTATGTGGAGAAAATCTGGTCCGTGAATAGAATGTCAGCAACGCAGCGTCCTGTGGGGACGATGGGCAGAGTAATGGCATATTACGGTAAGTAGTTAGGCTACTTTCACACTAGCGTTCGATCGGATCCGTTCTGAACGGATCCGATCATAATAATGCAGACGGAGGCTCCGTTCAGAATGGATCCGTCTGCATTATTTTTAGCATATAACAGCTAAGTGTGAAAATAGCCTCGTACGGATCCGTCCAGACTTTCAATGTAAAGTCAATGGGGGACGGATCCGCCTGAAGATTGAGCCATATTGTGGCATCTTCAAACGGATCCGTCCCCATTGACTTACATTGTAAGTCTGGACGGATCCGCACGGATCCGCACGGCCAGGCGGACACCCGAACGCTGCAAGCAGCGTTCAGCTGTCCGCCTGTCCGTGCGGAGGCGAGCGGAGCGGAGGCTGAACGCCGCCAGACTGATGCAGTCTGAGCGGATCCGCTCCATTCAGACTGCATCAGGGCTGGACGGCTGCGTTCGGGTCCGCTCGTGAGCTCCTTCAAACGGAGCTCACGAGCGGACCGACGAACGCTAGTGTGAAAGTAGCCTTAATTGTTACAATTCAAACGCTAATAACTCATGTTGGACGATAATAGTATAGTGTAAATGTAGACATAGGGACATACAGAAACTGAATTCACACAGAGTAACTTCTGTTTGTTTGCAGACCCATTGAAATGAATGGTACAAAAAAAAACAAAAAACGGAATGGACATGGAAATAAAATACATTTGTGTGCATGAGCCCTAAACGAGCATTTGTATATGATAATCTTTGCATAAAAATTTTGGTTATTCATTGGCTTTATGCACTTGGGTCGTTCATCGTCTGAAATCGCCTTTTGTTGTCTGCCAAATGCTAAAAAACCTAAAAGGGTTTCTGTCATCAGAAAAATTGTTATGTAGCTGGCTGACAATGTGCTAATGTCTGCAGAACATACCCTAACTGTATGACTTGTATCTCTCTGCCTGCCGCCGTTCGCACTAAATAATGACTTTTATAATATGCAAATGAGCCTCTAGGTGCTAGTGGGGCGTTGCTGCTGCACCCAGAGGCTCTGTCCTCTCACCTTTTGGCAAGCCCTTGTAAAGGTGATTGACCAAAAAGAGGAGAAATGACCCAAGCACAAGACCTTGACGCGCATTTCACTTTGAAAGCTTTGTCGTTGTAAAGGTGATTGACATCCTCGGTCTCCTCCGTGCCCCGCAAATCCCACGCCTGCACCGTCCATTTTAGTATTAGGCACATACGCAGTAAGTGAAGGACGCTCGCCTGCTGCTGTCCTTTACTCACTGCTCCTGCGCCTAATACTAAAATAGACAGCACAGGCACAGGATTTGCGGGGCACGGAGGAGACTGAGGATGTCAATCACCTTTACAATGACAAAGCTTTCAAGGTGAAATGCGCGTCAAGGTCTTGCGCTTGGGTCTTTTCTCCTCTTTTTGGTCAGACCATGTCTTCAGGTATGTCCCTTGTATAATGTGTTCATGGTTATACCCTTATGCCACATTGTCTACTGTATAATACACCTTTGTTGCATACTGAGGTTGGATGTTGGTAATTTCTGATCCATTACGTATTTTATACATAGTTATACTGGGTCTTAGTACTGTGTGCCTCATATTAAATGGTGGTCATAGCTTATTTTGCAGTAATAGTTTCACACCATAATCCCGTATAGGGGTGAGTGATGTATATTATTATTATTATTATTTTTGTTACAATTTTTATTCTTTATTCTTTTGATATTTTTGACCATTTTGTGTGGGGCATAGGGTGTAGCCTTTTATCCGAAGACTGTTATCACAGTTTTGCGGAGTAACATGGTTGTCCAATGAAGTTTTGCCCCACACTTCTCTGTATATCTTTTTTCCATCTTGCCCCTTTTCTCCATATTTTATATATATTATTGAAATAGAGTTGTTATAATTTTTCGATATTTGGTCCCACAGTTTTTTTTTGTGTTTTTTTTGCTAGCTCGGGCACCTTCTTAGTGGTGTGTCCGTTCTCCTGATGCTGGTAGCAGTAGAAGGATGGGACTGAGCATGTGCATCAATCTCAGGAGGTGAACAGTGAAATAAGAAAAACAGCAGGTGGCACTATACAGGTAGACTTCAGTGAATACTTCAGAGGCTATAGTAACATAGTACATAAGGCAGAAAAAAGACATTTGTCCATCTAGTTCGGCCTGTTATTCTGCAAGTTGATCCAGAGGAAGGCAAAAAGAAAAAAACTGTGAGGTAGAAGCCAATTTTCCCCACTTTCGGGGAATAAAAAATTCCTTCCCGACTCCAATCAGGCAATCAGAATAACTCCCTGGATCAATGACCCCTCTCTAGAAGCTATAGTCTGTAATATTATTACGCTCCAGAAATACATCCAGGCCCCTCTTGAATTCCTTTATTGTACTCGCCATCACCACCTCCTCAGGCAGAGAGTTCCATAGGCTCACTGCTCTTACCGTAAAGAATCCTCTTCTATGTTTGTGTACAAACCTTCTTTCCTCCAGACGCAGAGGATGTCCCCATGTAATTTTTTTATTATATGCAATTGCCAAACTGTTCAGATCCAGGTGCTGGTTTGAAAACTGCAGAATATTTTTGTGGGGATGACCCTTTAAAGCAGTGTTAACACTTTCATGGCAGTGTCTGTCTATTTCTAATTCATTTCAATGGGTCCGCCCAAAAAAAAGGGATGGTACTCTGTGTGCATTCTGTTTCCATATTTCCGTTCCGTAAAAAAATAGAACATGTCCTATTATTGTCCACATTACGGACAAGGATAGTACTCTTCTATTAGGGGCCAGCTGTTCCTTTACACAAAATATGGCATGCACAGGCATGTCATCCCTATGTTTTGCGGATCTGGTTTTTGCGGATCGCAAAATACATATGGTCATGTGCAAGAGGCCTAAGAGCTTTGGAATAATCTTATGGGAGTGGAATTGTACCTAATTTAATCTCTCCAGGACTGAATGAATCAATTATTACATGGTATGAGGTAAGGTCATGAAACAATGTTCAAACGAATTAGATAACTCAGGGTGTCTGAAAATGTGCTAGCTGTACAATAGGATACAGAAAGGAGAACAGAACATTTGCCTCTCATTAGCTTGTCCCTTAAACATTCAGACAGCTCGCAATGCTCATTAGCCAAATGGACCGCTGGCTTTCTATGAGAAATTGCAGGAACCTTGCTAGGCTCCCAGAGCTAATTATATCAGATTTAGATAGGCTCGATAATAAAAGGGAGACATTTTTTATGTCATCTTTTATTTAATATCGAGATGTGCCGCTACTAGAATCTCTAATGTCACTGCATAATCATAAAATGATTACAAGAAATACCTAAAACCTCCAGTTCGGGATTGACAAGGCATGCCAAGTAAAAGGTCAGACTGCATTCACTGACAGATTACCTGCAATGTAAAGTGATGCAAGTCCATTATAAGGTCATATTTCAAAGCCGCTCGCGAGGAGACATGGGAGAGACAGGCTGAGTTTATGACGCATGGGCACTTCCGCTAAATTGTTTAACATGGAGCTGTCACAGGTACGCAAGAGTCCTTGTCAACCTGACACATCCTATTAAAAACATATGTAACAATTATATAGATCTGAGCAGCCGCAAGGGCAAGCCAAGCTCTTAACCACATGCAGATTTGCAATGAAAAAAAGCTACATTTATCTATTTAGGAGGTTAACAAAGTTATGTAGGGAAGTAGTAGAGTTAACACTCATGATTTATGAGACGTCTTATCTAAACTAAATGAGTTAAGCAAACACCTTCAATTGCTTTTCAATGGCTTTTGTCTCAAGATAACGCAATGAGTTAAGAAATTTGAGTTATGAGCTTGAGTGCTAACCCTGCTGCATCTGTAACTAATTTGGTTTAGGTAGTGATTAATTATAACCAAGGAATAAAGCGTATTAGCAACACAACAGATTAGATAAACCCATATTAGCAGGGAACTGCACCTTTTCATATATTTAAAGCATTATCAGCATTTAGCCATTACAGGAGAATGATTCAAATCAAATTTTTTTAGCCCCCTGCCCATTATTTAAGCCCCCCGACCATTATTTAAGTTCCCTGCCCATTTTCGAAGTCCCCTGCTTATTATTTAAGCCCCCCCGCTCATTATTTAGCCCCCACCCATTTGTTAAGCCTCTCATCCATTATTCAAGTCCCCTACCCATTATTTAAGTCCCATGCCCATTATTTTAGCCACCCACCCATTTTCATGACATGTCACCCAAACAAACGTCAGCTCGGTGATGTCAGCATAGACGGCATGCCATCATGTAGGATTATTAATAGAGAGACTGCACTGACCAGCACATTATCTGTAATTACAGTACAGTAAAAGCTCTCCAAAGGAGCACCACATTGAGAGAGCTACCCCAGCGCCAGACCAGGTTTTTATGTAATTGATTTTCAGTCTCCTAGGGATACTTTCACATCTGCGTTTTCAATTCCGCTATTGAGATCCGTCATATGATCTCAATAGGGCAAGAAAACGCTTCAATTTTGTCCCCATTCATTGTCAATGGGGACAAAACTGAACTGAACAAAACAGAATGCACCAAAATTAATTCTGTTCCGTTTGGTTGCATCCCCATCACGGAAAGAAAAACGCTGCAAGCAGCGGTTTTCTATCCGCGATCTGGTGCGGACCAAGACTGATCTGCCCTGAAGCACAATGTAAGTCAATCGGGACGGATCCGTTTTCTCTGACACAATAGAAAACGGATCCATCTCCCATTGACTTTCAATGGTGTTCATGACGGATCCGTCATGGCTATAGAAGACATAATACAACCATATCCGTTCATGACAGATGCATGCGGTTGTATTTTTCTAAGAAATCGTTTTTGCAGAGCCATGACACATCCGCAAAAAATGCTAATCTGAAAATATCCTAACACGCTTTGTATAATATTCCTCTTCTATGAGAGGTCCACTCCTCTAGAAGACCACTGGATGTTTCCAGGGGACCACTGTCACTGCTTTATAATGGATGAAATTTCAAAATAATACCAGAAGTTATAACGCAATTCCTTAACATAAAGTGGCCCAAACTATCTTCGTTCTCACCATGACAGGTCAGACACTGAAGAAGTGGATGCTAGTCCTGTTGTCGCAGAGACATACAACTGAAGGCTGAGCGGCAGCACAATGCAGTTTCTGTCCCTTGGTGCATCATATAGACGTCAGTCTGTGCTACTGAAATAGATCTAACATTTGCAAATGCAGTTTTGTTTTTTTGCTAAGGAAGTAACTTGTTTGTTCACCTATAAGATGTTTTCTACAGCACAGCATGGCCGTGCCCGCAGGGGTGATTATACATACCGGGCCAGAAGGCACTGGATTTTGGCTCTATCACTGCACTGCCAGTTCTACAAGTCCCAGATCAAACTGGATGTTGACAGAGGTCATATGATCACTGCAGGCAATGAATGGCCATTTCATGTCACTGGGTCATGTGCTCCAAGGGTGACATATCACTCCTGTGGCCAATGATTGGCTGCACCGGTCACAGACCTAGATCAAATAAGATGTTGACGCAGGGCAGTGACGAAACCCAGCGGTAGGGATTAGGTAAGTATGATCACCACCGCAGGTCTGACCATGTTGTGTTGTCTGCAAAAAAATTCATAAAGGTGAAGAACCCCTTTAAGGACTGATTTCTCTCAATACAAATTCAATAGAATAATGTGGCATGCTAGTACAAACCTTGATAGACTGCATTCTCATATCAACCACTGGGTGGTCACGCATAGAAAAATATAACATACACATTTCCCAACAGAGTATTGCAAAATCCCTTTTTTTCAAAGCTGGTCATCCCGTGCCACATATCTTGGGACATTTTGAGCCAAGAGGAAAGGTGAGAACACATCCACCCTTCTTGGGTTTTAATGTAGCAAATTTAAGAATTACCCAAACAGACACAAAAGAAGAAGCACAATTATGGGTCACACAAGACCGGTATAACAATCTCAGACTCAATCTCCCACCAGTGTTAAAGTACTCAATGCTAGTGATTGACATAATAACTAATGCATTGTACCAATTATGGTATTTGTCCTCCATAGACAGTGGCACAAATCCTATAACTTCTAGGATATGCCAGCTTCCAGAATTTTAACAGAGTAGAATAACACAGCATGCATTATTTCAATGCTTGTACGATAAGTGCCTAACTATGCTGGAGACTTACGTAGAGAACATATTTTATTGAATTTCCATTAAAATGAGCAAATCACATGAAGTGCAATTTTCTGTATTCACACGAAAAATTGCCGTGCCGTATTCTACTAGTGATAAATTCTATCCGGACAATGTCCTATAAATTCTTAGTTAATATACCATATTACCTGCCATCTTTTTTTTTTTTTTTTGGCTGCCATCCCCTTCCTAATGGATCCCTATGAAAAAGGAAAACCAGAGAGTCTACTACTTGTGTTATAATACTGCTGAAAGAAGAATGGCATTTAGGACTATAATTCTCAATGCCAAATAAATAGGTAATAAGAAATATTTCATTATGTTCTGAGCACACAGCCAGCTAAGGAGCGCTTACAGGTTCGGTATATACCTGCCCTTGCCTGACACAACAACTCTATCCAAAACCATTAGTCCCAGTCCTGAGAATATATTATCTTGTATATGGATTGTATATAAAATGGAAAAAAGAACCTTTTTATTATACATGCAACAAAAGAGTCTTAAAGATGGCATACATAATATATCCATAGGAGGTGCTACTTCGGTCCCTTCCATTCATTTTAAAGTTGTACATTGGAAGTAGCAAGAATTCCTACCCATGGCACAAACAGATGCCATTTTTAATGGAGAGCTGAATGATCATTTGTACATATGCAAAATATCCTATTGTCCTATTGATATCAATAAATAGGAGGAGACCTTGTATAAGTGGATGGCTATTCGTTGATCTATGATCAAGGACTATGATCCTTCTGTTTCATTGATGGTGGACCAAGGTTGTCCCAAATGACTTGGTAATCTATCAATATAGGTTTGTTTGCTGATCCCATCAATGGTCCTGGGAATGCACTAGGATCCTGTCAAAGGGAACCTGTCAATAACGTTATGCTACCCTACTGAGGGCAGCATAAAGTAGTGACAGACATACAGATTTCAGCGATGTGTCATTCATTAACTCAAAGTAAGTTGTTGCTGAAAACCAGCTACAACTTCATTTTTTCTCTAGGAGAGAACTGCCAACCATTAGAAAGTGAATGGGGAAATCAGGAATTCCTTCCGTGCAATGCTGTGTGCCCGTACAGCAGTTTACGACCATATATGTGGTGTTTCTTTAAACTACAGAATCAGGGCAATAAACTTTTAACATCCCCCAAAAATAAAATGGCATTTAAAAAAATTATCCAAACATGAAATAGACATATGGGGAATGTAAAGTAATAACTATTTTTGGAGGTATTCCTATCTATTATAAAAGTAGACAAATTGAAATTAGCAAATTTGCTACATTTTTAAAAATTTGGGGCAAATTTGGTATTTTTTTTTATAAATAATAAAGTTCCCCCCCCCCCCCCCAATTTTACCACTGTCATGAAGTACAATATGTGACGAGAAAATAATCTCAGAATGGCCTAGATAAGTAAAAGCATTTTAAAGTTATCACCAGAAAAACAGATGTCAGATTTGCAAAAAGTGGCCTGATCCTTAAGGTGAAATATGGCAGGGTCATGAAGGGGTTAAAGAGGTTTCCCGAGATTTTAATACGGATGGCCTATCCCCTGGTGTCTGATCCGTGGGAATTTGACATCTGAGACCCCCGCCGATAAGCTGTTTAAAGAAGTCACCGGCACTTCATTTAGTACCACTGACTTCTGGCAGCTTTATCTAGGCCAGTGATGACACGTTCATCTGTCACATGGCCTAGGCGCAACTCAGCCCCATAGAAGTTAATGGAACACAATACCAAGCACAGCTGCTATACATTGTACGTCAATGTGCTTTGTAAGCTGCGAGAAGGCAGCAGCATGCACAGGAGTGCCGGTGCCATTGCAAACAGTTGATCAGCGGGAATCCTGGGTGCTGGACCCCCACTGATCAGATACAGGTGACCTATCCTGAGGATAGTTTATCAGTATTAAAATCTCGAAAGCCCTTTTAACTACATATTTAGTTAGATAGTATGTAATAATAATATTATTATTATATGCAACAAATAAATTAATTAAAGTGAAATAATTAAAGCTTCCTAATATATTCCATAATATAATATTGGCAATGTGTTTTACTAATATTCTGTTAACGCTTTGTTACTTTCATACAGAGCACCGATATACTGTCCCCCCAAATGCATACTAGCAAAAATCTTATCTGCATGTTACCCCCAGATGGTGATCTGTATTTGGCTCTCATGCTATCTCAAATTATTTGTTATAATTGGTTGCAATAACAGTGTGCTATAGTTAAAAACTGGTGCCCAATATTAAATTTAAAATAAAGGATGAAAAATATACTGTACACTGACCATGGCTTGGAAACAAATTATAAATAATTATTTAATCTTTTTTCTAAAGTATGTCTAGAAAGAAACCATGCTGTAAACATGAAATGTTCTGTGCAACACAATATGATATGTTTGCAAAGCAGTAGAAATACATTTCCTACTAGAGTAAGGTGTCAAACACAATGACAGTGTAGACAGAGAACGATGCTAATAGCATTTTATAACAGCCCCTAAACCATAATCTCCATTTAGGGCATATACTCCTTGGGAGCTATGAGGTCCCTGAGCTATAGCTTAGTGTGCCGCACTCCGCCTCAAAAATGTCTAACCTCTATAATAAAACGGTGCAACGTGATAATACCTTTCTGGTCATTCTGATAGATGGCAGCAAGACAACAATGGCAAGTCCTCCCTTGAGGATTAATGTGAATACACAAACATGCATGACATGTCCTTAAAATAGTTTATTTTAGGGAAAATTAAGCATTTTTCATAGTCTATTTACTAAACAATTCCAATGAATGCTTGTTTTAACTCATTAAATATCAACAGGAATAATTGCTCTGCATCCTTGCAATTGTATTACGTCTGCTTGCATTTATAAAATGTCAGTGGCCCAAATCTGGGAAGGTGTGAGTGGTCTGGGAATTCTTAACTGAAGAGATTGAACCCTGCATTTCAACACAGCTTTCTAATTTAGCCACATTCTGGCCTTGTTTCTCAGCGGGGTTTCCAAGACTGCAAACTGTAATTAGTAACTGTCAAGTGTTCTTCACATTGTCTATATACATTGTCACATTAACAGGAGCTCATTTAAATTGATTCTCCGCTGAGATGAACACTGGAGACCTCATAATTATCTCTTATTGTACGCAAAAACATTGTAAACTATTTAACAGGATCAACTACAAATGCAACGTAAAGCCACAATCGGTAAGATGCGGAGGCAGAATAAAGAGAACAGGGTCTGTTCTGTATAAAAGGTGTTTGTGCTTTGAGTTAAATAATAGTAGAGGGTAAGTAAAACGTTCTGCGCTCTTTTTGGATAGCTTCTTGCACACTGTAGAGGGAAGGTGTAGATTTAGATGTACAGTCAGGTCCACAAATTTTGGAACATCGACACAATTCAAACATTTTTGGCTCTATACACCACCACAATGGCTTTGAAATGAAACAAACAAAACGTACTTTAACTGCAGACTGTCAGCTTTAATTAGAGGGTATTTACATCCAAATCAGGGGAACGGTGTAGGAATTACAACAGTTTGCATTTGTGCCTCCCACTTGTTAAGGGACCAAAAGTAATGGGACAGAATAATAATCATAAATCAAACTTTCACTTTTTTTATACTTGGTTGCAAATCCTTTGCAGTCAATTACAGCCTGAAGTCTGGAACGCAGACAACACCGGATGCTGGGTTTTATCCCTGTGATGCTCTGCCAGGCCTCTACTGCAACTGTCTTCAGTTCCTGCTTGTTCTTGGGGCATTTTCACTTTTTTTTTTTTCTTCAGCAAGTGAAATGCATGCTCAATCGGATTCAGGTCAGGTGATTGACTTGGTTATTGCATAACATTCCACTTCTTTCCCTTAAATAACTCTTTTGTTGCTTTTGAAGTATGCTTTGGGTCATTGTCTATCTGCACTGTGAAGCGCCGTCCAATGAGTTCTGAAACATTTGGCTGAATATGATCAGATAATTTTGCCCAAAACACTTCAGAATTCATCCTGATGCTTTTGTCAGAAGTCACATTATCAATAAATACAAGAGAACTAGTTCCATTGGCAGCCATACATGCCCACGCCATGACACTACCACCACCATGCTTCACTGATGAGGTGGTATGCTTAGGATCATGAACAGTACCTTTCCTTCTCCATACTCTTCTCTTCCCATCACTCTGGTATAAGTTGATCTTGGTCTCATCTGTCCATAGGATGTTGTTCCAGAACTGTGAAGGCTTTTTAGATGTCATTTGGCAAACTCTAATCTGGCCTTCCTGTTTTTGAGGCTCACCAATGGTTTACATCTTGTGGTGAACCCTCTGTATTCACTCTGGTGAAGTCTTCTCTTGATTGTTGACTTTGACACACATACAACTTCCTCCTGGAGAGTGTTCCTGATCTGGCCAACTGTTGTGAAGGGTGTTTTCTTCACCAGGGAAAGAATTCTCTGGTCATCCACCACAGTTGTTTTCTGTGGTCTTCCGGGTCTTTTGGTGTTGCTTAGATCAAACAGTTGTTTTGGCTACGCCTAATGTTTTTGCTATCTCTCTGATGTTTTTTTGTTTTTTTTTTTCAGCCTAATGATGGCTTGCTTTACTGATAGTGACAGCTCTTTGGATCTCATCTTGAGAGTTGACAGAAACAGATTCCAAATAGCACACTTGAAATGAACTCTGGACCTTTTTTCTGCTCATTGTAATTGGGATAATGAGGGATAAACACATACCTGGCCATGGAACAGCTGAGATGCCAACTGCCCCATTTCTTTTGGTCCCTTAACAAGTGGGGGGCACTTATGCAAACTGTTGTAATTCCTACACCGTTCACCTGATTTGGATGTAAATACCCTCAAATTAAAGCTGACAGTCTGCAGTTAAAGCACATCTTGTTTGTTTCATTTGAAATCCACTGTGGTGGTGTATAGAGCCAAAAATGCTAGAATTGTGTGGATGTTCTAATATTTATGGACCTGACTGTATATGTATATATGTCTCCATTAAAATATGCATATATATTAGCTGTAAATGGCCAGTGGGGATATATGTTACATTATATATATACATATATGCCCAGTGTATATATTTGTATGGGCCCAGTATTTGCCCATGTTTTCCTTGTGGGTGTATGTGGGCCCAGTGATATATGTGCATATATATAGCTATGCAATGCATATATGCCCCAGTATTTTTTATATATATATATATATATATATATATATATATATAGTTTTTTTTTTTGTGCTGTCCATGTATGACCCAGGTATATATATATATATATATATATATATATATATAGAGATGTATGTATGCCCCTGTTAATATATATATATATATATATTTATCTGGTGGCCAAAATAATGTCCCCCAAGCACGGGTGCCATCCATCCCAGCTGAAGCCGCCTAGATGACTAAACAATTATGTCCAGTGGCGGTCACTTCAAAAGACAGAGATCCTCTGCCTTTTGATAACATCTCTGTTTAGCATTACAAAGATAGGGGAACAAAGGGCTCTCCTTTGTATGCCGCGGATCTCCGCCCCTGTTGGGTTTATAGGCGAATATTCAGTTGAGCAGCAAAGCAACACTTTTGTGACAGCTCTAGCATTGATTATTTTTTGTAACATGGAAAATCTTTTTGCTTTTTTTTATATTTAAGAGCCTTCATAGAGATTAGATATTGACAGGATCCCACCAAAATCAGAAGGATTCACTGAAAATATATTTCCTGTGTATGGCTAGCCTTCTACATTTTAGAAGTAAATGCATTCCTGTCTTGTAATCCATCTACTCAACCAACAAACTCAAGAGATCAACTTTCTAAATCTAAATCTAAACGTACAGTTCTCTCATCTTTGGTGCCTCTATGAATTTAAAGAGCAGATTTAATCTGTGAAGTATAATATAGTACACATAAATGTACATTGTAACATCTGGCATCCTTGAACAGATTAATTTACAATGTCTAGATTATACTTGGCCCAGAACTAATTTTAATAAAAATAAAAAAAGGAAAGAAAAGATTAATGTTATTGAACATACAAGTGTTTTATGCTATAAAACTGGGAGAGATAAATACATTAATGCTTTTGCCTCTGGTAGTACAAAGAGAACTCGAGGTTTAGTTAATTGTAAAATAACTATTCTAAATATAATGATCGTAGAAGACAAAACCCAATAAAAAACAATGTGCATGTATCAACCTGTATAGAGTACTGCTTGTCTTAAAGCGTAGCATGTAGAGATGAGCAAATTTTTCAAAAATTTTATTCAGCCACTTTGTCGAATTTTTTCAAAAAATCTAGTTCGATCCAAATTTATTTACGGCTATTTCCTGGCTGCAGAGAGCCTTGCAGTAAACATGCATAAGGAGTCTGCTGTGATAGTGAAATAATACTGTGAGTCCATATGACATGCAGATGACAGGTGTCGCTCTTAGAATCACTGCACACTTCACTTAGTAGGGCAGTCACAGGACCAAAACTGACCAAATAACTAAAGTATGAACTAAGGCTTACAGGTCGATGCTAGCATCAAGAAGAAGCGCACTCCTTTTACACTGTCGTCAGCTGATTCCACATAGATGTCTACAGAACTTGTTCTATTAAACGTTTATACAAGTAGAGCCCCCTGACAGAGTGGAGAGGGTGTCAGCAGTAAGTTTGTGTTGACGTCACTGATTATTTTGCCCTTCCTCTGATCCATCAGAACAATAACCCCCAAAAAACTGATCCTGTCTTTGGAGCATCCGCCTGGCATTTCTCTGTCTGACATACTGTTAGATCAAATAAATAAATAAAGAGGATATTAAAACACCCAAAAAATGTCTATAATTTTCTCACTTCACCACACAATGGTTAATAAGCCCTTTATTCCCCCACAAATACACACAAAAAAGGGCTTTAGAACATATAACTGCACCGCTGAACGACAAATAGGCTTTTATTGTTTTCCACTAATACACGCCACAAAAGGGCTTTAGAACATATAACTGCACTGCTGAACGGCAAATATATTTTTTCTTTTGCCACTAATACATGCCACAAAAGGCTTTAGAACATATAACCGAACTGCTGAACTGCAAATATATTTGTATTTTGCCACTAATACACGACAGAATGTGCTGTAATTTAAGGACTTTACCACACAACGGCTAATAAGCCCTTTTTTCCCCACTAATACAAGCAAAACAATGCTTTAGAACATATAACTGCACAGCACAAGGGCAAAAAAAGACCTGCTAATGGCTGTAACACCCTAATAATAAGAACAAGTTGCTGGTATTACAGAGCTGTATACTGGCAATTTGTATTGCCAGTCAGTGCTGCAAGGTGTAATAGGATTGTTCCTATTACCCAGGCTGTAACCTCCCCTACTGAACCCTGTTCTACATAAATGCTGTGCAATTATTCCTCCCTATCCATTCCCTACACCTTGAATAATCTTTCCCTGCACTTGTAAATCGATTTTTTTAGCACAATGAAGTCTTTCCTAGCACTGTCCCTAGCGCCTGCTGACGAATCTCCCTGAACTAGGTACACTGGAAAATGGCAGAATTCAAAATGGCTGACGCTATTTATAGGGCTGTGACATCACAAGGCTGGCTGCTGATTGTCTGCATGCATGGCATTATGGGTGATTCCGCCTTCCCAGAGTTCTTTGCTCCATGTCCTCACACATGCAGCAGCCATTTTAGGAAAAATGTGATTCGTTACCATGAAGTGTGTGTGGGAATTTGGATTCGGTGCGAATCATCAACTTCTATTCTCTCATCTCTAGTAGCATATCATATTACACAAGTGTGTAAGGTAGGGAACTGGAAACCTCAGAGTGGAAAACACCCAGGTCGGTTGTAAGGAACCATATACATCTTTAATACATTAGTGTCACTGCCTGAAAGTTACCAGGAATTACAGTTTTGTGAACAGCAGACACATGAAAATCACAAGTCACAGGTAAGTCCTTATCTGTGCCTGCGCCGCAAGCCGGTCTTAAACAAATGCGGTCACCGGGAGCAGCTGCCGGGGGCCTTCATCGGGCTGTTCTCAGAACTGCCTGCTCCCGTTAACCATATTTGTTTCAGACTGGCTGTGACTTACCTGTGACTTGTGATTTAAGATGGCAGCTCGCATGTGTTCGTGGGCGAACACTGCGAACTGGCCATCATTATAATTTAATTTACTGCTATATACAGCAGCAGCTCATGAACCTTTATCAAATGTATACAGATGTAAAAATGATAATGTGAGACTTAAAAAGGTTCTCTAGGATTTACATATTGATGACCTATCCGCATTTCCATGAAGGCCGCAGCTTCCTCGTAGCTCACCAAGCATATTGTACATTGTATAGCGGCTGTGTTTGGTTTTGCCGCTTAGTTCCATTCAATTGAGCTGTGGCTGAGCTGTGCCTAGGCCATGTGACTAATGAACATGACTTCACATGGCCTAAGAAGTCTAAGAGTTCATAGAGGGCTGTGGCCTCTTCATACAGTTGAGTGGCAGTTGTCCCAGGAGATCCAAGGATAGAACGATAGAACCCCTTTAATATGTTAAAAGGGTGTTCCAGTAGAATATAAATATATATATATATATATATATATATATATAATAACAAGAAAAATGAGCGGCACTCCAAGTAGTAAAGTGATGAATCCTTTATTCACACCAGTGGTGCAACGTTTCGGCTCTGATCGCGAGCCTTCCTCAAGCAAAGACACAACTCAAATGACTGTGGTTATATAGGAAATACAAATCATGTGACAACACCCCAGTGGGTGTGATTAACAGATCATAAATATATGACAATAGTGTGCATTGAATCAACATAATATCTGCAGTGTACAGCACATATATACATGTAATGGTCATCATCAGTGGTGAATCACAAATATAGGGCATATTTGCAAGTCAATTTCATAAACCTAATCGTATAGTGTACCGACGGTCAGTGTGCATACATATAAAAAAGGGGGGGGGGGGAGCAATGAAGTGTTATCACGTAACATACTTGGCAGGCAAGGAGGCTCATTCTTTGCCGTAAACTCGGCGTTCCGGATGCCCGTCTGCGCAGGCGTGGCAGCGCACCAATGATAGATTCTCGGCATGCCGGACACGCTGCGCATCATCACACTGGCGCTGCGCGTCATCTCGATAGGCCGATCCCCCTCCGTCACAACGTAGGACACAGTATGCTGTCCTGGGCGCATGCTCAGTGAGAAAACGAGCTGCAGGCGCCATCTTTATGACTGGAGAGCTGCCCATACATACCTACTGTGCAGTCGCATCCAACCACAGACAAAAACGAGCATAGGGGGACAGAGAAGGGCACAAGGAGTCCCATAGACAGGGTACCAATGTGCCCCCAGACGGAAAAACCACAGTAGCCACGGAAAACCGCGGCATTTGCAGGAATAACGTCAGGGATTCTGTCGTCCCATACTGCCCGTGAGGGATCTCCTCCAGTGGTGCACAGATGCTGCAGAGTGTATAAGGTTTAGCTCCCAGTATCAAAGAATAAGATATGTGACAACAGAGGAATATGTAAGGTGTCGATGAATATCAACACCAGGTGTCTGTCACGCCTGACCATGACAGAACTAAATCAAACATAATATATAAAATATGATAAAAATAGACTCCTTCCGTAGTATGTTGCGTGCACTCCAATCGTATGATCCATACCCCAAAGTGCAAATAGTGAGTGATCTGAAAAAAGAAGAAGGTTGTGGTTGGATGCGACTGCACAGTAGGTATGTATGGGCAGCTCTCCAGTCATAAAGATGGCGCCTGCAGCTCGTTTTCTCACTGAGCATGCGCCCAGGACAGCATACTGTGTCCTACGTTGTGACGGAGGAGGATCGGCCTATCGAGATGACGCGCAGCGCCAGTGTGATGATGCGCAGCGTGTCCGGCATGCCGAGAATCTATCATTGGTGCGCTGCCATGCCTGCGCAGACGGGCATCCGGAACGCCGAGTTTACGGCAAAGAATGAGCCTCCTTGCCTGCCAAGTATGTTACGTGATAACACTTCATTGCTCCCCCCCCCCCCTTTTTTATATGTATGCACACTGACCGTCGGTACACTATACGATTAGGTTTATGAAATTGACTTGCAAATATGCCCTATATTTGTGATTCACCACTGATGATGACCATTACATGTATATATGTGCTGTACACTGCAGATATTATGTTGATTCAATGCACACTATTGTCATATATTTATGATCTGTTAATCACACCCACTGGGGTGTTGTCACATGATTTGTATTTCCTATATAACCACAGTCATTTGAGTTGTGTCTTTGCTTGAGGAAGGCTCGCGATCAGAGCCGAAACGTTGCACCACTGGTGTGAATAAAGGATTCATCACTTTACTACTTGGAGTGCCGCTCATTTTTCTTGTTATTTTCAATAGGGAAATCATTCCATTCCCTCTGAGACGTGCACCCGCTTTTTCCTTGTTGAGCCAGTGCCGCCTTTTTTCTTCATATATATATATATATATATATATATATATATATATACACATACACATACACACTCACCTAAAGAATTATTAGGAACACCTGTTCTATTTCTCATTAATGGGATTATCTAGTCAACCAATAACATGGCAGTTGCTTCAATGCATGTAGGGTTGTGGTCCTGGTCAAGACAATCTCCTGAGCTCCAAACTGAATGTCAGAATGGGAAAGAAAGGTGATTTAAGCAATTTTGAGTGTGGCATGGTTGTTGGTGCCAGACGGGCCGGTCTGAGTATTTCACAATCTGCTCAGTTACTGGGATTTTCACGCACAACCATTTCTAGGGTTGACAAAGAATGGTGTGAAAAGGGCAAAACATCCAGTATGCGGCAGTCCTGTGGGCGAAAATGCCTTGTTGATGCTAGAGGTCAGAGGAGAATGGGTCAACTGATTCAAGAGCAAGGTTGACTGAAATAACAACTCGTTACAACCGAGGTGTGCAGCAAAGCATTTGTGAAGCCACATCACGCACAACCTTGAGGCGGATGGGCTACAACAGCAGAAGACCCCTACAAATAGGAAAAAGAGGCTACAATTTGCACAAGCTCACCAAAATTGGACTGTTGAAGACTGGAAAAATGTTGCCTGGTCTGATGAGTCTCGATTTCTGTTAAGACATTCAAATGGTAGAGTCTGAATTTGGCGTAAACAGAATAAGAACATCATGCCAGTATCCATCATGCCTTGTTACCACTGTGCAGGCTGGTGGTGTAATGGTGTGGGGGATGTTTTCTGGGCACACTTTAGGCCCCTTAGTGCCAATTGGCCATCGTTTAAATGCCACGGGCTACCTGAGCATTGTTTCTGACCATGTCCATCCCTTCATGACCACCATGTACCCATCCTCTGATGGCTACTTCCAGCAGGATAATGCACCATGTCACAAAGCTCGAATCATTTCAAATTGGTTTCTTGAACATGACAATGAGTTCTCTGTATTAAAATGGCCCCCATAGTCACCAGATCTCAACCCAATAGAGCATCTTTGGGATGTGGTGGAACGGGAGCTTCGTGCCCTGGATATGCATCCCTCAAATCTCCATCAACTGCAAGATGCTATCCTATCAATATGGGCCAACATTTCTAAAGAATTCTATCAGCACCTTGTTGAATCAATGTCACGTAGAATTAAGGCAGTTCTGAAGGCAAAAGGGGGTCCAACACCGTATTAGTATGGTGTTCCTAATAATTCTTTCGGTGAGTGTGTGTATTTTTTACCACTCTAACCAATCTCCTGCCATTGCCATTCGGACACTCACCAGGTCCCAAAGCTCTCCCATTCCTGGCTGACACACAGAAATTGGCAAAACATGCTTAATCAGCCAATCACTGGTTGCAGGGGTGACCAACCTTAGCCAGTGATTAACTGAGTGGGCAATCTCCAATAATTTTCTGTGTGCCAAGCTGGAACCAATAAGTATCAGAATCCAGCAGTGAGGTATCAGTGAGCGTGAGTAACACATATATTACTATATATGTAATACATACAATTGCCTTATACATTAAATTGAGACTTAAAGGGGTTACCCAACTTATCCCATATTCACAGAACAGGGGATACATGTTTTATTCTTGGGGGCCTACAAGTGCCACCAAGTAAGTGCCCCATAAGTGGTGCACATGCGTTGACACTGCTCCATTCACTTTTATGGCATTACAGTCCCATGGAAGTATATGGAATGGTGGTCATACGTTGCCACACCACTGTGTTCTCATAGGACACTTGCAGATGCCCATTCTCACTATCACAGGTGGTTCCAACAGAGGGACCCTCAACGATCAAACATCTATACCCTCTTCTGTGCATAAGAATTATTAGCGGGATAACCCCTTTAAGACAACAAAATCCACTGACAAGGTTAGGTGCTAAATGCTAGTGTGCTGTGAGGCGCTGATTAGAGACTATGCTAAGGGTGAGTTCACATATGCAGCAAGGCTTTTTCAGCAGAAAGACAACATTTAGGCAGGAAAGCCACTGAATCCCACTACAGTGAATGGGGATCCAGCAGAGTGTGACAGTGTCTGGCTATGCCGGATACGGTAATTCTGGTAGTCACTTCCTCTGCAAGAACAGATTACCTAAGCAGCAATGTGAACCAACCCTATGAATATGATCAAAAGTTTATAGTCAGAGACCAATGAAAACAGGTATCTCAGAGCAACCAAATCATTCAGTAAATCTAGATTAGGTTGTTTAGCCATAGAATTATGTAGAGATGGAGCCACAAATGAACGGCTATATCCACTATCATTCTTTAAAAGTATGTTAAACATAAAAACGTGATTTGACCGATAGGTCATTTTCAGGTGACACCTTGGGGGTAATTTACTATCAGAAATATGCCTAGATTAGGCGTATTCCTGGCATAGATTGCGGCCCAAAGGTTATTTGCGCAACCTGTGACTTTTCCCTTTCATGCCAGGTCCAAAAAAGTGGGCATGACATGGGTGGGGAAGGGGATGGGCCAGCAGACGTGTGTCATTCATCATTTTCTACACCTGCTTTAGGGTCCATTCACACGTCTGCAAGTCTTTTGCGGTCTGAAAATTGCGGATCCGGAAAACATGGACACTGGACATGTGCGTTCCGCATTTTGCGGGCCGCGGATGGCCGGCACTTTAATAGAAATACCTTTTCTTGTTCGTGTCTGCGGGCAAGAATAGGACATGTTCCATATTTTTTGGCGGAGTGGAGCGGAAGTGCGGAGGCGGAATGGAAGTGCGGATGCAGACAGCACACAGTCCACTGTCCGCATGCTTTGTGGCCCCATTGAAAATGAATGGGTCCGGATCCATTCCGCAACGTTGAGAAACGGATCCAGACCCATTTTGCGAACGTGTAAATGGACCCTTAGGCCTCATGCACACGATCGTTGTTGTGTTCCATTCCGCAAAATTCGGTTCTGTTGTTCCGTGATCCGTTTCCGTTTTTTGTTTCCGTGTGTCTGTCTTTATTTTTGGAGGACCACCAGACATAAAGTAATGTGAAAAAAAGTCTAAGACAGGTTTGCCATGCAAATGATAGGAAAAAAACGGATGCGCGGATGTGGATGACAATCTTGTGTGCCTCCGTGTTTTTTAGCGGTCCCATTGACTTGAATGGGTCCGCAAACTGTTTTCCGCAGAAATAATAGGACAGGTTATTTTTTTTTACGGACTGGAACCACGGATCACGGATGCGGGTGGCAAACGGTGCACTATCCACATTTTCAACTGCTGCATAGAAATGAATGGGTTCGCACCTGAAACGCTAAAATCGGCGGAACGGATGCGGAAGCAAACAACGGTCGTGTGCATGAGGCCTTAGGCATAGAAAATGGTCTAAATTTAAGACAGCTAGGAAGCTGTCTTACATTTAGACTGGTGCAGGATTTGCCAAAGTTATTTAGAGGCTGGCGCCTCTACATAACTGTGTCAGATCCATCACCAGCACAGGGGCTTACTAAGACTGGCGTCTAAAACACTGGTCTTAATGAATGACCCCCATTGTCTTTACATTTTTCTCATTGAGAGTGCCAGCGTGATAATGGAGAAGATTTACTTATGCCTTTTGCCACTTACTTTCTCTAATCTAGAAAACTACACATTTGCCAACACCTACAGGAGAAGAAGCAAAGCAGATAAAATCGAATTGTACGTGATGCAACAATACAACAAAGACCAAAACGGAGGTTTTAATAAGAAGTTTATAATTAAACAACCATCTAAAGATATAAATGTGAAAATAGTTTACTCTCTCTGCAATAGCAGAACAATAGCTTCTTGTGTCGACTAAGCAAAGTGAGAAACATGCATACAATGATGACGGTAACCTGAATAATAAATTCTTTATCCAGGGAATTTATCATTTCCAGTGACAGAGAAGTAATAGGATTGCAAATTTGCCTTGCGTTTAGGAAATAGTTTGTTTCTCAGGATAGAGAGAAGGGTTGGAAGTCGATAATTATCTATTATGACAAAAATCTCTCTTCACATTCCAATAATAAAACCTTTATATTGCTTATCTCAAAACAGACTCTCTTGTCTCTAGGATGTGCACTATAGAGAGCCAGGGATGCAAGTCCTACCAAATGGAAAACCACTTTGAAGGCAAGAACAAAAAAAAACAAAAAAAAAAAACGGGAAAGTTGCATCTGATTCCACTGCAACCTTCATTCACAGCTGTTATAATACTTAACCCCTTAGTGACCAAACCTGTTTGGGCCTTTATGACCAAGCTTTTTTTTTTTTCCTTTTTTCATGGTCTCATTCCAAGAGATATAACTTTTTTTTATTTTTTCGTCTATATAGCTTTATGAGGGCTTTTTTTTTTTTTACGGGACAAGTTGTAGTTTTTAATGGCGCCATTTTGGGGTACACATAACTTTCTAACTTGTATTAACTCTTTCTGGGAGGGAGATGGGGAAAAATAGCAATACTGCCACTGCGTTTTTAGATTATAAATTTTACGGCGTTCATTTTTCGGTACAAAAAACATAATATCTTTATTCTCTGGGTCAGTACGATTACAGTGATACTAAAAACGTATATTTTTTTTTACGTTTTACTACTTTTTTTGCAATAAAACCCCATTTATTAACCCAAAAAATGATTTTGCATTGCCACTTCACAAGACCCATAACTTTTAAATTTTTTTCTATGGAGTTGTGTGAGGGCTTGATTTTTTAGGGACGACTTGTATTTTTCATTGGTATCATTTTGGAGTAAATGCTGTTTTTTGGTCGTTTGTTATTACGTGGTTTTTTTCGGTGGAAACTAAGAAGAAATGAGAAATTCTGTCATTTTTTTTTTTTTTTTTTACGGCGTTCACCATAGGGGATAGTTTACGTAATATTTATGTAGTCCAGGTCGTTACGGACGCAGCAATACCAAACATATGGGGGATATTTTCTTTTTGCCATTTTTTTCATTGAAAAGCGTTTTTTCAATGGAAAAAAAGCATATTTATTTTATTTTATGGAATTTATTTTTTTAATAAATGTGTATTCTTTTCTATTTTTTTTTTACTACTTAATAGTCCCACAAGGGGACTATAATATACAGTATTTTCATTGCTTTTAAAATGTAATGCATTATCTCTATAATGCGTTACATTTCAATAGCAATGCTATTCAAACATTGACCACCAGGCTGCGCCAGAGAGGCACAGCCTGCTGGAGATAACTGAAGACAGGCTCGGGGCCCTGATCTGAAGCAAGGTAAGCTTCCCAACACATCAGGTACCCGCAATTGCATTTTCGGGGTACTGATGGGAGACAGAGGGAGTCCGTTCCCTCTGTCACCACTTCACATGCAGCGGGCTCTATTGCGCCGGGCATGCAAAGGGTTAAACAGCTCGGATCGGAACTCCTGCCAGACCGGGCTGTTAGAGCAGGGCCCCGGCTCTCATGTGAGAGCCGGGTCCGCGCTCCCCGCTGTACGGGGGAGCTGTGCAGCGCTTAGACTGGGCAGCCGTGAAAACACGGCGACCCAGCCTAAGGCCCCTTAGTGACCGCCGTAAAAAGGCGTATGGGTGGTCACTAAGGGGTTAAAGGGTTTTCTGAGACTTTATAACTAGCGATCTATGCTCAGGGGAGGGGGTTTGACACTCGGGACCCCCACGGATCAGTTGTTTGAGAAGGCACAAGCGCTCACAGTAGCACGACGGGCTTCTCACACCTTTCTCTAGGCAGGTGATGACACATTCATCAGTTATGTAGCCTAGACGCAGCTCAGCCCCATAGAAGTGACTTGGGCTGAGCGCGATACCAAGCACAGCCGCTATATAATGTGAGGCGCTGTACTTGTAAGCTGTTAGAAGGCCCAGGTGTTGGACCCCATCGATTATATACTGATGACCTATCCAGAGCCTGGATTTGAATACTATTGTAAATGTGTGTAATAAAAAAATCAGTATAGCACTGAAGTTATTGAATGAAATCAATCTGTATAGCGCTATTTTTTCTAATTTCTCTGTGGTAGGCATATATGCTTAGTTCCATCCTTCAGCTGCCACCAGCTGCAGCAGAAAGGGCATACCCCCTAAAAATCCCCCCCCCCCCCTTCCTTCGAGCTGCCAGCTTGAAATAGATCAGAGCAATTGGAGCAATGAATTTGGGAAGCTCTGGATCCTTTGAGGTACAGGGCTGCTTCTAGCTTTGATAGAAGGAGCTTGTCATGTACTATGTGATGTCTGATTTTCATTTTTTGCGTTAATTATGGGATAACCCCTGGGATTATTATTAGGTTTTGTTGAGATACACACAGTTTTTTGTCTTGAGGATGATGAGGATTTTGTAGTTGCTCTCCCCTCTGGATGACAGGTGAAGGTCCTAAACAAGGGACTCTTCTCCAGTAAAACACCATACTGGAGTATAGGCAACCGTTTGATATGAAAAGCTAAAAGGGCTTTTGATACTTTTTGGTTTATGATGTCCTCTAGCACCTGCCCAACTGTCCCAAGATATTCATTTGATTTATCAACGTAACCATTTTAGAGTCTGTAGCTATATATACTCCATGAATAGTCCTAAATGTAGTGACTAGTCCAAATCCATACATCTCACCTTTCATTTCCCCCAAAAAACAAAATAGCAAAAGTTACTATTTTTCTATGGCCATTATGAACTTCTAGTAAGCTTAGTTAAAATGCTCCATAGTTTTTAATGAGACAAACAAGATATGTTGCTAATGGCGATCTATCCCTGATACGTAAAACTAATGAGAAGAAAATCAACAAATGCAGATAAAAGGCTGAAAGCAATGGATATTAGTCTTTGAATAAATGAAAGTCATTTTAGTTTTATAACTCTAGCATTCTTTGCATGCTATCTACATCTTAATCTAAGACAAATTACATTTACTGGCTGTTTTTATGGTTCATATTGATGAAGATGCTTTGGGAGCCATGTGAGGAACTACAGCGTAGCTTCATTGAGTAGAGTTGTGCTGTGTCGCAGTTCCCTGAACACTGGTTAGCTGGGAGCATAGATGTCCAGGAAAAATACAAAGGGTCATAGTGCTAAACCAGGGTTACTGCCTCTTAATTCTAAATACTGGTGGGGATTCCAGCAGAGGAACCCCCACCAATCAGAAAGAGATGGTATATCATAGTCAATGGCCTATGATTATATTCTCAATGCTGACCAATCATTCTACTAACTCATCTCAACATGGACTTAGTTCATGCTGACAACTGAAAATACACTGAGAATAAGGCTACTTTCACACTAGCGGCACGGACCTCCGGCAGGCTGTTCTGTCGGGTGAACAGTCTGTCGAATCTGTCCTGCCGCTAGTGACCGTGTGCCCCCGAACTGCCGCTCCGTCCCCATTGACTATAATGGGGGCGGGGCGGAGGCACGGCAGCGCACAGCAAGAGGCTGCCGGAATAAATGTCGGACATGTCGTCGTTTTATTCCGCCAGCCTCTCGCCGTGCGCTGCCGTGCCTCCACCGGAACTCTACCCCCGCCCCATTTCAGTAAATGGGGATGGAGCGGAAGTCTGGGGGCACGTGGTCACTAGCGGCAGGACGGATCCGACAGGCTGTTCACCCGACGGAACAGCCTGCCGGAGGTCTGTGCCGCTAGTGTGAAAGTAGCCTATGGCATGATTTAATTGACAGGTTTTGCTCATTCATGTGGTATGTGGACTGCACCTGCATAGCACACTGGCCTATTAAAGTAAATAGTGCAGTTTCCATGTCAGTTGATGGTTTGTGTAGAAAAACCTCTAACCTCAAGACTAATTCAAGTGAAAAGGTCCGGAAAACAATGCACCTGGATGGTATTGATGATATGGATGTCAAAGTACATCTGCATTTTGTGGACAGGAATCAGAACGGCTACCGGCTAACTACAGTGCAGAGCCGAGTACAGGAGACTAGCTTGATTTCCCAAATGTTGGACACAGTCTACACATTCTATCAGGATTAGGCTGGGATGGATATCATAGAAAAAAAAAAAAGTGGGGGGCGGCGGCGGCGGCGGGGCACAGGGAGATGAGCGCTTCCATAGCGCTCATCTGCGTAGTCATCTGTATCACCGTCCTCAGGACAGCGATACAGATGGCTGTGCTGTGGCGGGGCAGGGGAGGGATAGGCGTGTCTTTTCCCTGTTCCTCTGATAGGCTGCCGTCACCACGCCGCCTGAGCAATACAGCGCGTGACACAGGCCGGAAGAGGCCTGCATCACATCGCTGACATGGAGGTAAATATAAGTGTTTTTTTTATTTTTTTATATGTACAATACTTTTACTGGATTATGATGGGGGGGCTCTTGTTACTGGCACATGATGGGGGGCTCTTGTTACTGGCACATTATGGGGAGGCTCTTGTTACTGGTACACGATGGGGGCTCTTGTTACTGGCACATTATGGGGGGGCTCTTGTTACTGGCACATGATGGGGGGGCTCTTGTTACTAGCACATGATGGGGGGCTCTTATTACTGGCACATGATGGGAGGATATTATTACTGGCACATGGGGGGGCCTCTTATTACTGGCACATGATGGCCAGACTCTTATTACTGGCACATGATGGCTGGCACATGATGGGGTGCTCTTGTTACTGGCACATGATTGGGGGGAGTTCTTATTACTGGCACATGATGGGAGGCTCTTATTAATGCCACATTATTGGGGGCTCTTATTACTGGCACATGATGGGGGTGCTCTTGTTACTGGCACATGCTTGGGGGCATCTATGGGGGCACATTTTACTGGCACATTATTGGGGGAACTTATTACTGGCACATTTTTGGGGGCACTTTTTACTGGCACATTATTGGGGGCACTTTTTACTGGCACATTATTGGTGGGCACTATAGGGGCATCTATTGAGGCCACAAAGAATGGGTATTTTATATGGGGGGGCTCTGTACAGTAGCATTTTATACTGGGACACATTATGGTGGGTACTATGGGGAAGGGGTGAAAGGAGTACTATGGGGTCATCTACAGGGGGGCACTAAGAATTATAATGATACATTATGGGGGGCATTTTATACTGGCACATTATGGGTGCACTAAGGGGAAATTAGCTCAACTGGGGGCATTACAAGGGGGTATTTTTTGCACTGTCACATTATAAGGAGAATTATTTCTACTGGGGGGGGGGGGGGCATTATGGTGGGCTTTATTACTCCCCCATGGTATGACCCCCTAGTAGCAGCACCAGCTTCTCCCTGCTCTGCTATCCCTCTGACCCTTCTCCAAATCCTTAGTATGAAATCTTTCTCATTAGGATAAAACACATCAGCTCCACCGAGCCCCAAGTGTTGAAGTGGCGTCCGAGATCCCCAAGGGCCAAGCCAAGTAATTGTTGTAAATGTGAAATATGTTTGTTATACACATATAGCATACACTGTGCCACACAATATACAGTATACCTCTACACTGTGTAGTCTATTCTATAAGCACTATTGTTTTGTGGCGGCAGACAGAAAATAATATGGAAGTGCCCCTCCCGAGACCAGGCTCTGGATCCGCCACTGGGTCAACTGCTATGATTATACTGTTTTATTATTCAGAATAGTCTGTATGGTAGATAGATATCTACTTGTTTCTATTGTATGTTAATAATACAATAAAATACTGGCATATGAAATGTGAATGGCAAATGAAAAGAAAATATAGCCATACTTCAGCTATCTTAAAAATAACAAAGGCATTTAAAGGGCATCTGTCAGCAGATGTGTACCAATGAAACAGGCTGACCTATTCCATGTGCACTTCGCAGCTAAAGGTGTTGGTCCCATGTTCATATGTGCCTGCTCTGCATAAGTCCGGATGCGTTCAGGGTGAGTTCATTGTAACTCGCATCATTTTGCAAGCAAATTCAGTCAGTTTTGTCTGCGATTGTGTTCAGTTTTTTCTGCGCTTTTCACATGCATGATAAAAAACGGAAGATTCACAAACAACATCTCTTAGCAACCATCAGTGAAAAACGCATTGCATCCGCAATTGCTTCCGGATGCAATGCATTTTTCACTGAAGCCCCATTTACTTCTATGGGGCCAGGACTGCATGAAAAAGGCATAATATAGAACATGCTGCGTTTTTCATGCACCGCAGAGCTGATGCGTGAAAAACAACGCTCATGTACACAGACCCGTTGAAATGAATGGGTCAGGATTCAGTGTGGGTGCTTTGCGTTCCCTTCACGCATCACACCCCCACAGAAAACTCGCTCTTGTGAAAGAGGCCTAAATGCTGCAACTGTACGCATAAGCCATACAAACAATGCATTTTTTTCCAATTCCACCCCAATTGCATTTTTTTCCAGCTTCCCACTTCATTGTCTGCAACAGTAAATGGTGTCATTAGAAAGTATAACTTGTCCTGCAAAAAACAACCCCTCATATGGCAATGTAAATAGAAAAGTAAAAAAGTTATGGCTCTGGGAAGGTCGGAAGTAAAAACATAAAACACGGAAAAAGTGTGTTTTTTTACAATGCCTTTATTATGAGCATATTGTAATTACGCTGCTTAACAGCTCCAGCATATATACAGTAGCCATATTTTACTTCCTTAGCATTACAGGCTTATTACTGAAGTCTGCCCAAATGTTACTACCCAAAGCAGCTGGATACTTGATCTGGAAATGAATGATTGTGCTGTAGGTGTTCCCACTCAGAGCCCAAAAGCACTACAAGCAGGAACAAGACAAGCATTCTTCCCTATCAATAGCCTGAAAGTTTGGATAACAAAGCCAAACTCTAACTTCAATTTTCTGGCCTGGCACACTTTATTCCTATAAATTAGCTTGCTAAGTTATGCCTTGCAGGGCTCTTTAGCTTTACAAATATTTAAAGAGACATGCTTTACAGTCTTTATTTCTTCACACTGCTAGAATTTAGTATTTTCCTTACGGATACATTGTGGCTTTTTTTTTTCACACAGCTACAAGCAATTCTTGGCCTATTTATTTTCTGGCACATTTGCTGTGTAATGTGTGAGAACATCATGCTTCATTGATTCAGGTGTACTTGTGCATACTAGCTTATGGTTAATAAGTGGTGTCTTTCTATGAGCAGCATTGTGCTATATCATAGACTCGGACAGATCTGACTGAAGGATGAAGCTACTGTAAATACATAAAAAATGAAGAATGGATGATAGAAGACATTCTGCACAGTGCATTCCAATAGGATGTATACAGTCGAACCCAGAACACATATCTACTTATTTTACAATACATTGGACTCTATTGCACTGATTAATTACCCCTGCATAAGATAGGGGATAACTATTATATCAGTGGGGGTCGTATCGCTGGGACTCCCACTGATCATGAGAATGGAGACTCTTCTACTCTGTGCTGTACTTGGCTATCTCCAGAACTCCCGTAGAGATTGACGGTGCGGCAGTGCGCATGCCTGACCCACTGCTTCATTCCTTACAGGGTATCCCGAGGTTTCTGGAGTGCCTGTTTTCATAATTTCCAGTTGTATGACTCCCCACTGATCTAATAGTAATCCCCTATCCTATGCTTAATGGTATACAATGAAGATATGTCCCCTGTGCATATAATCATCTCCTCCCTTTTTTTTTATTCCAAAGTACAAAAAGAGGAAAATCATATACAGGATTGCGATAGTAATAATGTGGTATATCTTGTAGAATGAGGATGTGGCCTACAATATGCAGGCATAATGAGGAGAAAACTAAAAACAATGAGCAAATAAATAATATTAAGGAGTTAAAAACCATAGCGTACAGTATCTGCCCATTTTCTCGAGGTACAGAGAAAAGACCCAAGACAGCTAAAGGTTGTTGGGATTTGTCAAATTAAATTCCACTAGAGAGGGGGTTATTACAAAGTCAACTTGTAAGGAGGCAGAGTTTATTTATAGGTTGAACACAGTGTCAACTAATGGTCTGAATATTGACCTAGATCTCATTTTATTTTTTTATTAGGAAGGGTTAATATTTTAAAGGGTTTACTGGGTGGATAGAGGAATTGTGAGGGGTTTGCAAAAGTTTTCCAGATGCTGTGTGACCACTGAAAGTATACCCCTGATAAAGCTGCAAAGCGAAACTGGTCGGGTACTGTGATCGGTAGAGATGGCCTTGCGGTTCACCCGGCGGTTATTTCACGACAAATTTTGCATGTTGGGGATTCGCCGAACATGCAAACATATGGTGATGTCCGCCGGCGCCATATTTTTTTCCATTGCGCCGAACTTTGACCCATGACACATCCATCAGGTGGGACAGGACAGCCAATTGAGACATTACAGCACATGGACACACCCTATCAAAGGACCCGATCTGGCAGCCATTTTACATTCTGTGTTTTGCCAGTGTAGGAAGCGGTTGCTTTGTGGCGCAGGGACAGGCTGTTAGGGACACGAAACGCTAGCTAATAGGGCCACAAAAGTCCTTTTAAAGACTGGTATAGGTGTGATATACTGAGGGGGTGTGATATACTTATAATAAACTTTCTAACATAGAAAGTATATTATAGTGCATTTGTATTGTGCAGCAGTTGTGTGCGGTTCTGCTGCGATACCGCAGCTATATAGAGGGACAAACGTTAATGGAACAACTAATTGCCATGGGTGTGCTATACTTGTTGCCCCCAAAAAACTGATTGAGGGGTATGATATACCTATAATATACTTTCTAACATAGAAAGTATATAGTGCATTTGCATTATGCAGCAGTTGTGTGCGGTTCTGCTGTGATGCCGCAGCTATATAGAGGGACAAGCGCTATTGGAACAACAATTTGCAATGGGTATGATATACCTGTTGCCCCACAAAAAACTGATTGAGGGGTGTGATATACCTTCTTCCACAAAATACTGATTAAGGGTTGCGATATATCCGTTGCCCAAAATTAACAGGGTGGTGTGATATAACTGTTGTGGCAAATAAAATAATTGAGGGGTGTGATATACCTGCTTTCACAAAATACTGATTAAGGCGTTAGATATACCTGCTTTCACCAAATATTGATTGAGGGGTGCGATATACCTGTTTCCACAAAATACTGTTCAAAGGGTTCAATATACCTGTTTCCACCAAATATTGATTGAGGCTTGCGATATACCTGCTTCCACAAAATAACGATTAAGGGTTTTGATATACCTGCTTCCACAAAATACTGATTGAGGGCTGCAATATACCTGCTTCCACAAAATACTGATTAAGGGGTTTGATATACCTGTTTCCACCAAATATTGATTGAGGTCTGCAATATACCTTCTTCCACAAAATACTGATTAAAGGGTTTGATATACCAGCTTACACCAAATATTGATTGAGGGGTGCAATATAGCTGCTTCCATAAAATACTGATTAAAGGTTTCAATATACCTGTTTCCACCAAATATTGATTGAAGTCTGCAATATATCTGCTTCCACAAAATACTGATTAAGGGGTTTGATATACCTGCTTCCACAAAATACTTATTGAGGGCTGCAATACACCTGCTTCCACAAAATACTGATTAAGGGGTTTGATATACATGTTTCCACTAAATATTGATTGAGGCCTGCGATATACCTGCTTCCACAAAATACTGATTGAGGGCTGCGATATACCTGCTTCTACAAAATACTGATTAAGGGGTTTGATATTCCTGCTTCCACAAAATACTGATTAAGGTCTGCGATATACCTGCTTCCACAAAATACTGATTGAGGGCTGCGATATACCTGCTTCTACAAAATACTGATTAAGGGGTTTGATATTCCTGCTTCCACAAAATACTGATTAAGGTCTGCGATATACCTGCTTCCACAAAATACTGATTAAGCGGTTTGGTATGAAGCCCTCATCATCCTCTGTATCTGCACCCACCTTACTCTCTGCTGTGTGCACCCCCAAATACACCAACACAACCCCCAAAGCCCCTCCACTAGAGGCAGAGGAATTATTTTCTTATCCATTACCATACCTTACAGATGGACAGCCATTCTTGACATGGTATGAGGAAGAGGAGGTAGCAACGGCTGCCACCCAGCGGTTTGACGACATTATCCAGATCAGCCAAAGGAGGGAGGTCCCTGCTGTTGCTGCCTACTCTGAGATCTCAAATATCAGTGGAGGTGAAGGTGACGATGATGATGTGTCTATGAATGTCAAGTGGGTGTCCACAAAAGAGGAAGAGGAGGGGAGTTCAGATGGAGAGACGGAGGCAAAAAGCAGACTGCAAATGTATCTGGAACGAGCCATCCACCATGCAGGTAATTTCTGGCGCTCCCAGGACGCTGGCACATGGCTCCGAAGTGTGGGCTTTTTTTTAGCGTGTCAGCTGCTGACAATAGTGTTGCCATCTGCAGCCTGTGCTGTAAACGCATAAGTCGCGGTAAGCCCAACACTCACCTAGGGATGACCGCCTTAAGAAGGTACCTGGCCTCCCATCACCGAGCCCAGTGAGAGCAATGCCGTCAGAACCCACAAAGCCACACTCCCGGCACTCCACGTCCTGCCTCTTTTCCTTCTCGTCTCTCCTCCCAGTTGTCCTCCACTCCACCTTCCACCATGCCATTGTTGCATTCATCTGGCAAAAGGCAGACTTCCGTGGCCCAAATGTTCGAGCGTAAAAAGTTTATGATGCCGGATAGCCCTCTTAACTGGCACACCGCAATGGAATGTCCCAGGAAGAAAATATTTATCACACAGGAGCATCGCAGAGCTATATGGCCACATTCAGCGGTAAGTGAATATATCTTTGGCACACAGTGTCGGTGCAAAGATACATCTGACCACAGACATGGTGTCGCAAACACGGTCAGGGAAGGTAAATAACTATTAATGCCCAATAGGTGAACCTTCTGACGGCCGTCAAGCATGTAACTCGTGGCTCCCGTGTGGATTTGGTGTTACCGCTAAGGATTGCATGCAAGCCTGCCTCTTCTTCTCCTCCTCCTACTCCATCCTCCGTCTCCACCATGGCTGACTTCTCCTTTTCCACTGCTACCTCCTCTTCCGCTGAGCCAACCAAGCTCTGCAGAACCTATTCGACATCCCAGGTGAGACACTGCCATGCTGTGCTGCGGCTGTTGTGCCTGGAAGCCAAGAGCCACACCGGTCCTGCACTGCTTTCAGCTCTGCGGTCAAAAACAGATCAGTGGCTAACCCCGCTCAATTTGACAGTTGGTAAAGTGGTGTGCGACAACGGTGCTAATCTGCTGACCGCACTGAAACAGGGCAAAATGACATGTGCTGTGCATGGCACACGTCCTAAACATAGTCGTGCAGCGATTCATTGCCAAATACCCCGGGGTCCAGGACATCTTACGGCAGGGCAGAAAAATCTCTGGCCATTTTAGAAGATCTTACACGGCCATTGCTCGCCTTGTGACAGTCCGACACTCTGGAATTCCACCTTATATATGCTTGATAGGCTGCTCCAGCAGCAATGTGCCGTTAAAGACTACCTGTACGAACTCTGAAGCAGGACAGGTTCTCGGGAGCTTGGTTTCTTTTCACAGCGCCAGTGGCTGCTCATGCACAACACATGCAGACTTCTGTGGCCATTTGGTGAGGTCACCAAACTGGTCAGTCACAGCCTGGGCGCCATCAGTGACATTGTACCTTGCGCCTTCTTTCTGGAGCGTTTTTTGTGTCATGTCATTGATCAAGCATCGAGTAGCAGGAGCAGGAAGATGAGGAAGTCGCAATGCCAAATGAATTCCCGGGGGGGATACTTCATATGAGACATGTCAGCAGGACTCTGAAGAGGAGTCAGAGGAGGATGGTGGCTGGGGGGACAAAGAGCAAGAAGAGCAGGCTTTGAGGGGGACTTTAAACTTTTTGGGGATCACTGCTGCTGTCCGTGGCTCGGGGAAGGAGACCGAGGACGACATTCTCCTGGGCAATGAGCAGGAGCCAGGGCGCTCCACTACTTCCAATTTAGTGCAAATGAGGGCCTTCATGCTCCAGTGTTTGAAGAGGGACCCCCATATAAAAAGTATAAACGGCAAGGACCATTAATGGGTGGCAACATACTTAGACCCCCGGTACAAACACAAAATGGCGGACATGTTATCAGCATTGCAGAGGGCTGACAGAATGCAGCATTTCCAGGCCTTGCTGCGAGAGATGCTGAATTATGCTATTGCAGGCACTAGCAGAGGAATTTCCACCCACAGCGAAACAGGTGCGGGTACAAATCCTACCGTGCCTGCAAGAAGAGGGTGCTTTGAAGATGTGTTGGTCACTTCGGATATGAGATCATTCTTGCAATCAACCCATTGACAGCCGCCCTCCGGATCCAGCCTCAGGGAACGCCTAGACTGACAGGTGTCCAACTACATCGGGTTAACGGCAGATGTGGACGCTCTGAGAAGTGAGGAAACTCCTGGACTATTGGGTGTGCAGACTTGACCTGCAAGAGGCCTTAGACAGACTTGAGGGCATGTTTTGGAAAAAAACGATACCAACTCCAAGCTTGCACATAAAATTTGATTTGGCTGCTTTGCCGAATTTCACAAAGACATTTAAATCTTGATGAATTACTTTGTCACAAAGCGCATTCCTTTGTATGTAGCAGGTGCAATGACAGGGAATGGCGATTGTGCCCCTCCCCCACATCACTGATCCATTCATTACTAAACACGCCATCTGAGATTAAAATTAAGGACTTTCAGGGGCTAATGCAGTTTAAAAAACTAAACATGCTCATCTTATTAATTCGATCGCGGAGAGGCTGTCGCGGCCATCTTGATTGAAGACAAAATCTCACGCAGTGACGTGATGACATCATCATTCTGGCTGGGTGTGCTGATGCACATGTCACCCTTTGCAAGATTTATTTATGTGTTTTCTGCAATCAAGGTGGCTGTAATGGCCTTTTTGCGCAAAAATGCACAAGGAGAGTATGTTTCTTTTCTGCCATTTCAGGAAAATTAGATTCGTTACCACAAAGCACAAGGTAATTCAACTTCGCGGTGAATAAAATTTTTCCAGAAATTTGGATCTAAGTCGACTTTGAATACTTTGATTTGTTCAACACTACTCATAGTATAAGGCCCTATGGTGAATTATGTTGCTGCATCTTTCCTTCACCACTTTTTAAAACAACATCACTGATATAAACCCATTTAACAATCCAAATACATACTTACAGATTTAACGCAGGCAAAATATTCTGGCGCAAAATGAACCTTGATAGATCTGCCAAAATGTATCCAGGAAAGACCACATGGTTAGATTCAAAAGCATCCAAAGTGTTAATGTAATTTTTGCTAGTCATTACTGAGCCTTTACTAGTCTTTATTAGGGCTCATGCACACGAACGTATTTTCTTTCCGAGTCCATTCCGTTTTTTTTGTTTTTGCAGACTGCATGCTGAATCATTCATTTCAATGGGCTTGCAAAAAAAAACAGAAGTTACTCCGTGTGCATTCTGTTTCCGTATGTCCATATGTCCATTCCGCTAAAAAATATTGCAACTCAGACAAGGATAGGACTGTTCTATTAGGGGCCGGCTGTTCCAAAATACGGAATGCACACGGACGTCATCCGTATTTTTTGTGGTATAGGATGAATGTGTATTTTACAGTAAATTTCCTACAACAGCAGAATTAGAGGGGCCTGGACTTTTAGCATTTCCAGATTGCTTAATTGCTGATCTTCACAAAAACTGAAAATCAAACATTCATATGTTAAAACAATGTGGTCTGTTTTTATTAATCTATACCACAGACACTGTTTGACCTTTTGATCAGTGAGTAATCAGGGGAACAATTACTAAAATTAGATTACATTTTGGGCCATTTGTATTTTCAGACCATCATTCACCATATGAAAAAGCATTTCCCCAGTATTTTTTGTTTGGTAGATGCTAAAATGCAAATGATCTGTAGGTGATTCAGATTTCATGAGCAAAAAATAAAATGGCAATTCTAAGAGGTCTATTACTCTGCCCTCGAATTATACATTACATACTGCAGAAAAGAATACAGTTCCACAATATTAAGAGACAATAGAAATGATAGAAAAGAGGTTAAGAATAGCAATTACCTGAACATAGTAATTCAACTTTTACAGAAGAGATATAAGAATATTCAACATAAATGAAATGAGAGCCAATAAAACTGCAGTTTGTGAATACTGTTCTCTTAGCTGGGACTGGATACCCAGCATCACTGTGCACTTGTAAGCCAGTTTCCATATACCAATTAGTAAGTCGCCCTATTCTTATCATGTTTTGTGATAACTCACTGTACTAACTTATTCTGCAATATGCATACTTTTTTTTTTTATATTAAGCCCTCTTATCCTTAAAGAAAATTCCGACTTTTTATTGCAATCTTTTTTTAAAATATGCCCCCGTCCTGCCTACGGTGCCCAATGAACTGAACATTGCTGCAAAGTTCAAGCCAGTACATGGCGCCCCCCCCCCCCCCCCCCCGTCTGAGTAACATACTGCACCTGCGTTAAGTTACAGTAAGTCGGTGAATAAACCAAATAGTAAATAGTGTATCTAAGGGAGCCTAGAACCATTAAACCCTGTTCATTAAAAAATAACTTTTATTAGTATATCAAAAATAATGAAGACCCCCTGAAGTAATCTTGTAACACATATACATAAAGTAGAAAAAAAGGGTATAAATACAGGATATACAAAGATGGGACAAGATTTGTCCTTCTTACTCTTACTCACTTTTCAGATGAAAGATCAATCCAAGTGATGATGATCTAATGTCGATAAATCTGGGACATCCAGTACTTTCCTTAAGATGTCCCTGTAACTCACCCTGCCTAAAGGCAGAGCACCTGTCGACTTTCAGTGGCTAAGCTTTTTCTGGAACCTATATTTGCTCTAATAGAATATCACAGATGTCTCAAAATGAAGTTTTCCCAACACATGGTTGGTTTGTCAGAAAACAAATAATGATGTGGGCAACCAAGATTTCTATTGCCGTGTTTAAATAAAAACACCCTAAGATGAGGGGTGCAAAAATTGTGTTACAACACCCTAGGGTAACGGGTGCATAGGATGCTAAGCCTGGATGTGGGCTGTATAGGTATAATACATTGTGATATTATAGAATAGGTCTTTAGCATCTGATAGGTGGGACCCCGACACCTGGGGCCCCCACCGATCAGCTGTTAAAAGAGGGTTTGGAACTCTGGCGAGAACTGCAGCCTCCTAACAGCATACCAAGCACAGCACACTACATTATATAGCAGCTGCACTTGGCAATGCAGTCCAGGCCCATGCTCTTGAACGGAATTATGACACACTACAAGATCAAAATAGTCTTCTATAGACATAGTCAGGGCACCAGGTTTCTGAGATAACATCAATTTAGAGACCATAAAACTTTCACACCCCTTATCTGTAAGATAATTAAGGATTCATTCTCAAGATCTTTAATATGTTGTTCTGTTGTTTTTTTTTGTTTTGTTTTTTTTCAAATGTCCTTTCTTTCCCCCCATGCCTCTGTTCTTATTGTGTATATATATTGCTGTTTCTTCATATATTCTTGTAGTACGCCTGATGAAGAGACTGGTGATGTCTCGAAAGCTCGCTATGTAACATCATTACTTCTATTTTTGTTAGCCATTAAAAGGTATCAAACCTGCAATACTCTTATTTTGTTTCTCTTAATGAGAGCTCTAAACTACTTGAACGGAATGGAATGTGACCAATGAACGTGATGTCACTGACTTAGGATGAGGCCACAGTGCTCACTAGAACATAGTGGCCCCTTTAAAGAGCAGGGTGTCAGCAGTCAAACCCCCACAAAACAGATATTGATGATCTATAATTCATCAATATTTTTCTCCCAGAAGACTCCTTTAATCTAAATGCAACCAATTCCCCTTTAAAGGGCAAAACTATGTTTTTACCTTCCACAAAGTTTATGTATAAAAATCTTTCTCTTTTAAACGTCGCCTTGAACTTTCTTTTAATACATTGGCTTTCCAGCATACAGAGCATTTCACCGGGATGTATTGTTACTTATGTCTACGTGCTGTAACAGGAGCTGTGTATATACAAGTTCTAAATGCTACAGAATGTCATCTAGACTGGAGAGAAGGTACAATGTTACATTAAAGAATACCACTTTTATTTTCCGCCTTAAATCATATTCCGAGACCTGTGCTTTAAATTCAGTCATTTGGTATTGGATGGTGTGTAGGTTTCAATTCTCAAGATAGCAATGAATCTGTAACACATCCAAGGACTGGGATCAGTTTCAAAGTACAAGGATATCATCAAGAGAATCCCCGACATGATTTATCTGTTAATCAAAACAGTGCTGTAGGACAGAAGATCTGTTGCATTTTACTATCTAGCTCTTTGATGAACTATGAAAATTCTGTTACCACTATCCAAAAAATATACAGCACTTTCAAAGTTATCACACAGTATTGGCTTCTGCTACCTGCATGAAGTTATGAATTACTCATTTATATCCAAACACTCCATCACATTTAAGACTTGATTTCAAGTTCTTGAATGTTTTCACCAGAGCTTGGTACATTTATTATGAGGCATGCTGCTGTGAAGTAGCCAGGACTGGCTTCTGGCTTGATAAGTACAATTTTCTTTCAAACATAGTCACCCTTCCATGTCAGATTTGCTTTCTATAGAAGTTTTAGTTCCTGGTTCAGAATAAAGCAGAGTAAAATCAGAAGAACAGATAATCTGATAGCAACACCTATCTTTAAACACTGTGTCCTTGCGATATAGCAGGTGTCATTTACTACTAACCTCTTCCTTACTGCCGGAGGAAAGGCTGGTAGTTGGTTCTATTATATTATATCAACATTTGATTTAACCAGTTATAAGATGAGAAATAACTGACCTATGACAACGCACGGTAAAGTAACCTAAGTGTCTATTCAATGAGTGCCCTAATGTCTTTAAGGTTGCAGATCTCTGCTTGCAGTTCTTGAATCAAGAAAATAATGTCAATCTACAGTCCCATACAAATTAGTGTATAGTGTGATGAACCCACCTAGAACAAGAGATCCTAACTCTTCCCGACAGATGATGCTGGAGGAGAGAAGGATTGGGGAGCTGAATTTTTTCCTCCCAATCTATTTTTTACCAGGAGATAAGTGTATGTGGTATTGGCTCACTCCTCTCCCCCCACTGGAGGGGCTTGGCTAACCCGAACGTGCATGTGAATGGGGAAATCAGGATAGAGACTGAAGAGATAAGCCATCAACCGACAGCTGTTGATTGTGTATAGCCAGCTTTATAACTAGCTGTATACCTATGTGACAATTGCATAAACACAGCAGAGGTTTTCATACGCTTTAATGCAACCACATCAACATAAATATAGGCACAGACATTAGCATATTGTTAAAGGGAATTTGTCCGCAGTTCCTACAATGCTAAACTGTTGACTGCAATAACTAGAGGTTGGGTAGAGCAGTACAAACAGACCTTTTGTGAAACTTTTACTATCAGGAGTAGTGAGAATAAGAAGTTTTATTTGGCTAGATTCTAATACTTAGGTTCAATTGAGATGGAGATTCACAGTGAAATGCTCTCTGCCTTAAGCGACTTCATAGCGCAACCCTTTTCTGTGAGTGACAGCTGTGGTGGTCTAATGCTTAGATGCTACAGCTCTCACTCAAAGCAAGGTGGAGGGGTTACAAAGTAGCTAAATGAATTGCACAGTTAACTGTGAACCTCTGCCTCAACTTCACCTGAGGATCAGAAACCGGTAGAGTAAAAACTTCATACTGCATTTGATGATAAAGCCTTACCAAGTCCGTACCTAGTGCTGTCAGCAGTTTAGCATGGTCAAAACTGCTGACAGACTACCTTCAATAATTAGGTTCCCTATAATCAATTACAAAGTTTTTCTAGTGTAAACCAAGTCTACCAGTTAATTGCCCTATATTACATATCATCTTTGGGATCCTTGATAAAGGGATTTGTAGAGAAAGTATTTAATTTGTCAACTGTACATGGTGTCATATAACCCAATTATAACCTATCCATTTTTATAATTAATAGATTAGACACATCTTTCTTTCTTCACTGCCACTTAGACTGTGATTTACATATTGGGTCTGCTTACTATATTTATTTCAGGGTGTGTTTAAAAAAATGCATGTATTTCTCTTTCAGGCCAGTGAAAAAGTTGTTTTTCATTCTTTTCCATAAAATTGTTGTTAACTAAGACTACTGTACCATGAAATGGCTAACAGAGGTAGATCGGTGCAAGGGAGTAACAATAGCAATTTACACATAATCTACTCACTGTACACACATACACACAGTCTAAAAAGGATTAATAGCAATGCTCTTGGCATGACTGGCCCATGTACAGCCTGCTGTAGCCATTTATTGAAACAAGAATATCTTGACAGGCACCGATATTAAAAGAGACCAAATGGACTAAATCCTGACCATTTGTGACCTCCTGTCCTAAAGAATATTATTACTTTGAATTTAACTGAGCACCTATTTAGAACCCACCACCCAGGCTGGGATCTTTCAATGACCAGCAAGTTGAATTGCATATTGATTTGCATCTGCAACTGCTGACCTTGTATATCTTTCTGCTGTGTAACCTCTTCCTCCCCTTCTACTTTATTTTATACATTAAAATTAAGTTATTGAAAGACAGATTTACCACCAAAAGGTATTCAAATTTTCATAAATTTGTTCGACTCTTCCTTTAATTCACACAAATTTTGAAAATCTCTTCCAATTTTTCATTTTTTCATTAACTGTATGTGATCCAAAGACAATGCTAAGAAAACGCAAAAATTAAAATTAAAATACAAAACCCAATGACTAATTCATATTTTTCTTGTCCATTACACAATCAATAATCCTTTATGAATTAAATGTATTCTATGGGTGAAGGTCATTTTCTGCCATCAATAGAAATGTCGGGGAACATGGACATCTCTGGAATAGCATCTTGTGATGAAAAAAATCATTTGAGGTAATTTTATGAATTATTTATAATGGTAAATCTCCCTGTAGCCTGAATTTCGCTCACCTTGGGCAAAAATTAGGTTTGCTGCTCTAGCTACATGTCTAAGTACCCTGGGAAGGCAAATTGCATTGTGTCCGCATATGTGAGGCTGGAATATATTATGACAATGCATTGCATGACTTGGATTGGGGCTAGAATGTAATTTCCTGCCTTTTATCTCCTAAACACTATCTATATATCTCTCTAATTTTAAATTAATGCCTTAGGGTTATCATGAAGCCCGTATTTTAAATATCTGAAGAACAAGACATTGACACTGCCAAGAAAAGCAATCAGGAACTGGCTGATCTGTCTGAGAAGCTTAATGCCGACATTTCCTTTATATTGTGTACCATTATTTCATGGCGGCAGAATTATAATAATGAGATCACATCCAAGCTCATTAGGAGGATACTTCTGGATAGATGGGTCAAATCAGCTTGACAGAAAAGTGCCACTAGTGCCCTAACAATAATTCAGTTAAGAGGATGGCACACACACCAAGAGAAATCAGGAAAGATTTAAGTGGCCTAATTACTATCACAATAATATATCACTTTTATATTACAAGATAATTAACAAATGCCATGCATTATCTATAATTACCATGATAAAATGAGGAATAGTGGCACAACGGTAAAGGCTCTGACTCCACATTACAATCTTCTTGTTTAGATTAGATCAAACAACTTCACAAATAATAGAATCAGAAGTAACAAAATAAGGGAATTAAAGTAGAAAAATAATAATACATTTCATAAAACGTTTAGCCACTGACCAGCTGAGTGGTCTTATTTTCATGTTAAAAAGGACCAGGAAGTACAGAGAGAAGGGGAATCTGGGAAGCACTGGATAGAGAGTGGTTGAGGATCTTTGATTTATTTATTTATTCATTTTTAATTTATTATTTTTTTAGAGGCATTCTGGCTTTTATTTTTATTTTTTATTGATTGGACAATAAAACTAAAAATGTTGGATGAGTCTTAAGTAAATTGTATAGGCCCTTTAATTAATGATTGGGTGAATGAACATTCCCAATCAATCATTCTTCTATGTAAACAGTGACCAGCCAACAAATGGGAATATGTCCATTTACCACTTATTGCACGTTTTACGTGGGCATAAAATCACTGCTTGGTGGCGGCACAGCTCCCTGTGTAAACAGGTGATATGCTGGATAAAAATAAATAATGCTAGTTATATGGGGGGCAAAAAATCATATTAGCAATTGTACATTCCCATACAAACTAAGCTGCAAGACTGCCGTATTTAAACGGAAAAACTGCCTGCATTTATAATCAAAACTCACCCACCTTGTCTTGTCCAATTGTACACAAATTATTTCTGTTTCGGACGAGAATGGGATATAGTATGTAATAAAATAATGACATTTCATTACAGACCTAGATAATATGAAATTGCCTTCATCAGTTCATCAGACTATGATGAAGAAACAAATTATAAGTTAATGGGGTCCATCAGGGACGACTGGACCAGGTAGTATAAAACAGATCTAAACATAACCTTGTTCATAGCCTTCCATGGTTCATATGCTCGGCCAATTCACCATGTGTTCCCTATATAAAGCTTGGAGAACAAAAAATTATAATATATAACACTCTAATACCTATTTCACTTAAGTGGTAATCTGGTTTTAAGACGTTATCACTAGAGTTGAGCGAACACCTGGATGTTCGGGTTCGAGAAGTTCGGCCGAACATCCCGGAAATGTTCGGGTTCGGGATCCGAACCCGATCCGAACTTCGACCCGAACCCGAACCCCATTGAAGTCAATGGGGACCCGAACTTTTCGGCACTAAAAAGGCTGTAAAACAGCCCAGGAAAGAGCTAGAGGGCTGCAAAAGGCAGCAACATGTAGGTAAATCCCCTGCAAACAAATGTGGATAGGGAAATGAATTGAAATAAAAATTTAATAAATAAAAATTAACCAACCCAGCACCCAGGCAGAGGAGGGAGGTCCCGTAACAGAGAATCTGTCTTCATGTCAGCAGAGAATCAGTCTGCATGTCATAGCAGAGAATGAGGCTTCACGTCAGCCACCACTGCAACAGTCCATTGGCATATATTTAGGCCCAGCACACACACAGGCAGAGGAGAGAGGTCCCGTAACAGAGAATCTGTCTTCATGTCAGCAGAGAATCAGTCTGCATGTCATAGCAGAGAATGAGGCTTCACGTCAGCCACCACTGCAACAGTCCATTGGCATATATTTAGGCCCAGCACACACACAGGCAGAGGAGAGAGGTCCCGTAACAGAGAATCTGGCTTCATGTCAGCAGAGAATCAGTCTGCATGTCATAGCAGAGAATGAGGCTTCACGTCAGCCACCACTGCAACAGTCCATTGGCATATATTTAGGCCCAGCACACACACAGGCAGAGGAGAGAGGTCCCGTAACAGAGAATCTGTCTTCATGTCAGCAGAGAATTAGTCTGCATGTCATAGCAGAGAATGAGGCTTCACGTCAGCCACCACTGCAACAGTCCATTGGCATATATTTAGGCCCAGCACACACACAGGCAGAGGAGAGAGGTCCCGTAACAGAGAATCTGTCTTCATGTCAGCAGAGAATCAGTCTGCATGTCATAGCAGAGAATGAGGCTTCACGTCAGCCACCACTGCAACAGTCCATTGGCATATATTTAGGCCCAGCACACACACAGGCAGAGGAGAGAGGTCCCGTAACAGAGAATCTGGCTTCATGTCAGCAGAGAATCAGTCTGCATGTCATAGCAGAGAATGAGGCTTCACGTCAGCCACCACTGCAACAGTCCATTGGCATATATTTAGGCCCAGCACACACAGGCAGAGGAGAGAGGTCCCGTAACAGACAATCTGGCTTCATGTCAGCAGAGAATCAGTCTGCATGTCATAGCAGAGAATGAGGCTTCACGTCAGCCACCACTGCAACAGTCCATTGGCATATATTTAGGCCCAGCACACAGGCAGAGGAGAGAGGTCCCGTAACAGAGAATCTGTCTTCATGTCAGCAGAGAATTAGTCTGCATGTCATAGCAGAGAATGAGGCTTCACGTCAGCCACCACTGCAACAGTCCATTGGCATATATTTAGGCCCAGCACACAGGCAGAGGAGAGAGGTCCCGTAACAGACAATCTGGCTTCATGTCAGCAGAGAATCATTCTGCATGTCATAGCAGAGAATCAGGCTTCACGTCACCCAACATTGGAACAGTCCATTGGCATATATTTAGGCCCCGGCACCCAGACACAGGAGAGGTTCATTCAACTTTGGGTAGCCTCGCAATATAATGGTAAAATGAAAATAAAAATAGGATTGAATGAGGAAGTGCCCTGGAGTCCAATAATATATGGTTAAGGGGAGGTAGTTAATGTCTAATCTGGACAAGGGACGGACAGATCCTGTGGGATCCATGCCTGGTTCATTTTTATGAACGTCAGCTTGTCCACATTGGCTGTAGACAGGCGGCTGCGTTTGTCTGTAATGACGCCCCCTGCCGTGCTGAATACACGTTCAGACAAAACGCTGGCCGCCGGGCAGGCCAGCACCTCCAAGGCATAAAAGGCTAGCTCTGGCCACGTGGACAATTTAGAGACCCAGAAGTTGAATGGGGCCGAACCATCAGTCAGTACGTGGAGGGGTGTGCACACGTACTGTTCCACCATGTTAGTGAAATGTTGCCTCCTGCTAACACGTTGCGTATCAGGTGGTGGTGCAGTTAGCTGTGGCGTGTTGACAAAAGTTTTCCACATCTCTGCCATGCTAACCCTGCCCTCAAAGGAGCTGGCATTGACACAGCTGCCTTGGCGACCTCTTGCTCCTCCTCTGCCTTGGCCTTGGGCTTCCACTTGTTCCCCTGTGACATTTGGGAATGCTCTCAGTAGCGCGTCTACCAACGTGCGCTTGTACTCGCGCATCTTCCTATCACGCTCCAGTGCAGGAAGTAAGGTGGGCACATTGTCTTTGTAGCGTGGATCCAGCAGGGTGGCAACCCAGTAGTCCGCACAGGTTAAAATGTGGGCAACTCTGCTGTCGTTGCGCAGGCACTGCAGCATGTAGTCGCTCATGTGTGCCAGGCTGCCCAGGGGTAAGGACAAGCTGTCCTCTGTGGGAGGCGTATCGTCATCGTCCTGCCTTTCCCCCCAGCCACGCACCAGTGATGGACCCGAGCTGCGTTGGGTGCCACCCCGCTGTGACCATGCTTCATCCTCATCCTCCTCCACCTCCTCCTCATCCTCGTCCTCCTCGTCCTCCAGTAGTGGGCCCTGTCTGGCCACATTTGTACCTGGCCTCTGCTGTTGCCAAAAACCTCCCTCTGAGTCACTTCGAAGAGACTGGCCTGAAAGTGCTAAAAATGACCCCTCTTCCTCCTCCTCCTCCTCCTCCTCCTCCTGGGCCACCTCCTCTTGCATCATCGCCCTAAGTGTTTTCTCAAGGAGACATAGAAGTGGTATTGTAACGCTGATAACGGCGTCATCGCCACTGGCCATGTTGGTGGAGTACTCGAAACAGCGCAACAGGGCACACAGGTCTCGCATGGAGGCCCAGTCATTGGTGGTGAAGTGGTGCTGTTCTGTAGTGCGACTGACCCGTGCGTGCTGCAGCTGAAACTCCACTATGGCCTGCTGCTGCTCGCACAGTCTGTCCAGCATGTGCAAGGTGGAGTTCCACCTGGTGGGCACGTCGCATATGAGGCGGTGAGCGGGAAGGCCGAAGTTACGCTGTAGCGCAGACAGGCGAGCAGCAGCAGGATGTGAACGCCGGAAGCGCGAACAGACGGCCCGCACTTTATGCAGCAGCTCTGACATGTCGGGGTAGTTGTGAATGAACTTCTGCACCACCAAATTCAGCACATGCGCCAAGCAAGGGATGTGCGTCAAATTGGCTAGTCCCAGAGCTGCAACGAGATTTCGCCCATTATCGCACACCACCAGGCCGGGCTTGAGGCTCACCGGCAGCAACCACTCGTCGGTCTGTTGTTCTATACCCCGCCACAACTCCTGTGCGGTGTGGGGCCTGTCCCCCAAACATATGAGTTTCAGAATGGCCTGCTGACGTTTACCCCGGGCTGTGCTGAAGTTGGTGGTGAAGGTGTGTGGCTGACTGGATGAGCAGGTGGAAGAAGAGGAGGAGGAAGCCGAGAAGGAGGAGGTGGCAACAGGAGGCAAAGAATGTTGCCCTGCGATCCTTGGCGGCGGAAGGACGTGCGCCAAACAGCTCTCCGCCTGGGGCCCAGCTGCCACTACTTTTACCCAGTGTGCAGTTAGGGAGATATAGCGTCCCTGGCCGTGCTTACTGGTCCACGTATCTGTGGTTAGGTGGACCTTGCCACAGATGGCGTTGCGCAGTGCACACTTGATTTTATCGGATACTTGGTTGTGCAGGGAAGGCACGGCTCTCTTGGAGAAGTAGTGGCGGCTGGGAACAACATACTGTGGGACAGCAAGCGACATGAGCTGTTTGAAGCTGTCTGTGTCCACCAGCCTAAATGACAGCATTTCATAGGCCAGTAGTTTAGAAATGCTGGCATTCAGGGCCAGGGATCGAGGGTGGCTAGGTGGGAATTTACGCTTTCTCTCAAATGTTTGTGAGATGGAGAGCTGAACGCTGCCGTGTGACATGGTTGAGACGCTTGGTGACTGAGGTGGTGGTGGTGGTGTTGGTGGTACATCCCCTGTTTGCTGGGCGGCAGGTGCCAACGTTCCTCCAGAGGCGGAGGAAGAGGCCGAGGCGGCAGCAGCAGAAGAGGCCGAGGCGGCAGCAGCAGAAGAGGTAGCAGGGGGAGCCTGAGTGACTTCCTTGGTTTTAAGGTGTTTACTCCACTGCAGTTCATGCTTTGCATGCAGGTGCCTGGTCATGCAGGTTGTGCTCAGGTTCAGAACGTTAATGCCTCGCTTAAGGCTCTGATGGCACAGCGTGCAAACCACTCGGGTCTTGTCGTCAGCACATTGTTTGAAGAAGTGCCATGCCAGGGAACTCCTTGAAGCTGCCTTTGGGGTGCTCGGTCCCAGATGGCGGCGGGCAGTAGCAGGCGGAGTCTCTTGGCGGCGGGTGTTCTGCTTTTGCCCACTGCTCCCTCTTTTGCTACGCTGTTGGCTCGGTCTCACCACTGCCTCTTCCTCCGAACTGTGAAAGTCAGTGGCACGACCTTCATTCCATGTGGGGTCTAGGACCTCATCATCCCCTGCATCGTCTTCCACCCAGTCTTGATCCCTGACCTCCTGTTCAGTCTGCACACTGCAGAAAGACGCAGCAGTTGGCACCTGTGTTTCGTCATCATCAGAGACATGCTGAGGTGGTATTCCCATGTTCTCATCATCAGGAAACATAAGTGGTTGTGCGTCAGTGCATTCTATATCTTTCACCGCTGGGGAAGGGCTAGGTGGATGCCCTTGGGAAACCCTGCCAGCGGAGTCTTCAAACAGCATAAGAGACTGCTGCATAACTTGAGGCTGAGACAGTTTCCCTGGTATGCATGGGGGTGATGTGACAGACTGATGGGGTTGGTTTTCAGGCGCCATCTGTGCGCTTTCTGCAGAAGACTGGGTGGGAGATAATGTGAACGTGCTGGATCCACTGTCGGCCACCCAATTGACTAATGCCTGTACCTGCTCAGGCCTTACCATCCTTAGAACGGCATTAGGCCCCACCATATATCGCTGTAAATTCTGGCGGCTACTGGGACCTGAGGTAGTTGGTACACTAGGACGTGTGGATGTGGCAGAACGGCCACGTCCTCTCCCAGCACCAGAGGGTCCACTAACACCACCACGACCATGTCCACGTCCGCGTCCCTTACTAGATGTTTTTCTCATTGTTATGGTTCACCACAACAACAAAAATATTATTTGGCCCAATGTATTGTATTCAAATTCAGCGGGATATAAATTTGAGGCCTAGTATTTAGGCGCTGGGTGACCGGTATGGATTTACTAACCGACATAGACTTGGAAATGCACAGTAGCGTGTGTGTGAAGTTATTCTGAATGACCCTATGTGCACCTTGAATATTATATACCCTTTTAGGGATAGATTTCAAATAGCTCTGATATAGCAGAAACCACTAAATTATGAAATTGCTAAATTGGGAATTGTATTTCAACCCAGAACAAAAAATGTGCTTTGACGGACACTAAATAACTTTCCCAGCCACAACAGGACAGCGGTAACGAGAGATTTAGCAGGATATAAATTTGAGGCCTAGTATTTAGGCGCTGGGTGACAGGTATGGGTTTAGTGACAGAATTAGACTTGGAAATACACAGTAGCGGGTGTGTGTGAAGTTATTCTGAATGACCCAATGTGCACCTTGAATATTATATACCCTTTTAGGGATAGATTTCAAATAGCTCTGATATAGCAGAAACCACTAAATTATGAAATTGCTAAATTGGGAATTGTATTTCAACCCAGAACAAAAAATGTGCTTTGACGGACACTAAATAACTTTCCCAGCCACAACAGGACAGCGGTAACGAGAGATTTAGCGGGATATAAATTTGAGGCCTAGTATTTAGGCGCTGGGTGACAGGTATGGGTTTAGTGACAGAATTAGACTTGCAAATGCACAGTAGCGGGTGTGTGTGAAGTTATTCTGAATGACCCTATGTGCACCTTGAATATTATATACCCTTTTAGGGATAGATTTCAAATAGCTCTGATATAGCAGAAACCACTAAATTATGAAATTGCTAAATTGGGAATTGTATTTCAACCCAGAACAAAAAATGTGCTTTGACGGACACTAAATAACTTTCCCAGCCACAACAGGACAGCGGTAACGAGAGATTTAGCAGGATATAAATTTGAGGCCTAGTATTTAGGCGCTGGGTGACAGGTATGGGTTTAGTGACAGAATTAGACTTGGAAATACACAGTAGCGGGTGTGTGTGAAGTTATTCTGAATGACCCAATGTGCACCTTGAATATTATATACCCTTTTAGGGATAGATTTCAAATAGCTCTGATATAGCAGAAACCACTAAATTATGAAATTGCTAAATTGGGAATTGTATTTCAACCCAGAACAAAAAATGTGCTTTGACGGACACTAAATAACTTTCCCAGCCACAACAGGACAGCGGTAACGAGAGATTTAGCAGGATATAAATTTGAGGCCTAGTATTTAGGCGCTGGGTGACAGGTATGGGTTTAGTGACAGAATTAGACTTGGAAATACACAGTAGCGGGTGTGTGTGAAGTTATTCTGAATGACCCAATGTGCACCTTGAATATTATATACCCTTTTAGGGATAGATTTCAAATAGCTCTGATATAGCAGAAACCACTAAATTATGAAATTGCTAAATTGGGAATTGTATTTCAACCCAGAACAAAAAATGTGCTTTGACGGACACTAAATAACTTTCCCAGCCACAACAGGACAGCGGTAACGAGAGATTTAGCAGGATATAAATTTGAGGCCTAGTATTTAGGCGCTGGGTGACAGGTATGGGTTTAGTGAAAGAATTAGACTTGGAAATACACAGTAGCGGGTGTGTGTGAAGTTATTCTGAATGACCCAATGTGCACCTTGAATATTATATACCCTTTTAGGGATAGATTTCAAATAGCTCTGATATAGCAGGAACCACTAAATTATGAAATTGCTAAATTGGGAATTGTACTTCAACCCTGAACAAAAAATGTGCTTTGACGGACACTAAATAACTTTCCCAGCCACAACAGGACAGCGGTAACGAGAGATTTAGCGGGATATAAATTTGAGGCCTAGTATTTAGGCGCTGGGTGACCGGTATGGATTTAGTGACAGAATTAGACTGGGATATGGCCAAAAAATAACCACACTATTGCTGGTTAAATGCACTTGGTGACGGGCGCAGCTTGCCCCTGATGTAGTATATGGCCAAAAAATGAACAGACTATTGCTGGTTAAATGCACTTGGTGTCACAGCTTGACCAACCACACTACTGAGGGTTAAATGCACTTGGTGACGGGCGCAGCTTGCCCCTGATGTAGTATATGGCCAAAAAATGAACAGACTATTGCTGGTTAAATGCACTTGGTGTGACAGCTTCACCCTGATGTAGGCTTTAGCCAAAAAACAACCACACCATTGAGGGTTAAATGCACTTGGTGACAGGCGCAGCTTGCCCCTGATTTAGTATATGGCCAAAAAATGAACAGACTATTGCTGGTTAAATGCACTTGGTGTGACAGCTTCACCCTGATGTAGGCTTTAGCCAAAAAACAACCACACCATTGAGGGTTAAATGCACTTGGTGACAGGCGCAGCTTGCCCCTGATTTAGTATATGGCCAAAAAAATGAACAGACTATTGCTGGTTAAATGCACTTGGTGTGACAGCTTCACCCTGATGTAGGCTTTAGCCAAAAAACAACCACACCATTGAGGGTTAAATGCACTTGGTCGCAGCTTGGATGCACTTGGTCGCAGCACCGCACAAGACACAAAATGGCCGCCGATCACCCCAGAAAAAAGTGACTGACAAACGGTCTGGGCAGCCTAAAAACAGTGAGTGAGCATTTGAATTTCAGCAGCTCAATGATGCACAGCTGCAGATCGATCGATTAATCAAGTGAAGTCCTTTGGAGGAGTTAATCTGCCTAATCTCGCCCTACTGTCGCATCCGCAACCTCTCCCTACGCTAATCAGAGCAGAGTGACGGGCGGCGCTATGTGACTCCAGCTTAAATAGAGGCTGGGTCACATGGTGCTCTGGCCAATCACAGCCATGCCAATAGTAGGCATGGCTGTGACGGCCTCTTGGGGCAAGTAGTATGACGCTTGTTGATTGGCTGCTTTGCAGCCTTTCAAAAAGCGCCAAGAAAGCATCACAAAAGCGCCAAGAAAGCGACGAACACCGAACCCGAACCCGGACTTTTACGAAAATGTCCGGGTTCGGGTCCGTGTCACGGACACCCCAAAATTCGGTACGAACCCGAACTATACAGTTCGAGTTCGCTCATCCCTAGTTATCACCCATCCACAGGATAGGGGATAACTAGAGATGAGCGAAATTATGAAAAATTTCATTCGGCTGCTTCGCCAAATTTCACAATGGAATTAGATTCATGACACATAACTTCATTATTAAGCGCATTTAGTATGTAACCGCCCCTATCATTCAACCCCTCAGATGCTGCTTCATCGCTGATCGTGGCATCCTGAGACTACAATTTAGGTCTTTCAGGGGTTAAATATGGTTAGAAATAAAATAAATAAATAAATAAATAAATACTAATTTCATCCATTTGCTTGTGTAGAGGCCGTTGTGGCCATCTTGAAGTCACAGTGGAAGTGGTATCAAACAAGATGGCTATGAAGGCCTCTATGCAAGAAAATTAATAAAGTGAGTATTTTTTTGGATGAGGTGAGTATGTTTTTTTCTTTTTACCACCATTTCAGGGAAAGTTGATTTGTTACCATGAAGCGCAATGAAATTTGGCTTCACGGTGAATACATTTTTTCCTGTAACTCGGATCAAAGTCAATTTGTTTGTCTTTGATTTGCTCATCACTATGAATAACTATTAGATATCCCTAGTGCTAGGAACCCCACAGATTGTGACACTGGGGACACCATTCCCCAAAATGTATTGATCAACTAGTCAAGTGTGGGCCATGACTCTCTTTCCTTCACTATAGGATTGCCAGAGATACAGTAGATGAGTACAGCATTCAGCTATTTCCAGAATTCCTATAGAGAATGACTAGAAAGGCACGGTATATGCTTGACTTGCCACTCCATTCATTTCAGGGCATGAGGTTCCCATTCTCATGATTGCTGAGGTCCAATCGGACAGACCCACAACTTTCTAATAATGATCTCATATTCTGTGGATAGGGGATAAATACCTATAACCGGAATAGTCCTTTAAGTATAACAGTTATTATTTTTCATGACAAATATACGGCTGTTACAGCCTGTGAAATACAAGGCTGAGAGAGCAGTAATAGATATTAAGTAATTTTGTTCATTTATTGCACACATCAAACATGTAAGATTCGGTCTGCCACTGAATGTATGAAATACACTATGCAATGGCAGGTCTATACAAATACATACTTCTAGCAAAGATTCCCTTTAGGGGAAAAATATACCATGCAATAGATGTTTAGGAAGGATCGTCATGTATTAAAAAGCATACTCAACTATGCTTTACAAAAAAAAAGGTATACCAACTTACAGTATGGACCAAACACATGCCAAGAGGTTACGTTAAGCCTTTGATTTGTATGGACAGTTCAGTGCAAAATATGAGGACGTACCCATGTTTAATTAAATATGTAGATATTATAGGTGTTTATTTTTCTTAATTCTATATTGATTGTTAGAAATTGGATAGAGAGAGGCATCCATAAAATTAGTTTAACAATACATTAGTATAACAATATCCATAGCAAAACATTGGAAGATCATAAAAAAGTCATCATCTGATAAGACAACAATCAGTTAGGATTGGGCTTTGAGGGATATTTTTATATCACAATATTCATTCAAAGATCAAAGTAGCATAGCATTCTACTGGTTAATACAATATTAATAGGACATTGACATATTAAAATAGATTTAAATTTTATAGTGCCTGCATGTCTCCATGTGGCAGATACTATTCTAGGAGTGCACTACCGATGCTAGGACCAATCACGACTGTCATTTAATATACAATGAATCATCAAGGGGATGTTTCAGAAAATACATATCACCGTCATGGTTGTCCTATAAGCCCCATCTCAATGTAATGCCTTCAACAGCGACATGAATCACGAGAGATGTAGCGCCTAACCATATCCATTTTTATCGTAATGAACAACTGTTTCGAACCTAGGTCTACATATATATTATGACCAAATAGATGACAAAAGAAATGCATATTGAATTAGTATTCATCAGGAGATAAAGTATTCATTAGAAGAATATTTGATTTTATATGGCATTTGTAATTCTGGCATAAATATTAAAATCTTGTCAACTGAATATAAAAAAGATCATCAATTTCACACAAAAAAAATTACTCTAACATTACTGTACCCAAAAAAATAAATGTTTCATCTATCGCTGTTAAATATTAATGGAAAATACCATGCACTGGAAAGAATGTGTAACTACTGTAAGAATTTACATAATGTACTAGCAAGCACAACAAAGACTGAGGCATTATGTACTATTAAGATACTAATCTCAGTGACTTGAACATTCAAAGTATTATTTGCCTTTTTGGATTAAATTGTATTGCATGTGCATCTTCTTTGCTGTTTATTATTCACCCCTCTTTTAGCACCTAACATGCCTTGGCTTTTTTTGCAGACTGGGAAAGATTTAGTAATGAAAATGCACAGTTTTTTGGGTGTATTTTGTGTCCAAAAAGCTAGAGTGCATGCTTTGCAGCACATTTACTAACTACTTTGCAGACTTTACAAAGCTTTTTGTGCTCTGTCCGGTGGTGTGGTTTCATGAGAAAGAGGAAATGGCCTAAATATACCTCTGTATGCCAAAATTTTGGCGCATTGTTGAAGTAAGACTACACTAATTTATAGGTGGTATAAACTTAGATTCGATGGGTTTGTTTTTTTGGACACGGTGCATGGACAAAATTCTGTCTCACAGACAACTATTTGGCATACACACAGAATCTGGCAAAATATTTACCATAGTCCAAATTTATAAAGGTCCATGTGCCAGGATCATACATTTGTCTAATGGTAAGACTGGAGTTTGTATTCTTATACAATGTAAAGTACAACACTATTAGTAAATCTGCTCCATTAGGTTCGGACTGGCCAACAGGGGTACAGGTGAATCTCCTGATGGGCCCCTGAGCAAGGTGGGCCCCTTGTCTTCCACATTCTGCACCAGTGACACATAACACAGTAGACTTACTGCAACACATATAGCTAGGCCGTGTACAGCACCTCAACCAACCTAAGTTCATATAAAAAAACTAGGTAGAATATTTAAGAAACTCCCCAGTTTCTTATAGACACATTAATGTGGCTGAAATGACTTATAGGTACAGAGGCAGGACAGTCAGTGTCCTCCTTTCCCAGAGACCTACCTTCTCAAAGTTTCTGCAGGGACCCCAGAAGCAATCATCTTGTTGCATCTTCCTGCTGTAGACTCCTGTGTGAGCAGGTAATATTTGGATATATCAGTATGGTGGGCCCCCAAAATAAATTTCATGGTGGGCCCTAGACAGACCAGTCTGACACTGTGCCCCATTGTCTTTAAAGTCTGTTTTCTATTCCTTATTCCTTGCAATGTGCAGAAAGGTTGATACAACCAGTATGTGTTCTGTCTGTCTAGGATACACACAAGACCTTTCAAGAATAAAACTATTCATATGCATTTCTGAATAAGTTTCTAATCTCTTATATTACTTAAGGCATCTAGTGAAGATGTTTGAATATTAATTATTATTCCCAACTGTACATTTATGGCATATCGACAAAATGCTCTATATACAGTATGTCCTAAAGCTATGGGTCCTGTCTCGTAGATGCAGTGAATGTAGAAGTAGCAGTGCATCCTGATCTCTCTCTATTCTTCAATGGGATTATGGAAAATAGCCAAGTGCACAAGCCTTGGTCCTGAGATGTGGGTTCTAGAGGCGAAACATGCATTTATAAGACATTTATGGTATATCCTGTGGATATGCAATTAAATTCCAGATGGACGAGGCAGCAAATCATAATGAGGTGGTTATTATGGGGAACTTCAACTACCAAGAGATAGACTGGGAAACTGAAACTTGTATATCTAATAAAGGAAACAGGTTCTTTGCAATAACCAAAGACAATTACCTCTCCCAACTGGTTCAGGACCCGACTAGAGGGACGGCCATACTGGACTTAGTATTAACCAATAGAGCTGACAGAACAACAGATGTGCAGGTCGGGGGACACCTGGGAAATAGTGACCATGAAGTAATAACCTTCCAATTATCATTCAAAAGAGTGTTTCTTCAGGGAGGAACAAAAATACCAAACTTCAAAAAACCTACATTTAGCAAACTAAGAAAGGCCATAGGCCTAACTACCTGGGACAAAGTCCTCAAAATAAAAATACAGCCACAAAATGGGATATTTTTAAAAGCATCCTAAAATCTAATTGTGAGAGGTACATACCTTATGGGAATAAAAGATTAAGGATCTAGAAAAAAACTATGTGGATAAATAGAGCTGTAAAGAAAGCAATAAATGACAAAAAGAAAGCATTTAAATCACTAAAACAGGAGGGTAGCGAGGAAGCACTGAAAAACTATAAGGAAAAAAATAGAATATGTAAAATACAAATAAAAGCAGCCAAACTAGAGACCGAGAGATTAATTGCCAAAGAGATCAAAACTAACCCTAAAATGTTTTTCAATTATTAAAATGGTAAAAAGTATAAATCTGAAGGTGTCGGCCCTCTACAGAGTAATGAGGGGGGAGTTGCAGAGAGCGATGAGGAGAAAGCAAGGATAATAAATATTTTTTTCTCCAATGTATTCACTGAAGATGAATAAACTGTCAGATGAAATGCAGAATGTAAACGTTAATTCCCCATTAAAAGTGCCCTTTCTGACCCAGGAAGAAGTACAGCAGCATCTTAAGAAGATTAAAATAGACAAATCACCAGGATAGGATGGCATACACCCTGATATCCTAAGAGACTTAAGTAATGTCATAGCCAGACCCTTATTTCTGATATTTAAGGACTCTATACTGACAGGAAGTGTTCCACAGGATTGGAGCATAGCAAATGTGGTGCCAATATTCGAAAAGGGTCCAAAAACAGAGCCTGGAAACTATAGGCTGGCAAGTTTAACCTTTGTTGTGGGCAAACTGTTTGAAGGTTTTCTAAGAGATGCTATCTTGGAGTAGCTCAAGGAAAATAAGGAAATAACGCCATATCAGCATGGCTTTATGAGGGATCTGTCATGTCAAACTAATTTAATCCGTTTCTAGGAGGAGGTAAGTTCTAGACTTGACAGCGGCGAATGAATAGATGTCGTATATCTGGACTTCTCTAAAACATTTAACACTGTACCATATAAAAGGTTAGTATATAAAATGAGAATGCTTGGACTGGGAGAAAATGTCTGTATATGTGTAAGTAACTGGCTCAGTGATAGAAGCTGTAAAAACCAGTGTCAGGCAGCTGCTGCCAAGGCCAATAAGATAATGGGTTGCATCAAAAGGGGCATAGATGCCCGTGATGAGAACATAGTTTTACCACTTTAATAATCATTAGTCAGACCACACATGGAGTACTGTGTACAGTTCTGGGCTCCTGAGAACAAGGCAGACATAGCAGAGATGGAGAGGGTCTAGAGGAGGGCAACTAAAGTTATAACTGGAATGGGGCAACTACAATACCCTGAAAGATTATCAGCATTAGGGCTATTCACTCTAGAACTCTACAAAAAAAGACAACTGAGGGGAGATCTAATTACAATGTATAAATATATCAGGGGTCAGTACAGAGATCTCTCCCATTATCTATTTATCCCCAGGACTGTGACTGTGACAAGGGGATATCCTCTGCGTCTGGTGGAAAGAAGGTATGTACACAAACATAGAAGAGGATTATTTACGGTAAGAGCAGTGAGACTATGGAACTCTCTGCCTGAGGAGGTGGTGATGGTGAGTTCAAGAGGGGCCTGGATGTATTTCTGGAGTGTAATAATATTACAGGCTATAGCTACTAGAGAGGGGTCGTTGATCCAGGGAGTTTTCTGTCTTAAGTGGGGAAAATTGCCTTCTACCTCACAGTTTTTTTTTTTTTGCCTTCCTCTAGATCAACTTGCAGGATAACAGGCCGAACTGGATGGACAAATGTCTTTTTTGGCCTTATATACTATGTTACTATCTTACTATGAAATGCAAAGTATGAGGGCGCTCAAGGATTTCCTCTGTGGTGGCCCAGGAATGCCTGTGTCATACACTTCTCCTTAGGGCAGAAGACATGGTACAGAACAGTAGTGTTGCAAGGAGTGTTCCATTACAACATTACAACAAACCAATTTTAGATCATTAATGGCCACCATAATATAAGTGCCTTTATTACTGATGCAACACCCTGACCACAAACAGTTCATCAGACGAAGATTTAGTGCATTATACAACTCTATGGTGCTCTAATTCTAGTTTCAGTGAAGTGCAGGATATCCAGGTGTTAAAGGTGTAATATGAATGCAAAAAAGTACCTGTCTTACAGTCATCTGAAAGGTATAAGTTTGGTTTTAGTATAGTTTTTTTAGCAAATACCACATTATAATTGCAGTTGTGAAACTTCTTTTTGTCCTTCCATTCAATTTTTTATCATAGTGATATTCGGTTATATACCACAGAAACATGGTATATTCATCTACAAACCGGATTCCCAAAAAGTTGGGACACTATACAAATCATGAATAAATACTGAATGCAATGATGTGGAGGTACCAACTTCTAATATTTTATTCAGAATAGAACATAAATCACGGAACAAAAGTTTAAACTGAGAAAATGTACCATTTTAAGGGAAAAATATGTTGAATCAGAATTTCATGGTGTCAACAAATCCCCAAAAAGTTGGGACAAGGCCATTTTCACCACTGTGTGGCATCTCCCCTTCTTCTTACAACACTCAACAGACGTCTGGGGACCGAGGAGACCAGTTTCCCAAGTTTAGAAATAGGAGTGCTCTCCCATTCTTGTCCAATACAGGCCTCTAACTGTTCAATCGTCTTGGGCCTTCTTTGTTGCACCTTCCTCTTTATGATGCGCCAAATGTTCTCTATAGGTGAAAGATCTGGACTGCAGACTGGCCATTTCAGTACCCGTATCCTTCTCCTACGCAGCCATGATGTTGTGATTGATGCAGAATGTGGTCTGGCATTATCTTGTTGAAAAATGCAGGGTCTTCCCTGAAAGAGATGACGTCTGGATGGGAGCATATGTTGTTCTAGAACCTGAATATATTTTTCTGCATTGATGGTGCCTTTCCAGACATGCAAGCTGTCCATGCCACACGCATTCATGCAACCCCATACCATCAGAGATGCAGGCTTCTGAACTGAGCGTTGATAACAACTTGGGTTGTCCTTGTCCTCTTTGGTCCGGATGACATGGCGTCCCAGATTTCCAAAAAGAACTTCGAATCGTGACTCGTCTGACCACAGAACAGTCTTCCATTTTGCCACACTCCATTTTAAATGATCCCTGGCCCAGCGAAAACGCATGAGCTTGTGGATCTTGCTTAGAAATGGCTTCTTCTTTGCACTGTAGAGTTTCAGCTGGCAACGGCGGATGGCACGGTGGATTCTGTTCACTGACAATGGTTTCTGATAGTATTCCTGAGCCCATTCTGTGATTTCCTTTACAGTAGCATTCCTGTTTGTGGTGCAGTGTCGTTTAACGGCCCGGAGATCACGGGCATCCAGTATGGTTTTACAGCCTTGACCCTTACGCACAGAGATTGTTCTAGATTCTCTGAATCTTCGGATGATGTTATGCACCGTTGATGATGACAGATGCAAAGTCTTTGCAATTTTTCGCTGGACAACACCTTTCTGATATTGCTCCACTATCTTTCTGCGCAACATTGTGGGAATTGGTGATCCTCTACCCATCTTGGCTTCTGAGAGACACTGCCACTCTGAGAAGCTCTTTTTATACCCAATCATGTTGCCAATAGACCTAATTAGTGTTAATTGGTTTTCCAGCTCTTCGTTATGCTCAAATTTACTTTTTCCAGCCTCTTATTGCTACTTGTCCCAACTTTTGGGGGATTTGTTGACACCGTGAAATTTTAAAACAACGTATTTTTCCTTTAAAATGATACATTTACTCGGATTAAACGTTTGATCTGTCATCTACGTTCTATTACAAATAAAATATTGACAATTGCCATCTCCACATCATTGCATTCAGTTTTTATTCACAATTTGCATAGTGTCCCAACATTTTTGGGAATCCGGTTTGTATATTTAATGTTACTGAATGAGTTTTAAAAATTGTTAATGATGTAAAATTACAGAAAAAAATCTATACTGCTGCATCTAGAAAATAGGTAATTCAACTATAACCCAACCCATGTTCTTATGGACATAGCCTTTCACTCAGCAATAGGATTGTGTGCACTGTAGCTACAGCCTTAAGGTGACTGGCCTGAATTCTTAATATATGATGCACAGGTTATTACATGAATATTTATATTCTTTCTGTCACAAAATAGCACATCAAATCATATCCATATTACAACAAGGTATTTCACTTGGATTATAGTTTATTTGGTCTTTCTGAAGGGCCAATATGGAAGAACACTATCCAAGGTTCTTTTTCCATCCATTGGGGTAGTTTGGAGCAATGGGATACTGTGGCATGTTTTTCCCCACTAACTCCTATTGTACCATGCAGTATTTATTTTACTACACAGAGAACTGCAGCAATATGCAATAAAAAGGTACATCACAGGTCAGTCAAGCTTTGGCATATGCCACATCCATGGAGCCATAAGGATACTTTCAGCATAACTGGATACGATGCACAAATTATCCAAAATGTTTACAGCCAAAAGTTAGCCATTATATAAAAAGGAAAAGCCGCTATACAAGTGGAAGAAGGGATGTTTTCCATATTGTTGGTTGAATGAGATTTTGATATTTGGCTGTGATAACTGAAGGTATATTTCATGCCCTAAACGGGAAAGATGTACCTCTTGATGTACAGCATGTTTTTGTAACCAAACAGCACTATGCTTGGCATTCCCGTATACAGTACATAAATGGAGCACTGGTCATGCATTCAAATTATTACTCCTTTTGTTCTTGTGATCATAGGGTCCCAGTGATCACATCCCCAGCAATCTTACATTTCTCACTAATCTTGTGGATAGGTTATAGTGTTGTTCTTGAGCTGAGGGATTGGGGGTTTTCCACAGTGAAACTTAGAAAAAGGGCCCGACAATGATAAAATAAAATAGAAAAGAAGCATTATTTGCCTCCACAGATCCTCTACTATCATACTAATGCTGCTTCTGTCCTCCAGTGCTCAAAGCTCTAAGCTACCTATCCTGGCTTTTCACACAGGAAATGCCAAAAAAGGCCTTCTCAGCCAACCAATTGACTCATCATTAAATGGTTGAACAGGTATTTCTTAGCATTTACAGATTGGACAGCAAGGACAGGAAGAGCAGTGGAGCAGCATACAAACGTCATGGGGGGGGGGGGGGTCAGTGGAGGTACATAATGATTTGTTCTTTATTCTTAACAGTTCCTGGTCTTTTAAATGTTCTACCTGTAAAACCCTGTTAATTATTATTACAAGATTAGAAAAACACGACTGCTTTCTTCTACAAAAAGTGCAACTCATCCATTGACTGTGTCTGGTATTTCAACTGAGTCATGCACACTTGAATGAGGTCGAGCTACAATACCAGACATAGCCTATGAAAAGTAGTGGCAGTTGTTTTTTTTTCCATTAGAAAGTAGCTACATTTCTCTAATCCCATTTTACTGCTATAATTACATCCAAACATGACGTTAGTTGATTGTTAATAAAGTTATATACAACTGTGCATGTTATGCTATTATTTAGCTTTCTGTTATACATTGAAACAAAATGATAAAACATATTTTTATATTTCCAGTAAAAATTACAGGGATTAAAGGGGCTGTGCCACCATTAAATGTTATTTTAATATAATTTAACACGAAAAACTAGTTACTTTTGTAATTCACTTTAAATTATAAAAATGCTCCTGTTGTGAGATAATTCATTATGATCGTGCTGCCTGGCATTTAATCTATATACAAACCGGATTCCCAAAAATTTGGGACACTAAACAAATTGTGAATAAAAACTGAATGCAATGATGTGGAGATGGCAAATGTCAATATTTTATTTGTAATAGAACGTAGATGACAGATCAAACGTTTAATCCGAGTAAATGTATCATTTTAAAGGAAAAATATGTTGATTCAAATTTTCACAGTGTCAACAAATCCCCAAAAAGTTGGGACAAGTAGCAATAAGAGGCTGGAAAAAGTAAATTTGAGCATAACGAAGAGCTGGAAGACCAAATAACACTAATTAGGTCAATTGGCAACATGATTGGGTATAAAAAGAGCTTCTCAGAGTGGCAGTGCCTCTCAGAAGCCAAGATGGGTAGAGGATCACCAATTCCCACAATGTGCGCAGAAAGATAGTGGAGCAATATCAGAAAGGTGTTACCCAGTGAAAAATTGCAAAGACTTTGCATCTATCATCATCAACTGTGCATAACATCATCTGAAGATTCAGAGAATCTGGAACAATATCTGTGCGTAAGGGTCAAGGCCATAAAACCATACTGGATGCCCGTGATCTCCGGGCCCTTAAACGACACTGCACCACAAACAGGAATGCTACTGTAAAGGAAATCACAGAATGGGCTCAGGAATACTTACAGAAACCATTGTCAGTGAACACAATCCACTGTGCCATCCGCCGTTGCCAGCTGAAACTCTACAGTGCAAAGAAGAAGCCATTTCTAAGCAAGATCCACAAGCTCAGGCGTTTTCACTGGGCCAGGGATCATTTAAAATGGAGTGTGGCAAAATGGAAGACTGTTCTGTGGTCAGACGAGTCACGATTCGAAGTTCTTTTTGGAAATCTGGGACGCCATGTCATCCGGACCAAAGAGGACAAGGACAACCCAAGTTGTTATCAACACTCAGTTCAGAAGCCTGCATCTCTGATGGTATGGAGTTGCATGAGTGCGTGTGGCATGGGCAGCTTGCATGTCTGGAAAGGCACCATCAATGCAGAAAAATATATTCAGGTTCTAGAACAACATATGCTCCCTTCCAGACGTCATCTCTTTCAGGGAAGACCCTGCATTTTTCAACAAGATAATGCCAGACCACATTCTGCATCAATCACAACATCATGGCTGCGTAGGAGAAGGATCCGGGTACTGAAATGGCCAGTCTGCAGTCCAGATCTTTCACCTATAGAGAACATTTGGCGCATCATAAAGAGGAAGGTGCAACAAAGAAGGCCCAAGACGATTGAACAGTTAGAGGCCTGTATTAGACAAGAATGGGAGAGCATTCCTATTTCTAAACTTGAGAAACTGGTCTCCTCGGTCCCCAGACGTCTGTTGAGTGTTGTAAGAAGAAGGGGAGATGCAACACAGTGGTGAAAACGGGGATTTGTTGACACCATGAAATTCTGATTCAACATATTTTTCCCTTAAAATGGTATATTTTCTCAGTTTAAACTTTTGTTCCGTGATTTATGTTCTATTCTGAATAAAATATTAGAAGTTGGCACCTCCACATCATTGTATTCAGTTTTTATTCACGATTTGTATAGTGTCCCAACTTTTTTGGAATCCGGTTTGTAATAATTTGCATGGCCACCTGCTGAAGTGGTTGCACACACTCAGTTCAATCCTTAAACTGCATCAAGAAGAGAGCTTCAGCACACCCACTTAACTGCCAGCCTGAAGATCGTCTAGCAGAGCATTTGGAGCAATGATTGTGGGAAGCTCTGTATTCATGTGAGGTCCAGGGCTGGTCTTAATGCTGTTAGAAAGGCATTCTCATGTACTATGTAATGTCTGATTTTAATTTTTTACATCAATCATGGCATAACCCCTTTAAATTTAATTTATAAAGATTCTGCATACAGGAACTCACCAATAATATATTGATCAATATAGATATGGAAACACAGTAAATTGCATGCCATTTTAGTTATTAGTAAGAGTAAAAATTATGATTCTGAAAATTGTTTTAGTGCATGGCAAAAAGAAAATTTAAGATGACAATTTGTTTTTAAGCTCTGTGTAACTCAAAAGAACACTTATCTCCAGGGATTTTATGGACTTTAGAAAATGTCATCACACAGTGGATATTGAGTTTTGTGAAAGTAGGAGCTGTAATACATCACCTTTATTTCCAGCAGTTGTCATACAAAATTCTTCTCGGGCTGAGAGAGTCAAATTTTTATAGTTGAGAATGAGCAAGATTTTTAAGATCTTATAGGTAATGTTTGACTCAGTATACTGATACCAATGCTGCTCTGCTGCAAAATTTCAACTCATAGTCTATGCAAGTTTGAGGTTGGATTCTGATCTAGTTTTCTGCACCAATTACAGGAGTGCATACAATGGAGAGGGAAATCAGTCTTTATATTTCTCTCTTTACCATCCACTCCAGAGTTTGACCTAAAAAAAACTTCAACGAAAAGTGCATATGAGAAATTTAGAGAAGATTGTAGGGTTTTCTATATACAGTGGTCCTTCTAGTTATAATATTAATTGCCATCTGGATGACTATTGTATGTCAATGCAGGATATGAGCTTCTTCGGGATTAGTATAGTACTCACAAGTACCAGAAAAAAATGAAGCCGCCACTCACCTAGTGTCCAAAGAAGCACAGATGGGGAAGTAAAGAACATGTAGTATTGCAGAGGAGCTACTAGACAGCCAAAACTGGTGGTTTACCAGTGAAATGGCCATGTTGATTAGATCTGAGTCTGATGCATTGTATGCTGAGTCTAATTTCAACATATCATGGTCCAGGAAAGACAATTGCAAGTTGAAAATATTGTATCCTTATGGCATTGTATCCTGAAGGATAACAGTAGTCATAACAGACTTTAACAATGTTAATTTATATTCCCAGTAATATACAGGGAATTATTTATTCATAATGCACATTCAGTTGAATATTATAAATAAATTCATTCCATTCTTAAAGACAGAGCAATGTATTATTATTATTGATTTACATGTATTTTGGGCTACAACACTTTTAAATAAGGTTTCTATTAATAATTTTGCAAGGTTTCGTTCCTGTAGCTTCTAATTTTTTACACTATATAGCAGCTGCAGAAAGCTGTTCTGTGATATATCTGTAATTGAATAATCTAAGATGATTTATGCCCAAATCAAAGTTGAACACTAATTTTGGCATAAATCAACTTAAAGACTGTACAGGAGAGGTCTAAGAAGAAGAAGACAGGCCATCAGACAGCCAGTTTGACAGATTTATCACAGAATGTCTTTCTGCAGCTTCTACGTAGAATAAAACATAGAAGCTACAGAATCCAAAGTTGGATAGATAGATAGAGATCTCAGGATAGATGTTAACACGGCTGGCCCATTACAGTAAATGTCTGATATTGCAGACACCCAGAAAAGCAAATAGCAAACTACATCTATAGTTTTTGTAAATTAAATAACTTTTTATCTTCTATGAGTTCTGTATACTTTTCAAATTCATTTCCTAGTCATGCAATACTTCACCTTTACAATATCATGAACAGAATATCATTGTTCTTAGGACATCAGTCAGCTTAAAAGATAATGAGTCCATGCTTTAAATAAAAGGAATTAAAAAAAAAAGACTAGAGTGCATGACGAATAGAGTGAGAGCACATGCTGAGATCTATAGAGTACATCAAATAGCAACCATGTTTGTGATGTTGCAGAAGTTCTTTTTGTACTATAATTTTAATTCAACTGGGGATGCCACAAAACATGGCTATTGTGACAATATTAAAAAGCATCAATGGCAATTCCTGCTGTGAATGTGTCACCAGGTATTTCAGTAAATGATGTTGTCTATTTTCAGATTTAATTTCTCCCAAAAAAGACTTGGTAGTTCAACATAAAGTCTGGACACATGCTGCTATTAAAAAACTTCTGAAGAACAATTCTACTGATCATTGGGAGCAAGTGCTTTGTGAATTATTTGTGTCATAATGGAATTCAATCATACAGAAACATTCTGTTCACATGGGAAAATATATTAATAATAATTAACATAATGTTTAGACTAGAGTGGGTTTAGATTTTACCACTACTCATAACCCCATAACCCCATAGGCCTCATTCAGATTGGTGTACTTTCAGTTTAGACAATGTACTATAGTCTGTCACAGCTCTCTAGCAAAGGCCCTGCATCTAAGTGCACAATATTTATGGTGAGCCTCTTACTTTTCAACTCTCAACAGGGTTGCCCAGAATTGACTAAAAGGCACAGTTTTTCCCAAAACAGTGCCAGACGGTCAGTCTTATTTAAGTGAATGATACTTAGCTATAGTACCATGTGAAAACCATAGACTAGTGGTTCAGTTTCTGGGAAGAGTGCAAACTCTTTTTAGTAATCCAAGGCAACACCTTAGTTAAGTGGGGTCCCCATTATTATGGTTCACTTGACTCAGTAGTTTGTTGCAATTACCTAGTAATCATTTTTTCTCACATCGTGAGTAATCTTAGCTTTATAATAATTAATAGAATCAACCCTCAGTGCACTGACTCCTGCCAAGCCTCGGTTAGGCTACTTTGACACTTACGTTTTGAGCGGATCCATCATGGACGTATCCGTTCAATACAACCGTCTGCATCCATTCAGAACGGATCCGTTTGTATTATCTGTAACATAGCCAAGACGGATCAGTCTTGAACACCATTGAAAGTCAATGGAGCACGGATCCGTTTTCTATTGTGCCAGATTGTGTTATTGAAACGGATCTGTCCCCATTGACTTGTGTGCCAGTACGGATCGGTTTGGCTTAGTTGGCTCAGCAGCGTTTTGGTGTCCGACTCCAAAGCAGAATAGATACTGAACTGATGCAAAATTATCCATTTTGGACCACTTGTGAGAGCCTTGAACGGATCTCACAAATGGAAAGCCAAAGCACGAGTGTTAGAGTAGACTTCGACTTGTGTTTATGCACAACATCAGCCAACATGAGGATGCAGCACTGTAGAGGAAGGGCAGCCACCTGAACCAATGACGAGATAGTAGGTGTGTTTCAGATTACCTGAGACTCTCTAAGTATTATGGCTAAATCCTACTCACAGATCACATTTGTCCTAATGAAGTTGAGCTAAAAGGCAGCTAATCAGCAAGAATTAAGAAAAATATACAGCAGATAATGAACCTAATGTGTTGTGCATGTGGTGTGGTGGCCATGACAACATGCTCCTCTCAGAAAATCAGGCCTACAAGAATTTTCATTTGTATAAGCATACACCTAGAAATATGAGTTTAGACCATGGGTTTTCATACCACAGAAACAGACCATGCGGCTGCTATGGGAGACCCAGCCCTGGTGTGTGCCACCTCATTGCTACTGGGAGATGGAGCCTTATGCAGGACTCCTCTCCCAAGAAGAACAACACAGTTAGAAAGCAAGAACTGACCCAAATCATCAATTTCTGTCTGACACTGTAACGAGAAGCCCATTGGGATCTCTTTTCTTACAGACTATTCTGTTTAATTCATCAGATAGGCACTTTTGTGTGTAAATATAAAAAATGTATGTGTTTTTATATTATTAGAAAAATTTTAATAATTAAACTGCTTACTATTTATCAATCCTTCACTGCACTAGAAGGTGAGATGAATTACTTACACAATAAATGCACATTTTTAAGTAGTATCGTATCGATTTAATAGAAATAATAGCCCATTTTTCTGCTTAAAATTTCATCTTTTCCTGAGAATCCATAATTAGATTACAAGTTACTGTTTTTATATTTTTCAGCAGTATGTAGCAGTGAAAAAGAATGATTGATCTAAAGTAACCTGTAGTCTATCAACAGCAAAGAAACCATGAGAAATGTTAATACTAAGGGGGCAAATGAAGAATACCCAGCCAAACAAAATAAAATGTACCTCAATATAGACATGGGAATTCACCTAAAGGTTCCAAAATGCGAAACATAAATCAGCATGCAGTTAAACTGTTATATGGTTAAAGCATTTCATGTTCTCACTTAAAGGGAATGTAATTAGAAAATAAAGTATTGTTTACATAATTTTTATGTTAAACATATTATTTCCATGGACAGTTGCAAGAAAAATTATTTGAACCCTTTGGAATAATATGGATTTCTGTGATGTGATCTTCATCTAAGTCCCAACAATAGACAATCACAGTCTGCTTAAACTAATAACACACAAAGAATTAAATGTTACCATGTTTTTATTGAACACACCATGTAAATATTCACAGGGATCTGTGGAGGCACGTGACATCAGGGACTGCACCGCCCCGCCACTATTCCCGACCCCCAGCTCCTCCTCCCAGTCCCTCCCCCGGTCTCCGCTCGCTCGTACATCGCATCCAGCGATGTTAAACTGTGAGCATTCGCCCCATAAGACGCAGGGGCATTTCCCCCCCATTTTTTTTGGGGGGGGGAGTGCGTCTTATGGGGCGAAAAATACGGTATGTAAATACTGTATATGCACAGTATCTCATAAAAGTAAGTACACCCCTCACATTTTCGTAAATATTGTAATATATCTTGTCATGAGACAGCAATGAAGATCTGACACTTTGATACGATGTAAAGAAGTCAGTGTACAACTTGTATAATAGTGTAAATTTGGTGCGCCCTCAAAATAACTCAACACACAGCCATTAATGTTTACAGCATATTTGCTTATTCATGGGAAAGAGAATAGTTATTTGTCAAGCCAATGGCATGTGATAATTATCTTAAGTAGCAATATGGTGAAACTGAAAAACCAGAAGTGATATACTGTATCGATATTCCTGATTTCTTATGCACACACAGAAAGAAAATGCAAGCTGTCAGACTGGGGTATATGCCTACTCTAAACGTTAACCTTTAATGATCACATTATAACCAGACAAATACGAGGATCAACATAATTTAGGGGCCTTACCCTGCCTGCCTATAGGAGGATAATCGCTCTGAAAGGGGCAGTGCCACACAAAGATGATATATCAAACCACAGTTCATCAGGGGATTAACTATATAGCAGAAATTGGACTGCGGACATAGATTTAAGGGTACGGCCACACGGTCAAGGTCTCTGCATGTGGCTTTAGAAGCCAATATTAGTAGTGAATCAGAAAAGGAGAGAAAGTATAAAGGATAGATATGACTGTAATTAATAACCAATGTATACGCACAGTTGAAAAGAAAGTGTAAAATATATAATTAAACTAGGCATACAACCAGATACTCAAAACTACTTGCATGTTCTGTGGGGTGATGTGTATGATGGACCCAAGATCCTGGCCACAGTGGACATATGGCTGTCACTATGCCGATGGAGGCACTACTCCTAATGTCAGTCACCAATGCCATCAGCATTGGGTAAACCATAAGGTTAAATAGTGAGATAGCATGCTCTTAGAGGTGTATGATCAAGCTGCCTTTCATTGTGTTGCATATTGAGTCAGTATTAATGATAATACAGCTGACAATAGAGGTGTAACCTCAAGTTCATGTTCTAACCCTGCACCTTCCATGTGATGTCTATAATAATGGTGTCACCTTCAGTGGCAGGTCCTGGGTGCAACTGCTTTGTTTGCACCCCTTATAGCCACACCTATGGCTGACTATAGCTTTCCCAAATCTTTCTATCTGTATCAGATACCAACTGGACACTGTTTGAAATTCATATGGAGAATTTTTAGTTGCCCATGATGTAGCAGAAAGACCATTATTTTACTTTATATAGTAGCTACAGTAGTCACCATGAAATTCCAGGAACATTAACTTCTTGGCTCTTACAATTTTCCGTTTGGGACTTAGGGATGCTTCAAGCTCCATGAAGAATAAAACCACTGTCTATAGTAAGAATGAGTGATGTCTCTGAGGACATAGACATGGTTTTAAAATAATTGGAATAATATACGCCATGTTCTATTGCCTACAAGTTCCCACAAGTTGAATGTGATACTAAGTGTAAAACTAGAGGTTTCATCCCTGCCAATACTGTTCAGAGAGATGAGCTACAAAATCCTTGCACTCTAGGGAGCAACCAAAAAAGTATCTGTGCCCCGAGGGCTCTTTTTACTTGACCTTCTGTTAATATATCTATGCTACTTAAGGTTTATAGTCAAGAGGTGTAGCTTTCTAGTGCCATTCTCTAGCAATGATGGAGTTAAGCGGAGCCCGTGAAAGGGGGTGAGAATAAATGCATGTAGAAAAAAATAAACTGTTAAATTCCAAAAGCAGACCCGAGTCCAATCTTTCTATAATTAATTATACCAGAGTTACAGGTACTATGCTGCTAATAAATTCCATTTGTCAAGGCAGTTGCTGACACAGACAAAAAGAGAACTGCAGAAAGCTCTTAAATAAAGGACTTGAGGTTGAATCATAAAAGTCTTTCACATGGACACAAAAGGTTGATAGACGCATTAACATAGCTGAAATAGTAGAGGCACAGACACAAATGAATAGCACTAAATGTCCATCAATGAGAACAAGTCAACACAATGATTAAATGTATAGCTGAGGCCTATTTTTATTTAGGAGTCAGGAAAGTCATTAGTCAGATGGAAAAGAAAACACGGGACAGACTTCATACCGCGGTGACTCAGGGACGCCGCTAGAACTATTTCGATTTTAGGTTAAAATATATATATTCAATGAAGCAACACTTGAACGTATGATATGTTGTATGGGTGTCATGACCTGTATTCAGGATGGAAACCAGAGCGAATTTTCATTTCTCTGCTTATAATGGCAACACTCCAGCAATTAAAGGTACTTTTACCACAGGCTTATGGTAGACTTATTCTTGTATGATTTCATGTATGCTTGATTTTATGAACCTGCTACTGACAGCAGGCCCTAAAATAGTCAAAAGCAGTACTTTTGTGTGCTTAAATGGAAATTTTTAGATTTTTTTTAGCCTTTTTTTTCTTTCAAATTAACATCCTATATGTATGTGAACAGGGCCACAATCAAAGACATGCTGGAAATACTGCAGTCAGGGGCCCAGCAACTTTTATCTCTGACATTGGCAGTCCCCTTAATATTCTTTTCAGTGCAATGAATATTAATGTACCTGTGTCTCTTGCTCCATATGTATTGGGGAGTGACCCTCTCCTAGTACATTAACTCTTACTAACGAAGCAAACTTACAGGCCTCTGCTGTTATTATTAACCCTAGGCAAAATACTTTACAATACACCATAGACCTATCATGTTAGAAAGGTAGGATTTTCTATGCTTTTTCTTCACAGGCATGATATTAAAAGGGTCTTTTTTTATTTTTTATATTGACCTATCTGCACGATTGGTCATCAATATTAGATTGTCGGGGGTCAGACTCTTAGCACCTTTGCCAATCAGCTGTGTGAAGAGAAAGCATCTCTTGTATGAGCACTGGTTACAATGGCGAGCAGGTAAACAGTGAAGAGAAGCGAACGTTCATACGGGCACTGCATTCTCTTCAAACAGTTGATTGGCATGGGTGCCAGGAGTTGGACCCCGATCAATCTGCTATTGATGACTTATCCTAAGGTCATCAATATAAAAAAAATTGACAATCCTTTTAAATAAAAAGTATATCACTGAAATTAAGGGAAACATTTTGTGCCATTTTTATTTACACTGTTTACCAATCACTATAAATAATATGTCCTCTATATTATACAGGTTACCAAAACAGGGACACCAAATACTGTTTTGTGATATTTAATAGTATTATACAAAAATGCATGTATTTTAATGGCTTTTGTTACATCATTTTTTGGGTAGAATTCATTTGGATAAAATATAAACTTATTTTTTTTTTAAATAAGAGTTTAGATTTTTCTTCTATAACTTTTAATAGAGAAATTTCACAGGTATGTGCTGAGAATTAAATCTCAAACCTTCTGTTTAGGAGGCAGCAGCCTTACCCACTACTGGATAGGAATACCCTGTTGTTTGAATAGGATTTTCTGTACCTAAGTTTTCTTCACAGACATAATACTAAATACATAATAACACCTTTTAGTAACTACTATGCACAGAAAATTCACCAGCAGAGTATTCCTATACAGTAGAGGGTGATGCTGCTGTACAGAAGGACTAGGGTTTAATTCCCAGTACATGTCTATAGTATACATATTTTTTTAATATTAACATTGTGCAAAAAAAAAAAACGGAACTTAAAGTATTTTCCTGCTTTTCCTTTATGGTAAAAGTTACTTTTTTAATGCTAGTAAAACAAATAATGGAGCAAAAATTATTACAATAAATGCATTTTTGTAATTATAATAATTGTGCAATATAGTGAACACATTATTTATGGTGATAGGTAAATTGTATAAAAAAAATGAAGCAAATCTTTTTCTCCTTATTTATCCAATAATAAAAGATGATCGAAATTAAAATCTTACTGCTGTCTTTGGCAAAATGTTCTGAACCCCAAAAAAGGTATGGCTGTTATGGCTATGAATGTTAGAATGGCCAGGGATGCCAACACTGTTCGTTTGGGGCCCTGAAATTCCTGATGACAGCCCTGTGTAATTATTCTATATAAGCATATACATATACCTTTGCATATGTATCTACAAAATGTATATCTACATTTGCAAATGGATCTTAAGCTACTTTCACACTAGCGTTAATATTTTTTGGTATTGAGATCCGTCATAGGATCTCAATACTGGAAAAAACGCTTCAGTTTTGTCCCCATTCATTGTCAACGGGGACAAAACAACTGAACAGAACGAAATGCTCCAAAATGCATTCCGTTCCATTTGGTTACGTTCCCATGGGATGCGGAGCTATGTTATGTTTATGATAATGGCTATGTTAAAGATAATACATCCGGATCCGTTCATAATGGATGCAGATGGTTGTATTATCAGTAACGGAAGCGTTTTTGCTGAACCCTGCCAGATCCAGGAAAAACGCTAGTGTGAAAGTAGCCTTACATTGTAGTTCTATTGAACTACAGTCTAAGTTGAAATAAATCACAAAGTTGCATATTGTAGCCTCCTAGGTGGGGGGAGGGGCTAAAAATAGTTAAAACGCTTTAAAAAATAAAAAAAATGTAAACACTTAAATCACCTCCCTTTCCCCAGAATTAAAATTAAATTAAATAAAAAATAAAAAAGATAATGATCATGATATTGTTATGACTGATTAATTTATTACTTTTAGACCCCACATTGTTTCTTACACCAGGTTAAAGTCTGTGGCTTTCTATGAAATCTACACTGAACAAAAATATAAACACAATACTTTCGGTTTTGGTCCCATTTTGCATGAGCTGAAACATTTTCTACATACACAAAAGACCCATTACTCTCAAATATTGTTCACAAATCTGTCTAAATCTGTTAGTGAGCACTTCTCCTTTGCCAAGATAATCCATCCCACCTCACAGGTGTAGCATATCAAGGTGCTGATTATACAGCATGAATATTGCACAGGTGTGTCTTAGACTTCCCACAATAAAAGTCCACTCTGAAATGTGCCGTTTGATCACACAGCACAATGCCACACAACATTTGAGGGAGCTTGCAATTGGCATGCTGACTGCAGGAATGTCTACCAGAGCTGTTGCCCATGCAATTAATGTTCTACTATAAGCCGTCTCCAAAGGCATTTCAGAGAATTTTTACATCCAACTAGCCTCACAACAGCAGACCATGTGTAACCACACCAGCCCAGGACCATCACATCCAGCATGTTCACCTCTGTGACAGTTGCAGCAGTTTGCATAATCAAAGGTTTGCATATATGGTTTGCATAATCAAAGAATTTCTGCACAAACTATCAGAAACCGTCTCAAGGAAGCTCATCTGCATGCTCGTCGTCCTCATCGGGGTCTGGACCTGACTACAGTTTGTCATGGTAACCGACTTGAGTGGGCAAATGCTCGCATTCGATGACGTCTGTCATGTTGGAGAGACGTTCTGTTCACGGATGAGTCCCGTCTTTCACTGTTAAGGGCAGATGGCAGACAGTGTGTGTGGCATAGTGTGGGTGAGAGGTTTGTTGACGTCAACGTTGTGGATCAAGTGGCCCATGGTGGAGATCAAGTGGGCAGGCGTATGTTATGGACAACGAACACAGGTGCATTTTATTGATGGCATTTTGAATGCACAGAGATACTGTGACATAATCCTGAGGCCCATTGTTGTGCCATTCATCCACGACCATCACCTCATGTTGCAGCATGATAATGCTTGGGCCCATATTGCAAAGATCTGTACACAATTCCTGGGAGCTGAAAACATCCCAGTTCTTGCATGGCCAGCATACTCACCGGACATGTCACCCATTGAGCATGATGCTCTGGATTGGCACATGCGACAGCGTGTTCCAGTTCATGCCAATATTTGTAACTTCGCACAGCTATTGAAGAGGAGTGGACCAACATTCCACAATCAACAACCTCATCAACTCTATGCAACGGAGATGGGTTGCACTGTGTGAGGCAAATGGTAGCCACACCAGATACTGACTGGTTTTCTGACTCCCCCAGTAAGGCAAAACTGTGCACATTTGAGAGTGGCATTTTATTGTGGGCAGTCTAAGGCACACCTTAGATATTGCAATATTCATGCTGTCTAATCAGCACCTTGATATGCCACACCTGTGAGGTGGGATGGATTATCTCGGCAAAGGAGAAGTGCTCACTAACACAGATTTAGACAGATTTGTGAACAATAGTTGAAATGAATGGGTCTTTTGTGTATGTAGAAAATGTTTCAGATCTTTGAGTTCAGCTCATGTAAAATGGGAGCAAAACCAAAAGTGTTGCGTTTATATTTTTGTTCAGTGTACATTGATTAGAAGTCACAGTAATTTAATAAGAAAATAGAAAATAGAAATCATTATAATTAAACAAGTTTAGTAAAATGTGTAACTGTGTTTAAACAAAAGTTAATTATTCCTATAAAGAAGCCAAGAGCTTTTATCCACCATGTTCCTGCATTACTTCCCAGACCCATCTTCAGCCAAAGTATTTCAACAAAAACTAGATAAAATTAGCCAAGCTGGCTGAATTTTCTGACCAATGCAGTACTAAAACAATTAGTGACGTTTTCAGATAATTTTCTGGACCACACAGACTTTGAGACTTCAGTGCCAAGAGAGTTCAAACAAGCTGCCAAGCTGTCAAATCTTCAAATGCTTCATTAAAAGTTACAATAAAGAGATAATTGTATATAATTGTCCTTGTAGCCTGGCTTTCTAAATAATTTACCCAAGTACAAAAATATAGAATACAGTATGCACCTACTGTATCTTACAAGGGTGAACTGAGTATTTAGGCAATTTCAAGTGCCCCATCTTCCTTTTGAGGATTATGGAATCCTGCAATGGATCCTAGCCAGAAAGTTCTCAGAGGAATATATTGTGGTTTATCCTCTGGACATTTCATAGAGTACTGAATAGTTTAACCCTCTCTATAAATGCCTTTACCAATATATAGAATGATTATAGAAGCCTTTGCTACACTTGAGCTTCTGAATATATAAATTGTATTATCACTCATCAGTCATATTATGCCCTTCAAACAGAGCAAGCCAAATAACCATGCGGCATTAATATTGTATAGGGATTACTGTGTGGCCAAAGAGAACCACTGAAAGTTCTTACCTTAAAGTGGTGGTCTCAAAGAAAGGGGCTGTGCAGCCCATACATATTCATAATGAATCCTCAGGATGGGTCATCAATATTTAATCAGTGTGGGTCCGATTACCAGTGCTGACGTCCATCAGCTGTTTAAAGAGGAGGTGGTGCTCATATTGCTGGCAGCGGTGGTGCGGAGGATAGGTCATCAATATGTACTGGACGCAAAACCCCTTTAAGCCAGATGGATTCCATAGAAGGGGATCTTTTTACACTGCTATGTAAAGGCTGCTCCTGCACTGGCATTAAAGTTATGGCCAGACATTATATGAATGGCTATTCTTTTAGATGACCATCACATACTACTACTAGTGATGAGTGAAATTCTGAAAAATTAGATTTGATTCATGAGTAATTACCTTCTTTGTATGTAGCGGGAGTAATGATGGGGAAAGTTGATCTCACCGCCCCCGTCATTGAACACCTCAGATGCCGCTTTCATCACTGATTGCAGCATTTTAGGCCTTTCAGGGGTTAATCAGGGTAAAAAAAAATAAACACTCAACTTATCGATTTGCTCGCAAAGAGGCCATCTTGACTGAAGACAATGTTCAAAATCTCATACGTCACCCAGCGCAAAATGTTGTGCATTTTCTGTAATCAAGATGGCCTCTTTGCACACAAACGGATGAGGATTTTTTTTATTTATTAGGAAAAATAGATTTGTTACAATGAAGCGCGAGGAAATTCGACTTTGCAGAGAATCAATTTGTTTGGCTTCGATTCAATCAACACTAGCTACTATATTAGCCCTGCAGCAGCTGCTTTGAGAAACATATATATTTTTTTTTTTTATAACATATTGCTAGTTAATAGTGATTTTTTTTTTTCCATGTAACTTTACATTTATTATCAGATACTGACTTTCACATGGGTTGGATTTTCCTATGACAAATCCGATAAGTAATGTATTTACTAAAGAATCTCCTGCAAGAATCCAGATCCTCTTAGACTTCTACCGCTAATGTAAATTTTGATGTGCCGTGGATTGACACAAGGGTTAGCCTTAGTCAAACCATGGGGGCTAATTCAACAGCTTTTCCATCTGCAAGAATAGATAGCGTGCAACTTAGTGAAGTGTTGTGTGTAGGATATTTAAGACCATATCATAAGAGAGTCCAAGACACCACTAGCAGTTTCAATTGCCGCTTTCTTGTGTAGCACGTCAGTAAGAAACAGCCTGTGCACAGGTCTTCTCAAGTAATCGTCATTGAACCTATTGGCAGGACCTTTTGCACTTCTGATTCCTTCGGTGCACTAAGGTTGAACCTCTGCCCTAGACAACACACCTGCCTTGAACCTGCTGTACATGACACCACTTCAGACTTATTAGATAATTCAAGGCACCATACAAAAAAGTTAATATCTTGATCAGTATTTTAAAAAACAAATGTTAACGTTTGCTTAAAATACCTCAAAGTTAAACAGTGTGAACATGACACACAAAGTGCCAATATATTGTGAGGGAACAGGAAATGCAAACATAAATAAGCAAACAGCAAATAATTTAGCTACTTTTACATTGCTGCAAACTAAATAATCTACATAGATAGCTGAGCAGGTGAGCAGTCAAAGCGTGATAAAGAGCTCCTTAGTAGATAGCAATGCTTTCTATATGTATTTATTAACCACTTCCAAACTGGGACAGTTACCCCCCTTACGCTCCCTCCTGACCAAGCCTAATTTAGCAAATCTGACATGTATCACTTTATGTGGTAATAACTTTAAAATGTTTTTACTTATCCAAGCCATTCTGAGACGGATTTCTCATTAGACATATTACTTCATGTCAATGTCAAACTTCAGTCAATATGTTTTATCTTTATTTATAATTTAAAAAATCCCAAATTTAAAAATGCCACTTCTTACAAAAGCCTCATTTTCACAAGAGATAGGAGAAAATGCACCCACATCTGTTACGCATTTTTTCCCCTAAATATGGCATCACCCCATATGTGGTCATTTTTGGGGTGGGCAAATTGCAATGTGTTTTTATGGGGTTCGCCAGGTTGTATACATGATATGGTAACTTTATTCTGCAGGTTGATACTTTTTTTTAAACTACTTTTCATCATAAAAAAAACTTTTTATTTAGGGGAACCTGTCATCAACTTTATGCTGCCCTCGCTCAGAACAGCATAAAGTAGTGACAGACATGCTAATTTCAGTGGTGTGTTACTCATGAGCTAATAGTAAGTGGTTGCTGAGAACCAGCATCATAATCATTGCAGCCCAGGCCTTGGAAAGAGTCACATCTACCTGAGAAAAGTCAGAGCTATTCATAATCTCCTGCTCTCTCACCCATCTGCTGGTGATTGACAGTTCTCTTCTAGGGAGAAAAGTAAGAAGAAGACTGACAAACATCAGCAGATGGGTGGGGAAAGAAGGAGCTTATGAATAACTTTGACTCTTCTCAGGTAGATTTGACTCTTTTCAAGGTATTTGCTGCAATGATTATGATTAGTGATGAGCGAAGCATCAAAAAATTTGATTTGGGTGCTTTGCCGAATATTACAAAAAACCTGCTTTGTGATGAATTACTTAATCACGAAGCACATTTCTTTATAATTAGTGGGTCCAATGACAGGAAATGGCGATTGCGCTGCTCCCCGTCATTGTATCCCTCAGATGTCGCGTTCATAGATGATCACAGCATCTGGCATAAATAAGAATTTTTAATAACACTTACCTGATCCATTTGCTTGCGATGGGCCGGCCGACGCCATCTTGCTTGAAGATCTTGCTTGAAATTGCGCATGGGATCTTCAAGTAAGATGCCGGCTGGCCTGTTACAAGCAAATGGTTCAGGCAAGTATAATGTATTTTTTTTTACACTATTTCAGTTAAATTGATTCACTTTACCGCAAAGCACAAGGAAATTTGGCTTGGCGGCTAATCAAATTTATCCTGAAATTCATATAGTACTTTTTGTTCGCTATTGTGCTTTTTGTGAGGCAAGGTGACCAAAAATTGCTTTGGCATGGTTTTTATTGTATTTTTTATGGTGTTCACTTGATGGAGTAGATTATGTAATATTTTTATAGAACCAATCATTACAGATGAAGCAATAACATAATTTGTCTATTTTTTCTATTTTGTACAATGATAAATGGGTTGCTGAGGGGAAAGGGGCTTTTTTACACTTTCATCTTTTTTTTTTTTTACAAAACCTTTTTACTCAATATTTTTTTACCCTTTGTGCCCCCTATAAGGTCATAAAGACCTTTGAGGGACATATAACATTACATTTTTACATATATATTTTTTTTACCACATACTATTTTTTTGTATAACTAGGGCTGACATAGTAGGCCCATTTAAAAGGGGGGAATACTACCAGAGAGGCTATACAGCACTATACATTACTGTAAAACTTCTCTGCAGAGCAGATCTAGGTCTAGTATGACCCGATACGTCCTGCAAACACCCGGCATTCACATGACCACTGAGGTCGGAACAGGAAACATCACAGCACTTCCTGATCAATCAGGAAGGCAGGGGAACTGAAGAACCATCCCTGCCATCTTTATGGAAAGTCTTGCAGTCACTGACAGTGGGCCCCAGGCTCAGCAGTGCATGATTAAGGTACAGTTGTCCCGACCACCCAGGACATTTATAGTCTATGGACTGTTGGGAACTGGGTAAAGGGGTTTTAACATAGTAACGATGTGTAACATGTTAATAGGATAATATAAAACACAAATTGGCAGGGTATGACTGACTTCAGCAGGATAATGCTCACCCACAAACAGCAAGGTTTTCCCAGAATTGTCTCTGCCAGATTGCAACACCGGTTGCCAGATTTAAAGCCAATTGAGCACTTATGGGACCAGCATGCAATGTCTGCCCATGATCTCAAATGCATCTACATATTCTCTATGACCTAACCTTTTACAAACATTCAGGACATATATGATAGCTTTGTACAAATAATAGATATAATATTGAAGAGATGGTTTCCCAAAATTAGTTTTCCTCCCCAAGGTTAGTATATAAAGGTTAGAAAATAAAACAATAATGCTTGGACTGGGAGAAAACGTCTTTATGTGGGTAAGTAACTGGCTGAGTGATAGAAAACAGAGGGTGGTTATTAACGCTACACACTCAGATTGGGTCACTGTCACTAGAGGAGTACTGCAGGGGTCAGTATTGGGCCCTATTCTCTTCAATATATTTATTAATGATCTTGTAGAAGGCTTGCACAGTAAAATATAATTTTTTGCAGATAACACTAAACTGTGTAAAGTAATTCACACTAAAGAGGATAATATACTGCTACAGATGGATCTGGATAGATTAGAGGCTTGGGCAGAGAAATGGCAGATTAGGTTTAACACTGACAAATGTAAGGTTATGCACATGGGAAGGAATAATGCAAGTCACCAGTACATACTAAATGGTAAAACACTGGATAACACTGACATGGAAAAGGACTTAGGAATTTTAGTGAACAGCAAACTAAGCTGCAGAAACCAATGTCAGGCAGCTGCTGCCAAGGCCAATAAGATAATAAGTTGCATCAAAAGGGGCATAGATGTCCATGATGAGATGGAGAGGGTTCAGAGGAGGCCAACTAAAGTAATAACTGGATTGGGGGAACTACAGTACCCTTAAAGATTATCAAAATTAGGGTTATTCACTTTATAAAAAAGACGAGATATAATAAATATGGGAGATATAATAAATATGTATAAATATATCAGGGGACAGTACAGAGATCTTTCCCATCATCTATTTATCCCCAGGTGTCACGGCATGGTCTAGGAGGCAGGCATGCATCATCAGCGCGTCCAGCGTCGCCCCCGCGCTTCTGATAATACTATGCACACCCTCCGCGCGTCTATGCGCATTCATGAGAATGGTTTTAGAGCTGAGCACCGAGCTGATCACTTGGCGCTCGGCTGTGTAGTCTGTGTGGAGTCATGACCCCTCTGGCTCCCTATTTAAACAGGCAGTATGCTGGCTACAGATTGCCTGTTATTTAGGTTCCACCTGCGACTTTGTCTTTCCTAGCGTACTGACCTCCTGCTGAATTCCTGACGACCCCCTGCCTACTCCTTGTGCACTTTGCTGCTCTCCTGGTATTCTGACCCTGGCTTCCTCCTGACGATCCTTTGCTGACTCCTTTGGTACTTCACGACTCTCCTGGCATTTATGACCCCGGCTTCTCCTGACTATTCTCTGCTTGCCCCATTTGTACTTCGGAACTTTCCTGGTATAGACTCGGTCCGTTCACATTCTGTTGTTTGTCTGGTCTGTCCTCCCTGCACTTATTCCAAGCTAGGGATTGCCATCCAGTTGTCCCCTGTTATTAGGACTCGCGAGGCCAATAGGCAGGGCCAGGGGTGAGGGTGGATCGGAGTGGTCACTTCCCTCCCCCCTGTGTGTGTGTACGCGGCCGTTAGACCAGGACTGTGATTGTGACGAGGGGGCATCCTCTGTGTCTGGAAGAGAGAAGGTTTGTACACAAATATAGAAGAGGATTCTTTACGGTAAGAGCAGTGAGACTATGGAACTCTCTGCCTGAGGAGGTGGTGATGGTGAGTTCACTAAGAGAGTTAAAGAGGGGCCTGGGTGTATTTCTGTAGTGTAATAATATTACAGGCTATAGCTACTAGAGAGGGGTCGTTGATCCAGCTAGGTATTCTGATTGCCTGATTGGAGTCAGGAAGGAATTTTTTCTCCCTTAAGTGGGGAAAATTGGCTGGTACCTCATAGTTTTTTGTTTTTTTTGCCTTCCTCTGGATCAACTTGCAGGATAACAGGCTGAACTGGATAGACAGATGTCTTTTTTAAGCCTTATAAACTATGTAAATATCTAAAATATGCTAAATAAAAGTGGCTGTACACTTTCAATAGTTGTCCATTGGTTGTTTGTCTAGAAGATTTCCCTAATGAATTCCCGATTAACATGGACCAAGTGTGCATGTGTATTCAATACAATAAGGGGAGTAGGCTGCTGACAGAGATCTCTTAGAAATACAGCAAGCCTGATCCTTTTTTTAACTTCATAAGCCAAGGGAATGTTGGCTAAATGTTACACACATACAGGCCCCATTGGCCCCTGGGAAAGATGGGCCCCTAGTCCCTTTGAACAATTAGACTATGGAACAGTACACTGACTGCACTGCATTAAGAAAGGCAGCATACAGCACCTCAACCAGCCTATGTTCATATAAAAAGATGGGAAAATTATTTAACAAAGTACCTACTGAATTATTATAGATACATCAGGTGGCTGAGATGACTTCTAGGTACACAGTCAGTCTACCCTGTATCCTCCTTCCCCACGGACCTTTGCTCTCACAGTCAGTGCCGGGCCGCCCATAATCAAACATATCGTACCATCCTGCTGCTGTGTGAGCGGATAGTATTTGCATGTTGCTATACAGTGGGCCCCAGAATAAATTTTACTGGTAAATGTCATCAACAACTTTTGTTCTGCAATAGCCTTCATACAAGAAGAAGAGCTACTGGATGTACCATAAAAAAAAAAGATTAATTGTGTGTGTTCTTCTGAATTCTGCACAAAGAATTAATAACTACAAATTTTGGGATGACTTCCAATTAAAAAAAATAATAAAAAAAACACCCTCTAGCCCCAACACATGTTCTGCTCCCACCACATAGAAAGCGTTCTTATTTCTAGGCACATAACTCCCATCCAACACATGTGAAGTTAGCCCCGGCAGGAGAAATAAATCCATCCGGTCTTATTCATAAAACTGAATAGAAAGTCTCTATTCATTTCCAATGAACTGGACTAAGTGTGACCGGCACAGGCTTCCTACACCCAATGTGTAAGTGAGTCTAAGTGACAGTTTGTATGGGGTTATGCCATGAGGAGGATGAATTAAAGATTCATGTGTTTCCCAACATCCATACTGTAACCATACATGGTGGACATTGAGTACCACTTTATACTGTACTATTTTATACTGTATAAACAAGGCTGCAGTTTTAATAATTGGACTTATAAAACTATTAGGGAGCCCTTTAGACTCCTTTCTGAATTATCCCTGCAACACTTTCACTCATCAATCAGAAGAAGCAAGAAAAGGGGGCTACCAGTTTCTAGAGCTAGAGAAAAAATCTCCATGTTCCAGCTACTAAACAGCATCGGGCCTCATCTGGCATTGTCTATTACCACATTTCAGTTTAAATTGGGTTGAGATATGTTACCAGAGATATGAGATGGTACCTTGAGAAGTTGTTGTCCATGACAATATTATGTTTATCTAACTCATGCAGTAGAGAGTTTTTCTACTATTTTCATATTACAAATCCTCTATCAGTCTCTTTCTAAAAGAATAAACTATAATATAACTAATTTTACAATATTTATAAGATAAATTAGAGATTTTGAGGGAAATTTATCATTCCTCTGCACCATGTTTTTGGTGTTCCAACGTCACAAAACCTAGTTTTGAGACTTTTTAACCCCTTAGTGATTATGCACCTTTTTTTTTAAATCACATTCCAAGAGCTTTACCTTTTTAGTTTTTGCATCAATGTACTTGTACAAGGTCTTATTTTTTGCAGGACAAGTTATAGTTTTTAATGCACAATTTTGGGTACATATAATTATTGATTAACGCCATCTGTTTGGCTAAAACATCCTTTGTTTACGTCAGTAATAAGGCGTATTAGTGGTCTTAAACACAATTATGACTAAATCTAGTCAGATCTGGTGTTTTTACTCTGCCCTTGTCAATTTCTGAAATAGAGGTACAGTATGTTGAGGGTAGGTTGGTCTGGGCCAATGGTCCCGGGACAGTCATCGCTTACACATGAAACTGGCGTAAACCTATAAAACTAAAAGTTGAAGATTTTAGTCTGGCACACAGATTGATGGAGAAGGGATTTAATTTATGATGAGGTGCATTAAATGCCTCCTTCAGCTGCCCAGGCATTATCAAGACCAATGTGGCACATGCCGATCTTGATAAATTAAAGGCTTATACATTTAGGAATGTTAGAGTGAAAAACACAGAAACAAATATAAGGTTTGTGCATTTTTTCCACGTGAAAAATAAATAATCAAACCAAGGAGAGAGTGTCAAAGAGTGGCACACATTCAACTTTTATTTGCAAATTAGAACATTTAATCAATTGCCACACTCCAAACCCAATTTACTTGGCCAGCATCTTTTAACAAGAACAGATTTTATAATGATGAATAGCAATAAAAGTTTGTACAGGGTACATAGGAGTCATGCATCTTTATTTACGCCTCTCTGAACCTAAGTCAGCGTAATAGGTTGTATTGCTAATTACTTATGCCTGATGGGCTGCATAATAAGAAGCACTGCTGCATTGCACACTAGCAAATGACATATAAATTACTGCAGCCCTGTCTAAGACTACAAAGCACTTTCTAGAATTGCCCACTGTACCCCCATTTACAACCATGACATACTGGCACCGGAACAACTGTACACTGCAATACTTAATATCTAAAGAGCTAAGATGAGCTAAATGTGTAAGTTTATTCTTTATACTTTTCTTTCTAACATTAAAAACAATAAGGTTTCTGTAAAATTAAAGGGGTATTCTTATCTCAGACATTAATGGTATATTGCCAGGATATGCCATCCATGTCAGATAGGTGCAGGTTCCACCTCTGGGACCCAATCCTATCTTTAGACTGAGGCCCCCTGATGTGAAGAAGAGCATATCACCCCAAAGCAGTGAATGGAGAGCACATCCTGCAAGCGAAGCAACCTCTCCATTTACCATTATGGGACTAACGAAAATAGACGAGCTACGTTTGACTATTTTGGAAATTAGCCAAGAGGTGAATAGAGTAGGCTGCACATGTGCGGCTGCTCTCTTTTCAATTGGGAGGCCCAGTTCTGGATATAGCAGCAAGTCCCAGAAGTGGAACATGCACCTATCTAACACTGATGGCATATCCTAGTGGTATGTCATCAATGTCCCAGATGGGCCAATCCCTTTAAGAACATGAACGCAAAATGCAAGAATATAACACTAAATTAAAGGGGTTTTAGGAGAACTAAACATTTTGTACAAATGGTTTACATACCTTGTGATCTATCACTTAGTACAATAATATGCATGTTGTTGAGATGCCCCTTGTACACTGAATATGTGGTTGTCTCCCTTCTTCCCCTCCCTGATGCACAAGACCTGCTCAGAAATCACATTACTAAGTTCTCTCCCTTCCTTTTTTATCTCTGGAAGAAATATATTTCTCATGCTTGGCAGCAAAACTGTTTCACAGTAACTGACCTTCCTTGGGTGTGAAGACAGTAACATCAGCACTAACTTACAAACTGTAACAGAGAGGCATGGTGCCAGCTCTAAACAGAGACCATGTATGTGAGGAGGGAGAGGAACAATGGGAACAGTAGATCTTTACACAGAAATCCTGCTCACTGCAAGCTCTAACAGCATTGAAACAAATGTATGGAACAGAGCTGGGCAAGATAATGAAAAAAAAATAATAACTACTTCTAATCTATGGTGCAATCACGTAGCCACTCACATATAAAACCAGGTGCCACAATAATGGAATTGTAGTGTACTAGAAAAAGTTATCTCACCATATATTACTTGTTATAATGTGTATATATTCTAATTACCATGCCATCATTAGGTGGGTTTTTGCTATTAGTGGTAAAATGTAAGGTCTAGTAATGTTCTGTATTCACCCCTAACACTATTGAAGTAGTAATGATGTCAGACTGTCAGAGCACCACGTATGTGTGGATTTTTTTTAATACAAAACAGTGTTAGAAACTGTGCTTCTGCTAAAGTTAAATCGCATGGCCTTGACATGTGTAATCTTAAATATCCCTTAAAGCCTAGAGGAGAAAAATCCACCAAACTGCATCAAAAACTGCTGTATCTCATGAGACTTCATTTGGCAGAATCTAGGTGCACAGGCAAAGTGCACATATTGTATTTCTGATGGATCACAATAAACATATTTCAAGTCCAGGGGATTATTGATCCTATTGTCTTATTGCTATTGCATCTAAAAGGAACAAAGACACATCCCCTGGAATATATCCCGATGCCTGAAGATTCTACATTACTGATATTTGAAAATGAGTGTCTAAATACTTACAGAACAGAGGCAATAGAAAAGACAACTTCAGTCTTTGAGTTATAGTTTTTGTAATTCCATCATGTAGAGGAAATGTGCACTTTCAACCTCCTTTTAACAAGTCTTTGTCCTTGAGATATCATGCCAGATTAAATTATGGATGTCAACAAAGCCAATGGAAGCTAAAGATACAAGGTGCTTTGTTTAGGTCTTGGAAAAGACTCTCAACAAACCCTTAGCTATGTCAGAAAATGTAAAAAGGTGCTCAAGCCACAAAAGGGATTGGCCTATCTCACACTTTGGTAGCATATAACTAAGATATCCCACAGATGTCCACTAGTTATAGGTCCCTCGTCTGGCCCAGAAAGGGGCCCAGAAAGTGAATGAGGCGTCACCGTGCAAGGCTGGCCAACCTCCATTAAATTCTAAGGGAGTTCTGAAAAGAGAAGCGTGAGAATCCTCCTCTATTTCTGGAACTCTCAGAAAAGTGAATGGAGATGTGGTCACACTTGCGCAGCACTTTTTCCATTCACTTTTACGAGACTTCCGGAAAAAGCAGAGCATTTTTGCAGTGCTCTTTTCAGAAATCCCAGAGAAGTGAATGGAGAGCATGCCGCGCATGCACGATGCTCCCTCCTTCACTCTGTGTGGCCCGTTCTGGAGATAGGTGCAAGTCTCAGAGGTAGGACCCATGCTTATTGGACATAGGTGGCATTTCCTAACGATATGTCACCAAAATTTGAGATAGACCAACTCCTTTAATCAAAAACCTTTGAATCAGAAGCAGAGGTCCAAAATATACCCTTTTCTTTTCAATTAGGCAACATAATAATGATAAATATTTCACAGTGACATAATTGACCGATCCGAGTTCACAAGATAAACCTAACTCAATTATATGCAGGACCAACTGCTTGATATGCCAATTACAATACCAATGTATTATTTTATTTATAACATACCAAAAGTTGGAATTGCATTTTAATTATTAATATAAATGTCTTTTTTTCTATTCAAAAATCCACACAAAAACCAAAATTAACATACAAAAAAAAAAAAAAAAGAAAATTGTGAGCCATTTTGTTTGAAGAACTAAATACAGTCTCATTACTTGTGGATCATGTTCACTCATCCAGCAATTAATTTGTGATTGTTTTTGTCCAGTAATTATTTACAGCCTGACACTCTCGGCATGCCCATTAATACAGATTTTGATTGAAATTTTCTGCGCTCTTTAATTTAGGTAACAATTAATTTAAACATCTTTTTATGGAAAGCCTCTCTGGATAACCTGCCATGACTACGCCAGGTTCTGCATATCATCTGATAAAATGTTGACCTTGCTGCTCTGCTAGAGAGAATCCACCTGGACCTTTTAAGTCCAGATGAAACTGTTCGGAGTGAAACACTTGTTGGGGCTGAGCTAAATATTTCAGGCTACCTTTTTGGTACACAGTGGGTCATTTAATGATGTCATTACACTTAAACATTGTCATAAACTACACAAAATGTTGCAAAAATTGCAATTTTGTACATTTTTGTGCAAATCTACTTTTAGAGAAATCCTTAGCATATAGCATGTCAAGGGGGGTGTAGCTTATAGGGAAAGGAGGAGGCCTAAGATGCAACATTTGCACCACAATTCTGGAATAAAATTCTGTTACAAACTAAGCCAACAAATAGTTGATATAATGTTAGATAAAAGCGGCCAGCCACGTACCATATTTATCTTTCAGTCTGACTAGGCAGCCTAAATTTATGCTGTTTACAGGATTAGTAAATCTACCCCGATATTCTAGAACCTTAACAGGCATTTAATATTATTGATCTATCCTCAGGAGCTACATAATATAACAAATGCGGCACTTTAAAAAAGGAACAGCATTTCATACAACAGCTCAGAGTAAAAATGTAACAAAACCTTATTTAAACTGATTCCTATTGGAGTCTATTTGTAATTTTGCACCTATGTAGCCATATCGGGCACAGAAACGACTCCATTTGGATTATATATTCATGTGGGCTATACTATACTGTTGGTATCACTTGAAAAACATGGTATGTTAATATAGATTGAACGGTTAACGAAGACTATAGTATGCAACTAAGCAACTCATCCTCTTATTAGTCACCTTTGCCCATAGCTGAATACCTTGCACATAGGGTCCTTAATAAAACAAATGATTCTATACGTGATATAATAAAAGCGGAGAAATTTTCATTCCTATTTATCTAAGACTATCTGAAAGAATGAAAGTAGGTTTAACGAAATGTAAATTTATGGCAATATATGTCCAAGTTGTCAGAGTCCTAGGCTATACCATTACCATATCTATGTAGGTTATTTTTTAGATTCCTTACTCCTACTCTCCTTAGCATTTTCCACTTTTGTTTATTGCTTTTTTTTTTCTTTGGCTGTAATACATACCTCCTTTTCTACATATTTTCTTGCCGGGTTTCCGGACACATTCCTTGGATATTCTTTTTACTGAAAAATGAATAAAAAACTAAAAAATAACATGGAGCTCCATGACAGAGAGTAGGAGCATGCAACACCGTTTACCTAGCTCTGCCTTTGGCTATGCTTCCAACGCTGTGGTGCCTGCACATGCAAATGTAGGAAAATGTATCATCAATGGGCAGGTAGGAGAGAGGAAATACCTTCCATTGTAATACCCGTGCCTTAGGAGAACATGAGTGTAGACATGAGTACAAAAACAGGATCACACACAAAAGAGCATCATGCACATCAAAAGCCAGCATGCTAACAACTAACCAGGCATGCAACCTATGACCAGGATTAATATGGTTAGAACTGAAGAAAGCAAAAGAAGTAAAATAAAATAAATCTCATTGGTTTTTGTATCCGCAGGTAACTCACCATCCTCAGTTGGAACATATATATTTAAATACAGGCAGTCCTCATTCTGGTCTTGCACGTAGGAAGAAACTACATCCAGATTGTTGGAGAACCAAACAGGAAGCATAACTTCAGGAAGCCTGCCTCCTACAATGTTTTGGGGACAGACCGGTGCAAACTGGGTGGAATTTCTTATATCTCCCCAGGTTGTTGGAGGCTCTGGTGGCTGGAAACGGTGCTCCCCTACTGGAGGAGCAGCATAAGGAACACCAAGGAACTGAATAACAGGCCCTAGTATTTCATTATTTAGTTCCTTCTTAATGCCTCGTACTTTGCCATAAGTCGTTGCAACTATTGGGTCCACATCATCCAGTTTTTGTGAGTATACGGTTGTAATGTGAAGCAAAAATCCAAATATGCATAAAGGAAACATGACATCTAATCCCATAGGTAGGCGCAACCTTGCAATTCTCCATAAACAGTTCAGCCGAATGGACTTTGGAAATGCCATAGTCCCACATTAGTTGCAAAGGAAAGCAATATTATTTGTATCCACTTCGAATCGAAGGAAATGTATCAGGTTTGTTAAATGTGATCCTGCCAGGAAAATCTCAGAAGGGTTTTCACGCAGTAAGAATCTTCCATTGATTTCGCACTCACTGAAGCAGCATCTTCACTAAGCACTATTTATCAGGCTACATTCTATTGACAATACTGTTTTCCATAGTAGCAATATCAGAAGAACTGCCATTTACTGCACATTGCCTTCTTATAAATCAAATCCAGTTAGCCGTAGGTCTATTTCCTGGAGAAAATAAAGAATAAGTCATTAATAGGCAAAAATATATAAAGCAGACAGTAATAATTACATGCTGCACAAGCTATAATATTTTCTCTTTTGTAATTATAGCAAAGGAAGACAACGTTAATTAATTTCATGATACACTGGATGGATGCTTTATTATTTAGAATATAAAAAAATGACTAAGCAATATTTGATCCCACAAACATTAACTTATAAAACTAAATGCAAATCTTGAAAATCTATAATGGAATCAACATATGAAGATACCTAGCTAGCTAGACAATATACAGAGATACAGAGGGATTGATTGCTAAACAGGTACTTTAGATAGGTACAATAGATAAATAGATAGATATTGTAGCTAAATAGATACTGTAGATAGATATATAAATAGACAGATACTGTAGATAGATAGATAGATAGATAGATAGATATGTAGCTAGATAGATACTGGGGATAGATACTATAGATAGAATGGATAGATACTGTAGATCGATAGATAGATAGATAGATAGATAGATAGATAGATGAGTACAATAAAAGAGGGGCCTGGATGTATTTCTGGAGTGTAATAATATTGCAGGCTATAGCTACTAGAGAGGGGTTCTTGATCCAGGAGGTTATTCTGATTGCCTGATTGAAGTCGGGAAGGAATTTCCCCCTCCCCCCCCATAAGTGGGGAAAATTGGCCTGAAACATTAAATATTACTTGCGCCAATTTCCTGGTATGCCAGTCTTGATAAATCTCCCCTGAAGTTTATTGCCCCTTGCCCACTCTCACTTGCTTACAAAAAAATATGAGACCATACTTTTGATATTTCTGCTGCAGATTATCTCATAAGAACTAATCACATATCAGTTGAGACTTGAGAATGGTAGGTCTGATTGTCTTTCTATTGGAATGAGTAAAACTGCAAATTAACATTTTGTTTCCTCAGTGTCTCAGACTTTTATAGTAAAAAGTTCAGCTAGTTATATTCAATGCTACAACAGCCAAGCTTTACACATTTGTATCAGTATACACAACAGGTATCATTTTAATTTAAATCATAATATATTGATATTTAAAACCTCAAAGAACAATCCTCAAGCAGAAATCTGTACAATGTGTAGTATTAAACACTACAATAAAGCAAACTAAAATGCTGAGAGTCAATTATAAAATATTATTGCCTAGAGCACAGAAAATTTCATGTAATATGAACGCCACAAGCCAATATCTACAATTTGTATACCTGTTGTCAATACACAATTGTAATAAAAAGAACAAAAAAATACAAACCGGATTCCCAAAAAGTTGGGACACTAAACAAATTGTGAATAAAAACTGAATGCAATGATGTGGAGATAGAAAATGTCAATATTTTATTTGTAATAGAACGTAGATGACAGATCAAACGTTTAATCCGAGTAAATGTATCATTTTAAAGGAAAAATACCTTGATTCAAATTTTTACGGTGTCAACAAATCCCCAAAAAGTTGGGACAAGTAGCAATAAGAGGCTGGAAAAAGTAAATTTGAGCATAACGAAGAGATGGAAGACCAATTAACACCAATTAGGTCAATTGGCAACATGATTCTGGAACAATCTCTGTGCGTAAGGATCAAGGCCGTAAAACCATACTGGATGCCTGTGATCTCCGGTCCCTTAAACGACACTGCACCACAAACAGGAATGCTACTGTAAAGGAAATCACAGAATGGGCTCAGGAATACTTCCAGAAACCATTGTCAGTGAACACAATCCACCGTGCCATCCGCCGTTGCCAGCTGAAACTCTACAGTGCAAAGAAGAAGCCATTCTAAGCAAGATCCACAAGCTCAGGCGTTTTCACTGGGCCAGGGATCATTTAAAATGGAGTGTGGCAAAATGGAAGACTGTTCTGTGGTCAGACGAGTCACGATTTGAAGTTCTTTTTGGAAATCTGGGACGCCATGTCATCCGGACCAAAGAGGACAAGGACAACCCAAGTTGTTATCAACACTCAGTTCAGAAGCCTGCATCTCTGATGGTATGGGGTTGCATGAGTGCGTGTGGGATGGGCAGCTTGCATGTCTGGAAAGGCACCATCAATGCAGAAAAATATATTCAGGTTCTAGAACAACATCTGCTCCCATCCAGACGTCATCTCTTTCAGGGAAGACCCTGCATTTTTCAACAAGATAATGCCAGACCACATTCTGCATCAATCACAACATCATGGCTGCGTAGGAGAAGGATCCGGGTACTGAAATGGCCAGTCTGCAGTCCAGATCTTTCACCTATAGAGAACATTTGGTGCATCATAAAGAGGAAGGTGCAACAAAGAAGGCCCAAGACAATTGAACAGTTAGAGGCCTGTATTAGACAAGAATGGGAGAGCATTCCTATTTCTAAACTTGAGAAACTGGTCTCCTCGGTCCCCAGACGTCTGTTGAGTATTGTAAGAAGAAGGGGAGATGCCACACAGTGGTGAAAATGGCCTTGTCCCAACTTTTTGGGGATTTGTTGACACCATGAAATTCTGATTCAACATATTTTTCCCTTAAAATGGTACATTTTCTCAGTTTAAACTTTTGTTCCGTGATTTATGTTCTATTCTGAATAAAATATTAGAAGTTGGCACCTCCACATCATTGCATTCAGTTTTTATTCACGATTTGTATAGCGTCCCAACTTTTTGGGAATCCGGTTTGTAAATAAAAATTGAAAAGAAAGCATTATGTATTTCTTAGCAAGTGGGAAGTTAAAATAAGTTTATAAGCATGAATTGCAATTATAGGCAGTTTGATGATTTGTGCAAAAATGTAATGTTAAAATATACAATTTAAGAATTTTAAGAATTATAAAGGGTCATTTATCAAACTGGTGTAAAGTAGAACTGGCTTAGTTGCCCATAGCAACCAATCAGATTCCACCTTTCATTTTCCAAAGGAGCTGTCATTGATAAATGACTTCATATCTCTTTATATTCGTAGACTGGATATTACTGAACTATTTAATACTTCAAAGTTTGTGATTACCCATCAAGATCATTTTAGGTTTATTTTACCAAATATCTCTAGATTGGAAATTTAATACATTTCATGACTTTCCTGAAATTGAACCTTGTTACGATGTTCAGAGCTATGTTCAAAATTATTCTAGATGCTTCCAGAGTTATTAGACTGAGTTGCTATAATTTAAGTTTTTCTTCCACACTGCATTTTGAAAGAGTAAGTTATGTGAAGATCAGATTACTGTACATTTCTTTATATTAACCAAAGCACTCCAAGAGAAAAAATATTTTGCCACCCCCCATTTGCAATTGTGATGATAACAACAATGTGGTTAAAAAAACTAACTGCATTATTCACGTATTTTCTCTTTCATTCTAATCTTTTGCTAGACCAAATGACTTTTTACATAAGGAGTTAAACGTTTATCAATGTATTCCTATATATTCATAGAAATAAACAGAGAAGCAGACTTCTGTACCACATATACACTGACAGATGAGGCTGACGATTGTCGGGAAGGAAGCATTCCTTCCTTGCAATCCCCTACTTGTCTCCGATCAGTGCCCCTGTGGCAAAATTGCAGGGTTCCAATCAGTTACCATAGCTGTCCAATCAGTTACTATGGCTGACTCGCAAGCCTGCCATAGTAATAGAATGCTTGTCAAAATCCCATAGACTACAATAGTATTGTATTAAAATCTATGGTACAAGCTATCAGAAGTCCCTATGTCTGTAAGGGGGCTATAAATTACAGTAAACAAGGTGTTAAACATATAAAAAACACAAAAATATTAGACAGTCAACTCACTTCCCTTTCACAATTTTACATCTAAAAACAGATAATAAATTAAATCTAAAATAGTAATGTGTGGTGAATGTTTCAACAGAAAAAAGTGAAAATTTGAAAATGAAACGTGATCAAAATGTCACACAAAACCCAAAATGGTACCAATAAAAACTATAGCTTGGCCTACAAGACAACACACCTAAAACTGTTCTATTGTAAGACATTTTAAAGTTTTTATTTTTATTTTGTTTCATTTAAATGTATATAAATTTGGTATTACTGTAATTATACTGACCCAAAGAATAAGGTCATCATGTAATTTTCAGTACATAGTGAATGATATAAAAGAAAGTTCAAATAAAACATGGAATTGTGTTTTTTTAACTCCCCTATTTTAGAATACTAGATGTAGCAAATTGAATGGTGTCATTAAAATTATAAATAAAAAAAATCCACAAAAAATAAGCTCTCATATGGCTATGTGAAAGTAAAATTAAGTTATGGTTTAGTTATGGAATGCAAAAGAAGAAAAAAGAAAATAACCAAAACAAAAATTGTCCCTGTCCTTAAACGGGTCAATGCAAAATGAAGCAACTTTCTAAATAGTCTTCATTAAAATGTCCTACTATTTTGCCCCTTTAGAGCATGTGTAAATCCATCACCTAACTTCTTGTGCTTATGATTTTGGTATAAATCCATCTGACAATGGTTCCTGTGATTGCTCTCTCTGCTCTCCCCTTCTATTCTCACAGTGTTAGAGAGGCTGTACATGGCAGATGTGTGTGAAAAAGGGGTCAAAAATCCAAGGAGGGCAGCTCAAGTTGGGCGTAGACAGGGAGAAGCACACTCAAGGTGGTTTGCAGTTGGAAGACAACAGCATCCTGGACACACAGATCCAGCATGTACTCAGAGGGATACATCTATATGAGAAATGTTTGAAACTAGAAAGTAGGTTGTAATATATTGATCTGAAAATGAATAAATGACTTAAAATTGCAGCCTAAAACTTAGAGTAACTTTTTTAACCAATTCATCCACAAAAATATCAAACCTAATTCAATTAGTCCAGTGTGGTTTGGTTGTCCAATTCAATTAAGGTCTAAATAAATTCGACCCAATTCAAAAGTGTCCAATTCCCTGAAAAGTCTCTCCTCTCTCTCTCTCTCTCTCTCTCTCTCAGCTCTTTAATCTCTGTCTCTTTCAATTCTCCGGAAAAATTCAGCTTAGTTAGAATCAGGAATTTGGAAAATTTGGGCAAAAGTTTCAAGTTTGTAATCATTCGCTCTTGAAATGCATTCGCTCATCTCTACACAGTTTTGTTTTCATAGACCTTATGCCTCATTCACACGTCAATGTTTTGGTCAGTGATTTGCATCAGTGATTATGAGCCAAAAACTGGTGTGGAGCTCCACAGAGATAAGGTATAAGGGAAAGATCTGCACCTGTTCTGTGTTTAGAGCCGCACCTGGTTTGGCTCACAATCACTGATGGAAATCACTGTCCAAACCACTGACGTGTGAGTCATTAGCAAAGCTAATACAGTACACACAGAGGAAACAATGAAAGAGTACATCTAATACTGTAGCTCTTGGCCAAAAATTGTTTATTGTGTACTATAAGATTTTCTACAATGACATCTGTTGAATATATACCAAAATGAATGTCATACTTAGCTTCCATTCTTCAATTACAAAGACTTGCTTTTTTAATTCTTAAAGCAAGACACCTTATCCCTCAACAATTCCATGCCTGCAGTACATTCCTTAGTCCTCAAAGATGATACAAGAAATATATTCAAAAAAGATTAAAAATTATAAATGTTTGGTCTTTAACATTATATCATTAAACTCTGAAATTTCAAAGGCCAAAAACATCAAGGGACTATCCAAAGATTCTTACCAATAATATGGAACCTTTATGACAGGTCTGGTCATCAATATAAAATCACAATAACCTACAATAATAATTACTACAGAATTGTATATACAAAATCTGAATTTAGCCTTTAAAATGTGGACATGGTTATTAAAATATGACCAGTATGTTGCAGGATCGGCAGAATTCTTTATACATGTACCATACTGATATGCAACCAGTTACTGATAAGCAACCAGGTTGCTTTGTTCCAGAAAAATTTCAATACCACAAAATGAACATACAGATGTAGCCAAGCTAAACTTGACTCTGATAACAAATGTGACAGTGGTATCTTGGTTATCTCACCACAAAAGCCATTAAAATCCATTAAAAAGTCAGTTAATGGATGTAGTTAATGTAGTCTGTATAATGACAAGGGGTGTTGCCTGGTGGAAACAGGTAACTACGAAAAATGCAAAAGGTTCCCCTACAGCAGTACAAGGATTATTGCCTTCTCAAAGAAAAGCGGACATCTATCCATGGATCCAAAGAACCATAAGGGCTGGAACAGCGTTACTCCTGCGCTCCTCAAACAAGCCCTTCGCCCACCCTCGTGGGACTCCACGAGTGGACCTGATGAGTATACATGGCGTCTCTATTTACCTGCGCTATGGAATACCGTGATTGTGGCAGCATTACAACAATTCGGGTAAGGCTTTAACTATGTTCCTCACACATATGGTTACACTTACATTTGTGTAAATTCCATAAAAGAAGGAGGACTCACATGGTCCCTGCAAATACATTGCAATAGAGGCAGCACATACCCTGTTGGAACATTTACCTACAAGCAGGAGGATCCCTTGGTATACACCAAGAACGCTGCCACCCAAAAGCAAAATAAGAAAAAATAATAACATAATTACAGGCAGCACTATAAGTGCCAGCAATCACAATAACTTTCGATCCCGTACTGGATCTTATATAGACATTTGGAATAACTTTCTCTGAAGCCAATACCGGATCCTATCTCGGACATTGAACTTACTATTATTTATTGGAATACACATCTTTAATATTTTTCATCTTTTTATTTTTAATTAAATATTTTTTTTCTACCGTTTGTTCTACATTTATTTTTATATACACCAAATATTTTTTATATACATCCTTTGGTACCATCCACTCATTTTTATATAAATTTTTATACTAATAAACTACCCCTTTTTAAATATACAACTGTATCTATTTGATTCATTCACACCTGCACTAATCCACCTTATTGTGTACATACAAACATCCCAGATAGTTGAGTGCCCTCCACCATGATTTAGCTTTTACATTTGAGTTTATCCATCTCAAGTTTCAAAACTGATAGCACTATAACAGATCACTTTATCAAAACCTGTACAGCTTGCCTTATATACTTACTGCTGACATCAGCCTAAGTGCGTCCGGACAGGTCTGGACATGTCCATTGGAATATTTCCAATATAATGCATTAATATTATAACTGATCAGGCTTTGCATGTATAACTTCAAATCTAGACGTATCAGGCAAATTCAGAGTTCAAATTTGGAATCAGCGTGCTCATTTTAGTGTAAATCACATGTTTTTCTCTCAGTAGCAAAATCATTGTTGTGTGGTGTTATCAATAGCTTGACACACATCTTGGATTGCCAATTCGAAAAACATACAAATATATACAGTGCATTTTCCCTACTCAGTGTCTGACTCAACCCAAGAATAAGGATGAGTAAATAGATTCTATAGAATTATAATATGACTCAAATTGTTTTGAAAGATTAAGATCATAGAGAATCAGAATTTTGGGTGATTCAATTCAAGGGGAATTTTGGAGAGAGATATATAAAAAGAGAAAACTAGAATGTCACCCACAATGTTTCAGGGCAACTAAAGCACTTTCGATTCAGGCTATATCAATTCAGGTTCAAATCTAATATGATGGTCGATTCAGTTGAATTGGACCTAAATCATTATAGAAATTTGCGCATTTATCTCCTATAATGATTATTATTATATTGTTGTCTACACTGACGAGCAAAAGGGTAACAATGTTTTGAACTTTCAGGGTCATTGTGTTATTAGGTTGATTCCCAAGCTTAAATGTCACTGGTACAAATCCAGGAGCAGCCATGAAGATTTCCCAAGAAAAGAGCATCATCCAGCTCATCGATAGTGGTATCTCGGCCAAGAAAATTGCCAAACTGCATCATGTGAGTTCCATAACAGTTGAAAGAATACAAAACTAAGTCTGTCCATCCATTCCAAAGCCAAGAGGTGGACATCCAAGTAAAATATCACAGTCATATCGAAGTCGGCTCATCACAAGGTCTATCGGTTCTGGTGTAATAAACATAGAAGTGAATGAGGCTCGTATGCTACTTCGTAATAGTGAGATTACAGACGTGCATGCAAGCACCGTGCAATGCGCATTACACAAGTCTGGAATGGTGCCCAAAAAAAGGTTAAGCCTCAACTTCAATATGGTCATAAGAAGCGTAACATGTAGAAGAGACCTGGGAACAGATTTCAGTCGAGACATGCTTGAATCTGATTGAGGCATTCAGGCAGTGTTGAAAGCCAAAGGTGAATTTACAAAATACTAACAAAATAATAAAAATGTAAATTTTGAACTTTAGGAGCAAAACAGTTACAATACAGTTACATCTGCATAACTAACATGCTAAATAGTTACAGGTCCAATTTATGTATGATTTTCTATAAAATGATGGTAGTCTCACGTTTAAAGCTGTAGTGGATAGTGAGATATGGCGCCTTAAAAACCAGAAGTTCAAAACACTGTTATCCTTTTGCTCAGTGTATGTACTTGTATACATAGTGATGCTTGCAAGTTTGTGAAACCTTCAGAATTTTCTATATTTCTGCATAAATTTGACGTAAAACTACATCAGATTTTTCTTAAAAGTAGATAACAATAGTCAAATCAAACACATGAGTCAAAATACTACACTTGGTCATGTATTTATTGAGGAAAATGGTCCAACATCACATCTGTAGGTTGTAAGCTGTCGCGACCAGGGTCCTCTCTCCTTTTGTACCACTTTGTAACTTGTCTTGTTCATGCTTATTGCAATTGTATATTTTTTATGTTCACCCCTCTATATGTACAGCACCATGGAATGAATGGCACTTTACTAAATAATACTAATAATCATCATCATCATCATCACATGTGAATATGTGAATCTTTAGATTTGAAGGTAAAATTAGAATCAGCTGTTGTCAATCTGTCTAAAGAGTTTGGACTCCACCATCCAGATTATGTACAAATGGGAGAAACTGAAGACTATTATTGCCATCCTTAGGAGTTGTATAACAACAAAAATCACACCAAGTGCAAAGTTTGTAATCATCCACAAGGCCACAAAGGAACTTAATGTAACTTCTAAACCACTAAAGGCATTTCTATCATTAGATAATGTTAATGTTCAGAAGTTCACTAAAAGGAGGACACTGAACAACAATGGTGTGCATGACAAGATTGCAAGGAGAAAGCCACTGCTCTCCAAAAAGAACATAGCTGTCTGTCTGCAATTTGTTAAAGATCACCTGGATAAGCTAGAAAGCTATTAGAACAATGTTTTGTGGATGGATATAACTTTTAGATTTAAATAAAATTATATTTGAAGAAAGAACAACACCGTTACAGCACCAAACCCTCATCCCATCTGTGAAACACTGTGGTGGTAGTATCATAATTTGGGATTCGGGGGGTACTGTCTCTCCTTGGGAAGAGAGCTCCTCTGGAATTCTGGGAAGAAAGAAATGTGGGCATGTTTTGCTGCATCAGGACCAGGACAGCCTTCCATCATTTACAGAACAATGAATTCTGAACTCCATCAAATTCTAAAGGAAAATATCAGGATATCTGTCTATGAGCTGAATCTGAGAATGTTAGTCATGCAGCAAGATAGCAACCCTAAGTACACAAGTCCTTCTACCAAAGAATGGTTAAAGAAGAGTAAGAAAAAGTTTTGGAATGCCCAAGTCCTGACCTTAATTCAATACAAATGTTGTGGAAGGACCTGAAGCAAGAAGTTCATGGGAGAAAACCTACCAACATACCACAGTTGAAGCTGTTTTGTACATTGGCTAAAATTCCTCCAAGTGGATGTGCAGAACTAATTAACAATTACTGCAAATGTTTAATTGCAGTTATTACTGCACCGACTTCGGTGTCAAGGTTTTTTACAGTAAAAATTAATTTACGAAGTTATTAAACAAAGTCTTGCAAGACTTTGCGAAATATTAACTTTGGCTCATCTGAGCCAATACACTCTAATTACGGAGTTCCCGCTCCGCACAGTATTATAGCAAAGTTTTATGCAAATCTACTTCGGATCTAAAGTCGATTCGCTCATCCCTAGTCTTGACAAATCAGTAGAACTATCCCACCAATCGGATATTGACGACCTATCACGAGGATAGATTATCAGTACAAAACACTCGGAAAGCCCCTTTAAAGAGTGAAGCTAGCGAGTTTTCTTTCTTCTTCTATTACATGTCACCTTGCTTCGAATGGACCATGGGATGTGCCATGTCATGTAGCAGCTAGGATTTTTGATATCAGGTCACCTTGGATGATAGGTCAATTCATTTAATTTTGGAGAGAGAGCCCTAAATACCATTTATTGTCATTGAGAAGTGCAGGACACATATCACTTTAGTTTAAAAACTGTGATTTTCTATCAAAACTATTAATGGAGTTAATTTCATAATTTAAATTAAGTTCTTGACTTCACCAAAAAAGTATCTGTAAAAGTATTATTGTGAGTTAATTATTCAGCATCTGTTTGTACTTTGATGCTTTACTATTAATTAGTTAGATTGCTTCAGGACATCAATATATTAAATGATATCGGTAGGTGCTCTAAATTACATCTAAAGTAGATTAACTTGAGGTGAATTCAATGCAGCTCATTAGGCCTACTGGTAATGTGGTGTTCTACATTAGCTCCCAGGTCTTCATCAAACTTCCATAATGGAGTTATTAGAATTCTTTCAGTTGTTTGACATTTTCTCATTTTCTGTGAACTTGATTGTTGTATTAATTATGCGTTGCTGCGTCTCATCAATAGAAGGAACCTATTTTAAGGTATATCTAACACACTTCTGTTGTGGGCTCAGCCAGTAACGTGTGGCTTGTCTGTACTAAATATAAGCTAGTAACTTTACTGAGCTGTACTACTTTTTCTTTAAGCAATCCTGATGTTGCTTAAAGGGCCAAATAATTTAATATTGCTATGAGACATACGAGGAGGCAACATATGGTCATATCAGAGTATTCCCATGTCAAATGTAAGCAACATGTCATTATTTGTACCTGTCATTATTGTTCCAATTTTTAACATATAAATCACAGAAGAAATGCACCAAACGGATATGCCACTGACTATACTGGCTAGTCATAAATGCAGATATTAAAAGCTGAGACTTTTGCCAATATATTCCTGTCAGGAAGATATCGGAGCCCAACATGCACCACATTCCTGACAGGAATATATTGGCAAAAGTCTCAGCTTTTAATATCTGCATTTATGACTAGCTAGTATAGTCAGTGGCATATCCGTTTGGTGCATTTCTTCTGTGATTTATATGATTATATTTTCATCCGCACAATGCTCCCTTTTGGGTAGGATGCCTTTGTGGTGCATGTGGACCGCGCCGACATCCTCCACCGTATGCAAAAATTTTTTTGCTGGGGATAGTCGTTTGCTGCGGTCCACATGCGGTGGGGCTGCTCCCCCAATGAAAAACACGCTACAGTGTTAGGGGTTGAGCAGCTCCCCCAGATTTGCCACTATATTTCTGTGTTTTTGTCTTGTTTTATATGTAGTGTATATGCCTTTACCTGGCATTCAAACACTCTCCTTTGCACCTGGTAACCTCCATCACATGGTCTGATATGGGTGTGGCTTATAGTCTGGCTTTGTTCACATTGCACTAGTTGTCCTGCTAGGCGGTTGTGTGGAAGCTTGGCTGTGAGCTGGATTTCATCACCTTCAGACCGTGTTCACACCATAGGTAGCTTAGTGGTAGGACCCCTTGCCATGCTGAGAACCGTGACGTGGTGCATGTTGGGCTCCGATATCTTCCTGACAGGAATATATTGGCAAAAGTCTCAGCTTTTAATATCTGCATTTATGACTAGCCAGTATAGTCAGTGGCATATCCGTTTGGTGCATTTCTTCTGTGATTTGTATGATTATATTTTCATCCGCACAATGCTCCCTTTTGTGTAGGATGCCTTTGTGGTGCATGTGGACCGCGCCGACAACCTCCACCGTATGCAAAAAATTTTTTGCTGGGGATAGTCGTTTGCTGCGGTCCACATGCGGTGTGGCTGCCCCCCCAATGAAAAACACGCTACAGTGTTAGGGGTTGAGCAGCTCCCCCAGATTTGCCACTATATTTCTGTGTTTTTGTCCAATTTTTAACATATATTAATAAAATATTTTATTTGTATGTAGGATAAGTTTTTTTTTAATTCTAAATTTAGTTGATCATTTCTCTGATCCCTAATTTTTGATTGGGGAGCCCAGTCACATAATCACATTACAAATCTGGTTCTGCATAGAAATCAGAGCTAAATTGAAGCTATATAGGAGCCCCGAGGTGAAATTAGCCAGTGTCTGAAGATTAGTAATTAGGGCTGTATTATTTATGTATCTTTAAAAGTGTTTTACAGGTACTTAGATGTTGATGATGACCAATTCTCAGAATAAGTTATCAATATCAGATAGGTGGGGGTCTTACACCCCACTTCCCTACCAATCAGCTATTTCAGGTAGCATCTGGTGCTAGAAACCATACTGTGGATAGAACTGGAAGAGCAAGGTTCCATCCACTGTTCAGTGGCTGTGCCAGGGTACTGCAGCTCACCTCTCATTCAAGTGAAAGAGAGTTGAACTGCAATACACCAGCACTGGAAACTACATGGTGGACAAAGCCTTCCATCCACTGTATAGTTTCCAAAACTGGCTGCAATTCAATGGTAGTGCTGGGTGAATGACCCACACTGATCTGACATTGATGACTTACCGTATTTTTCAGAATATAAGACACACCGGACTATAAGACAAATAAGAATATTTTTTTTTCCCATCAGATCTCAGAGCAGACCCCAAAATCAGATCCCCATTCTTCATCAGACCTCAGATCAGACCCCCAAGCTCCATCAGCCTCAGATCAGACCCCTCAACCTCCATTAGCCTCCCATAAGACCCCCCAGCATGTTCTATTTTTTTGCAGATTGGAAGTGCGGATCCGCAAATGCGGATGTGGACAGCACATTCTGGCCCCGTTGAAAATGAATAGGTCCGCACCTGTTCCGCAAAATTGCGGAACGGATGTGGACCCATTTTGCGGACATGTGAATGTAACCTTAGATCGTACCACTCCAGCCCAATCAGCCTCAGATCTGACCCCCAGCCCCTGACGGGAAGGGACCGTTCCTTCCCGATAACTGCCTGCTTGTAAGTGGAGCAGAAAAGATGCATTTTATACGCAGCAATCATTCCTCTGTATGGGGACAAGTGATGGCTACTGCATTCTCTCGTCCTCATACAGATTCATTGTTTCTAGGCAGCAGATTGTGGTTTACACAGCACAATCTACTGCCCAGAGACGAAGACTGAATGTGCTACTCATGAAAGATAATTTCACCTGAAGAATAAGCGTTTTGCACATTCATAAGGTAGCACATTTACACGGGCAGATTATTGTGAATAAGCGTTCGTAGTAACATTGTTTGTTTAGATGTGTGTGAACTAAAGTCACTTTTTTTTCTTGTATGCGATGAGGTACATTATAGAATACATCAGAGTCCCAATAGACAGTGCATCTAAGCTAGAGTCAATTACCAAAGCTTTCACATAATGGAGAAGAGCAGAAATCAGGTAAAGAGGAAACTGGTAAATGTTATCTGTCAGCAGTTTTGCACCTATGAAACTGGCTGACCTGTTGCATGTGCACTTGGCAGCTGAAGACATCTGTGTTGGTCCCATGTTCATATGTGTCTGCATTGTTGAGAACAATTTTGTTTTAATATATGTAAATGAGCCTCACGGAGCAACAGGGGTATTGCCATTACACCTAGAGCTGAGCTCTCTGCAACTGCTGCGCCTTCTTCACTTTGATTGACAGGGCCAGGCATTATGATATTTTCACTGCCGGGCCCTGTTAATTAAAGTGCAGAGGACGCGGCAGTTGTAGAGAGAGCTGAGCCTCTAGGTGTAAAGGCAACTCTGTTGCTCCCAGAAGCTCACTGACTGGCTGAAACAAAGTGACTGCTTGTAGTGCATGAAAGGATAAAGCCTATAGTTAGCATTGCTGCAATAAACACATGGGTTTGTGCTGTCTGTGATATGCTGCGAAGAATGGAAGAATCACATATGTTTTCATTAGCAAGAACATAGCTTGTACAGTAGCTGCATATTTGAAATAGAGTGATTAACAAATTGGATAAACAATATTATAGTTGTCATGCCATGGGAAACGTTGGCCTTTTTAAGGGAAAAAATATGTTTTTGACCTATTGCCTAGATGTCTTTCCTGCATTTTTTGGAGCATAAATTTTCCTTTTTCACTTTGTAGGCAAGGTTACTTCTGTCAATCCAGTCAATATACTAATCAATTAGCCAATCATTCAATCGATGAAAAAGACAAGTCTTGAAGATTGCCTTGGTTATACATAAATTACTATGACAGACTCATTTGGTGTCACAGAAGAAATAAAGTAGATAGCCTGCCCCGTACAGAACCTGTTAAATGCCAAAAAAGGATCGGATTCATACAAGGTAGGTACATGTGGCTCAGTGGTTAGCACTGCTAGGGTTCTAAGCTCAAGTGTGACCAAGGACAACATATGCATGGAGTTTGTATGTTCTCCCTGTGTACAAAGGCAGGGTGTACAAAAAGCACACTTATAAAATAGATATGGCTTGTGTGTAATACAGTACATTTATTTCTTATGTCCATCCTGCACTTTTAAAGAACCATTTCATCTCTAACCTTCCTGACCTTCTTACCTGCTCCTTTGGGTATAACATTATTATTGTTTATTGGAGATGGGATGTAGGAGGTAAATTTATAGAAATGTTAGACTTCAGGTGGATATAGAATATATTGGGTCTACATGTACCATATATATATATATATATATATATATATATATATATAGAAAGCTCATTATTGCAAACCTTAAAGGGATTATCTGGGTATAAATGTTTCCCTTCCCCTTGCTTCCCCTGCCAGTCCTACTAATGTAGTGCTACTTTTTCTGTCTCACTCAGGATATAGGCAGAGTGGTCATGTGATTGTGCCTTGAATTTCCTCTGATGTCACGAATATGCCTCTCATGATGCCCTCCATCAGAATCACCGGACCAATGGTCGTGATGTCAGATCCATCTTGATTCACAGGAAGGGTAGGTTAAGTCCACTGCTTGTTATATTGGGGCTTTGTGGGAGGAAACATTAGGAGAAAGCAGCAAAGGGATGAAAAAAAAGATGTGGTGGCAGAGGTTTTATCCCAGGGAAGGGTATAGCAGGTGTCCCCATTTTTGCCTGATCTTAGCACTATGGTAAGTTCGGGTTGGAAACAATGGAGTGCAGTTGGAAGCATGGAGACTGAAGTGAAGACAAGTGCACTATTATGCTCTGTAGGAGACTAGACAAGATTTACCTAATTTATTGAAATCTTTAAGGAATCTGAACAACCTCTTAAAGGAGTTGTTTAGTATTATGATATTGATGACTTATCCTCAGGATAGGATGTCAATTTCAGATTGGTGCGGGCTGTCTCTCTGAACTGTAATCAGCTGTTCTTGAGTAGCTCTGGCATCAGAAATAAGAAACATAATTAAAATCTTAATTTAAATAGCACCATGTTCCACAGCACTTTACAATCATGTTCAGTTCTGCACAAACAAAATCATACATTATATGATTGTAATAAACAAGTCAACATTTATATTGTATAAAATGTAGTATAGTCTCCTGCCCTGTCTAACTACCATGTTTAACTGCAGAACACTTTGCCAAGAACACTTAGCCTAGGAAGACTTCGGCCCTTGTACCAGCCCCAGCACTAGATAGACCCATTCATTATGTTTAGTGATACCTAGCTTCATCCACTATATAATGGACTTAGCTGTGGATTTGGCAATGCAGCTACTCCTAAACAACTGCTCAATGGGTTTTGGACCCTTCCATTCCATTCTGATATTGATGGCCTAAGGACAACCCTTTAAGGTGAAGAAATAAAAAAAACAACTAATAATTTAAGTGTATATACTTCAACCCCTTTGTCCAATCCACTTGACATTAACAGCCCATAAATAAACAGCTTTAAATATTTTACAGACAAAGATGGTGGTCAAATGTGAGAGGTCAAAGATTTACTATAGAAGTAAAACAAGATATATGCATGTAAGAGAAAAGATTTAAAAAAAAATCTTAAAAATGCTAAAGCACTTATAGCTCCATGACAGATGATGATGTTTCCGGTGAGTAACTCACCAGAAATTATGAGGAAAAGTTTCCCTAGTCATAGCCATGCATCTAAGAAATTGCATAAGTAGGTGTAAGGATGGGATTGTCATACACTGACGAGCAAAAGGGTAACAATTTTTTGAACTTTTGACTTTCAGGCTCCATATTTCACCATATCTACAGCTTCAAACGTGAGACTACCATCATTCTATAGACAATCATCTTAGCTAACTTATACATAAATTGGACGTGAAACTATATAGCATTTTCATAGTTATGCAGATTCTTGTCATGTAACTGCATTGCTACTCTTTTGCTCATAAAAATTCTAAATTTTTATTTTTATTATTTTATTAGTATTTTGTAAATCCACCTTTGGCTTTCAACACTGCCTGAATCCTTCTAGGCATGCTCTTGATCAGATACAAGCATGTCTCAACCAAAATCTGTTCCCAGATCTCTTCTACACTTTCCAAACATATAATGCTCGACTCACCTGGGTACGAATACAGCTTTTTTTTCAACTCAAGTGTTCGATTGCATTGAGGTCTGGGGATTGTGGGGCCAATCCAACACCTCTACTTCATTGTCATTGAACCATTTATTCGCCAATCTCGACATATGCTTCGGGTCTTTGTCCTGCTGGAACACTATGGTTTTTTTTCATACCCATAGTACTCAAGTCTACGAAGTAACTAGTCTTATAGGATACTCACATACAGCTCAGCATTGAGCCCACCATCCATCCTGGTGAAGTATCCAACACCTTCGGCTGTGAAACAACCCTATATCATCAGGCTTCCTCCACGAACTTGACTGTTCTTTCAATTTCTCGATCCGCATTTTCCCTTGTTATTTTCTAAAACCCATTTGCACCCATCAGAGCCCAGTCTATTGACTTTCATCTCATCACTCCAAATCACCCGTTTCCAATCTTCTACTCTCCACTGTTTGTACTTTTTGCAAACTCGAAAAAACGCTTCTTATGACAATATTGAAGTTGAGGCTTCTTCACCTTTTTATGGGCCAAAATTCCAGACTTGTGTAATGCGTGTCGCACAGTGCTTGCATTGACATCTGTGATCTCACTATTACGAAGCACACGACCACCTCCAGTGCCGTGTTTGTCACGCCAGAACTGATAGACCTTGTGATGAGCCAACTTGTTGACTTCAATATTTTGCCTGGACGTCCACCTCTTGGCTTTGGAATGGAAGGACAGACTTAATTTTGTATTCTTCCAACTGACATGGCACTCACATGATGCAGTTTGGCAATTTTATTGGCCGAGATACCGGTATCTATGAGCTGGATGATGCCGTTTTTCTTTTCTTGGGAAATCTTCTTCATGGCTGCTCCTGGATTTGTGCTACTAACCTTTCGCTTGGGAATCAACCTAATAACACACTGAGTTATTAGGGAATGTGAGAACAGGTTGTAATTTGTGGTATACAAAAAGAAAAAGATTGTTCCACCACCAGAAGCAAAACAGTAACAATGCAGTTTACATGACAAGAATCTGCATAACTAATCATATGCTAAATAGTTGCAAGTCATATTTTTTATACAGCCAAAATGATTGTCTATAAAATGATGGAAGTCTCACGTTTGAAGCTGTAGATATGGTGAGATATGGAGCCTGAAAGTCAAAAGTTCAAAACATTGTTATCCTTTTGCTCGTCATTGTATGCATTTTTCTTAACTGTGATGTGGGTTTTTTGAAAACATCCATCAACTTATTAATACTACACCCTTTATGCATTATCAGTGACTACAGAATAGAGATAAAATGTCATGCACATTATACATTATAATGCACGGTTTCTGATGTGACTATCTGTATTGCTTCCAATAATCGGAAGCAATAACTACAGTTTGAACAGATAAAATGTCTGGTTTGCTGAGAAGCTCGAATCGGCAATTTCCTCTTTTTGATGAAACAGATAATGTTACATGCAAACAAATGCCATAAAAAGATTTACCATGGATAATATGTATTTATTCCTCAGCTTTAGAGCCTGAGTAAAAAGGAGGGTACAAGTTATGATTTTGTAGATATATTATGGACAAATAATATTTCACAACTGCACATACAAGTAATTGAGACCTCTAGGAAAAACCAAAGGGTTAAATGGCTAAAAAACAATTCCTGATCCCTGAGAAGGCATGTTCACACATGGCAAATTTCTGCAACTATCCCATATATCTGAATGAGGTTTGTTAGGAAGACTATTTTTAGTCACACAATGTTTTTTCTTGTTATTTCCTTAGACTTTTTATTTCTTTAGAGAAATCCGTGGGAAAACATCTGGGAAAACGCTACATCCAGAGCATAATGCAATTTAGAAAGGGAGCAAAAATATATATTTTTTTGCCCCATAAAAGCCCCCACTAAAGATCTTTATAAAATGGTTATTTTTTCCATAACCAGTTCAATGGACTCCTGATGGTGGACTCCTGAACATTAACATTAGCTAATGTAAGAAAGGCCTAAAGGTGGCCATAAACATTAGTCTAAAGTCAATCATAACTCACATTTCAACTAAATGAACGCTCATCTGTTGAATTTTAACAACAAGCTATTGATGATAGATGATGGAGCATTATCATTTAAAAAGTCGGGCGTGTTTAATATTTTCATCTGATAAAGATCTTTCTTTGAAACAATGTTCTCAGAAATATCTTTCACCCAGTGCTCGGTTTCATTACGCGTGTATGGCCAGACTAAACAACTGTAACGGCTAATATGGACTAAAATGTGCATGGCCGTGTCAGTGAAAAGAATGTTTGCCAGTTGTTTGTTCAACTCCTGTCCAACCATCAACTAACTTCCATCTAATGTGTATGGCCACCTTCACAGTTGCTTAGAGGTTACCTTGCTGCCTCAGAAAAGCTGCTTCTACTTGAACACCAAGTAGAAGGATTCAAAGGCTTCTTTCACATCTGTGTCGTTTTTTATTATTCGGCTCTGTTATAGGAGCTGAACAATGAAAAAAAAATAATAATAAACACTTGAGTGACGTATACTGACTATAATGGGGGCCACTGGGTTTTTGTCATGGGACTTGTCATTTTACTGGACAAAATAGTGCAGCAAGCTGTGCTATTTTGGGAACCTCCAAAGCAAATATGAACAACGTAGAAACTGTTAAATATCATGTTTTATTGGTACTCTAACAACCAGCTTCAGTTTACATAGCCAACAGTTGTCTAAACATACTGGCAAATAAGAGGTTGTCTGGACTACCATTTCAATTGCCGAGTTACTTGGAGGGTCTAGTTATGAAAACAGTCTTCAGGTCTCTACGTTGCAGTACATTTACACTTTAGCAAGGTTTTATGTACTTTTAGTATCAACTTTGGAAGTTTATATTACTTAGTATTTTAGTATTATTTTAACATCTAGGGAAAAGTGAATGAAATTATTTTTTGTACTAATTTGCTTCTTCAGTAGCAATTTTTTTTTTTTAGGATTGTCAACAAAAATGAAAATTGGCTGAAGTGCAAAGACCTGAGGAACACAAGTTCATCTGGAAACTGTATGCACAAGGTGGCTGTATATGTGCTTTCAGTGATAATGTGTGACAATGTAGAATTCTTAAAGGGACTGCATGAGAAAATGACCTATTGTTTAAGGCCGCATGCACACAGTGCGTATTAGGTGCGGACTTTCCGTATGGCAAATTCTGCAGTAGTACAATACCAGCTATGTAGATGAGACTTTCATATCCTCCTCTACATGGTGCAAAAATGTTCTGTGTGGAAATTGACCTGCTGTGCGGACTTTGAAATCCACAGCATGTAAATTGTTTGTGTGGATTTTCAGAGAAGATTTCATTGCAAAAGTGTAGAAGAGGCAAGCTTGGACACGTTTGAAAGGAAAGTCTGCCCAATTGGATACTTTAAAAACAGATTTGCATATCAATAAAAGTTCTTCTCCTGGGTAAGGACATCACTCCCTGGTGATATAGAGGTATGTTGGCAATGGTGGTTGAATATCCTGTTGGGCATTGTTGGTAGTATAAATTGTGAAAAGTGGGAGTATTACAACTGAATGCATACTGCAAAATAACAAATACACAGTGACATGTTCTGCATGTAATAAGTACCAAAAACTTAAAGGGGTATTCCAGTTTCAGCAATTGAAGCCTATTAATTGAATAATAAACTGATATTGCCCCCCCCCCCCCCACACACACACACACACACACACACACACACACATACACATTTCCAGACCTGCAGAGGGAAGCTTACTTACCTGCTCCCCTCTGCTGGGTTCCGGCTCCTTTGGTCCCCCACTGCCCCTGACGTTCTCCATCCCATGTATAAATATCTAGTTTTAGAGGGTAATGTATGCCACTGCAGCCAATGAATGGCCCCAGAGGGTCCTGTGACACACTAGAAACATGGAAATCAAACTGAATGTTGACATGTGAGAACATGAATATTCCAGTTCATTTCTGCTACTGCCCATTGTCCACCCATTCTGGTGGTATGGCCCCCTATATTTCTGGCTTGGTTAGGCACCAGTAGCCTTCTCCTAAGGTGGATTTATCTTCATCACTCTGATGCTGTCCAATCAGCACGTACAGTGGCAGTTCAACGTGATTTTGTGAGAACACGTAGTATGCTCACATTTAGCTGGACCTCACAACATATCGGAAAAGTGCCACTCTGACACTGCTCTTGCTGACTCGACAGCATCAGAGTGGTGAAGATGACTCCACCTTGGGAGAAGACTTTCAGTGGCCAACTTCTTGGCTAACCAAAGTCACATTTACAGAAAGCATGTAATACTCAGGTGACCAGCAATATTTCAGGAAAGTGCCTTTTGATATTGTGAATGCTACAGCCAATCACTGGCCACATTGGTAATCCGCTACAGCCAGTCATTTGCTGCAACAAGTACAGAGACCAGCGAGGAACCTGGGACATGTAGGAATGAGAGTGTTGGGGATTCCTACGATAGTATTCCTTTTATTATTTTACACCCAAAATTTTGGTGTAAATCCATTTTAAAACACATTATTTGAGAACTGCTTTATGGCCCTTGAACTTAAAGAGAGACATTGGTCCATAGGTAACAGTGGCATGATACATAAATATACATAAAGAGACGCTTTGAAGGGATTGTCCTAGGTGACCAGGCTTAAGGCATAGAGCTCTAAGACCATGACTCAGTTTGGCAAAGTGTTGTACTCAATCAGCTCCTTCCCCTGTCCAAATTTGTAATTTACTATACAACCTGCAACAGCTCAAGGTGCGGGGGCATAGTGCAGAAACAATGTCATATGGGATTTATTTTTAACCGAAGGCTTTTAGTACTTTACTATATTTTTGTCAGAAATGTAATCTTTGGGCTGGAGCCTGGCTGTGTGAATCCAATTCTTTTTACATGTTAATCCATAAATTATGGAACACTACAATTTACAGTATGCGTTCTATACAGGTGAAAAAGTCTTTATACCATTGAAGGTCTTATGTCAGACAAATAACGTAAGTGAAAGCAATGTCATCTACGTTTCCTACTTTATACTGCTGCACATAATGCCATCTAGCAGTAAGCTGATTTCAGGCACAAAGGATGTTATACAGCTAGGCTCCTGTCAACCAGACAAAAATGATTACTTATGATTTAATGCTAGATTTTGTTTTAGATGATTGCATAATGCTCCGCTTCTGACACACAACCACAAAGCACAATGCTTTACGCTTCTTTATGACATCACCGTACATACATATTTCATATATATGCTGCCGTCCTACAGTCACTCACAAATGACATTCTGTGCACTAACACTGCAGATCTCGGGTTGCTATGAATGAGCATATAAAGCATTGGTACTTAGAGATAATGCTAGATAAGATCATGCCTCTTGGCTGCATTCGGATAAAGATGTGCAGCTTATTCCATGATTGATGCTGTGGCTAACCTAAACATATCATCAGAGATATATTCTACTATTCGTGACACCATAGATTCTGCTAAGTGCAATATAATACCAATATCGCAGCACTGTGGTGCATCCAGCCATTTTCCAAATGATGATGGAGACTATAGATTATACTAAAGTTTGCTGAAACACTAGCAGAGGTGGCTGCCTGACTTATTTTCAGATTTCAACATTATGCTAACCATTTCAAGAACCAGGCAGTTTATTCATCCCCCTTTCCCTTTTTATGATCAGGTGCATTTTCAATTTTTTCAGTACATGCGTCTTTGATAATGTTTTTTTTTTTTTTTGGTCCATATGGTTATGTAATTAATTGTTGATCCTCTTTTTAGTCATATATGGGGCTTTATTATTATGTAAATTTTATTTTAGTATTTTTTTAATCAATTATTTATTCAGTAATTTTTGGAAAGACATTCACTCGATCATTGCGAGAGCAAGAGACCCAGTAGAGAATGCACCATATAAAAAGTTGAAAGATGTATTCCATACAGTTCACATATTTGAGCACATATACGAGCATATATAAAATAATCAAAAATAACAGCTGAAACATAATGATAAAAAGGGAACGGTACACAATACACAACTAACCAATAACCACTAGCATGAAATAACATGGAACGACATGGAACACCCTAAGAAGTAAAAATGAGAAAGGGGAAGGGAAAGTCACGGGTGAGCCATAGAAAATGTCCCACTTAAACCCAGACCTGTGGGCACCTGGCCGTGCCACCTTGTCTTCCAGCCACCAGCTGCTCTAGAAAGTGGTTAAGTTAAATAGCGTTTGAATGTTCAGGGATGGCAATCTTTGCCCACTATTTCTTGCAAAAGCGCTCCAAATCTGTGGTCAACCTATAGAATTTGATTCAGGTCTGGAAGCTGGTTGGGTCATTCCAAAACTTTGACTTTCTTCTAGTGAAGCCACTCTTTTGTTGATGTGAAGGTGTGCTTTGTAAAATTCCACTTCACCTTCAGCTTTTTAGCAGAGGCCTGAAGGTTTTGTGCCAAAATCGACGTATATCTGTAACCTCCACCTTGGCTAAACCCCCATCTCTAGATGAAGAAAAACATCCCCAAAGCATAGTGCTGCCTCCACCATCCACTTCTTGACTGTGTTATGTATATCTAATTGTACCCTTCTCCTGACTGATTGAGATCCCTTTGATGTGCCGTAAGCTGTTTATTTAACATGAGTTTAAATGTGATTTGAAAACTCTGAGCATAGAAGACTCCAACACTCTGCTGACTCAACAGAGTAATAAACCTCATCTGGCACTAACATCAGCACAAAAATCTGTGCCAGGAGCTTCATGGCGTGGCCTTGCAAGTGTGACAAGTTGCATGGATGTCTTTCATCACCAACCACAATGCCAAGCATCAGATGGAATGGTTTAAAGCATGCAACTACTGGACTCTGGAGCAGTGGAAAGCAGTGGAAATGTGTTCTGTGGAGTGATGAATCAAACTTCTCTATCTGGATGGATGGGTCTGAGTTTGGTGAATGCCAGGAGAAGTCTACCTGCCTGACTGCATTGAGTGAAATGTAAAGTTTGGTGGCGGAAAGACAATTATTGTTTTTCAGGGGTTGGTCTACGTCATTATTTCTAGTGAAGAGAAATCTTAATGATTCAGCATACCAAGACATTTTGGACAATTGTATACTTTACACTTTTTGGGAACAGTTTGAGGAAGGCCTTATTATGTTCCAGCAAGTCTGTACCCCAGTGCACAAAACAAGGACTATAAAGTCATAGTTGGATGAGTCTGGTGTTCTAGTTCATCAAACACCTTTGGGATGAACTAGAATGGAGAATGCGATCTAGGTCCTCTCATCCATCAGTGTCTGAACTCATAAATGCTCTTCTAGATAAATGAGCAAAAATTCCTGCAGACACATTACAAAAAAAACATTTTTAGCTGCAAAAGGGGACCAACTCCAAATTAATCACTATGGATTTAGAATGTTACATCCTAAAATTTCCTATAGGTGTGATGTACAGGTGTCCCAATACCTTTGTCCATATAGTATCTACATTACAATAAAAAAATATTACTGTAAAATACAACCCCAATCCCAAAAAAAGTTAAGACACCGTGTAAAATCTTAATAAATTTAAATAAAAACAGAATTCAATGATTTTCAAATCTCACAGAACCATATTTTATTCCCAATAAAACCTAAAACACATGTTAGATGCTGACAGACATTTTACCATTTCATGAAAAAATAAATAAATTAGGACTTAATGGTAGAAATGCATCTTAACGTATCTAGAGCAGGGAAGTCAAAAGGCTGGAAAAGTAAGTGGTTCTAATAAAAAAAAAACTGTTAGAGGAGCAATTTGCTACCAAGTCACAACTACATATAAAAAGAGCATGTTAGTAAGGCAGAGTCTCTCAGACGCAAAGAAGGGCAGAGGTTCGCCAAATCTGCAAAAAACTGCTTCTAAAAATTGTGGAACAATCACTGTATGGGCCCAGGAACACTTCCAGAAATTATTGGCTGCAAGCACAGTTTGCAGTACAATACAGAAATGCAAGTTAAAGCTGTATCATGCAAACAAGAATTATGTCAACATGATCCAGAAACACCACCGTCTTCTCTAGGCCAAAGCACATTTAAAAAGGACTGAGGCAACATTTAAAGCTGTTCTGTAGTCAGAAGAATCAGAATGTGAAATTCTTTTTTGAAACCACAAATGCTGTGGATTCAATATGGGAGGGACCATCCAGCTTGTTATCAGCACACAGTTCAAAAGCCAACATCTCCGATGGTAGCGGGTTGTATTAGTGCCTATGGTGTGGGCAGCTAACATATCCGGAAAGGCACTATCAATGCTGAACAGCATATAGAGGTTTTAGAACAATATATGCTCCACCCGGTCATCATCTCTTTCAGGGAAAGCTTTGCTAAACCACACACTTCATCCAACACCACAGCATGGCTTCACAGAAGAGTTCTGGTGCAGAACTGGCCTGTCTGCAGTCCAGACCTATCACCAATAGAAAACATTTGCCGTATTATGAAATGAAAAATCTGGCAAAGAAGACCCAGGATTGTTGTTCAGCTACAATCCTGCATCAAACAAGAATGAGATAACATTCCGTTCCCAAAACTCCAGCATTTGGTCTCCTCACTTCCCAGGTGTTTACAGACTGTTGTTAAAATAGGGAGGGGTGCTACACAATGGTAGACATGGCCCTGTCCCATCTTTTTTCAGATGCATAACTGCCATCAAATTCTAAATGAGTTAACTTTTGTTTTTCATGAAATGGTAAAATGTCTCATGTTCTGATGAGAGGTGGATGTTACTGTTAAAGGGACAGGTCACTGTGGAGGTCACTGTTAAAGGGGCGGACACTGTGGAGGTCACTGTTAAGGGGGCAGGGGCCACTAGTAAAGGGGCAAATTCTGTTGAGGTCACTGTTAAGGCAGCAGGTTACTGGGAGGTCACTGTTAAGGCAGCGGAATACCATGGAGGCCACGGATAAGGGGGCGGAGCCCTGAGGCGGTCACTGTCAAGGGAGTAGGGTGCTCTGAAACTCACTTTTAAAGGGGCAGGCTGCTGTGAAGGTCAAAGTTAAGGGGATGGGCTGCTGTGGAGGTCCCATTTTAAAGTGGCGGGGCACTGTGGGGATCAGTGTTAAGGGGTGGGGAACTGTGGAGTTCACTGTCAAAAGGGCAGGGTGCTGTAGAGGTCACTGTTATGGGGGATACTGTTGATATCTTTTAACAACACACAGAAACATTAAATAAAAATAGATAAAATATACTCGTGTGAAGCCGGGTCCTTCTGCTAATATATATATATATATATAAACCATATTCTTCAATATTGTTTACACAGCTTTGGTGATTGCACAGATAATTCTAGTCTAGTTCAAACATGTACAAAATATGGAGTTCTGCACCATAGGCATACATACACCCAAAAGACCCACTCAACCTCATGAGAAATGGCACAACTATCTTCTATTGTTATTGACACAAATGACTTATGGAATCATTTGTGAAACTGTACTAGACATGGTATTTTTCTTTTTTTTTCTACAATAGCAATCACATTGGATGTATTTGCAATTTATTTTTTTCAAAATGTGATTTTTGCTTACAACTGATACAAACACATCAGGCAATTAATGCATAAAACAGTATCAGTCCCTATATGTTTCTCAGTAGTATCCAGTTTTTTTGTTTTGTTTTGACCACACATAAGATGAGCAAATTGTATTCCAAAAGAATTCTGATTTTGGAAAATCAAAAAAGATGTTATGATTCCTCATGCACAAATAGCTCAAAATATTAACCACCATTTTATAGTTTAGAAGACAAAAAAAGAAGGCATCTGCCATCAAAAAGCAATCAGGGCACTTTGGATTGGGACCAAATGTATTCAGAATAATTCAAATTTGAGAGCTGATTTGTCCAAATTAGACCCAAAATACATTTGGGGATCTAAGCACTAAGAGCTTGAATTCCATAAGACTGAGTGGGAACATACAGTATTATTAAACTAGCCTAAAAAGACTAAAGAATGACAGGATCATCCAGCCACTCCATTATTACAGATTATTGATGCTCTATGATCTAACATTACCACACACAGTCTAACTCCGCGTTTCTTCACGGTAGCTAAAAACATCACAAACATATCCAATTCCTGAACTCACAGATGAATCTTAGGGCTGGCCATACACAGGCAGCCATTTGAGTATGTGGGTTGAATAGGGAGAAGGGACAAGACCTATATATACATAAGCAAAAAGGTTGGCTGAACCTGAGAATTTAAGCAGTAATAGTCCACACTCTTATATGTACTGTACTGAGGCCTCCTGACTCTCTGTTGAGCAAAAGATTTTATGATGTTAAGATTTCAATGTCTAATCCTTTTGTTATCAGGGACCGGCTTACTCCCCCTCCCAATTTATTGCACAGAAGTTGGGTCGAAAAGCTGTTGAATGTGTATGGGCATCTTAAGCCACTACAAGACACAGAAGCCACTTCTTCCATGACCTCTGCCGTTGGTGAAGACCGGGAAGGCCCCCCACACACAATAGATGGTTGACCAGCCATGCTGAAATCAATGGGTTTAGTACACATTCATCTAAAGCAGCAGTCAGCAACCTTCGGCACTCCTGATGTGGTGAAACTACAACTCCCAGCATGCGCCATTTCCTTCTATGAGAGTTCTAAAAACAGCTAAGCAAGTGTGCATGCTGGGAGTCATAGTTTCACCACAGTTGAAGTGCCGAAGTTTGCTGATCCCTGATCTAAAGGGCAGCCTACTCCCCCTCCACAATTATTACACAGATGTTGGGTGGAAAAGTTGTTGAAGGTGTATGGGCATCTCAAGCCACTACAAGACACATAAACCTCTTCTTCCATGACCTCTGCCATTGGTGAAGAGCAGGAAGGCCCCCATATACATTAGATGGTTGACCAGTCCAGCTGAAATCAATTGGGTCAGCAAACATTCATCTAAAGCAGGGGTCAGTAACCTTCAGCACTCCAGATGTGGTGAAACTACAACTCCCAGCATGCTGGGAGATGTAGTTTCACCACAACTGGAGTGCTAAAGGTTGCTGATCCCTGATCTAAAGTTTTTGGCCACCCTAAAATGTACTACCTCAGATTATCAGTACCTAGAAAGCAGTGATTAGAGGCAGCATAGCCTGCAAGACTACAACAGACTATACAAATACCAGTATCCCCAGCAGATCAATGTTTGCCTCATTTTAGAAATTTCTTCAAGAAAGTGCTATATCTTAAAAAATCCAGCATCTACTCATGTCATGCTCTTTGTCAATTAAGACAACCTGGAACTACTGGTGAAAACAACCTCATGCTGCAAAGTGTGGAGACAAAACCAGCAACGAGTCCTGCTAACACCCATATAAAACACACATTTTTGGACAGTGAAATGTGTCTGGAATGAGAACATAGGGGAGATTTATCAAAACTAGTGTAAAGGAAAAGTGGCTTAGTTGCCCATAGCAACCAATCAGATTACACCTTTCATTTTTCAGAGCTCCACTGTAATATAAAAGGTGGAATCCCATTGGTTACCATAGGCAACTAAGCCAGTTTTCCTTTACACCAGTTTTAATAGAATTTCTCCCCGATAGCCTGTATTTACATGACATCATCGGTTACGATTTTCCCTTCTGTCTCTATTTAATATAAGTTGACCTACTGCTTGTGCTGCTAACTTGGGAGCAGGCCCAACCTGTTCCAGGAGAGACTGATACAAGAAGCAGGAGACTGGGTGTTCTGGTGGATATATACACTTAGTCACCAAGAGTAGTCAATAGGAATATCCCTTAAGGGTTAAGCTTATGGAGGACACTCTTCATCCTACACAATTTTGTTGGCCTAGGAATAAAACATCATTACACGAGTCCATAAATACAACAAGGGAAGGCAATCAGAAATGCTCCATGAAAGATAAACCGTCATATAAACTGCTTGGAAGGGTTCCTCACTATTGTTTTATGAACATGACAGTGCACTCTGCCAAGCTTGATGGATGGTATTTATTATTTCATCACATGTACTATGTGTGCATTAAAGCGCAATTACCCACCCTGAATCTATAATCACCTAGACGTCATTGCCGAGGATGTAAGATCTTATTTTGTTGGATCCTTCTCTACGAGCACATTACTAGATAAAGAAAATAAGATATGTCTATATCTTATCTTTCCAGTATACCTACAAGAAATCTTGGATTTTTATTTTTGCCTCTGCTGTTTATTGATCTTAACATTTTAACAAGGCAGAGCCACAGCCTCAGATACAGTCGGCTAATGAGCATGTAGAGAGCATTAAAAATGTAACTTAAGAACGTAATCTGGATGACAGGAGGTTGCTGGAGTTCAACTGTGAGAAATATGTTATGTTTAAGTCATCCTCTCCAGACTGGGAGAGATGAGGTCAATGAATTTTAAGGACTTATTACAATGGCATCCACCTATTTAAAAATTAATGTAAACTTCACCTCCTTCAATGCAGCTTTCCACAAAGGTATTTACAGCACACTGTCTGGCACAGGCATCGTGCCCCAGTTTAATTGATATGGCTTGGCTTAATACAATGGGCGTCTTACACTTAAGAAAAGTCTTAAGATGTAGGTTAAAGAACGCAGACTATGCACACACAGCCCATGTTTGCACACGAAATGTCCATTGTCACTCATAACACATGGTTAAATCTGAAACAGCCCAGTGTTTCTTAAAAGGGGTTCTCCGGGAATTGGGAAAATAAAAATATTTAAATATTACTTTATTTTAAATATATTCCTAAATACATTTCATTAGTTATTATGGCTTGTTTTGTCTAGAGAGCAATCATTAGGAGAAACAAAATGGCCGCTGTCCTATTAGTACACACAAAACCTGTCCTAATCACACAGGGGGACAAGTTACTTCAGAGCAGTGAGCCAAAGAGCTGCTTCGTCTTCTTCTAAGAACCTGAATAGAGTTGAATGTGATCTTCAGCTAAATCTCTGTAGAAATGGTGTTCATGGGGAGGCATGAAGTACAGAGAGGAGGGTGGGGGTGATGTGGATAATGTGCAGCAGCTCTTGGATGCACTCTGCATTACCCACAGTCTGTCCTCTCTGTACTTCATGTCTCCTCATGAACTCCATTTCTACAGAGATTCAGCTAAAGTTCTTATCATCTGTATTCAGGATCATAATCCCTGACAAGTAGGAGAGAAGGACAAGGCAGCTCTTTACCTCAATGTTCGGAAGTCACTTGTCCTGCTGTGTGATTAGGACAGGTTTTGTGTGTATTAATAGGACTGTGGCCATTTTTTTCTCCTGATGAATGCTCCCTAAAAAAAAAGAGCCATTATAAATATTGAAAGGTATTTGGGAATATATTCACAATAAAGTATTATAATATTTAAGTATTTTCTTTTTCTAAATTCCCAGAGATCCCCTTTAATGGGCAGATTTCCAAAGCATCAACTTAAAGGGAATATAAATAGTGACAGGAAAGTGTCTAATTAGCATGGAAGGGCTGATTGACATTATAGTCTGCGGTCATTGCGTACAAGCTTTTTATTGCAAAGGACTAAATATCATCCAAACAAAGAAGCGTGCAGCTTTTCTATGCATCTGCGGCTGGGGATTTTACACTAAAGATAGCTTCTTTCACAAACTGGTTTTACATGAAGCATAAAATCAGTCGAAAAGATTGCTAATTAGTTTTAATATCGACACATTCCATGTATCTCATGTTCTTTATATGAAATGCAATCACTGCAACACACAGTACAGCACCATTTCTACAGGAGACCTTACAGTGTCATATATCTATAAATCTCCATAAAATAAAATAAAAGCTGATAAACCTCTTTTATTGTTATTTCAAGAGTGAGTCTGACCAAGGCAAAAAAATAATAATAAAAAATGGCTGTAGAGATACAAGGATAGATCCAACTGATTTATAATTCTTTTCATTTCAGAGGTGGGAGGGGGGAATCATCCTAAGCAAATGGTCCTAAAAATACCGAGGAACCTTCAGCAGCAAAACTGGGCCAAACAGCCATCTACCACTATCTGCCTCTGCCTGTACCGTGTACATAGATTTTATACAGCCTTACACTGAAATGGCGCAAATGTCATAGTAAATAGACTTTGAATGGAGAATACCACTGCCAAAAACACCGACCCTTTCACTGCTCAACCTGCAAGTCCACTGAGCGCCATGGCTTTCAAAGGGTTAACACTTTTCCATGCATGCCATAAAAAAAAAAACATAAAAAAGGCTCCGAAATAACTGTAAATGTCTTATCTTTGATATCAATGTATGGACTTAGGGATGGATGGTTACAGATGGAGATAGGTAGTGAGATATATAGATGTAGAGATAGATAGATAGATAGATAGATAGATAGATAGATAGATGTAGAGATAGATAGATGTAGAGATAGATAGATGTAGAGATAGATAGATAGATGTAGAGATAGATAGATGATAGGTAGATATGAGATAGATAGATGTAGAGATAGAGATGATAGATATGAGATAGATAGATACATAGATAGATGTAGAGATAGATAGATGTAGAGATAGATAGATGTAGAGATAGATAGATAGATGTAGAGATAGATAGATGATAGGTAGATATGAGATAGATAGATGTAGAGATAGAGATGATAGATATGAGATAGATAGATACATAGATAGATGTAGAGATAGATAGATGTAGAGATAGATAGATGATAGGTAGATATGAGATAGATAGATGTAGAGATAGAGATGATAGATAGATAGATATGAGATAGATAGATAGATAGATAGATGTAGAGATAGAGATGATAGATAGATAGATATGAGATAGATAGATAGATAGATGTAGAGATAGATAAATAATAGATAGGATATAGAAAGATATGAGAAAGATAGACCGATTTCATAAATAAATAAGATTATATATCTATCTATCAGATAGATGATAAATAGATGTATAGATAGATAATAGATGATAAATAGATAGATAACAGATAGCAGATAGCTGATAAATAGATCGATAGCAGATTAGATAGACAGCTAGATAGCAGATTAGACAGATAGGTGCTGTAGACAGAGACAGGCACATCTATAAATGATCTCTGTTACTAGCCAGAATATGGAAACTAATCCATGTTGTTCTAGGACATGGACCAATGCTTCCCCCAAAGACTGTGGAAAGTTGAGGGGGGCCCTGCTGCTCGTCGCCCCCTCCCAGCCCCTGAGACGGTCCCCGGGTGTGAGGAGTATTTACCAGCTCCTGCAGCCGCGGCTCCGCAGTGTGAAGGCGCCGGCTTCATGCCTCCGAGCTCAGGGAGAAGCCCCGCTCCGTCTCCTGCAGCCTCCCTCACTCTGCCCCGTCTTCTCCAGTATCAGCATCATCTGGGCGCCACGACTCCCTGGAAGCCCCAGCCACAGAGCGGAGACATTCAGGCGCAGCGTATGTGTGTGGACGGGGGCTTATCCATGGCTGTCAGTGTCTTCAGCCCGGCGAAGGCGGCTGCTCTCGGCGGAGTACTGGCCCGGGCTCCCGGCTCCCAGGTCTGGCGGCAGTGCTCAGTGAAGCGGGGATTTTCCTGGTTCTCCTCCGGATCCCGTCCCCTCCGCTTTCCAGCAGGAGAGAGCCCTGTTTTCCTCTCACACAGGTTGGAACTTTAGTGCGCTGCCTGCTCTAAAACTAGTGCACATGCGCCCCCGGTGGTGATGAGGGGAAGCACGCAGCATCACTGCAAAAAAGCAGCCCAAGGAGAGCTGGGATTTTTTCCTATCTAGTACAGTAAATGGTCATCTATACTGAACGCTGCTGAAATTAGATGTTTGGTGGAAAATGGTGGCACTTATCTCAATTCTCTGTAGTCCCAAGTTTAATGAGTAGACACAGTAAAGAAATATATGGTATGCATGGCGCCAGGGGCGTAGCTAAAGACTCATGGGCCCTGGTGCAAGAGTTCAGCTTGGGCCCCCGTCCCTCAGTGCTTTGTGGCCAGGGGCAGGGGAGCGCGTAGCCTTCCTGCTGCCTGAGGCAAACATTGAAAAGGCCCCCCTCATGCCAAATTCTTAACCTAACCCCTTCCCTCCAGCCAGAGGTGTAAATTGACCAGTATGCACTTTCTATAATGCCAGTGTCTTATGTGGCACAAGGGTCTTTGGGCCCCTCAGTCTCCTTGGCTGCTACCTCTGCACCCCCTATAGCTACGCCCCCGTATGGCGCATAGGCTATAATCACCAGTTATTTCCAGCAAATAGGAAATTGGGGTCAGAATAAAAAATAAATCACCTACATTTAGTTTTTAGATAGACTTGTGATTGACCTACAATACACTGGTGAATTGCATAAATGAATGCATTGTTATACCACATACAGACAAGCGCAGTCTAGGGGCTTATTCACATGGGGCAGAATTAAAGCAAAAATGTGTGTGTCTGTAACTGTAAATGGGGCCTGCATTCAAGTGTATGGAAGGAAGACGTGTCAATAGCCCCTCAGATTTTATACAGCAGCAGATTGCTACCCATGGCCAGGAGTAGATCCTTCACTAGGATAAGGTATCCTGGAAATAGTTGGACAGGTTCTTTTATTTTGGTCCCGAGGCTGGTGTGTGAATGGGGCCTAAGAGTGGAGTTACGCACAGCTTTTCATTGCAGCTTTTGATGAAGCTTTTTGCGTCACAGCCAAAAGTGGACTCAGCAGGAAGGAGAAGTAGAAGTCCTTCCTTTATATTTCTCATTCCCTTCCAAACCACTTCTGACTTTGGCTCCAAAAGCTGCCACAAAAAGCTGTGTGTGATCCCAGACTAACGGTACGACCACACGACGTGGTCACAATCTGTTCAGGTTGCGGCCAACTGCCGCCAAGAACCGCACGACCAATTGGCTTCAATACCATGCGGCCATTAAGAATTCAGACGTCCTTTACAGGGTGGTCTTCATTAGTGAAATATACCTAAATTGACCTTGCAGTTTTTTTTTACCACAGCTGGCCGCAACCTGACTGGATTACAACTAGGCTTCAGCGAATCCAGCATCAGATCATAGGTCTGAAGTCGATTTGTTAAAAAACGTCAGCCAGCTTCCAAGCTGTCTTACATTGAGCCCATTTTCTACATCTAAAACAGGCCTGCGGCCTATCCCCTTTCCCGCCCACACCCACAATTTTAGACCTGGCGTGAGAGGGAAAAGTCGTAAATTGTGGTGCAACAGTCTAATATAGGCGTATTTCAGGTTGACAGATGAACCCCTTTGTTTGTAATGCAGTTTCCATGTACAGCAGTAAAATGTATGGGCTCCATGAAGTAAAACTTTGCCTGAGACTTTGATATTCATATCTGCGCATTTAACAACATTTTAAAACAGGAATCTGAAGTCAGCTTTGGTACTGGCTGGTACCTTGGTACCAAACCCAACTTTGAATTCCTGTTTTAAAATGTTATTGAATGCGCAGATATGAATAACGAAGTCATTCACCGATGTCTCATGGAGCCCATATATTTTAATGCTGTACGGAAACAGCATTAACATCAACGGTTTTTGATGAATCAACTTTGGATCTATGATCTGAAGCTTGATTCGCTCAACACTAATTACAGCCCTGCAGTGCGGTCATACACTAAGCCTGCCTGCGTGCATTTGTATGGTAAAATCAAAAACAGCATGAAAACCTGAAAAAAAAAATCACACATAAATCTGGACTATTTATTGTGCATTTATGGTGCAGATTTTCGGTGTATTTTAGTAACTACATTGAAGTCTACGGGAAAAAACTTATTAAGCATGTTGTGCCAGAATTATGGCGTAAAATGCACCAGAAAGAATGGCGTTTTAATTTGCATCAAATATATCAAATTTATTTCTCCAGAATTTTCACCATAAAGAATGCATCACGCCAGAAATTAGTTATAAATGTCAAAGTAGGCGGAGCTATGAAATTGGCGCATATTACGCCTCATCTATCATCCTCTTAGTGGCAGAAATGGCTCAAATTTTTGCGGACAATCAAGCCAGCTTATGTGGTGGTGTTTTGTGTAAAAAGTTGCATTTATGGCATAAAGATGCGACTTTTTGTCAAAAAGTTGCATTTATGAAATGGAAAAACAAACTCGTCGTGGGAACAAGTGACAGGTAAGTATTAAAGCAGGATGCGTTTTATCTAATAGAAATGAGCTAAAAAAAACTGGGTTTTGTCAGTAAATTGACATTCAACAAAAACAAAACAATGACAAAAAAAAACGTCCACGAGTCTGAGACAAAAGTCATAATTTACCACTGGAAATGTCGCAAATATGTTTCAAAAGTCACAACTGTGGTCTGGCGGGATTGGCTGAAATGGCGCATTTCAGTTTTAAAAAGTCTCATTTTGGTGCTCCAAAATGCATTCCGTTCTCATTCCGGAGAGCAAACCTTAACATGCTGCGGTTTGCTTTCTGTCCTAGGATGCGGAGCAAAGCCTGATCCGTTTTCTCTGACACAATCTGACATAATAGAAAACGGATCCGTCCCTCATTGACTTTTAGTGGAGTTCATGATGGATCCGTCTTGACTATGTTACAGCTAATACAACCGGATCCGTTCATAACGGATGCAGATGGTTTGCACGCAAGTTTAGTCAGCCTTGTCTGTTTCCGTTTTCTCCGCACTAGTATAATCAGTTTTTGACACGTTTTTCACACGTGTGAAAAAAAAACCCTGAAGAATAACAATCTACATCTAGCAACCATCAGTGGAAAACTCGTTTGGATGCAATCTGCTTTTCACGCAAGCCCCAGAGCTGCCTGAAAAACACAGAATATAAAACATCCTGCAATTTTTCCTGAACACAGAAATGATACATAAAAAACGTGCACAGACCCATCGACATGAACGGGTCAGGATTCCGTCTGAATGTTACGTGTTTGCTTCACTCATCACACCCAGGCGGAAAACTCACTCACATGAAAGAGGCCTAAAGGGCAGCAATGCTCGGGAGAGTGATGGAGTATCTCCATGGCACACCAAGTACAGCGCCATATATTGTATAGTGGCTGTGTTTGGTATTGCAGCCCAATCCCATTCACTTGTATGGCGCTGAGCCACGTGACCGATTAACGTGACGCCGCAGCTTCTTCCGACAGCTATTTGGTGGAGGTTATCAATATTTCATGCATCTAATAACCCCAGAGAACCCCTTTCATTATAAAGTGTATAATTAATGCACGTGGATGATATACTTATGCCATCCGATGACTAGCAAACACCTACAAGGGTTAATTCTCCAAGCAAGACACCCTACTGCTCAGTGGTATATTCATAATTAGTTGCTGCTGAAAATTCTGAGGAAACTGGAACACTATATTTCAGCATTTCCATGGCAATACTTTATGCCATTTTAATTATATATAGACAATGGCGAGACGGCAAAACAGCAGCATGAAACTTCTCATTAAGTTTGCACAAGTTGAATTCATAAGCCACAATCTTTAATGCTTAATATATTTCCATGACACACATATTAGCGCACGCTACTGCGGTATGTATAAAGGGAAAAGAATATTACCCATTACCATAAAACTAATGTGAAGGCTTCGATCCGAATTTCAAGGAAAATTTGTTTTGCCGCAAAGCCGAATTTTTTTTTTTGCTTTGTGGTAGCAGATCAATTTTCCCTGAATGACGGTAAGAAATACCTCATCCATTTGATCGTGACAAGCCGGCCACCGCTATCTTAATTGAAGATCTCGCACAAAATCCTGTGCGCCAGCCACCTGAGATTTTGCGCTAGATCTTCAATCAATATGGCGGCAGCCAGCTCATTGCGATCAAATGTATGAGGTAAGCAAGATGTATTTATTTTATATTTTATTTTACACTGCATTATTACTATCAGATGGCGCAATCATCTGAGGGGTACAATGACGGGAAGCGGCGCAATCACCTCTCTCTCTCATATCACCCACTATTTACCAAGGAATGAACTTCATGACAAAGTAATTCGTCACAAAGCAAATTTTTTAGCAAAATTTGGCCAAGCAGCCAAATCGAATTTTCTAATACTTTGCTCATCTCTATTTGCTAGTCTGCAGTGGCGGATTGGCCATAGACTCTGCAGGGAAATTTCCCGGTGGGCCGATGTCCAAGGGGGCCACCCAAGTCCTCCTCTCTGCCGCTGACATAATGAGATATCAGCAGTAATTAAAGCTGTGAGCATCAGGTACTCAGTCACCAGCACATGCTCTCATGAATTCAACTGCTGTGGCCCTCACCTCCTAAGCCCTCTGCTCCATAGACAACTGGAGGAGGACAGAAGATGGTAGCTATTGATGGCCACCATAGAGGGACAGCTTTTGGGGCAGTATATTGTGCTGCACTGTGGTATATAGTTCTGCTGGGATGGTATTTTGCACTATGGTATTCTTGACCCCACCTACTTGTGTTGCCCCATCTTCTATTAATTTGGACCTGCCTACAAAATAGGGCCACTTTTATTTTTATTTTATTTTTTTTTTTTTTTTTCAGGGCCACTGTAAGTTCCCAGTCCACCCCTGCTAGTCTATATTCTTGTGGAACAAATATAATTCTAGATTTAGGGTATGATCACACTGTCAGGTTTCTTGATGCAGTTTTAGAAGTCAAAACCAGGGGATAATTCAAAAGAGAGGAGAAGCCATATCTGTCCTTTATGTTTTTTCGCCACTTCTGATTTTGACTTCCAGAACTGCATCAAGAAACCTGATCACGTGACCGTACCCTTAAAATCCTAAGAAAACGAGAAAACTGAACTCTTCTGATAGTCATAACGGATGATTAAACTGAACTTTTCCATTCATACTTGATATAAATTGTACAGTAGCTTTAAAGACTTATTCATGTACACAACAATGCCACAGTCACTCCATGTGCCACCATACAGAGCTCAAATGTCAAAAATGGACTATATCTACCTAATTAATAATTTTCTGTTGTATTAACATGAAATCTGAGTCTGTATAAAATTCTTCAAATATAGATGAATAGCCCCAGGGATTGTCACACAATGATACCTGTCCATAAGAATTTCATAGACAAGGACCCCACTTTATTGACTAGAAAGGAGAGTGAATTGCTCTCATTTTGACAGACCTGACCCCTCCATATACAGGACAGGAGAAGTGAGGTTGGGAGTGACAGTGGAGGCTCGATGGTGGAATTATTTCTCATGGCAGCTATGGGTCTATGTCAGCACTCCCTGGGGCCTGTGCACAGTGAAGAGAGGGCGCACCATGGGTTTCTCTGGGCACACCCTTGCTTTGGAGATTTGCCTGCCTGGTGGTGGTGCAAGGTGCCCTTGGTGTTGGTGGGTGTTGGGGTGCAAAGCAATGTCCCAATAGATGTTTAGACAGAGCGGGAAACAGAAAATAATAAAGTGAAGTTCGGGTCCCCATTGACTTCAATGAAGTTTGGGTCTGAACTTTGACCTGAAGTTTGGCTGAACCCGGGTTTGCTTATCCCTAGTGGGAGTCTGACCACCCATGCGATCACTAGAATGGGGGCCTGTGTTTCCTCATTGAATACAGCAGTAGACAAGCATGCCCACTGACAATCCATTGAACTCTATGGTGAGATAGCCAAGTAGAAGCACTCGCTATCTCCAGCAGCCCTATAGGTTTGAATGACAGCACTTGTGCATGTCCGCAGTTCCAGTCTACCAGGGTAATATCTGCTTATAGCCCTTTAAAAACATATCAATACCCTAGAACAAATGTGTAGCAGACTATCATATATCTACCTATCATTACCTACAGGCCAGGCTCATGATTCACTTCCATATTACATACACCTACCAGACAACTGTGTACTATTTTTAGGGAACATTTTGAAACAATGTTATACTACACGAGTGACATAATAAGGACACTGGTGACATATCTGCTTCCTGGCTTTACCTGTAGGACATAGAACTTCCTATGAGGCTTCCTGTATTGCCCATTTTGCACATACTGTGTCAGTTACTGTGCTCATAATGTGTTTAGCATCTGGTAACCAGTATCAGGGGGCGGGAGACCTATTTCTGTTCTTTTTCTCCTATTTTTCCTTATGTAAGCACATATTAACATGAAGACAGTGTGCCAAGTACGTGCAGCCAGGCAAAATGTACAATCTTTCCTGCATAGAAGATAATTTAATTCTTGTTATTTTAAATCTATTATCTATCTATCTATCTATCTATCTATCTCTACGTCTACTGTATCATTTATCTATCTCTACATCTATCGATTATCTATCTATCGATAACATCTAACTATCTATCTATCTATCCATTATCTATCTATTTATCCTATCCATATATATATATTGTGGGGATTCGCTTTGGTAGGCAGGGTAAGCGGACGCAGTACAGAGGCAAAAACAAGGTTCAAATCAAAGTTCAGTGTTTATTCACACATAGCAAGAAAACAAGCCAAAAGAAAGTGTTCCGTTTTGGTGCCTGTTCACACCACACAAAGTTCACAGTGCAAAAAGACGTCACCTGGTCAGCAGATGATTTTCACCCAGAGTCCGCAGCAGTCTTTAGTGGCCTGTTTCCCCCAGCCTATGGCTCACACAAACAGATGCCTCAGTGTTTCAAACCACAGACTCCTCAGCTCCTCTGTCATGGAGGATAATTCACCACCTGAACATGCTGGCTGGGTTTTTTATATTCCAGCCAAAACCCGGCCTGGAACCGTGGGGAACAGCCACCCACCCTGCTCTTTGGCTGCTCCCAATAAGAACCGGCCCGGATTGGCTTTACAGCCATTCTAACAGTTGAAGTGTCAGATTGCACTACAGACCTGACACTTCAGGAAAAAACCCGGTTCTTACCTCACCGAGGCCAGGAACCTCGGTGACACGTATCTTCCGTCAAAGACGGCTCCTTGTTCCTTCTTACAATATATATATATATCTGCCTGTCTGTCTGTCTATCTATCTATCTATCTATCTATCTATCTATCTATCCATTAGCTATATATTTATCCTATCCATCTATCTATTGTTATATTCATTTATCTATCTGCCTGTCTATCTATCTATCTATCTATCTATCTATCTATCTATCTATCTATCTATGTATCTAACTATCATCTATTCAGCATTTTATAACTAGTGCTTTCTGCTAGATGCTGCTGGAACCAGTTAACAATCGTCCTTAATAGTATAACTTAGCTCTAAAAAAGAGCAAATCTCCTGGCATTCATTTTGGGTCCAATTCAATCGAATTGACCATCAAATTCCATTCAGTCAGCACAAATTTGATCCTAATCAAAAGTGGTCCTATTGTCTTGAAAAGTATATATATATAATAATCTGGGGTCTCCTAGGACTGTATCCAACCTCTTTCAAGCTCTTTAACGCCAAGACTGCATTAGTAAAGTCAAAGTAACAAAGACATACATGGCTACAGAGAAATGGATGGTAGCTAAAGGTAATAAACATCATAAATCTACACTCTTCTTCCCACTACGAAACACACTCAATGACACTAATCCACTCTCCATCTGCATTGTGTGTTTGACTATCTCTCATTCTCTTTCTGATGTCCTCTCTCCAATGTTTAGCCCCACAAAGCTGCAGCTTTTCCTGGTTGGGATGTTCTCTCCTGGCTATGACTCATCCACCGTGTCATCAGTGATAGTGTTGATTGAGCATGCTCGGCCGAACACAAGTTCGTCTCAAGCATCTCCATGCTCGACACATGGCGGTATTCGACCGAATACTGCATGTGCTCGAGCGCAGTGCTGAAGCAGCCCTATAGGTTTGAATGACAGCACTTGTGCATGTCCGCAGTTCCAGTCTACCAGGGTAATATCTGCTTTAGTGATCACTGTGGATAGGAGATAGCCCTTTAAAAACATATCAATACCCTAGAACAAATGTGTAGCAGACTATCATATATCTACCTATCATTATTTACAGGCCAGGCTCATAATTCACTTCCATATTACATACACCTACCAGACAACTACGCAAGCTACGCAGCCAATAAACAAGCAGGTAATTACTGCCCTTCCCTGTAATGCCGTAGCCATGTTGGTTACTGGCATTACTGTGATTGGCTGGCCGGAACACATATAGCACCCGATGACACATGTTCAGCTCAGTTTTAGTCAGGGAGAGCTGCGCTGAAGAAGGGAAAGATAGTGTAGGGAGTATATATTTTTTTTAAGGATTATTGTTTTGTATGGCAGCAGCAATATTTTTAACGCAACCTGCACTAAATTGCTAAAACTTTACAAAGCCATAAGTCCTTTTAAGGACTATTGTTGTGTGTGGGAGCAATATCTTTTTTTTAGCACATCCTGCACTAAATAGCGTGCAATAGTTATGCCGCTGCAGACAGCAACATTATCTGCGCTACATCTCCTGTGTAACATGTGCACATCCCAAAAATATCAGTGACATCCAGTGTACATTTTCCGTAGACGGTATCCACTGCGGACAGTGACATTACCTGGGGTACATCTCCTGTGTAACGTTTCCACATCCCAAATACCTGTGACATTCCCTGTAATTTTTTATTTGCTGCTGGTGACATCAGCAACATTATCTGCAGTATTTCTCCTGTGTAACGTTTCCACATTCCAAATACCTGTGACATTCCCTGTAATTTTATATTAGCCGCAGCTCACATCTGCAACATTATCTGCGGTATTTCTCCTGTGTAGCGTTTTCCACATCCAAAGTACCTGTGATATTTCCTGCAATTTTTTATTAGCTGCTGGTGACATCATTGACATTATCTGCGGTATATCTCCTGTGTGATGTTATCACATCCCAAATAATTTTATATTAGCCGCTGCTGGCATCAGCAACATTATCTGCGGTACTTTTCCTGTGTAAAGTTTCCACATCCCAAATACCTGTGACATTCCCTGTAATTTTATATTAGCCGCTGCTATCAGCGACATTATCTGCGGTATTTCTCTTGTGTAATGTTTCCACATCCCAAATACCTGTCATATTCCCTGTATTTTTTTATTAGCTGCAAGTGACATCATTGACATTATCTGCGGTATATCTCCTGTGTGATGTTATCACATCCCAAATACCTGTGACATTCCCTGTAATTTTTCATTAGCCGCTGGTGACATCAGCGACATTATCTGCGGTATTTCTCCTCTGTAACGTTTCTATATCCCAAATACCTGTGACATTCCCTGTAATTTTATATTAGCCGCTGCTGACATCAGCAACATTATTTGCGATATTTCTCCTGTGTAACGTTTCCACGTGCCAAATTCCAATGAGATTTCCTGTAATTTTTTATTAGCCGCTGGTGACATCAGCGACATTATCTGCGGTATTTCTCCTCTGTAACGTTTCTATATCCCAAATACCTGTGACATTCCCTGTAATTTTATATTAGCCGCTGCTGACATCAGCAACATTATTTGCGATATTTCTCCTGTGTAACGTTTCCACGTGCCAAATTCCAATGAGATTTCCTGTAATTTTTTATTAGCCGCCGCTGACATCAGCAACATTATATGCGGTACATCTCCTGTATGATGTTTCCACATCCCAAATACCTGTGACATTCCCCATAATTTTTTATTAGCTGCTGGTGACAGCATTGACATTATCTGCAGTATATCTTCTGTTTGAAGTTTCCACATCCAAAATGACTATTTTTTTATTATTTTGCGCATACACTTACAAATCCTACACTACTGTACGTGTGACATTCTTTCAAGCATATATAACATTTAATATGAAGAAGGTGAGCAGTAAGGGACAGGGAATTGGCTGTGATGCTGATGGTGCACGCAGAGGCCATGGCCCTGGGTGCGTCTGAACTGGTGAGGACGTTTTGTTTTATTTATTTTTGTGCAAATTCCTTTCACTGGGTAGTTTTGATGTTTGTGAGTATTATTTACTTAAATTTGTGCTCCTATTATATTTTATTAATTAGAAGTAAAAGATAAGTTTTAGCTCCCTCTTCATTCCCCTTCTGGGACCTCATGTTTGAAGGTTCACTTAACCACTGACACATGGACAAGTGCTTTTGGCCAGGGATGCTACATTTCCCTGACGGCACACTGGGTGAACGTTGTGGAGGCCGGGAGTACCCTGGGATGGCACAGGTGCTACCAATGCCAAGGATTGCGGGCCCTAATTCCATCAGGGTTTCTGCCACCACCTACGTTAGTGGCTCCAACCCCCACTTCTCCTCCTCTGCCTCCTCCCTCACTTCCACCTTTGAATTCTCATCTTGCAGCACCAGTCAGCCATCAGTCGGTAGCTGGAAGCAGTGTAGCACTGCACTGGGTAAGCATCAACAGGCTGTGCTTAAGCTGATCTACTTAGGTGACAAACAGCACACCGCCGCAGAGCTGTGGCAGGGAATAGGAGACCAGACTGAGCTGTGGCTCTTGGCAGTCAACCTAGAACCAGGCATGGTTGTGTCTGATAATAGCTGTAACTTGGTGGTGGCTTTGGAGCTCGGCAAGCTCAAACACATCCCATGCCTAGCCCACGTCTTCAACTTAGTGTTTCATCGGTTTCTCAAAACCTACCCCAATTTTTCTGAGCTACTGGTGAAGGTGCACCTCGTGTGTGCCCATTTCCGCAAGTCATCGACAGCTACCGCCTGTTTGTCAACATTGCAGCAGTGCTTACAATTGACAGCTCACTGTTCTGTGACGTGAGCATGCACTGGAACTCGACGTTCCATATGTTGGCCAGGCTTTGTGAGCAGCAGAGGGCAGTAGTGGAATACTAGCTGCAACATAATCGTCACCTTTCCAGTCAGCTTCTGCTCTTCACAAGCGATGAGTGGGCATGGATGTCTTACCTCTGTGAGGTTTTAAGAAACTTAGAGGAAGCAACACAGATGGCGAGCGGCGATAACGCTATTATCAGCGTCACCATCCCACTTCTGAGTCTACTCAAACATTCGATGCTTACAATTAAGGGCAACACTTTGCATGTGGAAGTGGTGGAAATGGGGGAAGACATTACACAGGGTGATAGCAAGACCACCCTCAGTACGTCATCTCAGCGCAAATTGGATGATGATGAGGAGAAGGAGGAGCAGGAGACTGTTGCCTCCGCTACAGAGGGTAGTACCCATGGAAGTTTAATTCCATCTGTTCAGTGTGGATAGGCAGAAGAGGAGGAAGAGCATGAGGAGATTGAGAGTCATCCTCCTGATGATGACAACGAAATCTTGCCTGTTGGCACTCTGGCACACAGGGCTGACTTTATGTTTGGCTATCTTTCCGTGACCAATGGGTTTTACACATTTTGCCCAACACCGATTACTGGTTGTTCCCCCGTCTCGACCCCCACGACAAAAATAACTTCTTATATATCATTCCTGTGATGGAGAGGACGAGCAAAATGGTGCAATAACAGAAGGTCCTTGTGGAAAAATTGCTCCAAAAATTTCCAGCTGACAATGATGGCAGCAGAGTACGTAGTTCCTTGGGCAAGCAAGGAGGGGAACACATAACAGTTCCAACAGTGGCATGGCAACACTCTCCAAAGCCTGGGAAAGTTTCATGACACCGTCTGATGAGCGGCCTAGTGTCACAAGGAGGGAAAATTTTTGGAAGATGGTGAAGGAGTACATAGCAGACCGTGTCAGCGTCCTCAATGATCCCTCTGTCCCTTACAACTACTGGGTGTCCAAGCTGGACACGTGGCACGAACTGGCGCTCTACGCCTTGGAGGTGCTGGCCTGCCCTGCCACCAGTGTTTTGTCAGAGCGGGTATTTAGTGCTGCTGGGAGCATAATAACTGATAAGAGCATCCGCCTGTCAACTGAAAATGCTGACAGGTTGACTCTTATAAAAATGAACAAGGCCTGGATTGCCCCTGACTTCTCTACTCCACCAGAGGAAAGCGCCTGAACATAAAGGCACTTTAAATGTGTTTTTTATAATGTAATAAATACATTGTATTCCCATGCACCCATTCCACCACAAAACAGGGTATATGGGTCAATCTTCCTTTCCTTGTCTTCCTCCTCCTTCTCTTCCATCACATCAACATGCTGATTATTCTGCCCTCGTGCCTAATGTAGAGGGTCAGCTCAGCATCACACCCTCGCATGTAATGTTTTAGAGGGTTAGCTCACCAGCAGGCCCTCACCTGCAATCTTTTAGAGGGTCAGCTCACCTGTAGGCCCTCACATATAATGATTTAGAGGGTCAGCTCGCAAGCAGGCCCTCACCTACAATCTTTTAGAGGGTCAGCTCCCCTGCAGGCCCTCACATATAATGTTTTAGAGGGTCAGCTCACTAGCAGGCACTCACCTACAATCTTTTAGAGGGTCAGCTCACCTGCAGGCCCTCGCATGTAATCTTTTAGAGGGTCAGCTCCCCTTCAGGCCCTCGCATATAAAGTTTTAGAGGGTCAGCTCACCAGCAGGCCCTCATCTACAATCTTTTAGAGGGTCAGCTTACTTGTAGGCCCTCGCACATAATGTTTTAGAGCGTCAGCTCACCAGCAGGCCCTCACCTACAATCTTTTATAGGGTCAGCTCACCTACAGGACCAAGCATATAATGTTTTAGAGGGTCAGATCACCAGCAGGCCCTCACCTACAATCTTTTAAAGGGTCAGCTCACCTGTAGGCCCTCGCATATAATGTTTTTGAGGGTCAGCTCACTAGCAGGCCCTCAACCATAATGTTCTACAGGGTCAGCTCACCTGCAGGCCCTCACCTATAATCTTTTAGAGGGTCAGCTCACCAGAAGGCCCTCGCATATAATGTTTTTGAGGGTCAGCTCACTAGCAGGCACTCGCTCATAATTTTTTTGATGCTCAGATCAGCAGTAGGTACTCACCCCTAATATTTTAGAGAGTCACCAGCAGGCCATTAATCATAATTTTTCAAGGTTGTATGATGCCCTCCTATATTTTATGTGTCATAAAGGGTGTATTGGAGTGCCGGTTCATTGTAATTTTTTGAAGCTCTTTCACTTAGTGCATCGGCTTTATGAGTGTACGAGTCCCACTACTTGAACAATTGTACCACAATGAGAATGAGGCCCTCCCTTATGTGATATACAGGTTTTTATAGGAGAGCCTATTCCTTGTAATTGTTGGAAGCACTTGCACTTTGTATATTTAGTATTTATACTGGAAAGAATGTTTTCTAACAATTTTTCCTCTAAAATCGATTTTATCTTCGGTTTTGTGCGTATTATTGTCAGTCGGTAAAAGTGGCGTACTACTCGGACAACATCGTTCCCGGCAGTGACCTGGGACTCCAAGATGCATTCAGACATCCTCCCCATGCTGTTCCCGGACCATTTTGTTGGTGTTTCCATCAATTTCTGACCTTTTCCTAGGAACCAGACACTCTCCCCTCTTCAAAGCAGGGGGTGCCTGGTTTAATGCTTGGGTTCTCCCATTGACTTCCATTGTGCTCGGGTCCACCTGGGCATCCCGAGGTGTTCGACCTGAGCACCCGAACACCCGAGCACTTCTGTGCTCGATCAACACTAATCAGTGACTCACATCTATAGTCCCTCCTGATAGGATGCTCTAGAGGAAGGGCTGCCTGCAAGGCATTGTGGTCAAGGCACTGGGCTGCTAACCAAGGTAATGTGATCCTTCTTCCTTGTCTCCTGTTCTTTAAAACAGTGGCTGCCATTTTTAGCAATTTGTGTGGAAAAAAATCACAATAAGTACAAATTGGTTACAAATCTTATTTGTGCTTAAATGATTACATCATCTCTAATCTCCTTTAATACAATATTCTAAATATTGGGGGGGGGGGGGGATAAATTATTTTAGGCTATTTGCACACTAGTGTTTACTGATCCAGCCGGGAACAGTTTGCCACATACGGCATTGCTGGATGTTGCCAGAAAACTCTGTCTGTCCCCAGTAACTATAATCATCCGGCTGGACAAATACCTCTGTGTAGAGCTTTTTGTCGTTCTGATTCCCGGCATTCCATGCCACAACAACCTGCCGGAAGGCTGTACCGGCAGTGTGAAACAGGCCTTAATAATTACTTATTGTATTTTGCATGGAGAAAAGATTAATCTCATCAAGATGCAAATAACTAGAGCTAAATAGACATTCATCATTAAACTCAGCACCATGAAATTGCTCAACATCTTATGTAGAAATACTATACACCAATCATCCATAGCATTAAAATTCATATTGTGTAGGTCTCATTCATGGAGCCAGAACATCTCTGCCCTGAGCTCTGAACGAGTCTTGTGGTATATAACACAAAAACTTTAGCACCAGATCCTTCAAGAGGTTATCCCATGAATAATGTAAAAAATGAAAATCATAAATAATCTAGTACATGACAATCTCTTTCTAACAAAGCTAGAACCAGCCCTGTACCTCACGTGGTTCCAGAAAACTCCCCGTTTATTGCTCAAATTTTTCTGGGGTAGAGGAGAAGATCACCTCCTAGAATAACCCTAATCCAAGTCCTGACTAATTAGTATGAACTGACCTTGGTGGTAGGAAAGTTCATACACAGGAACCTAGAGCCCTAACACACCCTATAGGGCCCTGGTATAGTGACAGGACTTGAGACAACCTATTCTTCCACCAGAAGGATAAACAGGCGTCTCCCTCAGGCCTAGATCCAAAAGACATGGAAATACAACAAACAAAATACAAATAGGGAAGACGACACTTAACTTTACATGGAGCAAAGGCAGTGCCAGGAGCTCAACCAAGATTCAACAACCAGCTAGTACAGAGTCCATAAACTGAAGCTATAAACTGCACCACCAAAAGGGTAAGCAGTAATAAATAGGGGAAGTTAAATGATCAAACCAACAACACCTGCAAGAGGTGTGCTCATTACCAAAACAAAACAGACACAAAAGATCCACAACGAACCAGTCAGATTAACCCACGTGTTGCCAGTCATGGGAGTGTCTGTGACAGTCCAGTTTGCTGCAGCTAGTGGCAGTTGAAGGAAGGGACTGAGCATGTACTTCTATCTCAATGAGCAGGACAGAGAAATTAGAAATAGAGCAAACAGCAGGTGGCGCTATACAGATAGATTTGAGTGAATAACTCTGTAGCTATTATACATTTTTTTATTACAGGCAATTACAAAAGTATTCAGATCCAGATGCTAGTTTAAAAACTGTGAAATATAATTCATAAGAAAACCCATTTATATGTACCTGTCATTTGGTAAAACACTTGATTTACATGTATAGGTGTGCTGAGACCCCAAAAATCACTAAAACAAAGGGGCGGCGTGTTGCCCTTTTGTTTCTGACTGTCTTGGCTTGGCTATCAGTGTGTACACCTCTAAGTTGCCTCTCCAAGGTAAGCATGAATGAGTACAACTCTCAGCTAAGTTCTTCTGTCCCTTCATTTTAGCAATCAGTGGGGGTATCAGCACCCAGAACCTCACAGATCAAAACTATGACATGTCAAAAGTTTTATAAAATGAAAATTGCACTTTAAAAGGGGTTGTCCTAAGGATAGGAGAAAAAGTGTCTGATCATTGACAATGACCAAAATGCGACCCCTATTTGAATGGGAAGTTGAACACGTCATCACTCTATTCCACTCTACGGAACAAATGGAGATTGCTTTCCACCAGTCTAGTAGAGTGTGGATAGAGTGGCAAATGCATCTACTATTCACAATGTAGAAGAAAATGGGATTAGTCAGACCAAGCAACGTTCTATTATTGCTCTACCATCCAGCTCTGATGTTAAAAAGGCCATTGTAGATACATTTAATGGTGGACAGAGGTCAACACTCTGACAGTCTGTGACTGTGCAGCACCATAAGGACTAAGCTGTCAGGCACTGTGTGTTCTGTCACTTTTTTATCATAGCCAATGTCATCTTTTTCAGCAATTTGTGCTACAGCTCTTCTGTGGGATATTACAAGCTAGCTTTCGCTCCTCACATGCATGACTGTGCCTTGGACATGAATGATCCTTTCACAGGTTACCCTTCCTTGGACCGCTTTTGGTAGATACTTGCCACTGCATATTAGGAACATCACAAAAGCTGCTATTTTTGCAAATGTTCTGAGCTAGTGATCTAGCCATATCAATTTGATCCAGATTTTTTTTCTGCTTGAACACATCAGCTTCAAGAACTTACTATGGGTAATATCCTGTATATATCCCAACACTTGACGTTCTCATGAGATAATTTTCACTTCACCTTTCAGTGGTGTTCACACATATGCTTTCAACCCTAATGTAGATGCATATTATAAAAATAAATTTGAAATTACAAATAACATTCTGTCCAAAATGGAGCAAAGTATAAAAATATGGATGAAGGCAATGCTCAAAACTGATATTGTCATCGGTTACATTGGTTTTCCACTGACATCAAATTTCCTCAGTGGCTTAAAGGGTTTCTGTCATGAGAAATAACGTTATGTAGCTGACTGACATTAGCGATGTGCTAATATCAGCAGTACATAACAGTGTGCTTTATAACTCCCTGCCTGCTGCCGTTGTCTTAAAATAAAGAAGTTTAAAATATGCTAATGAGCTTCTAGGTGCTATTAGGGCGTTGCTTCAGCACCTAGAGGCTCGGTCTACGCACCCCTTGGCACCCCCAGGTCCAGTTGATTGACTTTCAAGTTCTCCTCATCGTCCTGTAAATCCTGCGACTGCGCCGTCCGGTTTAGTATTCGGCGCAGTGAGTGAAGAACATGATGTCACTGGTATAGAGAAAGCTGAGAGAAGACCACAGTGCTCATCAAACAGCTGATCGTCAGGGGTTCCTAGTGTCAGATCCCACAGATCAGATACTGATGACCTATAGAGGATCGGTCATCAGTATTAAAATCTCGGGAAACCCCTTTAAGTCTAGTATTCACTGCTGTCTTTGCTGTCTATGTGATACTCAAAAGTGCAGCTGTTCTGTTGGACCTTCGTGTGTATTGACCTTAGCTAGATTCTGGATTAACCCCTTGACTACTTATTAGGCTGCCACTGTTTCTCCTGGCTTTTGACTCCTCAGCTTGTTTTCTGGTTTGGCTGCTATTAATTCTCCTGGCTTTGAATCTGGCTTGTACTTCTCTCCTGCTACCCCTTGTCATCTGATGGTTTGCTACGGGTGAGCTTGCACCTTTTTTCTGCCGCCCTACTCAGAAAACGTAATATGGGTCTCTAGAAGCCAACTAAAAGTGACATATTCCGTTTGTATTTTAAGCAAAAACTATTTGTTTTATTTTCATCTTTTACATTTCATCTATTTAAAAAATGAAATTAAAATTTAAACGTATTATATATTCATTTTTTTTAAATTTTTTTTTAGATTATATATTTAGAGGCATATCTACATTATTTTGTTTACTGTACAATAGAGCCACCTGCCATGTATAGCACCACCTGATATTTGTCCATTTCTTTATTTCTTTATCCAACCCAGAAACATCTCTGAGGTGGTCGCTGAGGTCATTGCACATGCTCAGTTCCATCTTTTGACTGCCACCAGCCATATCTACTGGTAGAAGTTGTAACAGTTACAAGGAGAGAGCTGTAGCAGAATGGACACAACCCTTGACCTGTGTTACAGTGAGAGCTGCAGCAGAAATGACACACCCCTGAGCTGTGATAGGCACATAGCCAGAGAGCTGCAGCTAGTAGGACACACCCCCTGAGCTGTTATAGGGAGAGAGCTGCAACCGAAAGGACCCCCCCCCCCTCCTGAGATGTGCTAGGCAGAGAGCTGTAGCAGCAAAGACAAACCCTGTGCTAGCTTGAAATAAATCTAGCAGAACAATTGGGCATATAAATGGGAGGATATTTGGATCCGTGTGAGGTGCAGGTCTGGTTCTAGCTTTGTTAGAAAGAGATTGCCATGTTCTATATGATATCTGACTTTCAGTTGACCATTAATCATGGGATAAACCCCCTATATGCAGGCATGAACAACTTCTGTATAGCTGCAAGGTAAGACCTCAGCCCACGCTGGTTAGAAGAAATGATAATCAATTTATAACATTTCTTTTTTTATGTTTTTCTGACTTTTTATACCACTAAGTAGGCTGTCTGTTCTGAAAGCAAATATTGTTTTCTTTGTAATTTGGATGCCTTTATGGCATATACTCATCAGTATTACACAATTGATCCTGTCTAGCATAGAACTTTTTATTTAACTAATATAGTGAACAGTGAATTTGTCCTGATACAAAAACCCATTAATGGAAGTAATGCACCAAACAGTGTATCCAGAATTTCAAGGTAAAATTGGATACCTGGAGGAAACATAAAAAGCACATCCTGGAGACAGAAATTCTTATACTTAATGCTAGTTATGGACAAAAAGAAACATTAAAGGTTACTGTGCAATCTTACCTGCAATAAGAAAAGAAAATCCCTGAAATATGTTGTACACATGCCCGGGATGTAATGAATCTGAGCTTTTTACAATCTTTGGCTTTTAGCAATATTTGCTAAAGTATGTTTTTTTTCTTTTCGCTACTATAGCAACCTGAATTTATCAAACAAAAGTAACTGGTAGCCATTGTCATGGGGATGAAGTCTTGTTTGAATACACATCTCTCTAGCTCCCATCAAATTTGGGACTGTGAAATATGCGTCTGGTTATTCAGTATCCATTATTGATAGTCCTTGTTTCTTTGTCTTCTCATCCACGAAAGTGGAAGTGTTTTAGGAACCATAGCAACTCCACATAAGAGGTGTTACAGTGCGGGATTGATGACCTCCGAGGCACATACTGGGTCATATATTAAGACGGTGGTCTGAGTCGACATGCATTAGCGGCAGTTATGTAACGGTGCAGGCCTCTTCATAACTTTGGTGCTTGTTTCTGTCGGCCGTGCGACATGGATTAAACTATGCCAGCTCCCTTACTGACATAGTTTAAAACCATTTTCCACGTCATAAACTGGTAGACAATGGTACATGAAACGGACCCGCTGGCCCACCCTCTTAACCGCCCCCCCCCCCTTTTCCCCCACATCAGAAAAAGTGGTATCAGCAGGAAAAAGTCTCATGAGACTGGGGAAAAGAACTTCAGCATTTGATTCTACAACTTTAAAAACATTTTAAAACTGCAATCCAAAGTTGGCTTTGGCACTGAGGTACCAGCCCATACATTTGAATGCAGTACAGAGACGGGTCAGAAGTGCGTTTCGTACAACACTAGCTGAGACCAGCTGCAAAAACCTTACATCACAAACACAATGTCAGGTGCCGGGTGGCATGGTGTAAAGTATGCAGCCACTTGATTCTGGAGCAGTGGAACGCCAAGATGGCCATAGCAGCCTCTTTGTGCCCAAATGGATGAGGTGACTACGTTTTTTTTTTTTGCAGCCATTTAAGTCAAAATTTATTTGTTACCACGAAGTGCGAGGAAATTAGGGTTTGCAGCAAATCAAATTTTTCCTGAAATTCGGATCGAAATCTACTTCTGATACTTCGATTCACTCAAAACTATTGAAGACAGACTCCCCTTACAACTTTGATAGAAGACTCTTTAAACCCAAGTGACAGTTACACTTTAATGCTTCAGCATATAAAAATGGCCCTTTTCTTTTCCAGCATGGCCGAGCTGTGTTCTCTGGAGTGATATATCATGTTCTGCAGGAGCTCCATATGAATGGGATGTCATAAAAGCTAAAAGACAATCCCTTTAAGATCACCATACATGTCAAGCATTGATGGTGTTTGTTTTAAGGTTACCATCACTGGACTCAGGAGCAGACTGGCGAGCTTAGGGCCCACTAGTAAAGTTAATTCTCGGGGCCCACTGTACAACTATATGTAAATACTACCTGCTCACACAGCGGCAGGCAGCAGTAAGATGGGTCCTGGGGAAGGAGGATGTCAGCTGGCCTGCCTAGTCTGTGCCTAAAAGTCATCTCTACAATAATAAACTGGGCGACTTAATAAAAATGGCATGAACCTATAGTTGACATACTAGTTTACTGAAAAAATATTCAATTTTTGAATATTAAATCAAACCAATTGAACAGTGTGCCCACTATGGTTTACAGAAAATAATTAAGTGGCAATACTTTGTCACCATGATCATCAAGATATGATAGATAGATAATAAATAATGTCACGAGACATACGGACGTTCCCGCGACAGGTGGCAGAAGATCTGTGAGACTGACAACACGTGGTTTGATCTGACATGTTTTCTTTTTGGATCAAGTGACGTCTGTGTTGTTTTTGGTGCTCGCCACACCTTCTTTCTCCAGGTGTGGCTATTGTGGTCATTTTACTTTCTCTATTTATTGTTTTTTTTTTCTCCCACTATGTGTTGCGGTTTTTCTCGGCTGAGTGTCTAATGCTACCAAAGTTTCATTGAAGATAAGTGTTTCCTTTCCATTTTGTATTTTGTATATATATATATATATATATATATATATATATATATATGTGTGTGTGTGTTGCCTTTCCCTTTTGTCATCAGACCTGAGGGAGACTCCTGTTCATCCTTAACTTTAGAGGAACAGGTAGGCTTAGTCCTGACATTAATTTCAGGGTCCTATAGGGTGATATAGGATTCCAGGTATCTGGTGTATGAACTTGCCTACCTTTGGGGCCTGTTCATACTGTTAGTCTGTCACGACTGAAGTTAGTGTTTTCTCTAGGAGGTATCCATCTTTCTTCCCTAGTTTCCAGGACTTATTTTGGTATCCCCTTTCCCTCCTATGCTCAGTGTGGTGTTTTCCTCCCACATACGAGCGTGACAATATAAACCAACAAAACCATCATTTTTGCTTGTTTCAGTACCGCCATGGATCCTATTGCTGCACTGGCCAGACAGCTGCAGGGGCTGTCTTTACGGGGGCTAAGAGGTAGCTAATCTCTGCTCTATGATCTCCACAGGCTGCTGGTCCTAGTGGTGGTGGTGGTTACCTGGCCTGTCTCAAGCCTAAAGTTGCCCTCCCGGACAGATTGTCTGGGGGAAGTGATAATTTCATTTTGTTTAGGGAGGCATGCAAATTGTATTTTAGGCTACGTCCGCACTCATCTGGGGATGAGAATCAGAGAGTTGGTGTGGTTTTATCGTTGCTTAAGGGGGATGCTCAGTCATGGGCTTTTTCTCTGCTGACCGGATTGCAGTCTCTCTGGTCAGTGGATGAATTTTTCAAGCCCTGGGTCTCATCTATGATGACACGGATCAGACCTCCCTGGCCGAGACCAAGCTATGTGGCCTTTGTCAGGAAGAGCATTCTGCTGAGATCTATTGCTGTGAGTTTAGGAGGTTGGCTACAGATACTAAGTGGAACATTCCAGCTCTCCATAGTCAGTTTTGTCAGGGATTATCAGAGAGGCTGAAGGACGCTTTGGCCTTTCATGAGAATCCTGAGTCTCTGGAAGCCACTATGTCTCTTGCAGTATGCATTGAAAGACACCTGAGAGAGATCTAGGAGTCCCCACTCTCAGGAGGTACTTTCACATGATGTATCATCTTCCTCTGACACTTTGGGTGAAGATACTCCCGGATCCACTTTTAAGCATTCTGGTTATAGGAAGCGAGTGTGTTTTTTCTGCGGACAGAAAGGACATTTCATTGATGTATGTCCATGTATTCAGCCTCAAAAAGAAAAAAAAGGGGATGTTTAATCAGACTCTTGGAGGGGTGGGAGGAGAGTCAGAAAATGTGCATTTGTCTTTGCCTGGTAGTACCCAATTTCTCCTGACTGCTGAGCTGGCGCTAGAGTTCGAGACTGTGGGGACTGAGGTGTTTATTGACAGTGAAGCTGGGATGAACCTGATGGATGCTCAGTTTGTCCGCATGCACGGGTTGTCTCCAAGTGCATTAGAGAAAAACATTTCCATTGATTCTGCACTTCTAACTCAGAAGTGTTTATCTCAGATGGTGCATGACATCCGATTAAGAGTGGGTGACTTTCATCAGGAATTCATTTTGTGTTGGAGGGTCTCCCTGGTCTGTTGGTTCTCGGTTTACTGTGGTTAAGCAGGCACAATCCATCCATCGATTGGCAAGCTAGACAGATTCTGGATTGGGTGATTATTGCTTGGACAATTGTCTGAATGCATCCTTTTCTGCTTCAATCACTAAAACATTAAGATCTTTTGTATCTGATTTTGCCGATGTATTTTCTGAAAGTGGATGCCAGAATTTACCACTGCATCGGAAATATGGTTGTCCTATCAACATTATTCCCGGAGCTAAGTTGCCCAAATCTAGGTTGTATAACCTTTCTTTACCGGAAAGAACGTCCATGAGAGAGTATATTACCAAGAGTTTTGCTAAGGCTACTTTCACACTAGCGTTCTGCTGTCCGCTCGTGAGCTCCGTTTGAAGGAGCTCACGAGCGGAGCAGAACGCTTCCGTCCAGCCCTGATGCAGTCTGAATGGATGCGGATCCGCTCAGACTGCATCAGTCTGGTGGCGTTCAGCCTCCGCACCGCTTGCCTCCGCACGGCCAGGCGGACAGCTGAACGCTGCAAGCAGATGGTCTTTGTTTTTCACCAGATTCAATTTCATTGTCACTTATTTTCTGGAGGTGGTGATTTTGAAAATCTGAGTCTGTCGGAAGGGGTGGTGATATCTCTCTATACCCTGACCTAGAGGTGAAGGTGTTAGAGGCTCACGGAGACTCACCGAAGTCTTGCCCCTCCGGGAAATTGTTTGTTCCATCAGAATTGTGTCATAAGATGTTTGAGGAACATCACTGTACTGTACATTTCTTCCTGACATTAGTTTCAGGGTCCTATAGGGTGAGATAGGATTCTAGGTATCTAGGTATGAACGTGCCTACCTTTGGGCCTGTTCATGCTGGTAGTCTGTCAGGACTGGAGTTAGAGGCTTTCTCTAGGAGGTGTCCATCTTCCTTCCCTAGTTTCCAGGCCTTATTCTGGTATTCCCTTTCCCTCCTATGCTCGGTGTGATGTTTTCCTCCCACATACGAACGTGACAGATAGATAGATAGGAGATAGATAGATAGATAGATATGAGATACATAGATAGATAGATGGATAGATAGTTAGATATGGGATATATAGATATGGATAGATAGATAGATAGATAGATCGATAGACTGAACAAAATTATGAATGCAAAACTTTCGGTTTTGCTCCCATTTTACATGAGCTGAACTTAAAGATCTAAAACATTTTCTACATACAAAAAAGACCCATTACTCTCAAATATTGTTCACAAATTTGTCTAAATCTGTGTTAGTGAGCACTTCTCCTTTGCCAAGATAATCCATCCCACTTCACAGGTGTGGTATATCAGGTGTGCCTTAGATTGCCCACAATAAAAGGCCACTCTGAAATGTGCATTGTTTTGCCTTACTAGGGGGAGGGTCAGAAAATCAGTCAGTATCTGGCGTGACCACCATTTGCCTCACGCAGTGCAACACATCTCTGTGGCATAAAGTTGATCAGGTTGTTGATTGTGGCCTGTGGAATGTTGGTCCACTCCTCTTCAATAGCTGTGCGAAGTTGTAGAATATTGGAAGTAACTAGAACACGCTGTCATATACGCCGATCCAGAGCCTCCCAAACATGCTCAATGGGTGACATGTTTGGTGAGTATGCTAGCCATGCAAGAACTGGGATGTTTCTAGCTTCCAGGAATTGTGTACAGATCCTTGCAATATGGGGCAGTGCATTATCATGCTGCAACATGAGGTAATGGTCGTGAATGAATAGCACAACAATGGGCCTCAGGATCTCGCCAGGGTATCTCTGTGCATTCAAAATGCTATCAATAAAATGCACCTGTTTTCGTTGTCCATAACATACCATAACCCCACCGCCACCATGGGCCACTCGATCCACAAACGTTGACGTCAGCAAACCGCTCACCTACACAACGCCACACACGCTGTCTGCCATCTGCCCTTTAACGCCCCAGATGAAGCAAAGGCGAAACCCGGGTCGGGCATCTACACACGCTTTTTACCTATTGATGTTTGTAAGTACAATAAACCTTACTTAATATTAAACACCCTGGGTATTGCACTATGTTCTGTTTCTCCTGAAGGAGAGGAGGAAAAAAACTTTGCTGGTTGGTATCGGGATTGTTATTGGAGATATGCCTGTAACATCGTGGAATCTCCATAGAATCTTCCTGTGAGTGAAAGCCTGCCTGTGGAAACCTAGCGCGGACCCATACATATGTACTTTGCCCTGAACAGTGAAAACCGGGACTCATCCGTGAACAGAATGACTTTCCAACATGCCAGATGCCATTGAATGCGAGCATTTGCACACACAAGTCGGTTACAATGACAAACTGCAGTCAGGTCCAGACACCGATGAGGATGAAAAGCATGCAGATGAGCTTCCCTGAGACGGTTTCTGACAGTTTGTGCAGAAATTCTTTGGTTGTGCAAACCGATTGTAGCTGCAGCTGTCCGGGTGGCTGGTCTCAGATGATCATGGAGGTGAACATGCTGGATGTGGAGGTCCTGGGCTGGTGTGGTTACACGTGGTCTGCGGTTGTGAGGCTGGTTGGATGTACTGCCAAATTCTCTTAAATGCCTTTTAAGGCTTATGGTAGAGAAATGAACATTCATTGCACGGGCAACAGCCCTGGTAGACATTCCTGCAGTCAGCATGCTAATTGCATGCTCCCTCAAATGTTGCGACATCTGTGGCATTGTACTGTGTGATCAAACTGCACATTATTATTTGCAATCTAAGGCACACCTGTGCAATATTCATGCTGTCTAATCAGCACCTTGATATAGCCACACCTGTGAGGTGGGATGGATTATCTCGGCAAAGGAGAAGTGCTCACTGACACAGATTTAGACAAATTTGTGAACAATATTTGAGAGTAATGGGTCTTTTGTGTATGTAGAAAATGTTTCAGATCTTTGAATTCAGCTCATGTAAAATGGGAGCAAAACCGAAAGTGTTGCATTTATATTTTTGTTCAGTGTAGATAGATAGATAGATGCAGTAAATAGACCTATAGGAGATAATTAGATACATAATTTTGATAAAGATAGATTTTTTCCTCCATCTAAACTTGTATTCAAGTTAGTGAAACTTTCCGTAAGAAAAATAAAACTGCCCTTTGTTGTTTTGTTCTGCTTGTCAGAAGGGACGGTGAGATATTTACAAAATGAAAACGAGCCTTTGAGGTAATGTACCCTTCATCTGCATGAAAATTAATTCAGAGCAAGTGAGCACTTTGCTTGTGGTTGGTGTTCAAGGGAATAAAACAGAGCACCGTTCCGATACCGTGTGCGACAAAAGCAATTTCACCTTTGTGCTTCTCCTACACATTATACCTAGAAGAAAAACGTCATATGATGGAATTTATCAAACCTTTATTCCTAGTGTAAGTCAGCATGCAATACCCTGCAGAGGATAAAACCTATCTGTCTGCGGCACATTCAAAGGAGAATCTTTCATTGTTCCTAATACACTGTGTAAGGGAAGAAGCAAGTGAGCTGGTTCAACGATGAAACAACCTGATATCTAGCTATAGCATATAAAGGTTTCCCCATCTTGAAATGTAGAGTGACGCATTCATGTACGTCTCTAGACTATATAGGTAGTGTACGAAAATTCTAAAGAAATTCAAAACTCAGTAGGATATATGGTAATCATGTTTCATTTAAGGGGGAAAAAAACTCAAGCTATAACTAAAAACCAATGTGATGAATGTGCTCATATTAAAGGGCAACACTCTGAAACAGGGATGATGAAAATAGGAAGGTATTTGATTCCCCATGCCTGCATTGGATGTTTCGACTGACTCTACATAACCATTTTCATTCTCAGGCTTTTATGTGATCCTGGGGAAGATTTACCAAGACTGGTGTTTCTACCACCACTCTTGATCTACTTGAAGGTGGCATGAGATGTGCTTAATAATTGGAATAAGAGAATAAAGTACTGGCCCAAGATGTGGGCGACACTGTATTTGCATTCTACAAAGGATAGAAATGTGACAGCAAACGTGCCTACACGTTCAATAGGAATGTGTCACCAGAGAACTCCCTATCAAAAGGTTTGCATAGACATTGAGTTTTCCCAAACATGCAAATTAGACATTTGGTGCTATGAGGGTGTCACCATTCCTTTTGTTGCACCCAAGATCCCCTCCTTTCTGTGGCCAGCCGATCCCTGGCAGCTTTGATGGACAGAGCCATGCAGTGGCAAAGCAGTGAGTGATGGGCTGGCCACAGAACAAATCAGAGCTTGTATGCAACAGGAGCAATAGTGACACCCTTATTGCACCAAATGCCTAATTTGCATATTAAGAAAAAGGTTCATATCTCGGAACTAGGGCTTTGGACCAACAAAAGAAAAACAGAGTTTTAATCAGGAGACCTACAGCTATGTGTCTGTGCAAACAGGTTGATAGGATGGTTACTGCTGACAGATTCCATTTAAATCAAGTTTTAATTATATTTAAAGATGTTTTGGTGATGTTTTTTTTTTTTTTCATTTTCCATCTTGCTATTTATATTTTAAAAAATCCTGCAGTTTTCACACTGGCCACTAAATCTAAATCTGCACATTTGCCTTTCCCCATCATTGCACCCGCTGCTTGCAAAGGTTCTTAGTGAAATTCATCAAAGCAGCCAAATCGAAGATTTGTAAACTTCGCTCATTTCTAATTACAGTGCATTACAGCGCTCTACTATGGGATGCATTGTAATGGATTTATCATGATAATAACTGGAATCCATGATGATCACTCCCCCAGCCTTGTCAGTGTTCTTAATGACAATATCCTCATTGGAAATTAAATATATACTTGATCAGGATCGTTCTTGAGTATGATTGCTCCTATTGGAATTAGCACTTCATTAGGTCTCAATGTTCATATTAAATCTAACCTCCTATAACACTATATTGTAAAATGTCAACAAATGAGAACCTCTACTGTCAAGGTGATAGAAAGACAACTTCCCCTTTAAGCCTGAATGGATGGGTTTATTTCAGAGATGAGCGAATTCTTGAAATTAGTTTTGTCTCTGATTTGCCTTTATTTTATTATTCAATTTGGGCCCCAAATCTTTTCTGCCTCAATCAAATATGCTCTTGAAAATTTGTATATAACACTCTTTAAGGTCTCCTAGGACTCATATTCTTTCTATCAAAAACCAGAGAAAAAGTCCTAGAAGACGAGATAGAGAGAGAGAAACGTACATACAAATTAGCTTATCTGAGATCTGGTGGTATCAGAGAGGCTTAGTGTTCTTTTCTTTTTTGAATGAAGCATGGCTTTGCACAAAAGGGTGGAAAAAAGTTATACATGCAATTTTTAAAGTTTTTTAAATGTTTTTTTTTTATTCATGTTTCATATGTTCCTTTGGCCTTTGAGGAATGTAATGAGGCTAAACATATAAAAATGATCTGAAATATATATTTTAAACACATCAAAAGACAGTATACACTTTCTGCATAGTTTTGATGTGCTGAACTGTGCTGAACTGGGATTTTATGTGCTTACAAAGTACAACTGTAATGAAAGGCTTCTTTTACAGTCAGTCTGTCTGTCTATACAGCACGGCAGGGGTTTGTTAGTTTCACCAGAAGAAATTAATCTGCATCTATACATGATCCGTATACATGATCCGTATGTCCATTCTATATTGCATTGTAAACTTTACCATCGCGCACACATGACTAATCGGCCATAAAGGGAATGTGTCATCAGAAAATAATCTATTGGTTAAGACTAAGTCAAGCTTTTAATGTCAAACATATTTTAAAGATTTTTTGGTGGTTATTTTTATTTTTCCATGTCACTATAATTAAAAAAAAAAGTAACCTAAAATTCTGCAATTTTTACATGGTCCACTAAGCTTAACAACATGTAAAGATTTCCTGTTCTCTCCAGGTCACTTTTCAGCAGTCATCTCATAGTCACAGAATTACAATGACAAATATCACCCACATATAGATAACACAAGCTCACACCATTCACAATATGTGACAATTGCAGTTTATTTACTTCCTTTCTGTACAATGATCTCTGCACAGGTCACAGAACATGTCTAGAAAACTCCCCCATAGAAGTCAAGGAGTCCCCTTCAGACTATTCTGTCTATGGTGATGTGGATGTGTAATATCCCACAGTGGTATTGCCATTCCTACATCCTGCTACCATCTCTAATGGGCTAACCATAATGTCATTGGCATAATTTATTCCATGTCCTTTGTCCCTGTGCATTCATAATGTTGCTATGAAACTGTTATGTTCATGTACTATGCCTGGTTTACCAGCAGGTGGCAGTGTACAGTCATGTGAAAAAATTAGGACACCCTTTGAAAGCATGTGTTTTTTTGTAACATTTTTAATAAAAGGTTATTTCATCTCCGTTTCAACAATACAGAGAGATTAAAGTAATCCAACTAAACAAAGAAAACTGAAGAAAAGTCTTTTCAAGATCTTCTGTAAATGTCATTCTACAAAAATGCCTATTCTAACTGAGGAAAAAGATAGGACACCCTTGCCCCTAATAGCGAGTGTTACCTCCTTTGGCTGAAATAACTGCAGTGAGACGGTTCTTGTAGCCATCTACCAGTCTTCGACATCGGTCTGAGGAAATTTTACCCCACTCCTCAATGCAGAACTTTTTCAGCTGTGAGATGTTTGAGGGGTTTCTTGCACGTACAGCCCTTTTCAAGTCACCCCACAGCATCTCAATGGGATTCAAATCTGGACTTTGACTTGGCCATTCCAGGACTCTCCATTTCTTCTTTTTCAGCCAATCTTTGGTTGATTTACTAGTATGTTTTGGGTCATTGTCATGTTGCATGGTCCAGTTCCGCTTCAGCTTTTAATTTTTCTAACTGATGGTCTCACATGTTCTTCAAGCACCTTCTGATACACAGTAGAATTCATCGTGGATTCTATGATGGTGAGCTGACCAGGTCCTGCTGCAGCAAAGCAGCCCCAAACCATGACACTTCCACCTCCATGCTTCACAGTTGGTATGAGGTTCTTTTCTTGGAATGCTGTGTTTGGTTTACGCCAAACATGTCCTCTGCTGTTGTGTCCAAATAATTCAATTTTGGACTCATCTGTCCAAAGAACATTATTCCAGAAGTCCTGGTCTTTGTCAACTTTATCTCAAATAAATGGCAAATGTCAGTCTGGCCTCGATGTTTCTCTTGGAAAGCAAAGGTTTCCTCCTTGCACACCTCCCATGCAAGTTAAACTTGTACAGTCTCTTTCTGATTGTAGAGGCATGTACTTCTACATCAACAGTAGCCAGAGCCTGCTGTAGTTCTCGAGATGACACTTTAGGGTTTTTGGAGACCGCTTTTAGCATCTTGCGGTCTGCTCTTGGGGTGAACTTGCTGGGGCGACCAGTCCTGGGCATGTTGGCAGTTGTTTTGAAAGCCCTCCACTTGTAGACTATCTTCCGGACAGTGGAATGGCTGATTTCAAAATCTTTTGAGATCTTTTTAAATCCCTTCCCAGACTCATAGGCTGCTACAATCTTTTTTCTGAAGTCCTCTGACAGCTCTTTTGCTCTCACCATGGTGCTCACTCTCACTTCAACAGTCAGGAGCACACCAAACTAAATGTCTGAGGTTTAAATAGGGCAAGCCTCATTCAACATGCAGAGTAACGATCTACTAATTATGTGCACCTGGTGTGATATACCTGTGTGAGATCTGAGCCAATTTAAGAGGGAATACATGTGAGGGTGTCCTATCTTTTTCCTCAGTTAGAATAGGCATTTTTGTAGAATGACATTTACAGAAGATCTTGAAAAGACTTTTCTTCAGTTTTCTTTGTTTAGTTGGATTACTTTAATCTCTCTGTATTGTTGAAACGGAGATGAAATAACCTTTTATTAAAAATGTTACAAAAAACCACATGCTTTCAAAGGGTGTCCTAATTTTTTCACATGACTGTATATGGCAGCGAGATCTGGATAGAATGGAACTTACGGGTCAGTCCCGTTTCCTACCAAGGGAGTGGCTGCAATAAGTTTTCTGTCAGTCTTAGTCTAATCTAGAGTTGGAAGGAGAGGAGAATCACCCTGACTCCTTACAGATTAACCGAAAGAGTGTTGCTAGCAGATCAACAGCCAAAGGCACCCCACTCCAAAGGCACCAAAATAGCCCTAAAGTCCAGTGACCAGACTAAAGCTGAGTTCAGCACAGCAGAGAGATAAAGCAGAATATTTAAGTTTGCCTGCCAGTTTATGCCAAAACCTGCTGGAACCAAGTGAAACATGACCTTGTACGGATGCAAGTTGATTCTTATCCTCCACCTCCACCATTACTCTTCCCTTTATTGCTTTGGGGCCTAACCCTGGGGAGCAATGGTATCCAGGTAGGAGCACCGTGACACACACACAGAAAACTATTGAGACTGCACCACCCTACTGGGCATTCCAATATACCTGGGACATGATCAGCCTTGGAGGATGGCACGTTACAGGTGCTGTAATGCATATGTCTAAATCCTGTTAACAGCTGCTTATGCAAGATGACAGCCCTCATAATCATGTACAATAAATAAAATAAAAAACATATTAGAAAGAAAGAAATATGTTTCACTATCCAATTTTAGTTAGTAAAAAAATAAAATAAAGCTATTGGTAATACATTCCCTGGGTGCCTATTTTAGAGGGAAGTCAGATAGGCGTATATATAGATATTTATATATGTATCTGCCCCTTCATTGATATGTGTATGTATGTATATATATGGGACCCTTTATATGGCCAATAGTGATATATTTGCCTTTATGGCTATATACATATATTGGAACTGTATGGCCAGTGGGGACATATGGGTCCCATGTATGTCCCATGTATGTAGGCCCAGTATATGGGTATACATATGTGGGCTTATATTTGCCCATTTATGCCCCAAGGTTTATCTCATGTGTGTGTATATATATATATATATATATACAAATGCAGATAAGGCAGCAACACAGTCAGATGTTGTGAAAAGGGTGCAAATCCTCAAGGAAGGCAGGCTTCTCCTCCACTATGGACACATCCAAAGGACGAGGCAGCACTCCAAATGTAGTGTGAAAGGGTGATCACCCTTTCACGCTATATTTGGAGTGCTGCCTCGTCCTTTGGATGTATATATGTATATAGATATGCCCCAAGTATCTATATAGATATATATATATATATATATATGCTTATGTTCTCCCCCAGTCATGGGTGCCCCCTTCTGGTATGTGCCTGCAGGAGGGATAATTGTCCAGTTTCGGCCACTTCAAAGGAAAAAGGATCAATAAAGCGCCGGAGATGTTATGCATAAATGGGACAGGGGAACAAAGAACTCCCCTGCCCCTGTGTGCCGCGTACCTCCGGCAAGAAAGATTGCAGAGGCAAGAAAGCGCAGGAAGAGGAGGGAGAAGCCAAGGAACCCTGTAATGGCTGAGTACCTTGCTACCCCTGCTGCCCACTAACCCCTGCAATACCCTGATCCCTGAATCCCTGCCCATAACTCCTGCTGCCCTAATAACGCTTTCCAACCCTGGGTTAACCCATTTCCATCATCCCCTGCGCTGCATTTACCTTACCCTTTTCCAATTACCCCTGCAATAAGCCTGTTGCAGTTTATCCCAGGACCCCTGCATATTTACACCAGAACCCCTGGACCCTTACCTTGCAGCAGTTAACCCTTGCTGTATAACACTAACCTGTAACCCACGGCTACATCCCTGTCTATATCCCTGGCCTAAAAGTATTAACCCTTGCAGTGCCACCATTTGTGTTTTACCCCTTGTACCCCATAGGGACAGTGAGTAGCCAGGCAGGTGGGTTGCTGGTATTTATATGTGTGTGAGTGTAATGTATAGATAGTGTGTGGGGTGGAATGGGAATTGTGAATTGTGTAGTTAGGTTTGTATTGTCTTTATTATAGTGATATTACTGTACTGTGGTGTGTGCGTCTATATGTATATATATTTATACCATTGATCTATAAATATATATAGATATAGCGTATAATTAGACTGTATACTTGTATTGTTTAATAAATCTTTCTTTATTCATAACATACAGTGTATAGTGTTTTTAGTGACCACCGTAGTATAGTAGTAGTAAGTTGCATGTAGTTCAGTGTAGTGTATAGGCAACAGAGGCAGCTAGTTAGTTAGACAATTAGCTAATTAAGAGAGTATTTCTTTTATAGTATAAATAGGCGGAGTCATCACTAGACGATTCACGCCTATTTATGAATATTAATTATTGAGATTACCCTAAATTTCAATAATTAATATTTCCCTTAACACCCATACACCTTCAATAGCTGTCAGCCAACTCCCCCCATACACATGCATGTTTGGCTCATTCAATTCTTCTCAAGTAAGTTGCTGCCATATGCTTTGATGGTAGCATATATACCTAAGAGCAAAATAATCAGGCTTTAAAATATAACATAGGCTTGTTTCACACTACCATTTAAAAGGTCTGGCAGGCTGTTCTGGAAAAAGAACAGCTTGTTGTATCCATCCTTGCTGGGCACAATCGTGCTTTACCTGCTTACCATCTGGCCCCATTCACTATAATGGGGGCCGGCGGAGATCCAACCATGCCGAGGAAAGGCCAAATACTTCTGCAATAGATATCACCTATTGTTAATGTAGAGCATTCTGTGTTGTCCACTGTAGAGGTGATAGCCATCATTGTCACTCTCTGTGATAATATTGAGATGACTGCTGAAAAGTCTGCATAGACCAAGAAGTGGTGCTTATTATTAGGCGTAGTGGTTAGTGTGAAAAATGCAGGATTTTAGGATTTTTTTTAAACTCTAGATAGTGACAGGGAAAACTAAAGATAATGACCAAAAATGCTTAAAGCATATATTTAACCCTTTCATGACCAAGGGTCATTGATGCCCCAGTGTCCAGGTCAAAATTTACAAATCTGACATGCGTCACTTTATGTTGTAATTGCCATGGAACACTTTTATTTATCCAAGCCATTCTGAGATTTTTTTCTCGTGACATATTGTACTTTGTGATAGTCAAAAATTAGAGTCAATATATTTCACCTTTATTAATGAAAAAATCCCAAATTTACCCAAAATTTTGAAAAATTCACAATTTTCACGATTTCTATTTCTGTGCTTCTAAAACAGAAAGTCATACCTAATAAAATATTTATTACTTAACATTTCCCATATGTCTACTTTATGTTGGCATCATTTTGGAAATGTCATTTTATTTTTTTAGGATGTTAGAAGGATGTTTAAGGACCAGTTCAGGTCTAAAGTCACTTTGTGGGGCTTACAAAGTGGAAACCCCAAATAAATGACCCCATTGTAGAAACTACACCCCTCAAGCTACTCAAAACTGAGTTTACAAACTTTGTTAACCCTTTAGGTGTTCCACAAGAATTAAAGGAAAATGGAGATGAAATTTAAAAATTTCACTTTTTTGGCAGATTTTCAATTTTATAAAAAAATATTTCTTTAACACATTGAGGGTTAAAAGCCAAACAAAACTCAATATTTATTACCCTGATTCAGCGGTTTACAGAAACATCCCAGATGTGGTCGTAAACTGATGTAAGGGTGCACGGCAGGGCGCAGAAGGAAAGGAGCACCGTATGGGTTTTGGAAGGCAGATTTTGCTGGACTGGTTTTAGATGCCTTGTCCCATTTAAAGCCCCCCTGATGCACCCATACAGTAGAAACTCCCCAAAAGTGACCCTATTTTGGAAACTAGGGGATAAGGTGCCAATTTTTGGGTACTATTTTGGGGTACATATGATTTTTAATTGCTCTATATTAAGTTTTTTGTGAGGCAAGGTGACTGAAAAATGGTTTTGGCACAGTTTTTTTTTACAAGATTCATCTGACAGGGTAGATCATGTGCTATTTTTATAGAGCAGGTTGTTACGGACGCAATGATATCAAATATGTCTACTTTGTTTGTTTGTTTCAGTTCAGTGAACGCCATATGTTTTTTATTTTTCTGCCGATTGTCTTGTGCAGGGCCTCGTGTTTTGCAGAAAGAGTTGAGGATTTTATTGGTGCCATTTTTGGGTACATAGGATTTTGTTGATCATTCATTATTACACTCTATGGGGCAAGGTGACCAAAAAATTGGCTGTTTTGGAACAATTTTTATTTATTTCTTTTTACAGCGTTTATCTGAGGGGTTAGGTCATGTGACACTTTTATAGAGCAGATCGTTACGGACGTGGCAATACCTAATATGTATACTTTTTTATTTATTTAAGTTTTACACAATAATAGCATTTCTGAAACCCAAAAAATTATGTGTCACGGCTGTAAGTGAGCAACACACAGTGAATAGCGACTGACCGGACCCAAACTAGGGAGGATAAAGGGTGACCCCTGTCAGACCCTAAAAGCTCTCCCTAAGCTGCTATGCACATGTCTGGATCCATATGGTGGATCGAGACATGCCCGCGTACCTTAGGCTGATGACCACTGAAACCCCTACAATAGTGGAAGGGGCACAGCCACAGGTGCCCTGCTCAGTATATGGACGGAACCGGGGTCGCCTCGGATCCAGTCAGCAAAGAAACAAAAACACACAATGTCTGAACACTTAACTGAAGGAGTTGCGGCTGCAGTGAAAACAGATCCGAAGTCAGCAGACAATATCCGAAGTACTTGCTTCAGCAGAACACAGATCCAGTGAAAAGATATCACACAGGTGAAGTTACTCAAGCGAGAGATACAGCTCAAATGAAAAGTATAATCCGCACCTCTACAAAGGAGGAGGGGTGATTTAAAGGCAGCGAAATCAAACACAGGAGAGACAGCTGGGAGGAAGGAAACAGAAAATAAAGACCTCATCACAGGGGCGGAGAAACAGGGCAGAGGGAACTCCTCCAAGCTCTAGTAGTGACATCATCACAGGGGTGGAGAAACAGAGCTGTGAGAACGTCTCAAAGCTCTGGTAGTGACATGATGTTTAAGGGCTCTTTCACACTTGCGTTTTTGTCTTCCGGCACAGAGTTCCGTCGTCGGGGCTCTATGCCGGAAGAATCCTGATCAGGATTATCCTAATGCATTCCGGAACGGAACGTTTTTTGGCCGGAGAAAATACCGCAGCACGCTGCGCTTTTTGCTCCGGCCAAAAACCCTGAAGACTTGCCGCAAGGCCAGATCCGGAATGAATGCCCATTGAAAGGCATTGATCTGGATCCTGCCTTAAGCTAAACGTTGTTTCGGCGCATTGCCGGATCCGACATTTAGCTTTTTTAGAGTGGTTACCATGGCTGCCAGGACGCTAAAGTCCTGTCAGCCATGGTAAAGTGTAGCGGGGAGCGGGGGAGCAGCATACTTACCGTCCGTGCGGCTCCCGGGGCGCTCCAGAGTGACGTCAGGGCGCCCCACGCACATGGATGATGTGATCGCATGGCACGTCATCCATGCGCATGGGGCGCTCTGACGTCACTCTGGAGCACCCCCGGAGCCGCGCGGACTGTAAGTATACTGCTCCCCGCTCCTACTATGGCAACCAGGACTTTAATAGAGTCCTGGGTGCCATAGTAACACTGAAAGCATTTTGAAGACGGATCCGTCTTCAAATGCTTTTAGTACACTTGTGTTTTTCCGGATCCGGCGTGTAATTCTGGCAAGTAGAGTACACGACGGATCCGGACAACGCAAGTGTGAAAGAGGCCTTAGTGTCTCCATTGTCTGAGAGTCATAGCTTTTTTATTTTTGGGGCGATTGTCTTAAATAGGGTATAATTTTTTTGTGGGATGAGGTGACGGTTTGATTGGTACTATTTTGGGGGTCATAAGCCTTTTTGATCCCTTGCTTTTGCACTTTTTTTGATGTAAGGTGACAAAAATGGCTTTTTTTTTTTAACTGTGTTCACCTGAGGGGTTAGGTCATGTGATATTTTTATCGAGCAGGTTATTACGAATGCGGCTATACCTAACATGTACACTTTTTTTTATTTATTTCACTTTAAATCAATAATAGCATATTTGAAATAAAAAAATTATGTTTTAGTGTCTCAATGTTCTAAGAACTATAGTTTTTTAAAAAAAAATTTAGCCATTTTCTTATGTAGGGTCTCATTTTTTGTGGGATGAGGTGACGGTTTTATTGGTACCATTTTGTTTGATATACACTTTTTTGATCACTTGCTGTTGCACTTTTTGTGATGTAAGGTGACAAAAATGGCTTTTTTTTTTACAGTTTTTATATTTTTTTTATGGTGTTTATCAGACAGGGTCTATACTTTGCATTGCAAATTATAATACTATCAGATGCCCTGTAGGTGGCAACACTGGACGCTTTTGCAAAGGCAACCGTCGGGCGCTGCCATCGCAGAGCGGCAGCCCCGATGGTGGAGAGAGGGAGCCCCCTCCTTCTATTAACCCCATGGATGCCGCTGACACTCTCTGCTGATGGCAGCGGCTCAGGAATGGAGCCGCCGCCATCACACACAGCAGGGGGACCGCATCGGAGGCAGGGGGCAGTGCTGGAAAGGGGGGGTACGGCCAACATTGAGGGAGGCTGGGGCAGGAGGAATGTATGGTGTGGGGAGGGGGTGGACCGCATCAGGGCAGGAGGCAGGAGATGAGCTTCAGTGGCAGGCGGACACAAGGGGGGGCTTGGAGGGGCACAGATCGGAGGGCACGAGGAACACTACCTAATTTCAGGCTTCGATCTGCAGAGCGCAGATCAGAGCCTGAAACCGGCATTTTTTCACTGCCGCGTTCCGATTGGTTAGTCTGCATAGACTAACCAATCGGATTGATTTCCGTCAAGGGGCCACTCTGATTGGTCCCTTGCCGGAATTACTGAGCTGCATGCTATCCGTGACAGCAGCAGGACAGGGGCAGAAGCTTTAATCCAAGCGCTTTGCAGCGCTTGGATTAAAGAACTGGCTTGACGTTTATAGACGTGATAGCTGCACGGGGCATGTGCAAATATCACGTATATAAACGGATTGCAGTCGGGAAGGGGTTAACATAAAGACCTGATTTAAACAATTGGTCATTTTTTGATGACACATTCCCTTTGAGAGGGTCTCTACTGGCGCCCTTTATCACTGAAGAACTGCTATAGCTATAGTTTAAAATGGGCAATAAATAGTCCTGAGTTCTATCAAGTTATCAAAATTCGAAATGACTGAAGGCAAGTCAATTACCATTTCTGACATTTAACACAATTATACCATTACAGAATATTTGCCTGGCTTTAGTACTGCTTTATTTTCTGGCTTTTAAGAGTATTTACTGATTCATCTGTTCTAGTGGTAACATTGAATATTATCTAACCATCCAAAAAATAGCAGTAATTTGCAGTTTGCTTACAACGCAAGCTATTTTTACGTGGCATCTTTACCAAGGGCACAATTTGATCTCGAACCTTTCTTATTTTTTTCTACTCTAAGCTTGAACTCCCACAGCCTTCATGTCGTTCCTTTCTTCTGTTTTCTTTGTATCCTTCTCATTGTTTTCAAAGAGTTTCATTCCAAAGATCCTTGTCAGAACTTTTCCAATGTCTGCAGAAGAGTCTCAGGGGTTGAAATGAGCTATTCATCTTTTCAAACCTGATGTGAACGATCTGCCCAGTGTAAATGCAAACTGTTTATTTATGCAAATAGGGCAGTTCTTTTATTTACTGATAACAATGATGTTGCTTTTTTTCTTCATTTTTCATCTCTTGGAGTGACACGTATAAAAATGTGCAATGATACAAACATGATGTGTTTTTCGGCTTGCCTTCTATTCCTTGTTGTGTTTTACATAGTCCGTATATATATATATTATATAAAAGTCAAAGTGGACCCAGCATGCATGTGGAACCTGCACTCCCTGAATTTTATGGTCGCCATTATGGCACATAACAGGTAGTAATTAGTGTTAGGTTCCCGTCTTACAGAGATCTCCTTGGCGGGTGGCAGACGGGCCCAAATAATTAAGTACAAAATGTATTTGCTAAGAATCTCAAATTTACAAAATAAGCATAGCACTAGCACCAGAATATTCTCAATTATTATGGCATTATTGTACTTTATTTGGCTTGCAGAGTGCTGTTGCATTGTGTTTTTTTTATCTTTGTTTCTAACCATGGCAGCGTGCACGTGCGCATTGGGATGTGCTGACTGACCCTCTTTTTCTTTGCAGCTTGTACTGGAGTTGTGGCTGACTCCATTTAACAGTGACCTCCACAGCAGCAGTCACTTTATTAGTGACCTCCACAGTACCCTGTATCATTAACAGTGATTTCTACAATAACCCGCCCGCTTAACAGTGACCTCCACAGAGGTCCGTTGCCTTAAAATGTGACCTCCATAACACCCTGCCCCCTTAACAGTGACCTCTACAGCACCCCTCCCCTTAACACTGACCTCCATAGCGGACTTTCCCCTTAACTGTGACCTCCACCGTTCCCCGCACCCTTAACAGAGACCTCCACTGCGCCCGCCTCTTTAACAGTGACCAACATCCCGCCTCCTTAACAGTGACGTCCACACAAGCCCACCCCTTTAACAATGACCTCTATAGCATCCAAACCCCTTAACAGTGACCTCCACAGTACCCCATCTCCTTAACAGTGATTTTCGAAACACTCCATCCCCTTAACAGTGGGCTCTACAGCAATCTGCCCTTTAACACTGACCTCCATTGTGTACAGTCCCCTTAACTGTAACCTCCACAGCAGCATGTCCCTAGGGTGGCCAGAAGTCCGGTTTTAGGCCCGTGGGAAAATACTGCAATGTCCTTTTGAACAGCTCACTCTCAGACAGCAGTACTGAGCTGTCTGAGCATGAGCTGCAGGGAGAATGTCACTCTCCCTCCCACCCCTGCAGCTGACAGAAGTTAATTTTACCTTCATTTTTTTCAATTCCCGTCGGCTTCGGAGTGGAAGGGGCCGTGACCTAACCGGGTCAGGCGTGGCTTAGCGGGACATGAGGGTGAGGTTTTTCAGTCCATCTTTTGAGGGTGTCCTGAATGGCCACGCTACCTACCCCTGAACTGTGACCTTCACAGCACTCCACTCCATTAACCATGTCATCCACAGCGCCCTGCCCCTTTGAAGCTGACCTACAACAGTGAAGAAAAATGGCTGGGTTGTTATGGAAAACTGGTATAAAACTGTGTGTATGTGGAGACTAAGGGCCTGCGAGCTTCTATTGGCTGATAAGGGTCATGTGACCAGGCTTATATTGGCTGATGCATTTTTTGGGAATATCTCAGGAAAGGTATGTGCTAGAGAGTTGAGACCTGATCTAAAACCTTCTTGGACACCTGATGTACATGTGTGCCAAATTTTGTCATTGTAAATGCGACTGTGTAAATGCGACTGTGCGGTGGCTCAGTGATTAGCATTGGTGCATTGTAGCAATGGGGTCCTAGATTCAAATCCAATCAAGGACAAAATCTGCATAGAGTTTGTTTATTTCTAAGATAGATATATATGTATATATAAATGGGAGAGCTTTAAATCCACATTGAGTAATTTCACAAAAAAAGTATTCCTTTAGGTAACAAGTATAAACGGCTAAAATATAAACTTTAAAGGCTACAGCTGACCTCTCAGAGTTGTATTTTTTAAATGCCCTTTTTGTCATTTATTGCCCTTTTTACAGTATCTGTAAACCATGGGGGGGGGGGGGGGTAGGGGTGGCATGGCTTACAGATACTGTAAAAAGGGCAATAAATGCCAAAAAAGGCATTTAAAAAATACAACTCTGAGAGGTCAGCTGTAGCCTTTAAAGTTTATAAAGGGCTTAATAAAATCTGTAAAAAGGAGATAAAATTTGCAAAAATACAAATCAAATAGCAGGTGGCAAAAGAGCAAAACAAATCCCCCCAAAAATATTTAAATATATAAATGCTAAAAAACCAAGGTCCGAGCTGGAAGGACCCCTAAATAATGGTAAAGTAGGTTTAGTCACTGAAGATAAGGAAAAGGCAGAGTTACTAAATTGGATTTTTAGCTCTGTATATACAAAAGAAGAGAAAGAAGATGATATCTGTAGTGTTGGGGCTGTTAGTACATCCAGGAATATACTCATTTGGCTAACTATAGATGTGGTCCAAGTTAAGTAAAAGTTAAATAAGGTAAATGTGAATAAGTCTCCGGGTCCTGATGGATTAAACCCAAGAGTCATTACAGAGCTTATTTCAGTAATTGCTGTGCCTCTGTTTATAATTTTTAAAGATTCTCTAGGTACTGGTACAGTGCCAAGTGATTGGTGCAAGGCATATGTGGTACCCGTATTCAAAAAAGGATCTAGGTATTCCACAGGAAATTATAGACCTATAGGCTTGGAAAGTATAGTTTGTAATTGGATTGAAAACTGTCTGAAGGACCGTGTCCAGAGAGTTGTGGTCAATGATTCCTATTCAATGATATTGAGGACAGGATTAATAGCACCGTTTCTATTTTTGCAGATGACACTAAACTTTATAGTACTGTACAGTTTATGGAGATGTCCATAAACTACAAGCTGACTTAAACACTCTGAGTGTTTGGGCATCAACTTGGCTGGATAAATGTAAAGTTATGCATCTTGATATTAATAATCTCTGTGCTTCATATGTCCTAGGGGATGTAACACTGGGAGAGTCACGTATAGAGAAGGAATTGGGTGTCCTTGTAGATCGTAGATTAGAAAACAGCATACAATGTCAATTAGCTGCTTCTAAGGGTATCAGGACATTGTCATGCATTAAATGAGGCATGGACTTGCGGGACAGCGATGTAATATTACCACTTTCCAAAGTGTTGGTGTGGCCTCATCTGGAATATGCAGTTCAGTTCTGGGCACCATAGAAAGGACGCTCTGCAGCTGGAAAAAGTTCAGAGGAGAGTGACTAAACTAATAAGGGGCATGGAGGCTCTTAGTTATGAAGAAAGATTAAAATAATTCAATATTTTTAGTCTTGAGAAGAGACGTCTAAGTGGGGGACATGATTAACCTATACAAATATATAAAATGGCCATACAAAAAATACATTGAAAAACTGTTCCATATACACTACGTGCAGAATTATTAGGCAAATGAGTATTTTGACCACATCATCCTCTTTATGCATGTTGTCTTACTCCAAGCTGTATAGGCTCGAAAGCCTACTACCAATTAAGCATATTAGGTGATGTGCATCTCTGTAATGAGAAGGGGTGTGGTCTAATGACATCAACACCCTATATCAGGTGTGCATAATTATTAGGCAACTTCCTTTCCTTTGGCAAAATGGGTCAAAAGAAGGACTTGACAGGCTCAGAAAAGTCAAAAATAGTGAGATATCTTGCAAAGGGATGCAGCACTCTTAAAATTGCAAAGCTTCTGAAGCGTGATCATCGAACAATCAAGCGTTTCATTCAAAATAGTCAACAGGGTCGCAAGAAGCGTGTGGAAAAACCAAGGCGCAAAATAACTGCCCATGAACTGAGAAAAGTCAAGTGTGCAGCTGCCAAGATGCCACTTGCCACCAGTTTGGCCATATTTCAGAGCTGCAACATCACTGGAGTGCCCAAAAGCACAAGGTGTGCAATACTCAAAGACATGGCCAAGGTAAGAAAGGCTGAAAAACGACCACCACTGAACAAGACACACAAGCTAAAAAGTCAATACTGGGCCAAGAAATATCTCAAGACTGATTTTTCTAAGGTTTTATAGACTGATGAAATGAGAGTGAGTCTTGATGGGCCAGATGGCTGGATTGGTAAAGGGCAGAGAGCTCCAGTCCGACTCAGACGCCAGCAAGGTGGAGGTGGAGTACTGGTTTGGGCTGGTATCATCAAAGATGAGCTTGTGGGGCCTTTTTGGGTTGAGGATGGAGTCAAGCTCAACTCCCAGTCCTACTGCCAGTTTCTGGAAGACACCTTCTTCAAGCAGTGGTACAGGAAGAAGTCTGCAAGGTAAGAAAAACATGATTTTCATGCAGGACAATGCTCCATCACACGCGTCCAAGTACTCCACAACGTAGCTGGCAAGAAAGGGTATAAAAGAAGAAAATCTAATGACATGGCCTCCTTGTTCACCTGATCTGAACCCCATTGAGAACCTGTGGTCCATCATCAAATGTGAGATTTACAAGGAGGGAAAACAGTACACCTCTCTGAACAGTGTCTGGGAGGCTGTGGTTGCTGCTGCACGCAATGTTGATGGTGAACAGATCAAAACACTGACAGAATCCATGGATGGCAGGCTTTTGAGTGTCCTTGCAAAGAAAGGTGGCTATATTGGTCACTGATTTGTTTTTGTTTTGTTTTTGAATGTCAGAAATGTATATTTGTGAATGTTGAGATGTTATATTGGTTTCACTGGTAAAAATAAATAATTGAAATGGGTATATATTTGTTTTTTGTTAAGTTGCCTAATAATTATGTACAGTAATAGTCACCTGCACACACAGATATCCCCCTAAAATAGCTAAAACTAAAAACAAACTAAAAACTACTTCCAAAAATATTCAGCTTTGATATTAATGAGTTTTTTGGGTTCATTGAGAACATGGTTGTTGTTCAATAATAAAATTAATCCTCAAAAATACAACTTGCCTAATAATTCTGCACTCCCTGTAAAATGCCCTCAAAAGACAAGGGGGCACTGCCTCCAACTGGAGAAGAAAACGTTCAGTCTCCAGAAGCGTCAAAGCTTCTTTTTTGCGATAAAAATTTGCATTACGAAAATTCGCAATCAAAACTACTCATAAGGTCAAAGATATTGCAGCCTTCTCATTGGCCCACAAGCTAGAAGCAGGGTGGGATCATGTGTACTGATTAAAAAAAAAAATTGAATATTCGAACATTACAAATCTATATCACTATTTTCTAAATATTCGTAAATTCTCAAAGTGCCGATATTCACAATAAAAATTAGCAATTTGAATATTCGTGATCAAGACTACTCAGGATGTGGTCACAGCAGGAACAGTGGGCAGTTTTAAAAAGGGTTTATGAATTCTTAGGCTACTTTCACACTAGCGTTTTTGATCGATCTGGCAGTGTTCAGCAAAAACGCTTCCGTTACTGATAATACAACCATCTGCATCTGTTATGGACGGATCGGGTTGTATTATCTTTAACATATCTTTAACATTGCCAAAACGGATCCGTCATTAACTCTATTGAAAGTCAATGGAGGACGGATCCGTTTTCTATTGTGGCAGATTGTGTCAGAGACCATGGATTCGTTCCCATTCACTTGCGTTGGGGGTCATGACTGATCCATTTTTTTCCCTTTTTCCGAGGACGGAAAGCAAAATACAACATGTTGTTTGCTCTCCGGTCTGGGAACGCAACTAAACAGAACGGAATGCATTTTGGAGCATTCCATTCTGTTCAGTTCAGTTTTGTCCCCATTGACAATGAATGGGGACAAAACTGAAGCGTTTTTTTTCAGATATTGAGCCCCTATGACTGAACTTAATACCGGAAAACTTTAACGCTAGTTTGAAAGTACCCGTAAAAGTAAATGACATTAATGCTTATGAAAACGTGTAGAAATCTGAGTCTCACCTCCTTCTGGGATTCACGTCCCCACCTATCCCTTGGTTGAACGTATTTGACTTTTTTTCAACCGTATTAACTATGTAACTATGTTTAAATTATTGTTGGTTGTGAATATTCGAATTGCGAATATTAATCATGAATATCGTCACTTCGAGATTTCGCAAATATTTAGAATATAGTGATATATATTAGTAAATTTGAATATTCTAGATTTTTTTTTCCATCAGTAACCTCCCTTCTTGCTTGTGGGCCAATGAGAGGGCTGCAAGGTCTTTGTCTGAGCTTAACAACATCCCTAGCAACCAATAGGAAAGTTGCCTACCCCTTGCCATATAGGAACCTCCCCGGCAGCCCTTGTATGCAGTATTTTGCAGATCTGAGAGACAGTAGTGTTATTGCTGTGCTCTCTGCTTTCCTGTGTCATTACATTAGATAGTTAGTTAGTCAGCTTATATATAATACAGATAGTTAGTGGGAGATAGTCAGTGTAGGTTAGATAGTGATATGGTGTAGATGATAGGGTCTACTGTCCATACATACATACATAGTGCTATTATGTCACAAGTTCACAACAATACTTAGTGCACCAATCACTAATACTAACTAGTCAGACCTGTTAAAATGTGAAGTTGCATGTATTGCACCAAAATATTTGCATCATTAGTGCCGATTTCGCAATCATGAATATATTGGCGCACTCTATCGGCATATAAAGCTATTGCAATGTTCTGCCGTGCCAACTATTTTCTCCAGTCCCAGGAAACTTCTAGCAGCTTGAAAAATGTAGCTATAGTGACCCACTCCTGTATTTTGCGTGCATTCCGCGAATATTACATTGCTGATTTTTCGCAATCAAGAAAATAATCTCGAATTTGCAAATATATGACGAATATTCTACCAAACATTTGTGAAATATTGCGAATTCGAATATTGCCCATGGGGCTCATCACTAGTTTAAATTTGAATATATTTACAGAATTACACAATTTTAAATGCATATATTGTAGTCAATCTACAATTAGGTTTGATAGTCAACTGCAAGTTAGACTAATGGCTCAAAGACAAGCATTATTACTTAATGTCCCAACCATAGCTCTTGTGTGCGAAGGGAGAGCATCCACCACAGGGTTCAATTAACCTTAATATCTGAGTCCTTCAATGCATATTAAGGTCCCTGAGGATCCTGGGTAGCTTTACTGAATGATTGTTTTATTAGAGTTTATTTGTATGAGGTCTATTGAATGCAAACATGTAATAGGGATAGGTTAGAAGCTACCACACAATTACATAACATACATAACTATCACCAGCATTAAACAATGCCCTGTATAATACAATGTGACTTGAAGTACATTGCCTAAAATGTACCTACAACCATGAGTTTTGTGTATAATAAATTTTATCTTCTGGTACAATAGAAATGAATGGCAACTTTATCAGAACTAGTGCAAGACCAGATACAGCAGTTTGCCCTATGTCAAGGTCCTTTGGAAAATTAAAGAAGCAAATGGTTGATTGATTGGCTGCTATGATGGACTGCTCTTCTTTTCCCTTATACTTGCAACACAAATATCTAGTGATCTATAGATAAGAGGTACACCAATACATGCATGTTTAAATTAATTCAAGGCTTGAAGAGGACTTGTCACACAAAATCAAATGCAATCTGCAGGCAGCATGTTATACAGCCAGGTCCATAAATATTGGGACACAGACACAATTCTAACATTTTTGGCTCTATACACCACCACAATGGATTTGAAATGAAACAAACAAGATCAAGATGTGCTTTAACTGCAGACTGTCAGCTTTAATTTGAGGGTATTTACATCCAAATCAGGTGAGCGGTGTAGGAATTACAACAGTTTGCATATGTGCCTCCCATTTGTTAAGGGACCAAAAGTAATGGGACATTTGGTTTCTCAACTGTTCCATGGCCAGGTATGTGTTTATCCCTCATTATCCCAATTACAATGAGCAGAAAAAAGGTCCAGAGTTCATTTCAAGTGTGCTATTTGTATTTGGAATCTGTTGCTGTCAACTCTCAAGATGAGATCCAAAGAGCTGTCACTATCAGTGAAGCAAGCCATCATTAGGCTATAAAAAAAAAAAAAACATCAGAGAGATAGCAAAAACATTAGGCATGGCCAAAACAGCTGGAACATTCTTAAAAAGAAGGAACGCACCGGTGATCTCAGCAACACCAAAAGACCTAGAAGACCAGGGAAAACAACTGTGGTGGGTGACCGAAGAATTATTTCCCTGGTGAAGAAAACACCCTTCACAGTTGGCCAGAACAAGAACACTCTCCAGGAGGCAGGTGTATGTGTGTCAAAGTCAACAATCAAGAGAAGACTTCACCAGAGTGAATACAGAGGGTTCAACACAAGATGTAAACCATTGGTGAGCCTCAAAAACAGGAAGGCCAGATTAGAGTTTGCCAAACAACATCTAAAAATGCCTTCACAGTTCTGTAACAACATCCAATGGACAGATGAGACCAAGATCAACTTGTACCAGAGTGATGGGAAGAGAAGAGTATGGAGAAGGAAAAGAACTGCTCATGATCCTAAGCATTCCACCTCATCAGTGAAGCATGGTGGTGGTAGTGTCAAGGCGTGGGCATGTATGGCTGCCAATGGAACTGGTTCTCTTGTATTTATTGATGATGTGACAAAAGCAGCAGGATGAATTCTGAGGTGTTTCGGGCAATATTATCTGCTCATATTCAGCCAAATGCTTCCGAACTCATTGGATGGCGCTTCACAGTGCAGATGGACATTGACCCAAAGCATACTGCAAAAGCAACCAAAGAGTTTTATAAGAGAAAGAAGTAGAATGTTATGCAATGGCCAAGTCAATCACCTGACCTGAATCCAATTTTGCATGCATTTCACTTGCTGAAGACAAAACTGAAAGGAGAATGCCCCAAGAACAAGCAGGAACTGAATACAGTTGCAGTAGAGGCTTGGCAGAGCATCACCAGGGATAAAACCTAGCGTCTAGTGATGTCTATGCATTACAAACTTCAGGCTGTAATTGACTGCAAAGGATTTGAAACCAAGTATTAAAAAGTGAAAGTTTGATTTATGATTATTATCCTGTCCCATTACTTTTGGTCCTTAACAAGTGGGAGGCACATATGCAAACTGTTGTAATTCCTACACCGTTCACCTGATTTGGATGTAAATAGACTCAAATTAAAGCTGACAGTCTGCAGTTAAAGGACATCTTGTTTGTTTCATTTCAAATCCATTGTGGTGGTGTATAGAGCCAAAAATGTTAGAATTGTGTCGGTGTCCCAATATTTATGGACCTGATTGTAAAGCCGGAGGAGCTGAGTAGATTGGTATATTGTTTTGTGGGGAAAAATTTACAAAAAAAATGCAATTAAGGCTACTTTCACACTAGCGTTCGGAGCGGGTCCGTCTGATGTTTCATCAGACGGATCCGCTCCTATAATGCAGACGTTTGCATCCGTTCAGAACGGATCCGTCTGCATTATAACTTAGAAAAATTTCTAAGTGTGAAAGTAGCCTGAGCGGATCCGTTCAGACTTTACATTGAAAGTCAATGGGGGACGGATCCGCTTGAAGATTGAGCCATATGGTGTCATCTTCAAGCGGATCCGTCCCCATTGACTTCCATTATAAGTCTGGACGGATCCGCTCGCCTCCGCACGGCCAGGCGGACACCCGAACGCTGCTTGCAGCGTTCAGGTGTCCGCTCACTGAGCGGAGCGGAGGCTGAGCGCTGGCAGACGGATGCATTCTGAGCGGATCCGCCTCCACTGAGAATGCATTAGGGCCAGACGGCTGCGTTCAGGGCCGCTTGTGAGCCCCTTCAAACGGAGCTCACGAGCGGACACCTGAACGCAGGTGTGAAAGTAGCCTAATACGTTTGAATTATGCTGGTTGCTTGGGACTGCGTGCTGGCTGCGGTGTTGTGTGTGAATTGTGGCTTTCCATGTCTTAAACTCTGTGGTTCCTGTCACTGGTGCCGTGCTGGCTGCATGCGCTTTGCATACTGGCTGTGGGTGTTCCCATGTATGCTGATTCTGCGATGCGTGCTGGCTGCAGCCTTGAGTGTGAACAGGGCCTGAGTATGGATGCATTTCTGTTTGTGTCACTGGTTGTTTGTGCTTTGGCGTATTGGCTGCAGATGACTCCGTGTTTGCTGGTTGCCGGGGGCAATGTCCAGTATTGCAAGTTGTGTGTTCACTTCTAGGTTCATGCAGGCTCCCCTCCCTGTTTGGTTCTGGTGGGGTTAACTACCCCTGGTCTGTTCCTGGGTGTAGCTTATCAGGTGCGCTCGTTATGCAGCTATATCTATCTTTGAGCTGTGGTCTTTGTCTTGCTAGGTGTAGCCCCTTGCTGCTGACCCAGGGGTTTTGCCATCTTCCCTTCTGTGTGGTATCGCCTGCTATAGTGTTTTTGATGTTGATGTGCTGTTGGTTTTGTTATGATGTTGTTGCTTTGTTCTTCTGTACCTGTCTTGTGATTATGTTGTTATACTTGTCCATGCATTACCTCTTCTTCTGTACCTGTTCTCTGTCTGCATCCACTCTATTCCACTCTATATGCATCTGATAGCCTGGCAATGCTAAACTGCTTCTGATCCTGTCCTTTGTCCTGCCTGGTAGTGCCTACTGCTTCTGATCTAGTCGGTTCCTTGTCTGTCCTGCAGTGCCTTACTGCTCCTGTTCCTGTGTTTGTCCTGCCTTCGTGAGAGAGCCCTTGGGTTCTCCGGAGGGAGACTTTATAGTCTGTGTGCAGCTCTGCTTGTGACCGTCATGCTTCCGTTCCGCATTGGGTCCAGGCATCTGCTTCTGTGCTGTTTCCCTTTTGTCTTGTTTTCTGATCCATGTCCTGAGTTTGTTTGGGTTCCAGTTTTGTTGTCTCTTCCGCTGGTGCTTGCACCTGTATGGTTCTCTGCAGGTAGCGACCAAGTGTACCAGGACTATCCTAGAAGTGCAACCAGTGAGCCCTTTTCACAGTTCATCCCCATAACATAGGGTTCACTGGCTCTTCGCCCTCCTGGGTTTTGCCTCTGGTCTGCCAGTGCACTTGGTTCTGTGATAGTGCTACCACTATTTCTTAACCTGCTTTACTGTCATGATCTATTATTAATAAAGTACCCTGTTGGTCCCTAGTCTGTAATCTGTCTTGCCTGTTTCCTGTTTGCAAGACGTCCTTGTTGTCTGTGCTGGTCCTCCGGCACATGACAATCAAACTAGTGTAAAGTAGAACTGGCTTAGTTTCCCATAGCAACTAATGAGACTCCACCTTTTATTTTCCAATGGAGCTGTGCTAAATGAAAGCCAGTTCTATTTTACACCAGTTTGATTAATATATCCCATTGTTTCTAAATGTTAAAACTCTTATAATTAATACTCATTTTAATAATATTTGGGTTTTCATTATGGCAGTACTATGCCACAGAAAATAAAATATAAAATATTGTTCTTTTGTAGCATTCGACACAAATGGTAAGACTTCCTATATAGATTGGTCCTCCATTGTCAGTTTACTGTTGCTGTAAGGGGAAGATGTTATGTAAAGGGTATGCCTCATGATAATAGTAGATATACACTCACCTAAAGAATTATTAGGAACACCATACTAATACGGTGTTGGACTCCCTTTTGCCTTCAGAACTGCCTTAATTCTACGTGGCATTGATTCAACAAGGTGCTGATAGCATTCTTTAGAAATGTTGGCCCATATTGATAGGATAGCATCTTGCAGTTGATGGAGATTTGAGGGATGCACATCCAGGGCACGAAGCTCCCGTTCCACCACATCCCAAAGATGCTCTATTGGGTTGAGATCTGGTGACTGTGGGGGCCATTTTAGTACAGTGAACTCATTGTCATGTTCAAGAAACCAATTTGAAATGATTTGAGCTTTGTGACATGGTGCATTATCCTGCTGGAAGTAGCCATGGGTACATGGTGGGTACATGGTGGATGGGTACATGGTGGTCATGAAGGGATAGACATGGTCAGAAGTAATGCTCGGGTAGCCCGTGGCATTTAAACGATGGCCAATTGGCATTAAGGGGCCTAAAGTGTGCCCAGAAAACATCCCCCACACCATTACACCACCACCACCAGCCTGCACAGTGGTAACAAGGCATGATGGATACATGTTCTCATTCTGTTTACGCCAAATTCGGACTCTACCATTTGAATGTCTCAACAGAAATTGAGACTCATCAGACCAGGCAACATTTTTCCAGTCTTTAACAGTTCAATTTTGGTGAGCTCGTGCAAATTGTAGCCTTTTTTTCCTATTTGTAGTGGAGATGAGTGGTACCCGGTGGAGTCTTCTGCTGTTGTAGCCCATCCGCCTTAAGGTTGGGTTGTGCATGTTGTGGCTTCACAAATGCTTTGCTGCATACCTCGGTTGTAACGAGTGGTTATTTCAGTCAACGTTGCTCTTCTATCAGCTTGAATCAGTCGGCCCATTCTCCTCTGACCTTTAGCATCAACAAGGCATTTTCGCCCACAGGACTGCCGCATACTGGCCCAGTAACTGAGCAGATTGTGAAATACTCAGACCGGCCAGTCTGGCACCAACAACCATGCCACGCTCAAAATTGCTTAAATCACCTTTCTTTCCCATTCTGACATATAGTTTAGAGTTCAGGGGATTGTCTTGACCAGGATCACAACCCTACATGCATTGGAGCAACTGCCATGTGATTGGTTGACTAGATAATCACATTAATGAGAAATAGAACAGGTGCTCCTAATAATTCTTTAGGTGAGTGCATAATTGGAATAACAGCATGAGAGCTTTAATATTATTGATTTAGACCTAGACAAAGATGTCCATTTTAGAGAATTGCATTGTTTAGTTTACTATGAGTCATTACAGATGGGTTTTCTCTGGTAGAACTGATGGTCTAACTGAGATAGTTAAATAATACTGTTAAGGGTGTTTTTCACCTATCGTTTTTTTGGCAGATGATCAAAAACTATCATTAGGCAATCCGAATCTTTTAACAGGTTAAAAAAAATCATAATTTGCAGGCGGCAGATCATTGTGTCTAATCAAGAGTATAGTATAAGTATAGGGAAGAGCGTTGGTATAATGATCGCTCCTCCCCATACTGAGGAGGAGATTGCTACATGTAATAGCACCGGTCTCCTTTGTTAGTGAGCAGATGATTGCCGGGAAGTGACACTTCCTGTAAATCAGGCTGCCTAATACACCATTTAGCCATGCTAAAAGTCAAAATCTAAAGAGCCAGGATGTGATTTAGAATACACTGTGTGATTTTAATATATTAGTTATCCAGAAAAACCATCCACTTGATTTCTACATGGTATATTCATATAACACATACATCATTTATATTCAAATTTTGAAGGAAGTGTCCCTTAACTTAAATTAAAGGCTTTTTATACATAACTTCTGAGCCCATGCTTGTGTTTTGCAGATGCATAAAACTGCACTCATAGGGGAGAAATTTTAAAAAAATTGTGTAAAGGTAAACTGACTTAGTTTCCCATAGTAACCAATCAGATTCCAAATTCCATTTTCCAAAAGAGCTCTGAAAACTGAACAGTGGAATCTGGTCGCTATGGGCAACTTAGCCAGTTTTCCTTTACACCAGGTTTAAAAAAATAAAATAAAAATCCCCCGTGTGTTTTATAGGCCCGTACTGTACCTAAACATTTCTAGAATTTTATATTGAGGTCCACTGTTACTTTGTGAAAAAAATGAAGATTTTGGCATTTTGCATTGCATGTCACATTATGTAGTAGTAGTATAAACTGTCTAAGGGAGGTACCGTACAATGGTACACGGTATGCCTACAGAGCAGAAGAGATTCCAATTCTGATGACCTGGAAAGCTACATCCTTGGATCCATAATTGGATCTCATGGCTTGTATTGTCACTTGATGATATTCTACAACAACAACTATCTTATTTCAGATTGTCAGTCAGTATATTCAAATTTGTCACAATACATGAAATAATATTACCTTATGCAATTGTTCAACAGAGTACAAGTGTTGTTTGAAAGCACTTTGGTGAATCAATAGATTTAAATCTTCCTTAATCAATCAGTCAGCGAACAGATCATATCTAATGTGCCAACTACCCAAAAGATTTACAGAGAAGATAAATGCTTATTTTTTTTTGTTATGGTCTAAACCATATCAGCACTTTACCATAGATCTTTCAAAAATCTGCATACAATGCATTCACACTATGCAGGGTCTGCATCCTTGAAAATAGTTTTTTCCTTTGTATCTTTTTGATTGGGGATACCAAAGAACATTGGAATAATTGCTAAACAGTATCCTTACACGTCCAAATTTCCTCTGTATATTTGTCCAGGATTGAAGGTTTTGAAGATATTTCTTTGCTGAGAACAATCCTGAATATCCAAAATTGATTTCCAAAATGTTCCATATATAAAACTGAGCTGTTAACTTCATTTTCTGGGTCAGTATAATTACAATAATGCTTCATTTTATAGTTTTTCTTGTGTTATAATACTTAAAAAAACATATTTTTTTGGCATTACAAATTTACATCTACAGAGATTTTTAAGAATCATTTTTTTTGCAGGGAAATCTGTAGATCTTATTGATACTGTTTTGGAATGTGAATGACTTTCTGATCACTTTTAATTAAAATTTTGGAGCCAAAATAGGCAAATAATTTTTCTGTTAAGCTGTTAACTGTGCTAGATAAATACATTTATATTTTAATAGTACAGGATTTTTGGGACATAGTGATACCCATGACAACAGCATTCATGCATGTACCTACATGCTGTGTACCATTTTCAACTTTCCCACTGTTATGCTTCCTAATGAGGATGTTCCTATTCCCTATCAGCTTCCCTGCTATGCTCCACTGTTTCTAACATATGTTAACTAATAATATAAATTGAATCGATGAATTATTCAATTACAAATATTAATTATGGTTCAATCAAACTATATGTATTTTAACCAACAGTATGAACTTGTATAACTATTAAAGCATTTCAAGCTGTCTTGTAACTAATAGTATTTTTACATATATTTTAGGCTATTTTATGAAAATAATGATATAATACGTTAACTTCTATTAAATCAAAACAATATGAAGGCTGGAGGCGTGAGTTAAATGCATGTTGGCATGGTTCTTTCTCTTACCCTACAATGTTGTGTCTACATACAGTACAGACCAAAAGTTTGGACACACCGTCTCATTAAAAGAGTTTTCTTTATTTTCATGACTATGAAAATTGTAGATTCGCACTGAAGGCATCAAAACTATGAATTAACACATGTGGAATTATATACATTACAAAAAAGTGTGAAACAACTGAAAATATAGGTAAATTGAAAATGGAGGTATAGTGGGCACTCAAATATCCGGATCTCAGTATTGGGTACAACAAATTTATTATGATAGACAAATTATCAATCTACTACATATATTAAAATAAAAATATAATTTGCAGAATGTTCCCAATTGTATGACAGTAAGGTTTAAAAGTCATAAAATATTCCTAAAAATATATAAATAATAATAACAATATAATACTCCTAGAGGTTATTAATATATATTCACATTCATAATCATAAAAATCCCTTTAAGATCTTGCCGCACTATTTGTGCAATTGATATATAGTGTATACTGAGTTTTGGCAATGTTCTATCCGTATAAAAATCTGTAGGTCTCGCTTCTATGGAAGATTATGGTGGTGGTTATACAGGGGTTAGTGCTATGCAGTATAGTAGTTTATTTAACTCACTGCTTGATGTTCGTTGATTTTTCTAACTTTCGTGGCGTCCCACTACTAGTTAGATCACTCACCCCTCTTCTTATAAGCTGTCCATATAGTGCGCTTCCATTTAGCGGTAATCTTGAGATGTCCGCGAGGTTTCCTCTTGGTCTCTGTTAAGCGTCCCACGTGTAGATGGTTTGTCACGTGATCGGAGCTTCAGAGCGCTTGTCACGTGATCGGAGTTTCAGCACGTCACGTAACCTAGTTCCGGTGTAGTTAGCTTGGTTCAAAATTCCGGAGGCGGTACCAACCTCCGTTTACACAGCTTTCTGGCGATATTCTTATTGCTTTTCCGCACAGATTTATTGCTGGTTATAAATAAGAGACGTCTCGTTGCTTTAAGGATCTCATCCACTCCCGCTATACGCGTTTCGAGGTTACGAACCTCTTCCTCAGTAGCTGGTCTGTGAGATCCTTGCATCCTCCTTATAAATCTTTATAAGTCACACCCTTTCTTCTAATTGGGATTCCTCCCAAAATCTGGTCAGGATCACCAGTCTGTGGGCGTTTTTAACTATATGTTTTCTTTATGTTTTGGATGTAACCTTTTTATGGTTCATCCTATAATCATACATATATCATGTGCAACCATCATCCGCATTATATTTATATAAGTTAAATTATAAACAAATGTATGTCATACATATAAAATGCATATTATAAAACAATAAATTATTAAAAGAATATATATATATGTTAATCTTAAATATTCAGATTATTTCATTAAAAGTCCCTTTCTGCTTTCAATTTCTCTTTACATTATAATTTCCCCAATATATTCGTAATTTCTATTCGAAAATTTTTTTCGAAAATTTTTTTTCGAAAATTTTTCTTTGTGATTTTTGGGGATGAGGTATGGGGGTGCGGGCCCTCCGTGGAGGGGAAATCAAAGTGCCGCTATATCAGCCAAACACTGATGTCCCATCAGCGAGGGGCACACACCCCTATCTATTACAGAAAGCCAAATATCTCAAAGTCTGAATTGAGGCCTCCAGGTAGTAATGTATTAAAATCAAATATCCGTCTTGCTTCCTGTCTAGACATATTAGAGATATGGTCACCTCCCCTCCAATTAATATCTACTTTTTCGAATGCCATGAATCGTAATTGTGAGGGGTCTTGATTATGGTGATACTTGAAGTGTTTCGACAGTGAATGTTTTTCGTATCCTGTCCTAATCTTTGTCATATGCTCTGCAATCCTTGTTTTTAACAGTCTCTTAGTTCGTCCTATATACTGTTTTTTGCAGGGGCACTCTATTAGATATAAACCATTTGAAGTATTACAGGTTAGAAACATATCTATATCATACGAGAAAGCATTTGTTGTAGAGGAAACACTGGTGGTTTTCTTCGGGAACTTCGTATTCTTACAATTGCTGCACATATTGCATCTATAAAATCCTTTCAAATTAAATGCATTCCGATTTATTGTCTTCTTATTTTTTACAGTAGGTGCCACTTTCAAAGCCAAACTCGGTGCTCTTGTGTACACTATTTGTGGGCCTTTAAATAGACATGGTCCTATTATCTTGTCTTTTATAATATGGTGCCAATGACTTTTAATAATTGCCTCTATTTTCTTGTATTGTGCACTAAACGGTAAGATAATTCTTATTAAGTCATCATTTTTTTGAGCATTCTGTTGTTGAACTATGGTCGGTTTGGCTTCTTTTTCTATAAAGAATTTTGTTCTGTCCATTTTTTGTATTTCTTTTAATGACTCATCTACTTGTTTAGGGGGGTATTTTTTAGCAAGGAATTGTTCTTTCATAGTTAGGGCTTCCCTCATATAATCGTCTTCTTTAGTGCAGTTTCTTCTGAGTCTTCTAAATTGTCCCTTAGGAATGTTTAGCAACCACCTTGGTAGGTGACAGCTCGTATATAGAATATAACTATTACGAGCTACATCTTTTTGATATGTATGGCATATTAATTGGTCTCCTTCTACTTTAATAGTTAAGTCTAAAAATTCAATCCGTTGTTTACTGACATTTGAGCTAAATTTAATATTCCTGTCATTTAGATTAATATCTGCTAAAAATACTGCGAGTTCTTCCTCTGTACCCTGCCATATAAAGATCACATCATCTATAAATCTTTTCCAGAGCACCAGGTTCGTCCCCAACCTTGATGTTATATGCTGATCCTCCCACTGCGCCATAAATAGATTAGCATAGCTGGGGGCGAACCTGGTGCCCATCGCTGTTCCTCTTATTTGGAGGAAAAATTCGGAGTCATAGGAAAAATAATTATGGGTTAGAATATGTTCCACTCCATCAGCTATGTATTTTACTTGTTCCGGTAAGTATTCTCCATATTGTGTTAATTGTTGTATTAGAGCATTTATACCCTGATCATGTTTTATTATCGTGTACAGCGAATTAACGTCGAGAGTACCCAGAATCCAATTGGGATCATATTTTAAACTCTCGATGCTCTGTACGATCTGGGTAGTGTCCTTAATATATGAGAATGTTTTCCTTACTACTGGCTGTAGTAGCCTATCCAGATGTTGGGACAGATTTGAATTGTAGGATCCTATGCCAGAGATTATAGGCCTTCCTGGGGGGTTTATTGGATCTTTATGGACTTTTGGTATGGTATAAAATATGGGCATACGTTTCTGTGTTCCCATAATAAATTTTGCTTCTTGTTCATTTAAAAATCCTTTTTTACATCCCTCCTCTACATATACTTCCAATGATTGACTGAATTCCTTAATTGGGTCTTTTACTAATTTCTTATATGTATCGTTATCTCCCAATTGTTTCTTACATTCATTGTTATATTTACATGTATCTAGAATTACTATGGCTCCTCCTTTATCAGCAGGGCGGATTGTTATATTGTCATTTTTTTGCAGTTGTTTAATAGCCTGTATCTCATGTGGTTTCAGATTATTAAATCTCCTTGATTCCCCTTTAATCCTCCTTATGTCAGCTTCCACGTTTTTTTTAAAAGTAGTTATATCCTGTCCCATTTCATGTCTTGGGTACATTTTGCTTTTTAATTTTAGGTCCGTATGTACATATATTCCTTGTATCTCCCCTTTCGGTATTATAGGATTTTTGAGAAAATATTTTTTTAAACATAATTTTCGTACGAATTTTTCAATCCCTATATATGTGTCGAATTTACTTAGATGTACTGTAGGTGCAAATTTTAAACCTTTATTTAATAGTGCATATTGTGCCGGCGTAAATGTGTTTAAACTTAAGTTAATCACAGAGTTGTTTTCCTCCGTCAATATCTCCTGTGATTTACTCTTTCCCTTCCCTCTTCCTCGTCGTGTTGTCTTTTTCCTACATTCTGATTGTGCTGGTGTTTGTGATAATTTCCTACATATGTCTCCTTGTTGGTGTAGGATGAGTGTTGATTCCTTGTTTGGTATTTTTTCTGATAATATTGATCCTGATTTCTTTTCTGTGCTTCCTCTTTGTGTCTCAAATTGTAGTGATGACCTGTGATTGGAGTTGTGTGATATTGTTCCTGTGGTGACTGTCTGGGGGGTTGCGTGCGTATCCTGTGGTGTGGGGGTGTCCGGTCTAAAAAAAGGGGATTACTTAGTGCTTCATACCTATTTGTCGTTTGAATATTATATTGAGCTGGTCTTTCTTCATTAGTTTCTTTTTCTTTTTCTTTTTCTCTTGATTTGGGGGGCTTGATATTCTGTGCTCGATCATCTTTTACAGATTGTCTATCATTCTGTCTATCATTCCTCACTAGATTCTGGATTTTCCTGCTTTTTTTTGATATGATATCTTGTTCTACCATCCCTAATTGTTTACATATTCTTTCATGCCAATTCTTAAATATCTCATCTTTTGGGAATTTATCTAGAGTTTCTTTCAATATTTCTATTTTACCTGATACTTCTTCCAATATTACTATTCTCCTTTTTATAATTAGTTGTATGAGTGCTATGGATTGTGATTTCAATAGGTCTTCCCATTCTTTGTCAAACATATCATTGCATAGATCCTGAGCTGGAGTTTTAGAGAGTCTGAGTCCTCTTGGTATAACTCCTTGTTCCAGATGGCGGTTTAAAGATTTTATTTCCCACCTTTGTTTTAATTGTTTTGTCAGGAGGGACTCAAGTTCTCTAAAAACTTCCGACACAGATCTATCCTGTGTGTCTTCTGTTGTATTGTTACCTTCAAATAAATAGTTATCCATTCTCTGTTTTTGCCCCTCTACAAAGTTCCAGATATCCATAATTAGCAGGGAGAGGAGCACAACTATTAGGTGAAAAAACGCGCTAGATAATGGAAATATATAGTGGCTCACCCCTCCTGCCAATATAGATTGGTGCTCTCACTAAGTTGTGGTTCACCCAAACCACATATGAAATATAGGTAAATTGAAAATGGAGGTATAGTGGGCACTCAAATATCCGGATCTCAGTATTGGGTACAACAAATTTATTATGATAGACAAATTATCAATCTACTACATATATTAAAATAAAAATAAAAATATAATTTGCAGAATGTTCCCAATTGTATGACAGTAAGGTTTAAAAGTCATAAAATATTCCTAAAAATATATAAATAATAATAACAATATAATACTCCTAGAGGTTATTAATATATATTCACATTCATAATCATAAAAATCCCTTTAAGATCTTGCCGCACTATTTGTGCAATTGATATATAGTGTATACTGAGTTTTGGCAATGTTCTATCCGTATAAAAATCTGTAGGTCTCGCTTCTATGGAAGATTATGGTGGTGGTTATACAGGGGTTAGTGCTATGCAGTATAGTAGTTTATTTAACTCACTGCTTGATGTTCGTTGATTTTTCTAACTTTCGTGGCGTCCCACTACTAGTTAGATCACTCACCCCTCTTCTTATAAGCTGTCCATATAGTGCGCTTCCATTTAGCGGTAATCTTGAGATGTCCGCGAGGTTTCCTCTTGGTCTCTGTTAAGCGTCCCACGTGTAGATGGTTTGTCACGTGATCGGAGCTTCAGAGCGCCTTTTCTGCCCGCACCCCCATACCTCATCCCCAAAAATCACAAAGAAAAATTTTCGAAAAAAATTTTTCGAAAAAAATTTTTCGAATAGAAATTACGAATATATTGGGGAAATTATAATGTAAAGAGAAATTGAAAGCAGAAAAGGACTTTTAATGAAATAATCTGAATATTTAAGATTAACATATATATATATTCTTTTAATAATTTATTGTTTTATAATATGCATTTTATACATAATATGCATTTTATATGTATGACATACATTTGTTTATAATTTAACTTATATAAATATAATGCGGATGATGGTTGCACATGATATATGTATGATTATAGGATGAACCATAAAAAGGTTACATCCAAAACATAAAGAAAACATATAGTTAAAAACGCCCACAGACTGGTGATCCTGACCAGATTTTGGGAGGAATCCCAATTAGAAGAAAGGGTGTGACTTATAAAGATTTATAAGGAGGATGCAAGGATCTCACAGACCAGCTACTGAGGAAGAGGTTCGTAACCTCGAAACGCGTATAGCGGGAGTGGATGAGATCCTTAAAGCAACGAGACGTCTCTTATTTATAACCAGCAATAAATCTGTGCGGAAAAGCAATAAGAATATCGCCAGAAAGCTGTGTAAACGGAGGTTGGTACCGCCTCCGGAATTTTGAACCAAGCTAACTACACCGGAACTAGGTTACGTGACGTGCTGAAACTCCGATCACGTGACAAGCGCTCTGAAGCTCCGATCACGTGACAAACCATCTACACGTGGGACGCTTAACAGAGACCAAGAGGAAACCTCGCGGACATCTCAAGATTACCGCTAAATGGAAGCGCACTATATGGACAGCTTATAAGAAGAGGGGTGAGTGATCTAACTAGTAGTGGGACGCCACGAAAGTTAGAAAAATCAACGAACATCAAGCAGTGAGTTAAATAAACTACTATACTGCATAGCACTAACCCCTGTATAACCACCACCATAATCTTCCATAGAAGCGAGACCTACAGATTTTTATACGGATAGAACATTGCCAAAACTCAGTATACACTATATATCAATTGCACAAATAGTGCGGCAAGATCTTAAAGGGATTTTTATGATTATGAATGTGAATATATATTAATAACCTCTAGGAGTATTATATTGTTATTATTATTTATATATTTTTAGGAATATTTTATGACTTTTAAACCTTACTGTCATACAATTGGGAACATTCTGCAAATTATATTTTTATTTTTATTTTAATATATGTAGTAGATTGATAATTTGTCTATCATAATAAATTTGTTGTACCCAATACTGAGATCCGGATATTTGAGTGCCCACTATACCTCCATTTTCAATTTACCTATATTTCATATGTGGTTTGGGTGAACCACAACTTAGTGAGAGCACCAATCTATATTGGCAGGAGGGGTGAGCCACTATATATTTCCATTATCTAGCGCGTTTTTTCACCTAATAGTTGTGCTCCTCTCCCTGCTAATTATGGATATCTGGAACTTTGTAGAGGGGCAAAAACAGAGAATGGATAACTATTTATTTGAAGGTAACAATACAACAGAAGACACACAGGATAGATCTGTGTCGGAAGTTTTTAGAGAACTTGAGTCCCTCCTGACAAAACAATTAAAACAAAGGTGGGAAATAAAATCTTTAAACCGCCATCTGGAACAAGGAGTTATACCAAGAGGACTCAGACTCTCTAAAACTCCAGCTCAGGATCTATGCAATGATATGTTTGACAAAGAATGGGAAGACCTATTGAAATCACAATCCATAGCACTCATACAACTAATTATAAAAAGGAGAATAGTAATATTGGAAGAAGTATCAGGTAAAATAGAAATATTGAAAGAAACTCTAGATAAATTCCCAAAAGATGAGATATTTAAGAATTGGCATGAAAGAATATGTAAACAATTAGGGATGGTAGAACAAGATATCATATCAAAAAAAAGCAGGAAAATCCAGAATCTAGTGAGGAATGATAGACAGAATGATAGACAATCTGTAAAAGATGATCGAGCACAGAATATCAAGCCCCCCAAATCAAGAGAAAAAGAAAAAGAAAAAGAAACTAATGAAGAAAGACCAGCTCAATATAATATTCAAACGACAAATAGGTATGAAGCACTAAGTAATCCCCTTTTTTTAGACCGGACACCCCCACACCACAGGATACGCACGCAACCCCCCAGACAGTCACCACAGGAACAATATCACACAACTCCAATCACAGGCCATCACTACAATTTGAGACACAAAGAGGAAGCACAGAAAAGAAATCAGGATCAATATTATCAGAAAAAATACCAAACAAGGAATCAACACTCATCCTACACCAACAAGGAGACATATGTAGGAAATTATCACAAACACCAGCACAATCAGAATGTAGGAAAAAGACAACACGACGAGGAAGAGGGAAGGGAAAGAGTAAATCACAGGAGATATTGACGGAGGAAAACAACTCTGTGATTAACTTAAGTTTAAACACATTTACGCCGGCACAATATGCACTATTAAATAAAGGTTTAAAATTTGCACCTACAGTACATCTAAGTAAATTCGACACATATATAGGGATTGAAAAATTCGTACGAAAATTATGTTTAAAAAAATATTTTCTCAAAAATCCTATAATACCGAAAGGGGAGATACAAGGAATATATGTACATACGGACCTAAAATTAAAAAGCAAAATGTACCCAAGACATGAAATGGGACAGGATATAACTACTTTTAAAAAAAACGTGGAAGCTGACATAAGGAGGATTAAAGGGGAATCAAGGAGATTTAATAATCTGAAACCACATGAGATACAGGCTATTAAACAACTGCAAAAAAATGACAATATAACAATCCGCCCTGCTGATAAAGGAGGAGCCATAGTAATTCTAGATACATGTAAATATAACAATGAATGTAAGAAACAATTGGGAGATAACGATACATATAAGAAATTAGTAAAAGACCCAATTAAGGAATTCAGTCAATCATTGGAAGTATATGTAGAGGAGGGATGTAAAAAAGGATTTTTAAATGAACAAGAAGCAAAATTTATTATGGGAACACAGAAACGTATGCCCATATTTTATACCATACCAAAAGTCCATAAAGATCCAATAAACCCCCCAGGAAGGCCTATAATCTCTGGCATAGGATCCTACAATTCAAATCTGTCCCAACATCTGGATAGGCTACTACAGCCAGTAGTAAGGAAAACATTCTCATATATTAAGGACACTACCCAGATCGTACAGAGCATCGAGAGTTTAAAATATGATCCCAATTGGATTCTGGGTACTCTCGATGTTAATTCGCTGTACACGATAATAAAACATGATCAGGGTATAAATGCTCTAATACAACAATTAACACAATATGGAGAATACTTACCGGAACAAGTAAAATACATAGCTGATGGAGTGGAACATATTCTAACCCATAATTATTTTTCCTATGACTCCGAATTTTTCCTCCAAATAAGAGGAACAGCGATGGGCACCAGGTTCGCCCCCAGCTATGCTAATCTATTTATGGCGCAGTGGGAGGATCAGCATATAACATCAAGGTTGGGGACGAACCTGGTGCTCTGGAAAAGATTTATAGATGATGTGATCTTTATATGGCAGGGTACAGAGGAAGAACTCGCAGTATTTTTAGCAGATATTAATCTAAATGACAGGAATATTAAATTTAGCTCAAATGTCAGTAAACAACGGATTGAATTTTTAGACTTAACTATTAAAGTAGAAGGAGACCAATTAATATGCCATACATATCAAAAAGATGTAGCTCGTAATAGTTATATTCTATATACGAGCTGTCACCTACCAAGGTGGTTGCTAAACATTCCTAAGGGACAATTTAGAAGACTCAGAAGAAACTGCACTAAAGAAGACGATTATATGAGGGAAGCCCTAACTATGAAAGAACAGTTCCTTGCTAAAAAATACCCCCCTAAACAAGTAGATGAGTCATTAAAAGAAATACAAAAAATGGACAGAACAAAATTCTTTATAGAAAAAGAAGCCAAACCGACCATAGTTCAACAACAGAATGCTCAAAAAAATGATGACTTAATAAGAATTATCTTACCGTTTAGTGCACAATACAAGAAAATAGAGGCAATTATTAAAAGTCATTGGCACCATATTATAAAAGACAAGATAATAGGACCATGTCTATTTAAAGGCCCACAAATAGTGTACACAAGAGCACCGAGTTTGGCTTTGAAAGTGGCACCTACTGTAAAAAATAAGAAGACAATAAATCGGAATGCATTTAATTTGAAAGGATTTTATAGATGCAATATGTGCAGCAATTGTAAGAATACGAAGTTCCCGAAGAAAACCACCAGTGTTTCCTCTACAACAAATGCTTTCTCGTATGATATAGATATGTTTCTAACCTGTAATACTTCAAATGTTTTATATCTAATAGAGTGCCCCTGCAAAAAACAGTATATAGGACGAACTAAGAGACTGTTAAAAACAAGGATTGCAGAGCATATGACAAAGATTAGGACAGGATACGAAAAACATTCACTGTCGAAACACTTCAAGTATCACCATAATCAAGACCCCTCACAATTACGATTCATGGCATTCGAAAAAGTAGATATTAATTGGAGGGGAGGTGACCATATCTCTAATATGTCTAGACAGGAAGCAAGACGGATATTTGATTTTAATACATTACTACCTGGAGGCCTCAATTCAGACTTTGAGATATTTGGCTTTCTGTAATAGATAGGGGTGTGTGCCCCTCGCTGATGGGACATCAGTGTTTGGCTGATATAGCGGCACTTTGATTTCCCCTCCACGGAGGGCCCGCACCCCCATACCTCATCCCCAAAAATCACAAAGAAAAATTTTCGAATAGAAATTACGAATATATTGGGGAAATTATAATGTAAAGAGAAATTGAAAGCAGAAAGGGACTTTTAATGAAATAATCTGAATATTTAAGATTAACATATATATATATTCTTTTAATAATTTATTGTTTTATAATATGCATTTTATATGTATGACATACATTTGTTTATAATTTAACTTATATAAATATAATGCGGATGATGGTTGCACATGATATATGTATGATTATAGGATGAACCATAAAAGGTTACATCCAAAACATAAAGAAAATATATAGTTAAAAACGCCCACAGACTGGTGATCCTGACCAGATTTTGGGAGGAATCCCAATTAGAAGAAAGGGTGTGACTTATAAAGATTTATAAGGAGGATGCAAGGATCTCACAAACCAGCTACTGAGGAAGAGGTTCGTAACCTCGAAACGCGTATAGCGGGAGTGGATGAGATCCTTAAAGCAACGAGACGTCTCTTATTTATAACCAGCAATAAATCTGTGCGGAAAAGCAATAAGAATATCGCCAGAAAGCTGTGTAAACGGAGGTTGGTACCGCCTCCGGAATTTTGAACCAAGCTAACTACACCGGAACTAGGTTACGTGACGTGCTGAAACTCCGATCACGTGACAAGCTGCTCTGAAGCTCCGATCACGTGACAAACCATCTACACGTGGGACGCTTAACAGAGACCAAGAGGAAACCTCGCGGACATCTCAAGATTACCGCTAAATGGAAGCGCACTATATGGACAGCTTATAAGAAGAGGGGTGAGTGATCTAACTAGTAGTGGGACGCCACGAAAGTTAGAAAAATCAACGAACATCAAGCAGTGAGTTAAATAAACTACTATACTGCATAGCACTAACCCCTGTATAACCACCACCATAATCTTCCATAGAAGCGAGACCTACAGATTTTTATACGGATAGAACATTGCCAAAACTCAGTATACACTATATATTAATTGCACAAATAGTGCGGCAAGATCTTAAAGGGATTTTTATGATTATGAATGTGAATATATATTAATAACCTCTAGGAGTATTATATTGTTATTATTATTTATATATTTTTAGGAATATTTTATGACTTTTAAACCTTACTGTCATACAATTGGGAACATTCTGCAAATTATATTTTTATTTTTATTTTAATATATGTAGTAGATTGATAATTTGTCTATCATAATAAATTTGTTGTACCCAATACTGAGATCCGGATATTTGAGTGCCCACTATACCTCCATTTTCAATTTACCTATATTTCATATGTGGTTTGGGTGAACCACAACTTAGTGAGAGCACCAATCTATATTGGCAGGAGGGGTGAGCCACTATATATTTCCATTAACAACTGAAAATATGTCATAGTCTAGGTTCTTCAAAGTAGCCACTTTTTGCTTTGATTACTGCACTGCACGCTCTTGTTATTCTCTTGATGAGCTTCAAGAGGTAGAGACCTGAAATGGTCTTCCAACAGTCTTGAAGGAGTTCCCAGAGATGCTTAGCACTTGTTGGCCCTTTGCCTTCACTCTGCGGTCTAGCTCACCCCAAACCATCTCGATTGATTCAGGTCCGGTGACTGTGGAGGCCAGGTCATCTGGCGCAGCACCCCATCACTCTCCTTCATGGTCAATCAGCCCTTACACAGCCTGGAGGTGTGTTTGGGGTCACTGTCCTGTTGAAAAATAAATGATGGTCCAACTAAACGCAAACCAGATGGAATAGCATGCCGCTGCAAGATGCTGTGGTAGCCATGCTAGTTCAGTATGCCTTTAATTTTGAATAAATCCCCAACAGTGTCCCTAGCAAAGCACCCCCACACCATCACACCTCCTCCTCCATGCTTCACGGTGGGAACCAGGCATGTAGAGTCCATCCGTTCACCTTTTCTGCGTCGCACAAAGACACGGTGGTTGGAACCAAAGATCTCAAATTTGGACTCATCAGACCAAAGCACAGATTTCCACTGGTCTAATGTCCATTCCTTGTGTTCTTTAGCCCAAACAAGTCTCTTCTGCTTGTTGCCTGTCCTTAGAAGTGGTTTCCTAGCAGATATTCTACCATGAAGGCCTGATTCACACAGTCTCCTCTTAACAGTTGTTCTAGAGATGTGTCTGCTGATAGAACTCTGTGTGGCATTGACCTGGTCTCTAATCTGAGCTGCTGTTAACCTGCAATTTCTGAGGCTGGTGACTCGGATGAACTTATCCTCTGCAGCACAGGTGACTCTTGGTCTTCCTTTCCTGGGGCGGTCCGCATGTGAGCCAGTTTCTTTGTAGCGCTTGATGGTCTTTGTGACTGCACTTGGGGACACTTTCAAAGTTTTCCCAATTTTTCGGACTGACTGACCTTCATTTCTTAAAGTAATGATGGCCACTTGTTTTTCTTTACTTAGCTGCTTTTTTCTTGCCATAATACAAATTCTAACAGTCTATTAAGCAGGACTATCAGCTGTGTATCCACCTGACTTCTCCACAACGCAACTGATGGTCCCAACCCCATTTATAAGGCAAGATATCCCACTTATTAAATCTGACAGGGCACACCTGTGAAGTGAAAACCATTTCAGGTGACTGCCTCTTGAAGCTCATCAAGAGAATGCCAAGAGTGTGCAAAGCAGCAATCAAAGAAAAAGGTGGCTACTTTGAAGAACCTAGAATATGACATATTTTCAGGTGTTTTACACTTTTTTGTTATTTATATAATTCAACATGTGTTAATTCATAGTTTTGATGCCTTCAGTGTGAATCTACAATTTTCATAGTCATAAAAATAAAGAAAACTCTTTGAATGAGGAGGTGTGTCCAAACTTTTGGTCTGTACTGTATGTGTACATAGATGTGATCTGACATATGATCATACATTGACGCGGCACTATGTTGCCTTACGGACTACTTACTATTTTGTCGTCCTGTTCACTTACGCTTTGTTTACATTTGTGTTGTAGGTAGTATTCAGTGAATCGAAGTTAACAAACTGGAATTTGATCCAAATTTCAGAAAAAATTTGATTCGCCACAACTCTGAATTTTCTGGTGTGTCATGGCAACCTATCAATTTTTCCTGAAATGGGGTAAAAAAATACTTATCTCATCTATTTGATCATCGTCATGCCCATCTTGATTGAAGAAAATGTGTTAATTCTCCGGCGTGCTGATGTGTGATGTCACAACGTCATCACTCAGCAGGGCACAGTAACGTCATCAGTGATTCACGTCAGCATGCACCCCAATTTACTAATTTTCTTCAATCAAGATGGTCACTACGGCCTCTCCTCAATCAAATGGATGAGGTAAGTGTATATATTTTTTGTTTTAACCTCTGATTAAACACCTGATAGGCTGAATGTGACTCTTATATGCCGCGATCAATGCTGAATGTGGAATTAGAGGGGTTAAATGATGGGGTGGAGTGATCGCCGTTCCCTGTCATTGCATACACTCAACCCAATGGAATGTGATTCATTACAAAGTAATTTGTAACAAAACAAATCTCTTGACAAAATTAGGCAAAGCAGGCAAATTTTTTAAAACCTTTGCTCATCTCTAAATGTAGACTATACTTCCAGTCAAAACTGTCAACATCAAAACAGGGACTGATGAACCCAATGGAAGTCAATAGGTGTCCATAATGCATCAGAGATACTTATCGTATAACACATTTGCCACTGTGTCATAGTTTTTGTTATGAAGCCAAGTCATGCTACAAGGTTGAACCTGTCCTTAGTCATTTAATCCTGTCATTTAAAACACTGGAGAAACTTTTCAATAATGGCAAAAGATGTTTGAATTTAAGGGCTGCAAAAATAGTGAAAAATTGCTATGTTTATGGAGGCACTTGACATAATACCTTTGATGCAACTCACTAGACATTTTTCCCTCTCTTATGCACTTCATTCTTAGTGCTCATATGTGCAAATAATTTGTGCCAAAAGATGAAAAACACTGTTTTCCCGTAAATATTATATTTTACAAAAGGCCTGTAGCATACCACTCTGTTTTGTGGTCTCCACACAGTTTAAATCCGTCTCACTGGTTGAAATGGGGCATGTAATCATACTCATGGCTAGACAAATGTAAACAGTGTGGAGACCACAAAATGGAGCCTGCAGAGTGATGCAAAATACATTTTAGTGTCTTTTGGGCTTTTAAAATGAAAAATTGCCACAAACATATAGGAATTAATATAAATAATGTTCAACTTTTCTAGTTTTCTATCTGCTTATTTTTAGTGGTTGACATTTTTTTTTTGTAGCAACTTTTGACTGTTCAGTAATAGTCCCAACATTACTATAATGGGTTTGTACATGTACACCTATTGCTGGATTTTTTTCTCTTATAATTTGACTATACATTACACTTTGCATTGCTTAATCTGAAAACTTTTCTTAGGGAACTGACAATGGTTTCATTTGTGTCATAGGATGAGAACATTCTTTGAGAAATGAACAACAGTTTTTATCCGAATGGTTGCCAAGAAGTGAGAATGAACCGAAATATAAGCAATATTCATCTGTTAAATATAAAACTGTAAAGGTCCCACTTTACCTATTTGAAAACTTGAAAGGCAGGCTGTAAAGGAACAAAGGGGAAAGAAAATGTTCTGTCATTATACAAGCCAATTGCTCATAAACTTTAAAATGATGCTAGCAGTATTGAATTTGTGTCTTGGAAGGTGCAAGAAATTACTGATACGATCCTTTGGCTTCACCGTTCTTTTTATATATGCAAATTCACTGCAGTTAACCAAATATATATCAATCACAAAACAAAAAATCAATTTAAAAGTAATTTAAAATGTATTATTGATGAAAATCTGTTAAATACAACAATAAGATGTAAAGAGAATAATGGTTTTAGCACTGCCAGTTTTCATTGTCCCTTTCATGCCTCAGAGTTAATTTGCCTGAAAGGTGAGGAAATCTTGAAAAAAGTTAAAGAGCCGTGACAGGAAGTAAAATACATGAAGTGACTTCCAAATATTATATCCAGAAAACCAGCCAACCATTTTTTGTAAAAAAATAAATAAAAATAAAATATATATATATAAATTTAATTAAATATTATTATATTTGCATATGTTAAAAAAATTAAATACCGGTAGTGTCCCTTTACAGATATTCGGACCCTCAAATATGCAGTTATTTTTCTTAAAATGATCTACTTGAACAATAATAGTTGCACTGAAGTAATAATGCCATAAAAAAATAATTATTTTTAAAAAGTGGCCCAAACTATGGAGGACCCACACATACATGCACTTTCTTTCAGGAGCCTTTAGGGAAATTGAAATCTTAGTCATTCCTTGTTGGCAGAGGCGGTTGTAAACCGTGTGTACTGTAAGTTCTCCTGAAAAATTAAGCTTTATAGCTACCATAAACTGTAGGGGTAGAGGTAGTATCAAATATGTAGATACTAGGATTATTGTCTAATTAGAACATATAGCTATAAATCTTTCAAGACTGAATACATATCTGTTAGTTGCAGAATCATTAGTTTGAGGTAAATACAGTCAATTGTGTTCCTCAAATGGAATACCAAATTGATTGCACTTTTGGATATATTCTGTTAATTGTATTTATAAACATTTATTCTCTATGATGGTTTGACACAGACCATAAAATAACTCCTTACAGCGACAAGGCAGATTATAGCCATACTCTTGAAATCTGTTGCTGTCACTCTACAGATGACAGATTATAGAAATGAGAATAAGAGGGAAAGTAGAACAGACTGACTCCAGACAATGCATTTGAGTGAAATAACTAAGATTTAGGAACTGGCACAAGTACAAGCCAGGAAATCTATGTTAAAGTTGCAACCTTTCTTTCAAGCTTAATGGATAGCTAGCCGAGCTCAATGTGAACACTTGCTAGGCTATTTTATTACAGAGAGAGACCACAAAATCTTATAGAGAGGTATTATGAAATTTATGGAGCAACACTGTTCAGATTTTCACTTCACAATACAAAGGGAAATCTCACTGGTTGTAAACCATTAACGCAATAGGAAATAAGGAGTTACGTAGCTCTAATAGCGATATATCATGTGTGTTTAGATGCTTTATATCCTCACTGAACTATGAAAAAGAAATTGTATTACATTCTGTTTTCAGACAATGAGAGACTTAAAGACACTGAATTCAGGTCAGTGAAAATGAGAAAGACAGTTGACTGTGGTTCAGAGATAAATACAAGTCACTTACTGTCCTGATTGAGTCGTCACGAAACCCTCAATGAGTTGATGAGAATTTATGTTTAACCTTTCTCCAGCAACTGATAATATTCTATAACTTGTGATTTGAGACAAACTTGCTGATTACTTTGCTTAGACAGAGGCGATATACAAGAGCAGGTCACTGGTGTTTGAAGAGAAATGTGACTCCATCTTGTCTTCTCTAAATATGTAAAGAATTATTATAACATCTCACCCATGCACTGTTTTATCTTCCCCCGCTGTGATTTAGGTTTTCTTATATGTCCCAGGACAGATTCTGGGAATCTCCCAGAACTAGTACAAACGTTCTTGCCTTATTCAGGGTCATTCGGCACAACTGCATACATTCTTATATGTGACTGATTAAAACATATTCTTTCTGCTTACTGCACGTACACATACCATATAAGGATGTTCCGGTAGTATCTGTATGAGCACCAATGTTTATCTTTATGATTGGTTTAAACGCTGTTGTTATGCAAACTTTTCTACTGCCTATATAAGGCCAAGCGATAGCATAATAAAGTTAGAGTATTTCTCAGTGATACCTGTGTGTGTGTTATGTTATTGCTAGCTGAGAAATATCTCTCTTGACGTCAGTGACATCAAACCAAGGTGGTTGTAGAGGCCCAGAAAGGTCCAAGTCCTTTCAGTTTGGGGGCTCATCCGGGATAGAGAAGGCCATCCTCGTGTCCGGTAAGAGAGACATCCTTTTTGTCCACTGCCCGGTCCGAGGGCACTGGCCACATCTCTACTCGTGAGTTTTTTTTTTAAAATTATGTATCCAGGATACATTGTTAAGCCTTAAAAATAGACTCAGGGAGTTTATAATAAGTACTTGGAGTACTTTCATGAATAAGACCGGCACTTGGAGTGCCACGCATGGCATAGAGTCTCAGGGAGATCTATCCGTAAGTTGTTTTGTGTCAGGGACACACCATAGGATCTCAGGGAGATCTATTTACTTTAGGTAACTGTCGACAGAGATTGTTTAGTAACAGGGGTACATGTTATGTTATGTTACTAAGTCCTTGTATAGCGCTCTAGAGGAACTCAATCCGATCGAAGCGCTTGTCGACGGCTATATTGGTGGGCCCCTACATCATCCTACACAAAAAGCCAGGTCTTAACCAACTTCCTAAATTCCAGGTAATTTGATGTTGTTCTAATGTGTTCTGGGAGGGAGTTCCAGATTTTGGGGGCCAATACTGAGAAACGTCTGTCCCCCCTTGTCTTGAGGCGGGTTCTTGGCACCGACAGAAAGGAGGCTGAGGTGGATCTCAGTTCTCTAGGAGGATGGTGACGTGTTATCTTTTTTTGCAGGTAGATAGGACCTGTTTTGTAGAGAGCTTTGTGTGTTAAGCAGCACAGCTTAAACTGCACTCTCTCTTTCACTGGGAGCCAGTGGAGTTCCCTGCGTGCTTTTGTGACAGAATCTGTCCAGTCTAGTTTCTTGATGAGCCAGATGGCTCTGTTTTGACAGTGTTGCAGAGCTCCCAGATCTTTCTCTGGCAGCCCCGCATACATTGCATTACCATAGTCCAGGTGGGAGTTCACTAGAGCTCCCACCACTACCTGTCTGCATGTGTTGGGGAGAAACGGTAGGGCTTTTTTTAGAACGAATAGGGCAAAGTTTGCTTTCCGTATTACTTCTTTAATCTGGGGACGGAGGCTCATTTCTTGATCCAAGATTATCCCCAGACTCTTTCCTTGTGTGGCGATGGCAACGTTTTCCCCAAAGATAGACGGGGCGGCAGCCTCAGGTGTTTTATGTAGTGCAATAAGCTCAGTCTTGGTCGGGTTGAGTTTGAGGTGGTTATGTGCTAGCCAGTTCCTGGCCTTATTTAGTCCTTCTTGCGTGAGCTTGTAGTCATCAGCGGATTTTGATACTCTCAAAAGGATCTGTGTATCGTCCGCATAAGACTCATAGCTGATGTTATACTCCTTCAGAATAGCGAGCAGTGGTCGGACGTATATATTAAAGAGTAATGGCGAGAGGGGAGATCCCTGAGGGACTCCCCACTCCACCTTCTCGACTGGGGAAAAGAATGAGCCCAGTTTGACTCTCTGAGTTCTGTTTTTCAGAAAGGAGTCAAACCAGATAAGTCCGTGGCTATCTACTCCAATGTCAGCTTTTAATCTATTTAGGAGGATGGGATGACTGATAGTGTCAAAAGCTACCGACATTTCTATGAGGACCAACCAGGTCCCCCCTCCCTTGTCTGCGACCCCTAGGGCTTCATCCCATAGGCTGACCGGGGTTGATTCCGTGCTGTGTGTTGGCCTAAAGCCCGACTGGTGTTCATCTAGAAGCCCGACATGTAAGAGAACAGTCTTGGGGTGACCTGACTTACCTTGGTTTGACGCATACCTATATTTAGAGTATAAGATACATAGAGTTTTAAGATTCATCTGTTTGTATGAGAGCTATTGTTCTGGTGGTAAGTGTAAGAACATATCTCACTGTAATATTATCACTCTGTCATTTGGGTGGAGCAAAATCTAAGTGTGAGTTTCACCCTCCTAACTAGGGACTTCAGACTGCAAATAGTGACAGCCTAGTTCTCCTTCCCAATCTCATGCTGACTGTAAAGCAGAGTGTTTCCTCATGGACCGCAGACAAAATACAAGACTTTGAGAAACACTTATATGAGAAGGAGGCAGCGGGATGCTTTGAGATCAGGAAGATACAGACCCCCAAACATAGTTACAAAAGTTCAGGAGCCAACACTGTGAGTAAACAGAGACAGCCGAGACATTTCTCAGTTGCTCTCAGACATCCCTGCAGATGCTGTCTGTTTCAACGTGATAGACTTGAAAAATGCTTTCTTCTCTGTCCCGGTTTACAAGCAGACCAGACTCCTTTTTTGCTTTTTCCTTTGAGGTTCGTCAACTCACCTGGTGCAGGATGCCCCAGGGATATGCTGATTCACCTGTAGTGTACAGCATTGTTCTCCAAGCCAGTTTAAAACCATGGCACCCCCCCCAGGGTTCTGTACATTTGCAAAACGTGGATGATTTGTTATTGTGCAGTGTGTCAGAGGAGGCTAATGTAACAGATGGTTTCTCTTTGTTGAAATTGTTGTCTAAATGTGGACACAAGGTGTCACGCAAGAAAACGCAATGGTGTAAAAAGCAATTTGAATACTTTGCTTTGTTCTCACAAGGGGAGAAAGGAGACTCAACACAGAAAGAGTCCAGTCTGTTGCGGGCCTCGTCACCCCGCACACCAAGAAATAAATGTTTTATTTTCCTTGGTATGATAAACTACTGCAGACAATGGATTCCTGATTGCTCCTACTATGACAATGTAACGAGACAAGCCACTCTGGCAGACATGCCAGATCTCATCAGGTGGTCTGAGAAAATGTTTAATGCATTTGATTATTTGAAATGTTTTTTTAATGACAAGTCCGGGTTTGGGGCTCCCTGACTACAAACTCACATTCCACGTATATGCTCAACAAAATTGTAAAACCATGGTGGGTGTGCTGACACAATATCATGGAGGCAAGTTACGTCCTTGTGCCTTTTTCTCAAAGGTGGTTCCAGCATCCGTCCAAGGAAAGCCGGCCTGTCTGAGATCTCTTGCAGCCTGTGCTATGATGGTTGAGCTTGCAACGCCACTCACAATGGGACATGAGACTATCCTGTACACCACACATGATGTAGTAGGCACAGCACATGTACGCACAAAGACTATCTGGATATGATATTCTACTCCTCAGCAATCCCTCCCTCCAAATCAAATACGCAACACTCACCTCAGGTCCAGCACCTATCTTGAATGCCCTATTAGGACTTAAAGTACCTGAGGATCACTTGACAGAGGCACATGACTGTATACACGCCATACAACATGAATCATCACCCCGCTCTTATTTACAATTTGTACCAGGAGAAGGGGCCCCTGATGTTTTTGTTGATGGATCCTGCAGCAGACCAAATGACAACACTTATCATGCAGGATATGCTATTGGTATGCTACCTGATGTTGCCCTGGAAGCCAGATGCATCACATACCAATCTGATAAAGCAGCAGAATAAATTGCCCTCGTGAGAGCATGCATACTACATTAAGGCAAGCCAGTCACCATTTAGACTGACAGCAGGTACACACATGGAGTGGTCTGGGTCCACGGGGTCATTTGGCAAAGGAGAGGATTCATTGCAGCTGATGGTAAGCACATCTCACATTCACAACTTGTCATACAACTTTTAGAAGCCATAAGATTGCCCTCACAGATTGCAATTGTCCCATGCAGGGCACATACTGGTGGTAAAGATCATGTGTCCCAAGGCAATGCCCTGGCAGACGCAGAGGCCAAGAAGGCTGCACTGATGGCCCCAGCCACATTGCAAATGGTGAATTTAGTACCTCCTTCACTTGAGTTAACTCAGATGCTTGTGGATATCCAGTCCTCAGCTACTGACAATGAAATGGCCGATTGGTGTTATCCAATCTTGCAGAAGAATCCTAGGACAGGATTAATCTGCAAAGAGGGGAAACCATGCATACCACAGCACAGCTCCCCTCCGTTCATTGCACATTTTCATGGAGTAGGGCACAACAGCATTCAAACAACACACACTGCTAGCACAAAATGTCTATATTACAGGCGTTAAACAGTTAGTGTCAGATTATGTGTGAAGGTGTATCACATGTTTGAGGAACAACCCAAACACCAATGTAACCAGATTGATTAAAACCCTAAGTGAAATTGAGAAAAGAATTGCTTGTAAGTCTACTTGTCTTCCACAGGAACCAACTCACCCATTCCAAGTGGGAGATATAGTGCTGATAAAGAAATTAAAGAAAGGAAAATTCACAGGAGACTTCACCTACAGATCACCGACTACAGTGGTAACGGTGACCCGCACAGCTGTACTTACAGAAGACGCACCTACCTGGGTCCACGCCATCAGAGTAAAACTGGTAAAGGAGGCAACCCAAAAGGAGGTAATAACAGGGGCAGACAGCTCTGACCTCCACGAGGATGCACCCCCTCAATTCTGGAAGATGGCACATACAGTCCACTTGGACTGTGGGATTACTGACGATCCTAATGACTCTGCCGGAGAATAACAAAGCTGAAGTTGCTATAACTCAGAAAGGTGGAATCACTACCTTCTGGTATACAGTCATGTGAAAAAATTACTACACCCTTTGAAAGCATGTGGTTTTTTGTAACATTTTTAATAAAAGGTTATTTCATCTCCGTTTCAACAATACAGAGAGATTAAAGTAATCCAACTAAACAAAGAAAACTGAAGAAAAGTCTTTTCAAGATCTTCTGTAAATGTCATTCTACAAAAATGCCTATTCTAACTGAGGAAAAAGATAGGACACCCTCACATGTATTCCCTCTTAAATTGGCTCAGATCTCACACAGGTATATCACACCAGGTGCACATAATTAGTAGATCGTTACTCTGCATGTTGAATGAGGCTTGCCCTATTTAAACCTCAGACATTTAGTTTGGTGTGCTCCTGACTGTTGAAGTGAGAGTGAGCACCATGGTGAGAGCAAAAGAGCTGTCAGAGGACTTCAGAAAAAAGATTGTAGCAGCCTATGAGTCTGGGAAGGGATTTAAAAAGATCTCAAAAGATTTTGAAATCAGCCATTCCACTGTCCGGAAGATAGTCTACAAGTGGAGGGCTTTCAAAACAACTGCCAACATGCCCAGGACTGGTCGCCCCAGCAAGTTCACCCCAAGAGCAGACCGCAAGATGCTAAAAGCGGTCTCCAAAAACCCTAAAGTGTCATCTCGAGAACTACAGCAGGCTCTGGCTACTGTTGATGTAGAAGTACATGCCTCTACAATCAGAAAGAGACTGTACAAGTTTAACTTGCATGGGAGGTGTGCAAGGAGGAAACCTTTGCTTTCCAAGAGAAACATCGAGGCCAGACTGACATTTGCCATTTATTTGAGATAAAGTTGACAAAGACCAGGACTTCTGGAATAATGTTCTTTGGACAGATGAGTCCAAAATTGAATTATTTGGACACAACAGCAGAGGACATGTTTGGCGTAAACCAAACACAGCATTCCAAGAAAAGAACCTCATACCAACTGTGAAGCATGGAGGTGGAAGTGTCATGGTTTGGGGCTGCTTTGCTGCAGCAGGACCTGGTCAGCTCACCATCATAGAATCCACGATGAATTCTACTGTGTATCAGAAGGTGCTTGAAGAACATGTGAGACCATCAGTTAGAAAATTAAAGCTGAAGCGGAACTGGACCATGCAACATGACAATGACCCAAAACATACTAGTAAATCAACCAAAGATTGGCTGAAAAAGAAGAAATGGAGAGTCCTGGAATGGCCAAGTCAAAGTCCAGATTTGAATCCCATTGAGATGCTGTGGGGTGACTTGAAAAGGGCTGTACGTGCAAGAAACCCCTCAAACATCTCACAGCTGAAAAAGTTCTGCATTGAGGAGTGGGGTAAAATTTCCTCAGACCGATGTCGAAGACTGGTAGATGGCTACAAGAACCGTCTCACTGCAGTTATTTCAGCCAAAGGAGGTAACACTCGCTATTAGGGGCAAGGGTGTCCTATCTTTTTCCTCAGTTAGAATAGGCATTTTTGTAGAATGACATTTACAGAAGATCTTGAAAAGACTTTTCTTCAGTTTTCTTTGTTTAGTTGGATTACTTTAATCTCTCTGTATTGTTGAAACGGAGATGAAATAACCTTTTATTAAAAATGTTACAAAAAACCACATGCTTTCAAAGGGTGTCCTAATTTTTTCACATGACTGTAATTCCTCCAGTACTCACGTTGCAACTTACTCCTTCTATTTATGCAGCATAATGAAGGGCAACCACTATAAGAATGGAAAGGCTTATATCTGTATTACTGACCCTTATTGGGGTAATAGATGAGCATACTGGGGGTCAGTAGGATGGAATACAGGATAAGACTGGGGGTATAAACCACAGAATGCCCTTAATCAAAAGGAAAAGAATGGTAAATCCTTGATTAGTAGAATGACAAATATTAATGGAGGGGGCTGTCACGTAGATGTTAGCCTATATCCTATCCATGCCCTAAGATGGTGTCTGAGATGAAAATAATTATAAACATAGAAAACCACAACAAAGGTGATGAAGGAGATTACGTGCTGGGATGGTACTTTCACAACACGGGGGAAGGGGGGGGCAGAGATTTCAATGGTCACCAAACACTTTGAAATAAGAGATCTGTGTCAATGCTCAGAATGGACATACCCTCAGAAACAAACATACCCTCTAAAAACCCATATACAGTCCCTAGGAAACATACTGGCTATTTCTGACCCTATCTATGAGGATACCCTGGCAGCAGAAACTAGAATGGATGAAGTAGAGTGCAGCTGCAGTAAATAAAAGTAATTGTTATATATGTGGGACCGCTAAGCCTCACCTAGGTACTGTGCCCTTAATATAACCAGTCTGCATGTGAAGAATGGAAGCAAAATTACCCACTCCTCATAAAAACTCCCCATCCTGGTGCAGGTATACATATTTATCCTGGTAACTATACCTGCCACAGAGGGGGAGATCAAGGAAGATCCCTGGGTAATTTCACTGAAGGATACTGTGCAACTTACAGTTAAACAGATACCTCCCTCACACAGAATCAAGTATACTCGATTGGAGATGTATATTGGATCTGTGGGGATGGAAAGATAAGATCTAGACTAGAGGGTTCCTGGAAAGGTGAATGTGCTCTTGCTAAAGCCATAATGAATATACACATATTTAGTGAACAAGAGACCCCTAGTGTAGGAAGAGCGACAAGGACCAAAAGATCACTCCCCATGGATAGTGGGGTCAGATGGCAGCAGGATTTGAATCCATAATTCCCCACATAACAATCAACAAAAATGTAGACTGGATCAACTATATTTACTATAATCAACAAAGGTTTGTAAACTACACCAGGGATGCGTTACAGGGTGTAGCAGAACAGTTACAGGCAAAAGGGCAAGGGTAAGAACCATATTATCTAAGAAATTTGGTTCTAAGAGGGGATTGAAGAGAAATGTGACTCCATCTTGTCTCCTCTAAATATGTAAAGAATTGTTATAACATCTCACCCACGCACTGTTTCACCTTCACCTGCTGTGAGTTAGGTTTTCTTACCTGTCCCAGGACAGATTCTGGGAGTCTCCCAGAACTAGTACAAACGTTCTTGCCTTATTCAGGGTCATTCGGCACAACTGCATACATTCTTATATGTCACTGATTAAAACCTATTTTTTTGCTTACTTCACGTACACATACCATATAAGGATTTTCTGGTAGTATCTTTATGAGCACCAATGTTTATCTTTATGATTGGTTTAAACGCTGTTGTTATGCAAACTTTTCTACTGCCTATATAAGGCCAAGCGATAGCATAATAAAGTTAGAGTATTCCTCAGTGATACCTGTGTGTATGTTATGTTATTGCTAGCTGAGAAATATCTCTCCTGACGTCAGTGAAATTAAACCAAAGTGGTCGTAGAGGTCCAGAAAGGTCCAAATCCTTTCAGTGTGCTTCAATCACCTACTGTGTAATATTTGGAATTTGCTGAATACCATGCTGTCTGTTGGCTGTCTGTGTCTAGGCTACATCAACGGCAAATTTAACAGAAGGGCAGTGTATTAGTTCATACACAGAACAATAACACTTTTTAGATATCCTTAATAATGCTGAGAAGTCCAAGATCTGTATTACCCTGGAGATATAGTATGAACTATCTAAGATATTGGATTAATTTAATATGGACAACAAGGAAAGGAGTACGTTTCTTTTCACTAACTTTAATCATAGCATAGGTTTCTTTTTATTGCGACTGAGATTGGAATGCATTGAAGCTATAAGATCATGCTTGCTCACCTATGCCTTCTTCCTCCTCCTACACCACATCACTCTGACTGTGGGTTGAGCACATGCACTAGGTCCTGGTCTTCTAACAGGACATTGCATGTGAATGGCCCTGACCTCAACCCAAGTGCCCAAGGTTTAGTAGGGATCTTTATCACAATGCTATTTTGGGTCCAATCAGCTATGGCATTTATCCTGGTTCCTGTTGTACCTGGTTATGGCGCAACTCAGCTTTTTTTCTGACCATGTCCTCCTATTTATTTCCAATTGTGAACTCTGTCTGCTCTTGATCTGTGAAAAAACTCTGCCAACCTCAACCCCTGCTCTGCTCAGCTAAATTTCCTGTCTGCTTCCTTAGTACCACAACATGTTGTTTCTGCATCCCTATGTGTCGGCTATTGCTAATAGATCTACTCCAGGGTTAGGGACCTGGTGATGCCTCATGGGAAAGTCCATACCTTCTCGCTTTAGTTAATGGTGAAGAACTCACAATCTTTTAGACTGATCCCTGCTTAACCTTAATACAAATCCTTTACTCACCCAGTAACCCCTGTCTCCTATTGGCAGCTATTGTTACAAGATCCTCATTAATAATGAGGATCAATACAGTCAAAATCAATACAGTCAAAAATAAGAAAATATAAGAAAGAGCAAAAAAGGGTTCATCAACCAATTGGATCTCTACTTTTTGTTTAGTAATATTTACTTAAAAAATGTCATTGGTAATCATTTTGTATTAAATTGGCTCTGCTTTCTGTCTATACTAGCTTCCAAAAAGAAGGCCCTATGAGTATATCAAAGGTTCTACAGTACTATTTCAGTGGAGGTTAGAAATGTTTTTCCATCCCTAAGTTTTTTTTTTTTTATCACACGTTTTCAATTAACTAATGTTCCAGTAAAGAGTTCATTGTATAACTGCCTTAAATACTTGTTTGTAATAGAGAAAAAAATAGTTTGGTTATTATTGGAAGGGGGAGAATGACTATTTAAATCCATCTACTCTTGTAGTTCTAAAAGAAATGGCTGGATCACTTGATCTACTTGTAAGAAATGAATGCAAGCAGTAGATTATAGGCTAAGAAAGAGAATTAGAGATTAATATTAGAAACAATAGCTTTTCATTGTGGTCAATATTGACTTATTGAGTTACAGAGGTATTTTTCCTTACATTATCTGTCATGAGATGACCAGCTTCAAAACAACATGATTATGTGCTATTGTATCACAAGATGCATTTTTTATGTATGCCTGTGTGTGGCCACCCAGTGGTTGTGCTATGACGTCCAATCATTGTAAGAATATAGTGATACTGAATTGAATGGGTTTCATAAGAATTCAAAGGAAGGTAGGAAGGACCAAAGGAAGATAGCCATTAGTTCCCATTGCATTTCTGGTAAATTAATTTGGAATTTGCATGAAACTCTAGTGAACATGTTTCCATCTTCTTTTAAAAAATTATTTTTGCTGTGTACTATATGTTCCTATTTTATACAATTGGCATGGAAATAATAAAATAAAGTGTGTTGCTTAGAATTTCCAGTGAATATCCGCTGGGTACTCTTTTTGGCATATTAATATTTAACATTATTGTTTCTTTCCCCAAACAACATAAATTTCGACACTATAGTTATCATATCTGTTTAGGTGTCTGCGCAATGACCGCAATATGAACAGACTAGACTATTAAATGCCACTCCAATAATGTGTTGTCTAATTGACCTAAGTACATCTGATTGTGATTGGCCAGCTAGATGTGTTATCACACAATTCATGTTATCAGAGAAGCAGTAGTCGACCTGAATATCGGCTGCCAGGAAACTTTGAAAATTTCTAAAAGTAAGCATAGTATATTGATACATTTTTATTCCCGTATTTTTTTAATGCCTTTATCAAATAAAAACGACATAAATGGAAATTCTATTTCATTTTTGTGTCAAAACCACATCTGGTCTGAGACATTCTCAACATCTTTGCTGAATTGGGATTTTTTGCCACCTGGGTGTGTTATTTTATATATTTCTATAATATGATTTCATGAAATAAAGATTCTGTTTTTAAGATGTCCTAGATTTCAGTCTTCTGCGCTTGTAGTAATTTCAAATGTGCATATTTTTTATATTACTAAAATTGAGTAATTTACTTAGTTTGTGTGTTGATAAATTATGCTATATGTATACATAAATGCATAAATTATGCTTTTCCAAAGGTCAACCTTATATATACTTTAAGTGACCAGATGTTATAAAGCTATAAAGATAGAGTTAGAACAGCTTTAATATCATGTGTTATTTTTTGTATTTTTTTTTTGCCTTTCCCTTCTTTTATTTTTTTATTTGCTTTCATGTCACATTTAGGCAATTTGTAAGCTGAACATAATGGGACCAAAGAAATCAAAAGGGATCATTACAACCACAGTAGAGAAGTTGTTGTTCACCCTGTTTAATGCTCTTGCCCAGAAGAAGACTTTGAAATAAACCTTTTAGGCTGCAGTGCATGAAAAGCGAACACTCAGTAAAAAGAGGAAAAGTGCAGTTAATTATCTGTATAGATTGGCAAAAAGTAGAAAACAATACAGTAAAAAGAAATATACAGGTGAGAGGCCAGCTTGACAAGCTCAATAATGGTAGGACATTTAATATATTAATACACTATTTCCAAAATATGTGTCCAGCAGCTGGAGCTTGAGTCCTCATATTTTAGTGCTATCATAGGTCAATTGCCTTCTCATTGAGGGTACTAGTGTTTAGCAATCATTTAGCATATTTTACATTTACTCCTATTATTTCTTATATTCCAAGAAAGACTTTTTTTTTGCAGTACAGGACACTAACGTCTACAGATTTTAAATGGGTGGTCCCAGATAATGAAACATTTGCCCAAAGCTAATATTTATATTGAAATAATAAAATATCCACAGGGAGGACACTTAGGTCCTCACCTCCATTGTGTGTTTGCATGGCTGCAGAGGTGATATAGCTGTATACCCCCCAAGACTGCTGGAACCAATCACTGGCCTCAGTTGTCTTGTGCCATATATCCATGATGTCAGTTATTGTCTGCAGTGGTCATATGTGGTATATGGCTACGTTAACCCTGCAGTCATGTAGGCAGAAAGTTGAGATGAGGTGAGAAGTGGTAGCACTGGATAAGGCTAAATTTGTTTTTTTTTTTTTACTATCTCAACACCAATCCTGTCTTTCAACGAGTATTTGATTATTTCAGCCAACTCATTTAAATGGGGTTGTTCACACTGGGATGACTATCAATAAGACGCTCCCCCCATGGTGCCAGACCTTCAGCCATATAGGCAAAGAGTGTAGATGAGGTGAGAAGTGGTAGCACTGGATGAGGCGGAGGATTAAATGGATGTGCTTATTTTATTATCTTAACACAAATCCTGGCTTTCAACAAGTCTTTGATTATCTCAGCCAACTCCTTTAATGGGGTTGTTCACACTGGGATGCCTTTCAGGAAAACCCTCTCCTATGGTGGCAGACCTAAGGAGGGAGGCATAATTACCTGCTCCCTGCTGTTGGATTCTGACTCCTTCTTTCCCCCACTGCTGCTACCTCCCTCTAGTTTCCATGGATCGACTTCCTGTTTGATGAGGGTCACATGGCCACTGCAGCCAATAACTGAACACCGCACTGTTGTGTCTCTCATGCATCAGGTTACTGGGTCGCATGACTCATGGGAGACACTTTACCAGGCCAGTCATTAATATGGGAAGGGAAGTAGCAGTGGCAGGAAGGAGTCAGAACCCAGCAGCATGTAGCAAGTATGTATGATTCCCTCTGCAAGTTTGAAGCATGGGAGATCTGCCCAGAAGGCTCCCCAGGGTGAACAGCCCCATTATGGGAATCATTTTTAAGAGTAATCACTATAGGTCCTGCCTGAGTAGGCCTGCAAGCTGCACCAGAAGCTCTGTGTGAAAAACTACACCATACATTTTTTTTGCAATTTTGGTTACAGTTTTCATTAAAGAAACATCTCTAGGAAAAGTTAGTGCCACATGGAAAACCCATTTTAATAAAATAAGGACCTGTCAACCTGTCAACAGTCATTTCTTATGGTCAAGAAAAGAAGTGGGCAGCTAAACATTTCACCTGATGACTGCTACAGAGCAAAGAAGATATTACATGGCACTTATTCAATGCAATGAATCCTCAAAGGAAAGAATCACTCCATGAATCAGCTTCTACTCTGGCCAAAAGAAGTGGAACCCCCTCCTCTATGATGTTCGAAAAGGGCAGCCCCTTCAAAATGCCCATGTTGCCCAAAGCAACTAATCAGAGTTCAGGCCTGTAAAAAAGGTGAACGGGAACAGACAAGGGTAGATTTGCATCATCAGTTGTGCTGCAATGACCCCTACTTTCTTCAGCATTCATCAGCAATGCAAAAGGGTCAATATAACATATAAAAACATTAATAAACATACTTGTTTTGATCATCATAAGCAAAACATATTATAAATAAGCTGCACTGGAGCTATTCACAGCCACCTACAGTTCTCTAAGGTCACAAAGTGGTATAAAAAGTGGATAGATGTAGTTCTGCAACAACAACGTTGCCACAAATGTTTTATATGTCGCTGCCTGCAATATCTTTACTAGTAATTTTATATTGCTATCAAATCAATTAGAAAGCTTTCAGCATTTTTGTAGACAAAAGGCTCACACTCATAAAATAATGGGTACATAATCATATATGAATCAGAATGATAACACCTATTGTCCCTAAATGTCCCCTATTGTTTCTCTCAGTTCTGGGACCACTCAATGTAAATTTACCACCTCTTTACCACCTGCGCTGGTGTGGAGCGCAGTTTACAAAAGAGAGAAACCTTGTTTTCTATAATCAGCATCCATTGTGCATTGCATTGTATAATATTTAAAAGGGTCAAGAGAGAGTATTTAGATTTTTAATTAAAAACTTTTCATAAAGGAATCATTTGAATGCCAATACTGATACTATTCCCACTAGGTAAATTATTTCTACTTTTTATATTGTCTCAACTTTTTTTAGTTCTCAAATTCAGTTAAAGATACTGATGTATACAGGTAAAAAGCTTATTATTATACAGCATGTGTCTGCTTACTATAGCTATAAGGATGCAAAGGTAGTGATCACACACACACAATACCATATGGACACATTGATATGCAGTTTTGTGATAAATGATTTAGTTTAAATTGTATTTTATTCAATGCAATCTCAGCTCTCTATGTTTAGAAGTCCAGTGGCCAGTCCTACTTAGTAACTGACAGCTATCTTTGAATATGTGGTTATACAGGGAAGGCTGCTCTAGATGAAGCTAAGACGAGTAAATCAGTTTGACCCACTTCAAACATTATGCAAATTTTTTGTTATATAGTATATTCACATTGGTGTTGTATACTATTATGCAATACTCATTTTTTGTGTGCTTTTTGCACTGTTATAGTAAGAATTTTTCCCTTTTTTTGCATCCTTTGCCTTTTTTAATAATTTTTTCTCCCTAATTGCACATCATATATTTATTAGTACTAGACAATTTAAGTCCAGGATTCTAGCTCTTTAGGGTGCTGTTTTCCTTCAGTGGGTTGACCTCCTATGTACTTTTTTCATATACAGTTTTTATAAATTGTACTATGATGATTTAAACTTAAAGGCTATGTATCACGTCTGGTATGGCAGGTACCAGACATGCGGCGTAGAGGGAAGGGAAACCAGGTGCCCTAATGCAAGGGAGGAGTGGTGACCTAACTCACCTTGCACTAGCACCTGGCTACCCTGATGTCCCTAGACTGGTTGCTCACTGTACGCCGATCACGTGCCCCGTCCCTGACTTACCCTGGAAGAAGCCCTAGGTAGTGAGTAGGGTAGTGTCCTGTTATTTGTATTGTCATCCCAGTCGGATGCTTAACCCCTTATGGACCAGTGGTCTGACCAGTGGTCTGACCAGTGGTCTACACACAACGCCTGCCCGATATTCTGACCACTGCTGTATGCGCTGGCATTGGTGAAAACACAGATGCTGGCGCATTAACCCTCACAGTGCCGCGGTCAGCGCTGACCGCAACCACGTGCGGGATCCTGTCGGGTGTGGAGTGGCCATCGGGTCCCCACGCTGTGGTGATGGGAACCCGATGGCAGGGAAGGCAGACCGATGCCTTCCTTAGGACTTGTGGCTGTCTTCCATGACAGCCTATGAGATCCATAAAAAAGAAAAGTAGACACATTAGGTATCGCCGCATCTGTATCTACCGGCACTATAAAAATATCACTTGACCTAACCCCTCAGGTGAACACCTTCAAAAGAATAAAATAAAATCTGTGAAAAAAAACATTTTTATTGTCACCTTACATCACTAAAAGTGATGAAAGTTGAGATTCCCCAAAAGATAAAAAAAATATGTCTCTCAGACTATGGAAACACTAAAATGTGATTATAAAAAAGTGTAATATCAAGCGATAAAAAAGTCATATAAACCCCAAATAAAACCATCATTCTGCATTATCTTTTACCTAAGACAATACAAAAATACAAAAAATGATGGCTTTCAGACTACGGAGACACAAAATTTTATGTTTTTTTCAAAAACTATATTATTGTGTAAAACTTTAATAATACAGTAAAGGGTATATATTAGGTATTGCCACGTCCGTCCACAATGACCTTCTCTATAAAAATATCACATGACTTAACCCCTCTGGTGAACACCATAAAAAAATAAAATGGTGTCAAAAAAAGCAATTTTTTGGTCATCTTATATCACAAAAAGTGTAATAGCAAGCGATCAAAAAGTCATAGGCACCCCAAAATCATACTAATCAAACCGTAATCTCATCCCGCAAAAAAAAAAACTCTACCTAAAACAATCGCCCCAAAAAAAAACTATGGCTCTCAGAATATGGAGACACTAAAACATGATTTTTTTTGTTTCAAAATTGCTGTTATTGTGTAAAACTTAAATAAATGTTAAAAATTGTACATATTAGGTATTGCCACATCCATAAGAACCTGACTTTCAAAAACCATATGGCGTTCCTTTCCTTCTGCACTCTGTCATGTGCCCGTACAGCAGTTTGCAACCACATATAGGGTATTTCTGTAAACTACAGAATCAGGGCAATACATATTGAGTTTTGTTTGGCTGTTAATCCTTGCTTTGTTACTGGAAAAATACATTAAAATGGACAATCTGTCAAGAAAGTGAAATTCTGAAATGACATCTACATTTTCCTTTAATTCTTGTGGAACACCTAAAGGGTTAAGAAAGTTTGTAAAATCAGTTTTGAATACCTTGTGGGGTGTAGTTTCTGAAATGGGGCCATCTATAGGTGGTTTCTATTATATAAGCCTCACAAAGTGACTTCAGACATGAAGTGGTCCTTAAACAGTGGGTTTTGGAAATTTTCTGAAAAATTTCAAGATTTGCTTCTAAACTTCTAACGTTCCAAAAAAAGAAAATGTAATATACAAAATGATCCAAGCATGATGTAGACATATGGGAAATTTATAGTAATAACTGTTTTAGGATGTATTAGTATGTTTTAAAAGCAGAGAAATTTAAATTTTAAAAATTGCAAATTTTATCAAAACAATTGGTAAAAAAAAAATTATAAATAAAAATGAAATATTTTGTCTCAATTTTACCACTGTCATGAAGTACAATATGTGATGAGGACAGAATGGCTTGGATAAGTAAAAGCGGTTTCACCACATAAAGTGACACATGCTAGATTTGCAAATTGCCTGGTCCTTAAGATGAAAAATAGCAGGGTCCTTAAGAGGTTAAAGGGGTTGTCGCGGATTAGAAAAACATGGCTGCTTTATTCCAAAAATAGCACCACATTGGTTGTGTCTAGTATTGCAGCTCAGCTCCATTCAAATGTGCTGTCCGCATCCGTGTGGCCATTCTGCAATCGATAGAACATCTCATATATATACATATTTATATAGTGACAATTTAGGGGTCACATAGCTGTCTCTCTGGAATCACCGTCCTATGGCTAAGATGGTTGGCACACTCCAACACCATAGATTTGGGTGTAAACTGACTACAAACAGCTTTATTATCTTGTGTCACTAGTGTTAGGCGCGAATATTCGAATAGCAAATATTAATCTTGAATATAGGCACTTTGAGAATTTGCGAATATTTAGAATATAGTAAAATATATATTCCTAATTTCGAATATTCATTTTTTCCCCCCATCAGTAACCTCCCTTCTTGCTTGTGGGCCAATGGGAAGGCTGCAATGTCTTTTTCTGAGCTTAACAACATCCCTAGCAACCAATAGGATAGTTGCCTACCCCTTACTATATAAGAACCTCCCCAGCAGCCCTTGTATTCAATATTTTGCAGATCTGAGAGAGACAGCAATGTTATTGCTGTGCTCTCTGCTTTCCTGTTTCATTACATTAGATAGTTAGTTAGTTAGCTTATATATAATACAGATAGTTAGTGGGAGATAGTCAGTGTAGGTTAGATAGTGATATAGTATATCTGATAGGTTCTGTTGTCTATACATACATGTTACATACATAGTGCTGTATGTATGTATGCTACATACATACATAGTGCTGTGATGTCACAAGTTCACAACAATACTTAGTGCACCAATCACTAATAAGTAGTCAGACCTGTTAAAATGTGAAGTTGCATGTATTGCGTTCTGCCATGACAACCATTTTCTCCAGTCTCAGGAATCTTCTAGCAGCTTGAAAAATGTAGGTATAGTGACCGACGCCTGTATTTCACGTGCATTACGCAAATATTACATTGACAATTTTTCGCGATCAATAAAATAATCTCAAATTTGTGAATTTGCAAATATATGATGAATATTCAACCAAATATTTGCAAAATATCACAAATTCGAATATTGCCCCTGCTACTCATCACTAGTCACAGCAATCAGCGTACATTTCCAGCTCAGGGTACACAATGAACCCTAAGCCATCTAGCCTCTAACTACACAGTAATTTGTCCCTCACTACGAGGATCTGGGTCTACCACCCAGTTCCCCAAAACACAGGTCACAATGCATACCGTACATCTTGCCTGTGGTCCTCGCTCCTGCAGGGCTTGCCTGTCTCTACTCCAGACTTGAAGCCATATATATATATATATATATATATATATACAGTACAGACCAAAAGTTTGGACACACCGTCTCATTCAAAGAGTTTTCTTTATTTTCATGACTATGGAAATTGTAGATTCACACTGAAGGCATCAAAACTATGAATTAACACGTGGAATTATATACATAACAAAAAAGTGTGAAACAACTGAAAATATGTCATATTCTAGGTTCTTCAAAGTAGCCACCTTTTGCTTTGATTACTGCTTTGCACACTCTTGGCATTCTCTTGATGAGCTTCAAGAGGTAGTCACCTGAAATGGTCTTCCAACAGTCTTGAAGGAGTTCCCAGAGATGCGTAGCACTTGTTGGCCTTTTTGCATTCACTCTGCAGTCCAGCTCACCCCAAACCATCTCGATTGGGTTCAGGTCCGGTGACTGTGGAGGCCAGGTCATCTGGCGCAGCACTCCATGACTCTCCTTCATGGTCAAATAGCCCTTACACAGCCTGAAGGTCTGTTTGGGGTCATTGTCCTGTTGAGAAATAAATGATAGTCCAACTAAACGCAAACGGATGGAATAGCATGCCGCTGCAAGATGCTGTGGTAGCCATGCTGGTTCAGTATGCCTTCAATTTTGAATAAATCCCCAACAGTGTCACCAGCAAAGCACCTCCACACCATCACACCTCCTCCTCCATGGAACCAGGTATGTAGAGTCCATCCGTTCACCCTTTCTGCGTTGCACAAAGACACGGTGGTTGGAACCAAAGATCTCAAATTTGGACTCATCAGACCAAAGCACCGATTTCCACTGGTCTAGTGTCCATTCCTTCTGTTCTTTAGCCCAAACAAGTCTCTTCTGCTTGTTGCCTGTCCTTAGCAGTGGTTTCCTAGCAGATATTCTACCATGAAGGCCTGATTCACACAATCTCCCCTTAACAGTTGTTCTAGAGATGTGTCTGCTGCTAGAACTCTGTGTGGCATTGACCTGGTCTCTAATCTGAGCTGCTGCTAACCTGCGATTTCTGAGGCTGGTGACTCGGATGAACTTATCCTCCGCGGCAGAGGTGACTCTTGGTCTTCCTTTCCTGGGGCGGTCCACATGTGAGCCAGTTTGTTTGTAGCGCTTGATGGTTTTTGTGACTGCACTTGGGGACACTTTCAAAGTTTTCCCAATTTTTCGGACTGACTGACCTTAATTTCTTAAAGTAATGATGGCCACTCGTTTTTCTTTACTTAGCTGCTTTTTTCTTGCCATAATACAAATTCTAACAGTCTATTCAGTAGGACTATCAGCTGTGTATCCACCTGACTTCTCCACAAGGCAACTGATGGTCCCAACCCCATTTATAAGGCATTAAATCCCACTTATTAAACCTGACAGGGCACACCTGTGAAGTGAAAACCATTTCAGATGACTACCTCTTCAAGCTCATCAAGAGAATGCCAAGAGTGTGCAAAGCAGTAATCAAAGTAAAAGGTGGCTACTTTGAAGAACCTAGAATATGACATATTTTCAGTTGTTTCACACTTTTTGCTATGTATATAATTCCACATGTGTTAATTTATAGTTTTGATGCCTTCAGTGTCAATCTACAATTTTCATAGTCATGAAAATAAAGAAAACTCTTTGAATGAGAAGGTGTGTCCAAACTTTTGGTATGTACTGTATATATATATATACATACACACATACACACATCAACATAAATAATTAGAAAGTCATATTGTGAGACTTATCCTCAGGTTAGGTAATCAGTATGTGATTAGTGAGAGGCCAACAACCAGCACCCATCACAGATGAGCTGTTTGAAAAGGCCGTAGTGGTTCAGTTACCACTGTTGCCTTCTCATAGGTTGCACCAAGGACATGTGACCAATAAATGTGACTTTGCAGGCCTAGGAAGAGTTTAGAATTTAGAATTACTTGAGCCCCCTTTTTAAAAAAATGGACAGTGTGGGTAAACAAATTTAAGAAAATGTGAGATTTCCATTTTTGTGTCAATGGATAAAAACAATTATAGGTAAAGGAAATTGAAACCATTGTTTATCACTCTATAACTGCCCCTCAAGACTACCACTTACATAAGCTACATCATGTGTTTGGCCATCTTGGAATAAATCCCAGACCTTTTTACCATATAGCACAGTCAGTCGTTAAAGTATTAAAACCCTTATTTATGAAACAATTACTTCTGGATCTGCCTTAGCTGTGCATTTGTCTAAATCACGTTTGCAGCTCAAATGATAAATAAAAAAAACCTGTAAAATACACAGCTAATACCAGAATTAGGATGTCACTTGTCAAAATAACACTGGCAACCCACAAGGTACAGATAAAGTATCTTAGCAAATAAGGAATTTATTCTGCATGTTCTCTGTGTAAGCATTTGCATAAATCAAAGCCAGATGTAGTATCTGTTTTTGGAGGATATACAGCACAATGACACAGTTCTCTCAAGCTAAAGGGCATCTCAAAGAGCCTTTCCATTGTGTGTGTTGTGGTATAGCGGTAAAATCTGTGTCGCAATACTTTTGTTATCTCTGTATGTATAAAATGCATGCATGAAAATCATTAAATTACTGGTGCTGGGCTGAATATGTAAAGAGAGAGTCCAATGTAGCAAAGTAAGCAGGCAATTCAACAATCAACATTGTGTCACAAAAGGGATCAAAATGTATCAGTGAATTATTACATGACGTACAAGTCCTCAAGACAGAGCTTAGCAACAGAGGTCAAACCACTGTCAACAGCACGTATATCTGTACCTAGAGACTTGTGTAAGTACAGATTGCTTATACAATTTAACACCATAAAATTAACAGATCAGAACCAAGATAAGGGGATATATCAGGTAAAATTGGAGCATAGTGGTGATGGAAGGGGTGTCAGGAGCGTCTGGGATATTAATTATATTAGATCTAGCACAGTAATTAGAGTTGAGCAAATTGATTTGTTCAAAAAGAGTTCTCGAACAGCTAGGGGCTCAAAAGGGTCCCCCCAGCTTGATTGACAGGGCTCACAATGTTGTGCCCATGCTGTTGTTCTGAGTAGTGACTCAAACACAGAGAATGTGCTTCCTCTACCAGAGCAGTGACAGTACATGCACCGCAACACTTCCAGGTTGCAGCACATGAACAGTCTCTGCTGCAGAAGCAGAGCCTCTGTGCTTGCACCTCTACTAGGAGGGAGATTGCAAGGGCTGGGTAAGATATCTAGCTCTTTTAATCAAGTGGCAGGGTGGAGCCTCTAGAAAAGTGGGGACTACTCCTCGCTGCTCAAGAACTCTAATGTATAAATCTATTCAGATGAATAGATTCCCTCATAGCAAACAGTGGACAGTGGTCCAATATGGCAGGTGATGAAACATTTTGGTTCAATGATAATATGCATTGTTATGTGTTAATAACCAGTTGCTGATTCCCCATAGTCTATTAACCTCCTGTTGTTCTACACCTTTTAATACTTAAACAAATATTTAAAAGGATACTTAAAAAAATATGGAGCTGTCCATATTTTGCAGGGTGATCTGTAAAATTTTTTGATACCATTTTGGGGTGTGCGTGACTTTTTGATGCTTTCTGTTCAATGTTTTTGGAGGTGAAGTGACCCAAAAAATGGCAAATTGGCCATTTAGATTTTTTTCAGTTACAGTTCATTGTGCAGGATAAATACATTTATATTTTAACTATTCTGGCATTTCGGGAAGTGGCGATACCTGTAATCTATATATTTTTTATTTCTTTATTTTTTAAATGAGGGAAAAGGGTGATTTTTTATATGTTTATATTGTTGAAACCTTTTTCTTTAATTTTTTCACACTCACTTAAAGTGTGGACTACAGTACACTAAAAGGTTATCAAAATTAGGGTTATTCAGTTTACAAAAAAAAATCACTTAAGGAAGATCTAATGTCTATGTATAAATATATGAAGGGTCAGTACAGAGATCTCTCCCATCATCTATTTATCCACAGGACTTTGACTCTGACAAGGGGACATCCTCTGCATCTCAAGGAAGTAGGTTTCTACACAAACATAGAAGAGGATTCTTTACTGTAAGAGCAGTGAGACTATGGAACTCTCTGCCTGAGGAGGTGGTGATGGTGAGTTCACTAAAAGAGTTCAAGAGGGGCTGGGATGTATTTCTGGAGTGTAATAATATTACAGGTTATAATTATTAGATTTTTGGAGAAGGGTTGTTGATCCAGGGAGTGTTATGACTGTCTGATTGAAGTCGGGGAGGAATTCCCCCCCCCCCCCCCTAAAATGATCCTCTGAATCAACTTGCAGGATAACAGGCTGAAATGGATGAACAGATGTCTATTTTCAGCCTTTCAAATTATGCTAGTATGCAATAGTCTGATTACTTCCCCCATAGATACATTGATTTAACATTGCAAACTATGGGAGATTCATTACGTTCCTATGGAGCACTAACACAAGCAGGGATCCATAAGAACATCACTATGACAGGTCTCAGAGACATTATAAGCACTTGGCTTCCATAGTAGCCAAAAGGCTCCCTTAATCTCAGAGTGGGGTAACTGGTTAGGCCCAAGGAGCACAGTGTGTTATCGCTGATCATGGACTCTGTCTTCTGTTGTCTGCTGTGTTAAACACCAAGAACCCAGCAACTATTGTGCCTGCTCAGCTCCTGAGGGAGCAACATCTTTAAAGACCCGACATCTGCTGTATACGCATGACAGATGTTGGGAATTGGTTACAGAAGCACTGATCAGAAGATAGTAACACTATGTTTTCCTATGAGATTCATTTTGAGGCTCTCATAGATCTGCACAGCGAAACTGACTTCATACCAAACACTAAAGACACTATAGGATTCTGGTAGTTAAAGTGAGGATCACATGATATAAGTGACCGGATACAAGCTGATATATTGACAATAAATAACTTTGTAAAATAATTATCTTCACTACCTATTTCTTTACAAAAGGAGGCAAGGAAATATAAAAATTTTGAATTATGGCAGGACGGACCGTTTTAACTTAATGCATCTGTTACACCAAGCAAAGATAAAGGTAGCCAACTGAGAAACTCCCTAAAGCCCAACTTTTATAAGAGCACTGTTATAAAAAATATTGCCTGTATGCAAATTTAGCTAATTGGTAGTGTTGATCGAGCACCTATGGACATCAACGGGAGAACCCCAGGCATCCCCTGCTTGCCTGGGGTTCTAGTTCGGCTTAGAAGTCCCTGCTCTGACTCCATATATAGCTATATCCATATATGGAGTCAGTGCTTGGGGACATACCAATGTATTTAAATCCAATTTCTGAAACATTTCTGCTGGGATTTGAACTCCCAACATTGTACATTAGAAGCAAGGATCTTATCGACTCAGTTATAAAGCTGAATGCTAAACTGTGTCAGAAAAACCTCATAGTAGTTTCTGATGTAGTGAGTATTCCTATTCAGCAGAAGACTTATTTTATATTTTTATGCAGGTTAACATGTAGCTATATAGGGTAGTTGTTAATATCCTTGCCTCTAATGTACAAGGTTGGGTGTTTGAATCCTGGCAGAACCATTTTAGAAATTAAATGTATATATTTAAAAAGAATGTTGAAAAAAAAATATGGCAAAAATAAATGTGTAATTACTAAAATAATAATAATAATATATATATATATATATATATATATATATATATATAGTGATGGATGAACATTAGGCGGAACGATGCGCAAACGCGATCAAATGTTCGCGAACCGCAAGTTTCCGGAGGGCTCCATTGACTATAATGGCAGGCGAACCTGAAAAATCTTATGATCATATTTGCAGCAACCAAATACTAACTAGAAGTGCAGAAATCGTCCCACAACATGGACATACCAGAGGGGGATCAATGGCAAAAATTTCCACAAAAAATATGTATTTTAATTAGGGGCCATTTTTATGCGTCTTAAAAGGAAACTGTCAAAAATGTGCCCTGCTAGAGCCTAGAAAATTTTAATTTTAGACCACGGGAGTACATTAGGCATTCACCAGACAGAAAACATCAAGTGATTATGTGACTGGAGGTATACTAAATTGTCATTGGATATCAATTTTACTGCAGGCCAGTTGAGTACAGGCCCCAAACATTAGGCATTCACCGGACAAAAAACATTACGTGACTGGAGGTATATTAGACTGTCAATGGATATATTCATTTTACTGTATGCCAGTGTACTACAGGCCCCAAAAATTATTTATTCACCTGACAGAAAAGAACAATTGATAATGTGGCTGGAGGTACATTAGGCGGTCACCGTACAGCAATTTTTTCTGTTGGGCAGTTATATTACAGGCCCAAAAAATTATGCATTCACTGAACATAAAATATCAAGTGATTATGTGGCTGGAGGTATATTAAACGGTCGATGGATATCAATTTAACTGCAGACCAGTACAAATACATGTCAAATGCATATGTTTAAAAGAACTAAAAATATAAAATTGGATTAAAAACATGGTTAAGGAAATTCCCCTTGTTGAAAAAAAACCCAAATTGCAATAGTTGAAATTCAATAACACGTGGTTGTCACAGGTGTTCAATTTTTCCGTGACCTCAAACATTAGGCATTCACTAGACAGAAAAGTTATTTTATGCTGCTTTATTTACATAAGACAGGGAGCATTATTTTTTCTGTGTGGTGGCGGATATGTGTGGGCTGGTATGAGGAAATTCAATTAAACGTGGTCACCATAGGTGTTGAATTTCTCTGAGATCCATGCCTCATTCATTTTTAGAAATGTGAGGTAGTCCACACTGTCTTGAGTTAGGCGAATGCGCTTATCGGTCACGATCCCCCCTGCTGCGCTAAACCTCCTTTTGGACAGGACACTAGATGAGGGGCAAGCCAAGAGTTCCATGGAAAATTGTGCCAGCTCTGGCCACAGGTCAAGCCTGCACACCCAGTAGTCAAGGGGTGCCTCACTTCTCAGAGCGTCCGCATTGGCGTCTGAAGTCGGACACGTGTCGGTCTAGGCGTTCCCTCGGGCTTAATCTGGAGGGCGGCTGTCGATGGGTTGGCTGCAAGAATGATCTTATATCCAAAGTGGCCAACACATCTTCAAACCGCCCTCTTCTTGCATGCGTGGTAGGATTGGAACCCGCAACTGTTTCTCTGTGGGTAAAAATTCCTCTGCCAGTGTCCGCAACAGCAGAATGCAGCATCTCTCGAAGCAAGGCTTGGAAATGCTGCATTCTGACAGTCCTCTGTGATGCTGGTAACATGTTCACCATTTTGTGTTTGTACCGAGGATCTAAGTACGTTGCCACCCACTACTGATCTTTGCCCTTTATGCAATTTATATGGGCGTCCCTCTTCAAACACTGGAGCATGAAGAACCACATTTGCACTAAATTGGAAGCAGTGGGACGGCCTGGCTACTACTTATCGCCCCAGAGAATTTCGTCCTCGGTCTTCTCTCCCCATCCATGGACCAAACCTGGGATCCCAGAAAGGTTTAAAGCCTGCTATTCTTGCTCCTCCTCCTCCCTCAGGAATCATCCTCCTCTGACTCCTCTTCAGACTCCTGCTGACTTGTCTCAGATGGAGTAGCCTCCCTAGGAATTCATTCAGCATTGCGACTTCCTCATCTTCCTCCTCCTGCTCCTCGACGGCTTGATCAATGACACGACACAATGCATTCTCCAGAAAGAAGGCTTAAGGTATGATGTCACTGATGGCGCCCTGGATGCAACTGACCAGTTTGGTGATCTCATCAAATGGTTGCAGAAGTCTGCATGTGTCACGCAGGAGCAGCCACTGGCGTGGTAAAAAAAATAAAAAGCTCCCCAGAACCTATCCTGCCATAGAGTTCATACAGGTATTCGGGCACGTTTATGCTGGAGAAGCCTATCAAGCGTATAAAAGGTGGAGTTCCAGTGCGTCGGGCAGTCACAAATCAGACGTCTGACGGGCAAGTGGTGTCGCCGCTGAATGTCAGCAAGTCGAGCCATGGGCATGTAAGATCTTCAAAAATGGGCAGAGATTTTGCTGGCCTGCCGCAAGACATCCTGGACCCCGGGGTATTTGGCAACGAATTGCTGCTCGACTAAGTTCAGGACGTGTGCTATGCACGTGCCGTGCATAGCACACGTCCTGAACTTAGTCGAGCAGCAATTTTGCCCTGTTTCAGTGCGCTCAAAAGAATGCCACCATTGTCGCACACCACTTTACCAACTGTCAAATTAAGCGGGGTTAGCCACTGATCGGCCTGTGATCGCAGAGCTGATAGGAGTGCAGGACCGGTGTGGCTCTTGGCTTCCAGGCACAACAGCCGCAGCACAGCATGGCAACGTCTCACCTGGCACATCAAATAGGTTCTGGGGAGCTTGGGGGGTGTAGCGGAAGAAGCGGTAGCAGTGGAAAAGGAGTCAGCCGAGGAGGAGACGGAGGATGGAGTAGGAGGGGGAGAAGAAGAGGCAAGCCTGCATGCAATCCGTGACGGTAACACCAAATCCACACGGGTGCCACTGGTTACATGCTTGACGGCCGTCAGAAGGTTCACCCAGTGGGCAGTAAAAGTTATGTACCTTTCCTGCCCGTGTTTGCTAGAACATGGGTCTGTCATAAAATATATATTGGCAACGACACTGTGTGCCAGAGATATATAAACTTGTCGCTGAACATGGCCATATAGCACAGGGATGCCCTTTTGGGAGAAATATTTCGTTCCGGGGACCTTCCATTGTGGTATGCCAAGGGCCGCAAATTTTCTAAAGGCCTCCGAGTCCACCAATTTATATGGCCATAGTTGGCGGGCTTGCAGTTCAGCCATTGGGCAAGAAGATTATCCGGCGTCATGATTTTTTTTACACTCGAACATTTGGGCCATGGAAGCCTGCCTTGTGCCAGATGAACGCGACAACAACATGGTGGAAGGTTGAGTGGAGGACAAATGAGAGGAGAAGGAGAAGAGGCAGGATGTGGAGCACCCGGAGTGTAGCTGTGTGGGTTCCTGCAGTGTTGCTCCCACTGGGCTCAGTGACGGGAGGCCAGGTGCCTTCTTAAGGCGGTCGTCCCTAGGTGAGTGCTAGGCTTACTGCGAATAATGCGTTGACAGCACAGGTTGCAGATGGCAACAGTATTATCAGCAGCTGCACACATTTAAAAAAGCCCACACTGCAGAGCCATGTGCCGGAGTCCTGGGAGCGCAAGATGCGACAATGCATGGTGGATGGCTATCTCCAGATACATTTGCAGTCTGCTTTTTGCCTCCTGTGCACTGCGAGTTCTTCCTGCTACTTCTCCTTCTCCTCTCTATCTGCTGCACCGTCTCTCCCTCTAAACTCCACTCCTCTTCCTCTCTTGTGGGCACCCACGTGACGTCCATCGACACGTCATCATCATCATCACCATCACCACCACTGACATTAGAGATAAGCAGCAACAATGGGGATTACCCTCCTTGGGCTGATCTGGATACTGTTGTCAGACTGTGGGGAGGCGGTCGTTGCTACCTCCTCTTCCTCATCTGATGCCATAAATGGCTCGAGTGGAGGCGCTGTGGTGGTGGTGGTGTCTTTGGGGGTGCACACAGAAGAGAGTGAGGAGGGTGCAGATACACATAATCGCACGCACCTTCCACAAATTCCCACTTAGGCTCTGTGCCTTGTGCACCTGCCCGATCTCTACCACCCCTGCAGAATGGCCTGCCTCTTCCTCTACATGTCATTTTCAAAATGACCCTGTGACAAAATCCCTATGGAAGAGCAGTATTTGTGGAAGCAGGTATATAGAACCCCTTAATCAGTTTTTTTTGGGGGGCAACAGGTATATCACACCAGTTTCAATTAGTTTTTCCAAAGGAGTTTATCCCTCTGTATAGCTGCGGTATCTCAGCAGAACCGCACACAGATTCTGCACAATACAAATGCACTATATAGAAATTATATAATAGGTATATCACACCCCTGCCTTAATCAGATTTTTTTTTAGGGTAACTGGTACATCACACCAGTTGCAATTAGTTGTTCCAATGGCGTTTGTCTGTCTGTATCACTGCGGTATCTCAGCAGAACCGCACACAAATGCTGCACAAAACAAATGCTCGACATAGAAATTATATTTTAGGTATTTCACACCCCTGCCTTAATCATATTTTTTGGGGGCAACTAGTATATCACACCAGTTGCAATTAGTTGTTCCAATATTGTTTCTACCTCTGTATAGCTCAGCAGAACCGCACACAACTTCTGCACAATACAAATGCACTATAATATACTTTCTATGTTTGAAAGTTTGTTATAAGTACATTACACCCCTCAGTATGTGTCATGGGTCAAAGTTCGGTGCTATGCAAAAAAATATGGCGTGTGCGAATATCGCCATATGTTCCCATGTTCGGCGAATCGCGAACGACAAAGGTAGCTGCGAAACGATCACCGAGCGAATCACAAGGCCATATCTCTCTCTATCTATATATATATACAGGTCCTTCTAAAAAAATTAGCATATTGTGATAAAGTTCATTATTTTCTGTAATGTACTGATAAACATTAGACTTTCATATATTTTAGATTCATTACACACCAACTGAAGTAATTCAAGCCTTTTATTGTTTTAATATTGATGATTTTGGCATACAGCTCATGAAAACTCAAATTTCCTATCTAAAAAAATTAGCATATTTCATCAGACCAATAAAGGAAAAGTGTTTTTAATACAAAAAAAGTCAACCTTCAAATAATTATGTTCAGTTATGCACTCAATACTTGGTCGGGAATCCTTTTGCAGAAATGACTGCTTCAATGCGGCGTGGCATGGAGGCAATCAGCCTGTGGCACTGCTGAGGTGTTATGGAGGCCCAGGATGCTTCGATAGCGGCCTTAAGCTCATCCAGAGTGTTGGGTCTTGCGTCTCTCAACTTTCTCTTCCCAATATCCCACAGATTCTCTATGGGGTTCAGGTCAGGAGAGTTGGAAGGCCAATTGAGCACAGTAATACCATGGTCAGTAAACCATTTACCAGTGGTTTTGGCACTGTGAGCAGGTGACAGGTCGTGCTGAAAAATGAAATCTTCATCTCCATAAAGCTTTTCAGCAGATGGAAGCATGAAGTGCTCCAAAATCTCCTGATAGCTAGCTACATTGACCCTGCCCTTCATAAAACACAGTGGACCAACACCAGCAGCTGACATGGCACCCCAGACCATCACTGACTGTGGGTACTTGACACTGGACTTCAGGCATTTTGGCATTTCCCTCTCCCCAGTCTTCCTCCAGACCCTGGCACCTTGATTTCCGAATGACATGCAAAATTTGCTTTCATCCGAAAAAAGTACTTTGGACCACTGAGCAACAGTCCAGTGCTGCTTCTCCGTAGCCCAGGTCAGCCGCTGTTTCTGGTTCAAACGTGGCTTGACCTGGGGAATGCGGCACCTGTAGCCCATTTCCTGCACACGCCTGTACACGGTGGCTCTGGATGTTTCTATTCCAGACTCAGTCCACTGCTTCCGCAGGTCCCCCAAGGTCTGGAATCGGTCCTTCTCCACAATCTTCCTCAGGGTCCGGTCACCTCTTCTCGTTGTGCAGCGTTTTCTGCCACACTTTTTCCTTCCCACAGACTTCCCACTGAGGTGCCTTGATACAGCACTCTGGGAACAGCCTATTCGTTCAGAAATTTCTTTCTGTGTCTTACCCTCTTGCTTGAGGGTGTCAATGATGGCCTTCTGGACAGCAGTCAGGTTGGCAGTCTTACCCATGATTGCGGTTTTGAGTAATGAACCAGGCTGGGAGTTTTTAAAAGCCTCAGGAATCTTTTGCAGGTGTTTAGAGTTAATTAGTTGATTCAGATGATTAGGTTAATAGCTCGTTTAGAGAACCTTTTCATGATATGCTAATTATTTTTAGATAGGAATTTTGGGTTTTCATGAGCTGTATGCCAAAATCATCAATATTAAAACAATAAAAGGCTTGAACTACTTCAGTTGGTGTGTAATGAATCTAAAATATATGAAAGTCTAATGTTTATCAGTACATTACACAAAATAATGAACTTTATCACAATATGCAAATTTTTGGGGAAGGACCTGTATATATATATATATATATATATATATATCCATAGAAAAAGTCTGGCAGCACTCCCTTCACATGCAGCTGTAAGTTGTAAGGTGCCCGCGGTAGTCCCTTGATTCAGGGACGGAAGACAAGAAAGAAAACGAAGGAGTGCTGCGGATTTTCTTTGTTTTTTATATATATATATATACATATATATATATATATATATATATATAAAATCATACTTCTGATATATATGAATGCATAATATGTGGGAAACTACTACTGATGTTTTTAGCCATAATATATTTACATATTGTAAATATATAATTATTAGTGATGATCGAGCATGCTTGGCCGAACACCTGTTCGGCTCCAGCTTCTCGATGCTCGGCACATGAGGAAGAAGTCAGCTAAAGACTTCAAATCGCGTTTGGGTAAAGCAATCTGCACATAGACGAAAATTCACTTCTGTCTTGGAAGCGCTTCCAGCAACAACAGATCTCTTCAGACCACTCCATCGAACCCAGAACGCCAGATGCCCACGCAATACTGGTGCGCATCCAGCGCTGCCCACGTAGGGTACAGACCAGAGGAACTCCCGCCCGACTCAGCAGCAAGTACAGGATTACTTTCTTCAGCATTGGCCACAGATCAGCAAGGAGAAAGCAGACCAGTTTCCACAAGACACAGAGCGGATAAAGAATAAGGTAACAGAGGCCAGTTTACACATATCAGGTGGGACGCCACCCGACACTGGCCTGCTAATACTATTACTATTCATTATACTGCATGTGGTCTGTCTTTTTTTATCACATTCGCCATCGGCTAGAACTTCTCCATAGACTGAAGTAAGGCTGTGACCATATTGCGTACCACTTGCAGTATGAACTCATCGGGACTAGCCTCTGGCAAATACAGGACATAGCAACCAAGTAGCCAGAAGTGGCTGACCAATGTATTCACATACCCTATGATATCACAAGGATTTACATATTGTATTTCTAAATCCTCCTTGCTCACTACACACCAGTATCTCATTTTATTCACCCCATTCACAGTGTATCCAATCCCACTCAATTGCTACTTATATGGTAGCATAGTATAACAAGACAAGACACCCCAGTGCTACTTATTACAGTGCTGCTACTCTCCCACTCAGCACAAACAGGAATCAACTTGTTATCCATTTTTATTATTTTTCAGTTTTTATATATTTTTTTATTTTATTTCTTATTTTAATTTTTTAATTTTTTTATATTCACACTAAAATACCTTTACCTCAATTCTATCGATTTTTTATGCTCATCAAGCATGCCGCATTGGTTCTTGTTGGTTATATACCACTGTTTTTAGCATTGTTTTTAGCATCAATAAATTCCTGCTTAATCCCTATATCTGAGTGCCGGTCTATACTTTTTCATATCAATCCTGTCTTTCTCACTGGGTGAGTCATTCCAGACCTAAACCACCTCCCACATTGCTACACCAGGTGAGCCACCTCTTCCCCCCAATCTCTACATGTCGGTACTTGGCTGAGTACTGCATGCGCTTGAGCGCCATGCTCGAGTCTCTTCTCCGCACGTTTCTTGCCTGCTACACAGCCAATAAACGTGCAAGTAAGTACTGCCCTCACTGTAATTCCAGGAGTTATGTTGGTTACTGGCATTACAGTAATTGGCTGTCTGAAAAGCGTCACTGGGTGCTATATAGCAACGGATGACGCATGTTCGGCTCATTCGTAGTCAGGGAGAGCTGAGCATAGGAAGGGTCAGAGAGTGTAGGAAGTGTAATTGAATATTTTTTTTTTAACAAAAATGTTTCAGAGACCCAAAAGTCCTTTGCAGCAGCAATATATGTTTTTAGCGCAACCTGCACTAAATTGCTCAGTGTTAGGTAGAGATGTGCATAGGAAGGGTAGACAGTGTAGGGCAGGGGTCAGCAACCTTCGGCACTCCAGCTGCTGTGAAACTACAACTCCCAGCATGCACACTTTCTTGGCTGTTCTTGTAACTCCCATAGAACTCAAAGGAGCATTCTCGGAGTTGTAGTTCCAGAACAGCTGGAGTGCCGGAGGTTGCTGATCCCTGGTGTAGGGAGTGTAATAGGAAGATTTTTATACAAAAAACTTTTCAGAAACCCAAAAGTCCTTTTAATGACTACTGTGTGAGACAGCAGCAATATATATTTTTAGCGCATACTAAATACCGTGTAATAGGCCGCTGCGGACAGTTAAATTATTTGCTCCACGTCTGTGTAAAGTGTGCACATCCCTAAAATATCAGTAACATCCAGTGAACTTTTTCAATAGACGGTGTCCGCTGCGGACAGTTAAATTATCCGTGCCACATCTCCTGTGTAAAGTGTGCTCATCCAAAAAATATCTGTGACATCCAGTGTATTTTTTTTATAGACGGTGTCCGCTGCGGCAGTGAGATTAGCTGTGCCACATCTCCAGTGTAAAGTGTGCGCATCCAAAAAATATCTGTGACATCTAGTGTACTTTTTCAATATATACGGTATCCACTTCGGACAGTGAGATTAGCTGTGCCACATCTCCAGAGTAAAGTGTGAGCATCCCTAAAATATCAGTGACATCCAGTGTACTTTTTTCATAGACGGTGTCCGCTGCGGTCAGTTAAATTATCCGCGCCACATCTCCAGTGTAAAGTGTGCGCATCCCAAAAATATCTGTGACATCCAGTGTACTTTTTCAATAGACGGGGTACGCTGCGGACAGTGAGATTAGCTGCACCACATCTCCAGTGTAAAGTGTGCGCATCCCTTAATTATCAGTGACATCCAGTGTACTTTTTCCGTAGATGTTGTCCACTTCTGACAGTGACCTTACCAGGGCCACATCTGCAATGTAATGTGTGCGCTTCAAAAATATTTCTGTGACATACATTGTACTTTTTCCACAAACGGCGTCTGCTTCTGACAGTGACCTTACCAGGGCAGCATCTGCAGTTTAACATGTACGCTTCCAAAAATTTATCTGTGACATACATTGTACTTTTTCCATAGAGGGTGTCCACTTTTGACAGTGACCTTACCAGGGCCACATCTGCAGTGTTACATATGCGTTCAAAAAAAATTCTGTGACATACATTGTTAATTTTTCCGTAGACAGTGTCCAATTCTGACAGTGACCATACCAGGGCCACATATGCAGTGTAACGTGTGTGCTTCAAACATTTATCTGTGACACACAATGTAATTTTTCAGCAGACGGTGTCCGCTTCTGACAGTGACCTTACCAGGGCCACATCTGCAGTGTAACATGTGCCCTTCAAAAAATATGTACTTTGTCAGCTTTGAAACCATACTTTCCAGGAACCCAAAGACTTTGGTTTCCCAGAAGCAGCTCGGTGGGTCAGGGGAATAACACTGCCGGATCGCCGGTTGTCATCGTTTATGGTCGGAACTACAACGGTATCTGATAGTCTTCGAACATCTAACTTTCATTTTTGATTAATAAAAACATTCTTGGCAAATGCTTTCGCTTTGATTCGTCTTGCGCCAACCGTAATGTTTTAGGGTCAGCTCAGCAGCAGGCCCTTGCATATCATTTTTTAGAGGGTCAGATCACCTGCGGACCCTCGCATATAATGTTTTAGATTGTCAGCTCACCTGCAGGCCCTCATCTACAATCGTTTAGAGGGTCATCTCACCAGCAGGCCCTCACCTGCAATCTTTTACAGGGTCAATTCACCTGCAGGCTCTCACCTAATTACACCAAATAGGTAATTTGCATGCATGCTGCCTTGCTTGGATGTGGTAGCTGTAGCCGTTTCTGAGGCTCCCTCCCCAGAATCGAACATTAATTCCACCTTACCTGTGGTCACCGTGGTTGGCGCTGAAAATAACATCAAAATTTGATAGGGTAGATATCCGAATGGATTTTCGCCATCACTGGGACATGCGACCAGCCCCATGTTATCTAGTGTCACCAAAGCAGCAGCAGGGCCTCGTCCATAATGTTTTAGATGGTCAGATCATCAGGCACTTGCTCCAAATGTTTTTGAGGGTCCCTAGCAGGCCATCAATAATAATTTTTCAAGGCTGTGTATGATGCCCTCCTTTTTGTGTAACAAAGGGTGTATTGGAGTGCTGGTTCCTTGACATTTTTGGCAGCCCTTTCACTTAGTGTATAGGCTTTTTGAGTATAGGATTCCCACTACCTGAATAATTGTACAACAATGTGAATGAGGCCATCCTTTATGTGATATACAGGTTGTATCGAAGTACTTCTTCCTTGTAATTTTTGGCAGCACTTGCACTTTATATACAAGTAAATATACAGGAAAGAATGTTTCCTAACAATTTTTCCTCTAAAATCAATCTTATCTTCGGTTTTGTGCGTATTATTGTCAGTCTGTAAAAGTGGCGTACTACTCAGACAACATCATTCCCAGCAGCGACCTCGGAGTCAAAGATGCATCCAGACATCCTCCTCATTCTGTTCCCCTTCATTTCTGACATTTTCCTATGAACTAGACACCCTTCCCTCTTCAGAGCAGGGGATGCCTGGTTTAATGCTCGGGTTCTCCCATTGACTTCCATTGTGCTCAGGTGCTCGGTACAGCACCCAAGCATCCCGATGTGTTCGGCCGATTTCCCGAGCACCTGGATACTATGGTGCTTGATCAACACTAATAATAATAATAATATATGTAAATATATTATGGCTAAAAACGTATATATATATGTCAATGTTTCTGCTAGGTTTCAAACTTCCAACCTTGTACATTAGAAGCAAGGATATTAACCCCTACACTATAGAGCTATATGTTAAACTGCACAGAGATGTAAAATAAGTCTTCTGCTAAACAGGAATACTAACTACATCAGACACTACTATAAGGTTTTTCTGGCACAGTTTAGCATTCAGCTTTATAGGAGTTCAAATCCCAGTGGAAGCCTTTTCTTTTCTGGTAACAGATTCCTGTCAATAGTGAATAGGTTAATTAAAAGGGGTTCTTCGGGAATTAGGAAAATGAATATATATAAAAATGAATTGACATCTGTCTGTTCTCTATGCGTGAACAAACCATTGGACCGATCGTCACCAAAATTGGCATACAGGTACATCAGTTGTTCAGGAAGGTTTTAGGCCGGGTTTCAGATCTCTAGGACGTACAGTTTCTGAGATATTCCCCCAAAAATTACCTACATTAGCCAATACAAGCCTGCAAGTGTTTTTCTTCATATACCAACTGTCATACACACTGTCACATGTCTCTTATCAGCCAATAGCAGCTTGCAGGTCCTACTCCAGGTTTCCATATCAATTGATGAAAGGTTTTAGCAGTTTACAGGTCCTTAAATAATCAGTCATATGACGTGTATCAGCCAATATTAGTTCACATTTAATTTACCAGGTTTTCATAACACATAAATTAACTGTACCTATACTGGACTGCCATACTAGATGTCAACATTCCTATAAATTGAAACCTTTTTTTTAAACTACTCATGCAGTTGGACGCAAAATGCATGGCTGCTGCTCGAGCTAATGAAAGCTCTCAGCAGACCCAAGCCTTAAGACAGAATGTCATGTAACACATGTTGTCATGTAGCCCTAGCCTTAAAGGGGTGGGGCACTGTGGAGGTCACTGTTAAGGAGGCAGGGGCCAGTATTAAAAGGGCAGCTGCTGTGCAGGTCACTGTTAAGGGGGCGGGCACTGTAGAGGTCACTGTTAAAGGAGCTTTCACTGTGAATGTTACTGTTAAGGGGCAGGCCGCTTAACAGTAACATTCACAGTGAAAGCTCCTTTAACAGTGACCTCTACAGTGCCCGCCCCCTTAACAGTGACCTGCACACTTAACAGTGACCTGTTAAGGGGCAGGCCGCTTCCTGAATTACCATATGACTATTACTGGTCCCCACCTTAATGATTTGTCTAAATTGGAGTGCCTGGGTTCAGAGAATATTGAAAAATAGGACTACCACTTCTCCCCTTTAATGGTATGTTTGAACCGGGATACTGCAGATATCACTGAAAAAGTAGGACAACGAAGGACGCTAGAATCGGAGCTTCTCTTTAAGTTACTAAAAGTATATACTGGTAGACTCCTCTTTTTCTGAATCATCTTACGGAACTATTACTGCTCCCCTCTATTGATTTGTTTAAATCGGAGTACCTGGGCACAGAGAGCGCTGAAAATAGGAAAATAAAGGACATTAGAGCCGGAGTTTCCCTTTAAAGTGGTTAAGAATAAACTCCTGCAAGTTTTTCCCCTCCTGAACTATTTTACAGGACTATTATGGTTCCCCAACAAGCTGGGAAAGAAGAAGGAAGAAGAAGGAAAGGGAGAGAGGAACAGGAAAGTATATATATATAACTAACTGAACCGCTCATTACACCTGCCCTAGTGGTAGGATTGGATTGTCCGTTAGACATATATAGAACCGGACAAACCATTGACTATATCCATACTTTGGGAGAGTGCACTGTTTTTTTTTTTTTTTTTTCTTTTTTTTTGTGCTTTTTTTGTTTTTTTTGTTTTTTTGTTTATATATATGTAACCAGAAGAAACCTGGACTGTATGGTGCTTTTTCTTTTGTATGAACAGCCATATTTAAGTCTTTCTTGGGGAGGAAAGTAGTGTTCGTCGGTCACATAAGTGAACTGAGAGATCAAGATATTGGACGATACTGTGTATTCTCCCTCCACTTTAGCAACCTATGTTTAAGTGTTTGGTGCTGATTTCTCCTTTTTTTTTTTTTTTTTTTTTAACTGTGTAAAATTGCCCTTAGAGTCTGCTGGGGGGAGTGGGAGTGGCAGTCATGCCCCCAAAGGGAACAAACCGAAGATCGGTTGGTGCCTCCTCGCCGGGGGGAGGAAAGGGTAATAGTATTACAACAAGTATGGAGAAATACCTTAGATCGCCCCCAAAAATAAAGAGCTCTCTCCGGGGCAATAAGGAAACTCAAAAAGATATTGGAGAGGTGGCGGCCGCTGAGGAACATAGGGGGGTGGGGACGGCGGAAAGAATTAATCTGGTAGATAACAAACTTGAAGAAATCTTAGGCGCTGTACAAAAAACAAACCATAGTCTAGAGGAGTTGTCCCTAAAGATCGCCTCAGTCCAGGTGGACCTCTCCTTCATAAAGGAGGATATGAATAAAGTTAGGGAGAAAGTGAAAGAGCTGCAGATATCCTCTGGAATGATGAAAAAGGATTTAGAGGGACTAAAAAAAAGAGTTGATGGGATAGATGATGAGAAAAATACCCTTCTGGAGAGAATTACTATAATGGAAGATAGGTCCAGGAGATCAAATATCAGAATAGTGGGATTCCCAGAGGGAGTGGAAGGAGAGGACACAACGGGCTTTATACAACAATGGCTGCAGGATAGTTTTAAAGAGAATGTCCTATCTCAATGGTTCTCAGTGGAAAGAGCTCATAGAATACCAGGGAGACCCCCGGTAAAAGGGGGCCCACCAAGGGCAATCTTGGCTAAAATACAAAGCGTTAAGGACAGAGATGTAATAATGAGAACCAAAAGAAAGATGCAGACAATTGAGTTTAATGGAAATAACATAGCGATATATCCAGACTTTTCTAGAGCCACTCAGACGAAAAGGCGTGAGTTTAAAGAAGTGAAGAAGAGACTTGCAGAAGCTCAGATACAATACTCCCTGCTGTACCCCACTAAGCTTCGTATAATATATCGCGATCAGGTCAGGTTTTTCGTCTCTCCAGAAGAGGTAGTGGACTGGTTAGACGCTAAAGGAATAGGAATATGAAGGCACCATATCGGCCCGGGGGAGTATGGGGGTAGGGGTGGGAAGAGGCTGAATGTAAGAGGTGGGGGAAATGTTCAATTTCTACCGACCAGATAGGGGGGGGGTTGGAAAAAGGGGAAGGGGAAGAATGGTTGTCTTGGGAGGTCTAGCAGGGTATAAAAAAAAAAAAAAAAAAGCAACAGATTTGAATGAGTAGTATTATGACATGGAATGTACCGGGGCTCGGAGATAGGGTCAAAAGGGTAATGGTTTTTGATAATGTTACCAGACATCTCCCGGCTATAGTTGGATTAATGGAGACGCATAGCACAAAAGATAAGATAAATTTTTTAAACAAGAAATGGGCCCGGTATCAATATCATTCATGTTTTTCTACATACTCATCTGGAGTTAGTGTATACATTCATCACATGGTAGATTACCTCCCATTTGACGAGAAAATAGATGATAGGGGTAGATATGTATTCCTTCATTGTCAATGGAATGGGATTGTGTGTATTTTGGCTTTTGTGTATATACCCCCCCCTTTTTCTTTAACGGTCATCCATAGACTAGTGGAGTATACAGACTCAAGAGGCAAGTGTCCCATAGTAATAATGGGGGATCTTAACAATGTTATGAATAACGAATTGGATAGATACTCTGTGATCCCGAAGGACAAACAGCTGACTGGGCGACAATCAGTGCTGGGGAAAATATCGCAGGAACTATCATTAATAGACGTATGGAGATACTTATATGGTGATAAATTAGGGTTTTCCTGCTTTAGCCGGGGAAATAAAATAATGTCCAGAATAGATCTGGCACTGGTTAGTGCAGATTTAGTAAATAAGATCTCCAGCATGAGGTATGAAGCAAATAGTATCTCAGATCACTCCCCTGTTTGCCTGCGGTTTAAAACAAATCAAAGAGTAAAAAGTCGTGGGTTTCGTCTAAATCCACACTGGCTGAATCTAATTAAGGAGGAAGACGATATTAAAGTGGATATAGAGGAGTTTTGGAAATATAATCTAGGATCAACAGGTTCAGGGTATGTCTGGGATGCTTTTAAAGCATTTCTACGTGGTATTTTGGTTAGCAAAATTAAGGGTTTGAAGAGGGGATTTGCAGAACAGGAGAGAGAACTGACAGAGAGGATAAAAAAAATAGAAGTAGAACTCATGATGAAGAAAATCCCCGAATTGATAGACCAGCTGGATCAAGCTAAAAGGGCACTGAGGAATTATCAGATGGACAAGGCACAACAAAAAGTGTTTTTTGAGGGGGAACAATATTTTAGGGAATCTGGGAAGTCAGGAAGACTTCTCTCCACACTCATACAGAATCAAAGGGCGGGAAATAGGATTGGTAGTGTTGAGAGGAGAGCTGGGGGGATGGCATCCAGCCAGAGAGAGATAGAGCGTGAATTTATTGAATATTATGGGGGCCTCTACTCCTCGGAGGGAGGGGGGGGGGGCTTGAAGAATTTAGAAGCTTCCTGGAGGGAGTACCGATCCCTAAACTCTCGGAAGAGGAGAGGGACTGGTTGAACGCCCCCATTGAAGTTGAGGAACTACGAGAGACATTGAAAACTATTCAGGGGAACTCCAGTCCTGGGCTGGATGGCTTCCCTTACGAGATATATAGAAGATATGGAGATGTCATTCTTCCAGTGTTAGTGCAGGTCCTAAACGAGTCAATGGACAGAGGCGAACTTCCACCCTCCCTCTCGGAAGCGGTAATAAGTTTAATAGGTAAAAAGGGTAAGGATGAGAAAAAGGTGGATTCGTATCGCCCCATCTCTCTTCTCAACACCGATTTTAAAATATGTGCTAAATTACTTGCAAATCGCCTAGGAAAGGTTATCGCGAAGTTAATACACCCAGACCAATCAGGGTTTATACCCAAACGCCAGGCTCAGACGAATATTCGACGGACATTACTGAACATGCAGATGGTAGGGGAGGGTGCCCATTCCATCCTGTCCTTGGACGCTGAAAAAGCGTTTGACAGGGTGGAATGGGCATACCTATGGAAGGTCATGTACGAGTTTAATCTGGGAGAAAAATTTATCAAATGGGTACAGCTTTTATATAAGAACTCGAAAGTTAGGATAAAAATTAATGGAGAAATTTCAGAACCAATACCTTTGCAGAGGGGAACTCGTCAGGGGTGCCCTCTCTCCCCATTATTGTTTGCTATATTTGTGGAACCATTGGCTTGCAAGGTCCGGGTAGATGAAAAAATAAGGGGGTTTGGGGGAAATGGTGCATTGGATAAAATCTGCCTTTATGCAGATGATATTCTGTTTTTTGTGGAAGGAGGGGTACCAATGATACTGTATTTGATGGAAATAGTAAATCAGTTTGGCCTTATCTCTGGCCTTAGGGTGAACTGGACAAAGTCGGTATTACTTCCAATTGGCCAGGAAATTGGGCCAGAGGAAATCAAGGTCAAAATTCTGAAATCCACGGAGTCGTTTGAATATCTGGGCATTAAAGTTAGCTCAAGGATACAGGAGTATTTAGAACTTAACATTGAGCCTCTTCTAAAAAGAGTTAGGGAAAAAACAAGTACCTGGCAAAAATTGCTGATACGACAAGTGGACCGAATAGCGATAATAAAGATGGTCTTACTACCACAGATCCTGTATGTTATATCATCCTGCCCAGTCTGGATAGGGGATCACTTTTTCAATGCATTAGAAGGAGTGATAAATGATCTTATTTGGGGGAGAAAAAGGGTCAGACTGAAACAAAAATATTTATGGCTAGATGAGGAAGATGGCGGCCTGTCCGTCCCATGCTTTAGGGGTTATTATTTTGCATCCCAGCTTCAATGGTTAATGATGGAGGATGACAGACTGCGCCGCTTTTTGGAAGGGGAACTGAAGGGTCTCCAATATAATATCATTAGTACCTTAGAAACAGGAATGATAAAAATAAAGGGTAGGCAGTGCCCAATTAATAATATGATACACTTAATTTGGGTTAATGTTAAAAAATTATTAGGAATAAATCACTCATTAGAGATCTCCCCCATCTGGGGAAATATAAATTTGAAGGAATTTTGGAAGTTTGAAGACTTTGTATTTTGGGATAAAAAGGGTATTAGGTTTGTGCACCAGATGGTGGTGGAAGGAAGGTTGAAGACACCAGAGGAAATGGGTCTAAATATAGATAAAGATTGTCTCACATGGCTTAGATATGCTAGATTAAAACATGCTTTCGATAAAACGGAGAATAGAGAATATTTTATCACGAAACACTCAGATTTTGTTGAATTTTGTTATCAGGGAATAGGGAGTAAAGTTTCAATCTCACAGATTTATAAAAAAATAAAGAAGGGATTGGGAGTGGTGATTAGATTTAATAGTGAAAAAAAATGGACACGAGAGGTCGAACCCGCAATTTTAGATTGGCGAAGTATATATAAAAATGTTAAAAGGAGTACAATTTCCAGTGGCTTCCGACTGACGCAGTTTTTTATCCTTCATCGGACCTATGTTACCCCCATGGTATTGAGTAAGATGTACAGAACAGGAGAGGCAAAATGTTGGAAATGTGGAGAGGAAAGGGCTGATTTTGTGCATCTGATCTGGTTCTGCCCGACTGTACAGGGGTATTGGGTTAAAGTTTTTGAGGACCTTGAGAGAGAGACAGGGAGACCTGTACCTCTGGGGATCATAACGGCAGTCCTGGGTGACATTAGAATAATGAGGGGAGATAGAGAAAGCAAAAGGAAATGGGAAAAAGGGCTAATGCTGGCACGTGTTGTGTTGGCCAGAGGATGGGGAGCGGATCGCCCGCCAAGTGTGGTAGAATGGAAAAATCTATATGAAAGGGTGATGAGCTATGAGAAAGTCAGGCAGGTGAAACTAATGGGTAATTAAATGAGGAGTAAGGAGGGGGAAATATAGATATAGAAATAGAAATCTAGATATAAGTTTTAGAAAAGAGGCCATGGAAAGGAAATACTTTGAGGACACTCCCAAGACAACCAAGTGGGTGCGGGGGGGGAGGGAGGGGAGGGGAGGGCGGGTAAGGGGATAGGAGGGGGGGGGAAGCTTTTTCTTTTTTTTTCTTCAGGGTTACGGTATAATTAATAAAAAGGGGGAAAAGTTGCTAGGGTATGTTCTTATTGAATATGAGGATGTATATTTGTGATTTTTGTATTGACTATTTCCTATCTATGTTTTTCTGTTTTAATGAGAAGAAGAAAATGATAAATAAACTTTGAATTAAAAAAAAAAAAAAAAAAGGGGCAGGCCGCTGTGGAGGTCACTGTTAGAGGGCTGGGCAATGTGGAGGTCACTATTAAGGGGGTAGGGGCAACTATTAAAGTGGCAGCTGCTGTGGAGGTCACTGTTAAGTCAGAAGGGTACTGTGAGGTCATTTTTAAGGGAGTGGGGTACTGCGGAGGTCACTGTTAAGGGAATGGGGTACTATGACAGTTACTGTCAAAGGGACAGGTGCTTTGGAGGTCTCTGTTAAGGGGGCAGGGAACAGTGAAGGTCATAGATAAGAGGACAGTCCCCTATGGAGATCAGTGTTAAGGGGCGGTGTTCTGTTTACATCACTGTCAAGGGGGAGGGCCCCTGAGGAGGTCAATGTCAAGGGAGTGGGGGGCTGTGAAACTCACTGCTAAAGGCGGGGTTGCTGTGTTGGTCAAAGTTAAGGGCTGCTGTGGTGGTACCATTTTAATGAGGCGTGGCACTGTGGGGGGGAGTCAGTGTTAAGGGGTGAGGGGCTGTGGAATGCACTGTTAAGCGTGCAGGGTACTGTAGAGGTGACTCTTATGGGGGATACTGTCGATATCTTTTAACAACACACAGAAACATTAAATAAAATAGATGAAACATACCTGTGCAAAGCTGGGTCCTTCTGCTAGTAATAAATAAAAAATGGCCTTGGTCCTGTTAGTACACAGAAGATCTGACCTAATCACATAGCAGTACAAGTTACTTCACTGAGCTAAAGAGCTCAGGACAGACAGGACAGACTGTGGTAATGGAGACTGCATAAAATAGCTGCTGCTCGTTATCCAGACCATCCCTTCTGTACTTCATGTCTCCTCATGAGCTCCATTCCCACAGAGATTCAGGTGAAAATCTTATTAAACTGTATTCAGGATGATAATCCTGGATGAGCAGAGCAGAGAGAAGGATGAAGCAGCTCTTTACCTCAGTGTTGTGAAGTAACTTGCCCTGCTGTGTGTTTGAACAGGTTTTGTGTGCATTAGGATGGCAGCCATTTTTTCTCTCCTAATGATTGCTCCCTAGACAAAACGAGCCATTATAACTAATTAAAGGTATTTGGAAATACATTTATAATATATTAATATTTAGGTATTTTCATTTTCTTAATTCCCGGAGAACCTCCTTAAAATCACCCACTCCAATATTATTGTCAGGTTTGTCATGCAGAGGTATAGGAGGAGGGGACTAAGCTTTGAAAGAGGTTTAATGATTTTTATGAGCAGTTTTCACTTTAAGAATACCAACAGGAAAGAAATTATAAAACTGAAAATTGGTGCTAAAACACAGTCAACTCAAGGACTCAAGTCATAGTGATTCCAGCAAAGCTTGGGTGGTTTTATTGATGCCATTCTGTGCCAATGTGTATGCATGCAATTTAGTATATTTTTTCATAGTTTTTAATAGTTAGCAGATGCGTAAGCTCAGTCAATGTATTTTCAAATTAACCAGTTTGATGAAACACCGTGCACTATATAATATTTAAGTATTCTGTCTTATTAGCGGTTATGTAAATTAGGATATTACCTATTCATCAGTATTTAACTTTAAAGGCATGCTGAAATTCTTATGAACATGAGCAGTTATTACTTAATGTAATTTAATAAAAAGAGGGGGAAAAAAATGCTTAGTGAATTATTTACTCATACATAAAAACGTAGGAATGATATTCATGAATGTGTCATCCAAATAGCAAAATCTCTGCATACTGTATCTCTAAGCGGAACGTGAAATCACTTAGAACTGAAATCGTCTTTTTTGGAACATAGTAGTTGCACAGTAAGATGATAATGGCTTTCTTTTTTAATTTTCATCTGTATTTGGTAATGTTGGATGAAGGGTTAATGGTAGACGATGATTGGTAACCAAAGCAATAATACAATGGTCTCTCAAATTACAATTATATACTCTAACTTGAAACCACATTCAAGATGGATGAAGGAGTAATGGTAGAAGATGATTGGTAACCAAAGGAATAATACAATGTTCCCTCAAATTACAATGGTATACTGTAACTTGAGATACAAGATACAAAGCTGCATACATGGCTGATCTATGATACATGTAATTGGCTGGAAGAGCCATCCAATCAGCATGCACTGTTAAAACACCTGTATTATTGAAGGGCATGCTCCGATCAACTGTCTAGTAGTGCATTTATGCAGTACAATGCAGTTCTACATGTTCTGCACTGTTCTTGACCTGTAGCAGGTTGAACTGCGTCGGATACCCGATGAAGGTGGCTCTCTTTAATTTTATGTTCCAATGTGTAGACTGCACTGAACTATGAGGACTTCTGACTTTTCTATGTAAGGAATTGCTTTATCTGTTGTCGTTCTATGCTTATTTTTAGTTTATCCTAAGTTCTGCCTGGAAACAATTAAAGGAGTTGGTCACTTTCTGGGTACTTTTAACCAATGTGTCTGTCAGATGAGTATATGACACTTAGTAATATACAATGAACAACAATATAAACGCAACACTTTCGGTTTTGCTCCCATTTTGCATGATCTGAACTCAAAGATCTGAAATATTTTCTACATATACAAAAGACCCATTACTCTCAAATATTGTTCACAAATCTCTCTAAATCTGTGTTAGTGAGCACTTCTCCTTTGACGAGATAATCCATCCCACCTCACAGGTGTGGCATATCAAGGTGCTGATTAGACAGCATAAATATTGCACAGGTGTGCCTTAGACTGCCCACAAAAGCCACTCTGAAATGTGCACAGTTTTGTCTTACTGCGGGGCTAAAACGTCTAAATTCTTACATGGCCATCATACTCACCGGACATGTCACCCATTGAGCATGATGCTCTGGATCGGCGTATACAACAGCGTGTTTCAGAAAATGTTTCAGATCTTTGAGTTCAGCTCATGCAAAATTGGAGCAAACCCGAAAATGTTGCGTTTATATTTTTGTTCAGCGTAGATTTTGCTGATATTCTGTGTCATTTGCTATATTTCAACTCACGTCCCCTTGCTAGGCAAAACTTTTGTTCTGTCCACACAGAAGACCTGTCCATAAGGTGGCTGTTGATGGAGGGTCATGTGACCAGGCAAAAATAACTGCAGATACAGAATTATGAAATATAGAAAATGGTGCAGAATGTCAACAAAGTCTATATTAGTTAGTGCCATATAGTCATCTTACATACACATTGGTCAACATTAGCCAGAGAGTGGCCAGCCCAGTTAATATTGTAATTTGAGGAATGACTGTATCTATGCGCAAGCCAAGTAGCTTTCAATCAATGATAGATTTTCTTGTACTGTAAAAGTGTTCCTGTTTCTCTCTACTGAATATACTGTACATAGATCCTAAGAAACCGAACATATTTAGTTTTCAAATGTTTGGATAGAAGAATGACTAATTCTCTTACAAAGGTAAGATGAAATGTAGAACATTAGCAGTGACTTTGCTTTATTATAAAGTTCCTAAATATCTCGCACCTAAATAGCTTTTACTCTTTAAACTGCTGAAAAGATTTCTACCCCCACAATGTCTCTGTTGTTTTTCAAGCTAATCCAGTGATCTGAATAAAATCTGTTCTGACCATCTGCCTTGGGTATACAATACAATCACGACGAAACAACAGAGAGTTTCAGACACTATAATAATGTTACTTCTTTTTTTTTTATGTCCTAGGTGTTATGATTTATGGTTGTATGATGAAAAATTCCTGGACAGATGGCGCCTATTATGCACATGATGTTGTAGTCCAGGGGTGCAATTAAATTTGTTTGCAGACAAAACAGAACCGCTTTCCAGGTAACACAGAGGTGTTAATGAAATGGATGCCCAACCACAGACTACCTGTCTCAAAGCCCATCCAATGCTTTTAGATATGGTTGGAGTCATCTACAAAGTCAAAGAAATCATCAAACCAAAACACTTCATAATTCACATAGCTTTTTTGTTTTATAACCAACTTATTTATTGATGATCTGAGAACTTAGATACTTTGTTTGTGTCAAGCGCCTGGATTTTCTGCCTTAAGAAATTCACTTAATGACATATAGGCTGAAATAATTAATATGTCATATTTTTGTCTGCTATGCTTAGGTTGGTAAAAATATACTTTAAAACTTGTTGGTCATGTTAACTCTCTAGGACAGGGATCAGCAACCTCCGGCAGTCCAGGTTTTGTAAAACTACAACTCCCTGCATGCTCCATTCACTTCTTTGGAAGTTCAAGAAGAGCTGAGCAAGTGTGCATACTGGGAGTTGTAGTTTCACAACACCTGGAGTGCCAGAGGATACCTATAAGGAGTTATGGCATACAAATTTCAATTTTTGTATATAATTAGCCAGCCTCCTGTCCAGGGCCGGCATCAGCACCCTGCATATCTGGGCAAGTGCCGGGGCCCACTGCTCCTGGGGGTGCCCACTGTGAAGTGGTGTGCCAAGAGGGGACAGTCCAGCTTTTGGGGGGTGCTGGATGCTATCAATACAGATGTAAGAGCTCACTGTTGGAGCACAGGGGAGCTGGCGGTCCTTTCATTCACTAACTGCAGCTCATCTCCCTTCTCTCCTTATCTCCTCTAGCCCCAGCGGTGACGTCATGATGTGTGTATCACTGCTGTGCTGGGCCGGAGGAGAGAAGGAGAGCAGGGAGATCAGCTGCGGTTAGTGACTGAAAGGACCGCTGGCTCCTCTGTGCTCAAGCAATGATAGGTATGTGAGGGGGCCACTGGGGGGTCATTACTCTGTTAGGGGGCCCGGGTTATAACACTGTAAAAGGGGGCCACTAAGAGGAGTCATTATACTATGTGAGGGCTCCTTACACAGTCTAATGACCCCCAGTGCCCCCACACACAGTCAAATGTCCCCCAGAGCCCTCATTCAGTATAATGACTCCCAGTGCCCCATACATACAGTATGACCTCCAGTGTGGGAGCCACTGAGGGACATGTAAATGTATAAAATGCCACAGGGTGACCCACTGAGATTTTTCGCCCAAGGGCCCACATGAACTTGGAGCCAGCCCTGCTCCTGTTCCATGGTGACGGTCAGCTAAGACACTTTAAAATCTTCATACAGTGAAACACACAATGGAAAGACACATGGAGATGCAACCAAGATCGTAGTTATGTTCAAACTTTAAGCTGCTTCTTCATAGAGTGGATTGTGACCAACCAAGTTAGTAGAAGTCTGTTTTTTTAGCTCTATCTTAGTGCCCATTAACGCCAGTATGATGAGAAGTTGATTTACTTGATGATAGATCTTGGAGTAAACTTAACTCATTTGTAGCCTTTTACAAAAGGTTTAAGTAAGAGTGAGTATTGGAAGCAGAGTAACATTTCCAGTCACATTCACATTATGTGTGCAGTGAGTGGCGTACGTGACACAAGGCTATAAGGATTTTTAGAGGCACAATTGGTATAGTTTTTAATATATTCCCTTTTGGACTTTTAGGTGAATGATGTAGTTTTACTTTTTTAGAGTCTATTTGTGGCACTTTTCAGTAACTTTAACTTTGAAGTGAATGAGTCTTAGGATGCATTCGCACCACCATAGGTATAGTGCGGTCCGCAAGACGTGGATCCACAAAAATTACTCATGGAGTCTGTGTGATATCCGTGTGACATTCATGTCGCATCCATTTTTTTGGCTGACCCATTGTAAAGATGCCTATTCTTGTCCGCAAAACAGACAAGAATAGAACAAGTTCTATCTTTTTTGCGGGACTGCAGAAAAGACATACAGATGTAGACAGCACACATTTTTTGTGGGCCCATTGAAATGAATGGGTCCACATATGATCCGCAAAAAAATGTGAATCGGATGCGGACCAGAAATATGGAGCCATCCTCTGAGCTGTGATAGGGAGAGAGCTAGCGTGGCCACTGGCTTCACCCCATAAATCCGGACCTCACCAGTCATGTCCCAAACTGCTAAACCACACCCCAGCTCAGTTAAGCCACGCCCTCAATGCCGTCACAAAAAAAGTGTGTCTGGGGGACTTTCATAAAGGAAGGTGAGCTGGGGACAGCCCGGCGTGCTTCTCTAACCCTCAGTCAGCCACAGAGAGCCATGTCTGTGGACTCAAGTGACTGGCTGGGAGTGAGAGAAGCCTCAGTTAGTCAGTTTGTAGCTCGAGCTCACACTCAGATGACACAATACTGCTGTCTGAGCATGAACAACTGAAAAGGAGGACATCCCTGTGTCCGTCCAGGCCCTGTGCCGGACAGAGGACAGGGAGCCAGAAAACCGGACTGTCCGGCCTAAAACCGGACATCTGGCAACCCTAGAGAGAGCTAAAGCAGAAAAACACACTTCCTGAGAATTTATGTAGTGCTGGTCATTAAGAATGCAGCGTTACCAAACGGGAGATCTTATTTTTGCAATTTTTTCATTGAAAAGCGTATTTTTATTGGAATTTTTTGAATTAATACATATTTAATTTTTTTAAATACTTTTTTTAACACTAAATAGTCCCACAAGGAGACTATGAAAGACATTTTTTATGCTTTTAAAATACAATGCACTATCCCTATAGTACATTGCATTTTTTATGTCAGTGCTATAAGGATATTGACAAGCAGGCTGAACCAGCCTGCTGGAAAACACTCACGGCAGTTTTGGGGCCTAGCCAGCCTTTACACACATTACACCCTGCGATTGCAGTTGTGGGATGCCGATGGGAGGCAGAGGGAGTCCTCTCCCTCTGTCACCGTTTACATGAGGCGGGCTCCATTGCCCGCAGCATTTAAGGTGGTTTGACAGCTCGGATCATAACTCCTGCCGGTCCTGGCTGTTAGAGCAGGAGCATGGATCTCATGTAAGAGCTAAGCCCTAACTCACCTCTGCAGGAGAGACCCATGTAGGACTTACAAAGGGCAACCATGAAAGGACGGCGGCCAGCCTAAGGTCCCTTAGTCACAGCCGTAAAAAGGTGTTTTGGTAGGCACTAAGCGGTTAATTGTCAGCTGAACATGTGATGGTACTTTTATCCCACATTTCGGTGGGATACGAGTACCATCTAAAGTGTATGTAGCATCTGCCGTGAAAGGAGAGAAGGGTCGGGCAGGCTGAACTTCAACAGGCCAGATCCTTTTGCTCTCAGGTAGCCACAGCCTGGCGGTGGCTTTTTTCTGTGTCCATTAAGAATACGTGCATGTTTAGCTGAGCTGAACATGCATGTGTACAGGTGGATGGAAAAAGAAAGCTCTTGGATGAACAAGAATTTGGCAGTCAGTAACTTCATGTATATGACAAGCTTTACGTGCTTGTAGCTTGCCTCCATTATCTATTAATATAATACTCTAAGTCATTTTTCTTTGCTTTTTATAAGCAAAGCCCGTGTTTGCTTTCAGTGTCACATATCTTGCCTCATTGTGAGTTTCCTTAACTAACATAAAATGTATGTCATGTTAAAAAATTGGATTGCAATATTTTGTGATTAATTCATCATTACCATATAAATCCTGCCAATTTTCCATGTGAGTAGAATTTCAGTTGCTGTTTGCAAAGTAATATCTTGATTAATGGAAGCTTTTAGTAGTTTCTAGCTACTGGGCGACCATTCAAATAAGAAAAGATGCAAATACCAGAAATAAGCCAACACTTTATATATATTCTTCCACGTGTCAAACACCATACATTAATTACATCTTTGATTTTTCCTGCGTGCAATATGCATGCTCTGGGCACTTCATGAATGTATTCAATGAAGCACAAACAACAACATTTATGCTGATTTGGAGGGATTCCAGAAAAAGCAATAGCATCTAACTGGTAGGCAACTAAGGATAGCAATTTGACCTAGCATGAGCCAGCTTAAAAAGCTAAGCATGCTTTTATTTTCTAACCCAGCATGAGAAAGACAAGATGTATAGAAACACACGTCTTAGGCAATTTTTATTTTCAGGAAATTCAAATTCTTTTACCTAGGGATTTTGGGATAGTTGGACATGTCTAGATTAGTGTTGGTCAAGCACCAAAGTGCTTGGGTGCTCTGGTGCTCGAATAGAACGCCTCGGGATGCTCGGGTGCTCTACCAAGCACCCGAGCACAAAGGAAGTTAATGGGAAAACTTGAGCATTAAACCAGGCACCCCCTGCTCTGAAGAGGGGAGGGTGTCTGGTTCGTAGGAAAAGGTAAGAAATTGATGGAAACACCACCGAAATGGTTCAGGAACAGCATGAAGAGGATGTCTAGATGCATCTTGGACTCCCAGGTCGCTGCTGGGAATGATGTTGTCCGAGTAGTACACCACTAAGATAAAATCGATTTTAGAGGAAAAATTGTTAGGAAACATTCTTTCCTATATATTTACTTATATATAAAGTGCAGTGCTGCCAAAAATTACAAGGAAGAGGCACTCCGATACAACCTGTATATCACATAAAGGAGGACCTCATTCACATTGTGGCACAATTGTTCAGATAGTGGGACTCCTACACTCATAAATTCTATGCATTAAGTAATAGGGATGCCAAAAATGACAAGGAACCTGCACTTCAATACACCCTTTATTACACATAAACAAATCATACACATCCTTGAAAAATTATGATTGATGGCCTGCTGGTGACCCTCAAAAACATTAGGAGCAAGGGCCTGCTGACTAGCTATAAAAATTTGTGGGCGAGGGCCTGCTGCCGAGCTGACCATCTAAAAAATTTTGTGGGTGAGGGCCTGCTGCCGAGCTGACCATCTAAAAATCTAGGGGTGAGGATCTCCTGCTGAGCTGCCCCTCTAAAACTTTATGGTTGAGGGCCTGCTGGTGACCCTCAAAAACATCTTGGGTGAGGGCCTCCTGCTGAGCTGCCTCTCTAAAACATTATGGGTGAGGACCCGCTGCTGAGCTGACCCTCTAAAACATTACGAGCGAGGGAAGCCTAATAAGCATGTTGATATGATAGAGGAGGAGGACGAGAAAAGGGAGATTGAACATATACCCTTTTAAGTGGTGGAAGGGGTGCATGGGAAAACAGTGTATTCAATACACCATAAAAGCCACATTTAGAGTGCCTTTATGTTCAACCGTTTTCCTCTGGTGGAGTAGAGAAATCAAGGGCAATCCAGGCATTCTTCATTTTTATAAGAGTCAAACGGTCAGCATTTTCAGTTGACAGGCGGATGAGCTTATCAGTTATTATGCCCCCAGCAGCACTAAATACACGCTCTGACAAAACGCTGGTGGCGGGGCAGGCCAGCACCTCCAAGGCATAGAGCACCAGTTTGTGTCACATGTCCAGCTTGGACACCCAATAGTTGTAAGGTACACAGGGATCACTGAGGATGCTGACATGGTCTTCCATTTACTCCTTGACCATCTTCCAAAATGTTTCCCTCCTTGTGACACTAGGCCACGCATCAGGTTGAGGGTGCTGGTGGGGTGTCATGAAACTGTCCCAGGCCTTGGTGAGTGTTGCCCTGCCTCTGTTGGAACTGCTGTGTGTTCCCCTCGTCTCCCCATCTCAGTTGGCCAATGAACTACGTACTCTGCAGCAAGCGTTGTCAGCTGGAAATTTGTGCAGCAATTTTTCAACAAGGGCTTTCTGGTATTGCACTATTTTGCTCATCCTCTCCACCACAGTAATGAGAGATGGGAAATTCTCTTTGTAGCGGGGGTCGAGAAGGGTGAACAACCAGTAATCAGTATTTGCCAAAATGCGTACAATTCAGAGGTCACGGGAAAAGTAGCCTAACATAAAGTCAGCCATGTGTGCCAGGATCCCAACTGACAAGACTTCGCTGTCCTCATCAGGAGGATGACTCTGGATCTCATCATCCTCTTCCTCCTCTTCTACCCTTCCACGCTGAGCAGATGGAATAAAACTTCAATGGGTACTACCCTCTGTAGCAAGCTAATGTCACTGATATGTAGGTCGCACAAACGTTATACAGGAGGTATAGCGCAGGTAATGTCGCCTTTACCACTGGCTAATAAAAAAATTACACTGAATAAATGTCACTGATATTTAGGATGCACAAACATTATACAGGAGGTTTAGCGCAAGTAATGTCACTGTCACCAGCGACTAAAAAAATATTACGCTGAATTAATGTCACTGATATCTAGGATGGGCAAACATTATTCAGGAGATGTAGCGCAGGTAATGGAACTGTCCGCCGCAGATACCGTGTACAGAAAAAGTACACTGATGTCACAGATATTTTTAGGCTTTGCACACGTTTCACAGGAGATGTTAAGCATATAATGTCGCTGTTACCCCCAGCGAAAATATTACACTGAATGTCACTGATATATCGGATGTGCTAACGTTATACTGGAGATGTAGTGCAGGTAATGTCGCTGCCACCAGCAACAAAGAAATTAGACTGAATGTCACTGATATTTTGGATACGCAAACGTTATACAGGAGATGTAGCTCAGATAATGTAACTGTTCGCAGCGGACACTGTCTACGGAAAAAGTACACTGGATGTCACAGATATATTTAGGCTGCGCACACGTTAGACAGGAGATCTAGAGCAGATAATGTTACTGTCTGCAGCAGTCAAACAATTGCAAGCTATTTAGCGCAGGTTGCACTAAAAATATATATTGCTGCCAGATACAACTATAGTCCTTAAAAGGACTTTTGGGTCTCCAACAAGTTTTTGAAATTTAGTGCAGGTTGTGCTAAATATATATATTGCTGCCACACACAATAGTCCTTAAAAGGACTTTTGGCCTTATAACAAGTATAAAAAACTAAAATATTGCAATTTCAATCCCTCCACAATCTCTCCCTTCTGCTTTCCAGCTCTCCCTGACTAATACTGAGCCGAACAATCCTATATTAATATTGACATTGAAACCACAAGATTTGGGAAAATAAAAAAGTGCAGCATCCATTAAGTAGACTTGTTTTCCAGACTACTCTTAATAAAGGAAAGCTGGAATCAGATAGTTGCAGATGCCACCTTCACTTCATGCCTGCATTTGGTTTTATACCGGAGAACCCACTATGTTTGATATTCAGGGAAGTTCTTTGAGCATACTTAGAATTAATATCCACTTGCAGTTTTCAAAACACATTGACTTAGGAATAATATATATTTGCAAATTTCTAGATGGAGTGGATTTCTATTTGAGAGAACTGTGCCGTCTGATAACTCTCAAGCTGAAAAAGATATGGAATTGCTACACTGAGCACCATTCTTTTGTTTAGGAATATGCAAGATAGACAATAGCTGATGTAAATTGTGTCTTATCTGAAAGCTATGAGCCATGAAAGGGCAAATTAAAACAGGAAAACAGTTGACAAATGTCAAAATTATTCATTTTTTTCTGCAACATCATTGAAACATACCATAAGTATTGCTGGAGGACAAAAGCTGAAGCCTTCACATTGTTAAAATGGAAGAACTGTACTGATTTTCAAGCTCTTGCAATCTCACTTAGCTTCTTTTAGAAAAGATGCGACAATTCTAGCCCAAGTGTACCTGTGATCTTTCCTGATGTGTCTGTTTTAGTAAATGCATGTATTTTCCATGAAATAACAATGTTGATGCCAAACCATGTTTTTTGAGAGCGCTGAGGTGTCCTGTTCCTCTAGATCACCACAAAATGCATTTTAAAGTGACTTTCCTTCTTAGAGTGACCAGTTTACGCTTACACAAACCAAACCAACAACTCATCTGGCAAGGGGACATTGGTCCAGCTGTTTAGATGTCAGAGATGGTGTTTTGAATAATCAACACTACACCACAAAACCAGGACATTAATAGCTGGCCTCATATTTTTTTTTCTAGTAGAACATTTATTAGTGCTTCCCAGCAAAAATATTGAACTTGAACTGGTCTCAGTGCTGCATTGCTGGCCATATCTCCATTTGCTTGATAATATTCATATAGGCTACCATATGGCACTGGGGAATAAGTCTTTATAGTAAGAATATGCTCTAATGGAGATCATTTCTAATAACAGTTTGTCCATAGCCCTTAACAGATCACAATCATGGATACTGGGTGCATTTTATGCAAAATGTAGAATTTACAACATATTAAAATAGTTATCCGAGAGTATTAAAATGTCGCCCAATACGCCTAAAGCTAGGGAACACCGCAATGCTAGGGAAGCTCGTCCCCGTCTGCTATTGGCTGCTCCCCTCGACACCGGATGTTTTCAGCCACGCACGTGTACAAGCAGCAGCTGTGGTGCGGGGGCCCAGGAGCTGCACAGTGAGCGGGGACTCGGGTAAGTATATTCAATTTTGGCGGCCTGGCATATTAGGGGACATTTTTATTCTCTCGTAAAACCCCTTTAAAAACGACATATTGATAAACTGCACAGATTGTTCTATAGGTTTTAAAATAATAATATAATATTAATATGCAATAGCTAAATTTTATTTAACTATTCAACTATGACAGCTCAGTAGATTATCTTCAGTCTAGGGATGAGCAAATAGATTTGCACAAATCGATGTGTTCATTCTAACGAGTGTAATGCTATTTTCTAGGAGCGACCCCACAGCACAGGATGCTCCATCTTCCGGCAGATTAATATGGTTGCATACCTCATGTGGCTTGCCAATCTTGTGTATGAGCAATTACTACAAGCATTGGTTCATGCACTATGAAAAATTTGCCATAAATTAACTTGTATGTGCCACTAAATGAATTTTATCCATGTGTGCATATTTGCTGATAGTTATCATTTGTGCATGCGTCGATACTCACAGTAACGTTACATGCTAGAGATTATTATACCACGCTAAATGCACAGCTATGTTAATCTGACGGGAGATTAGTTAACTGTTTGTAGAGGGACGCACCAACCTAAAATTCTGCTCATCCCTACTGCAGTCCTATGAAAAAAACAGAAAAACAATTGTGATGAAGGGGCGGCCTGGGAACATAAAGTGGCCCTGGAAAAAAATACAAAAATTTATAGGGGTCCCATGTTCTAGGTGAGTAAAAATTTACAGAAGACAGAACAACAAAAGTTGGTGTGGACATCAATACTGTAGTGGCAAACAAAATACTGTCCTAGCAGAACCAAATACCACAGTGCAGCACAATATACTGCTCCCCACACCACAGTATGAAACTGTATCCTCTTCCTCAGGATGGTAATACAGTTGAATTCAGGATGGGACCTGCTGCTGCTGGCCAGGAACATAAGTGCCTGTTTGGGCAGCTTTATGGGTATCGGCCCTCTGGGAAATTTACCTGTAGGGTTTATGGCCAGTCTGCCTATGTTGTGATACCATCGGTAGTCGTGAGACATTACAAACTTATTCTACCACATGGGCAAACTCGACTTGACTACATCAGTTAGATTTGGCTGATAAAAAAACTGGGCTGCTGCTCATACTTTTTCTGCTATGTAAAAGGTCAAACATAGCTAGTGGGGCCGAATGCATTAACTATTAATGCAGCAGATATACCACATGAGCATATTCGATTCAGATCACATCAAATGTATTGGCGTTATTGCCAAGAGACATATCTTATATTTATTTTTACAAACTATTGATGCTAAGTTCAGGAAAACATACACATTAAAAAGCCACCATTATATATGCAATGCAGAAGGTTATAACCTGATGTCTTACTGTTTCAAATATTTGCCCACAGCAAATACTAATTACCATTGCAGAAAAGCTATATTCAACAATGTAGATGGTAAAGCAGATGATAAAAAATGTCATCCACTTTCTTTGAAATGTGCAGCTTATTTCCCAAGGTCTGATTGTGTTTCTTTCTTGTTTGCTGCTCTGATCCTCTGATCTAATTATTTGTAAGTAAACATCTGTTGTTTTATTGCATTTAACAATATGTCCTGTGTTAAATGTTATTTTTCATAACCGGTACAAAGATTATTTTTATGTCTTCAATTCTGTCCAAAAGTTCTACTAATAAAATCGGCATCCAAATCATAAGCTGGATTAATTTTTCATTGTTTTTGGCTAAATATTTTATTACGCAACCAACATGTCCAAATTATGGGCACTTTGGATAGGTTGTTTATTTCATTTTTAGATGAACCTTCACAAAATGTACATATTGCCTTGGAAACTGTCTTGTGTTTTGCTTATTATCATAGCATCTGCCTATACTCCAAGCAAACAAGCTCATCATCTTATTCTACAGATTGTTACTCCCCACAGCCTCTCTTCCTCCAGCGGTAATAATGAGAGTGGCTATAATTCATTATTGGAACTGGAAACTTAAAATAAATAAGCACAGTAAATTTCAAGTTTCCTTGGCTGTAGCATATGGTACTTTAGCTATCAATGAATAATAATACCTATTAATTGAAAAGCCTTGAACAATCTGCTATAGTCCTTTCCAACTTTTGTGGCAAGTAAAATATATCATCTGATGTTCCACTGATTAGCTGTTATGAATTGAACTAGTAATCCATACATTATTTTGTGCTTTACTTTCAGTGATGCGCGGCAGGGGCAATTTTCAAATTCATGATATTTCACAAATATTTGGGTGAATATTCGTCATATATTTGCGAATTCGAGAATTCGTGACCTCCACTCAGTATTTTCTAGATTGCGAAAATCGGCAATCGGAAAATTTGCGATAAAATTCACGAAACGAAAATTTGCGATCAACACTACTCATATAGGCAACTTTCCTATTGGTTGCTAGGGATATTGCTAAATGCCGATATTCACGATAAATTTGCAATAAATTTGCACTAAATTCGCTAATACAAATTTATAGCACTATATTCTAAATATTAATGAATTCTCGAAGTTGCGATATTTGCGATAAAAATTTGTGATTTCTAATATTCGCGCTCAACACTATTTACTTCTTCATCAGGCCATACACAGTAAATTCAATCAAATCAGAAGAATTTAACCAAAATGATAATATCGGAAAAGAAAAGGACACTAGACACATGAAATACCTGAACACCCAAAGAAATATTATACTAAAATATATAATATAGTTTATGATATAAAAATACTTTATGATCATTTATTTAATGACTGATTGTTTTAGCCATCCAATGACAGGTGGTCATTGCCTACAAAGAAGTCAGCCAGGTTAAAAATGTTGTCTGATATTTGCTAGTTAAAGAATGATGTCTCCACAAAAGAATACTTCTAGTATGTTACTAGAAAAATTATTCAACATTTGTCTTGTGTCACTGAAAATGTATGGCCAGACTGTAGCTGCAAATATGGACTAAAGCGATCATTCCTTCAACAGTTGTTCAACCATGACCCTGCTTCTTTTTATGTGTATTGACACATTTAATACTATTCACCGTCAAGTTCTGATGACGTGATGGACGTCTTGACGTGATGACGTAGTGGACGTCGCGCTCCCGGCTCTCCCCGCTGCTCTGCTACCTCGCTGCCGCTTCGAGTATGTTGGCGTCTGTGTGCCGAATCCTCCATCTACCCTCTCTGTGACCGGGACCGTGTGATCAGCGCTGCTGCCTTTTGCCCAAAGCCTGCCACGCTGCTGATATCGGCTGTTAGGTTCAGGCTGCCTCCGGCTCTTTCTTGATTGTGCCGTGCTTGATGCTGCCGCTCCTGCCTCCTTTCCTGCTCTCCATTTCACTGTGAACAGTTTTGCCGTCTGGAGGTTTTCTCTCCTTTACCTCCGTGGAGTGTGCCTCCGGTTCCTGCCTGATCCGCTACCCCCCCTTGTTCTGATGTCAGTGAGTAACTTTGTGTTCCCTCATATCTGATGGTTTTTTGAAGAAGCTATAAGCTTCTCTCCTCTAGTGACTAACCTCCCTATAACTGCTGACTCCAACTAACCTTGAACGGACTTTGAATAAGTTGTGTATGATTGCATATGATTATAAGCTGCATTTGATCATAAGATCACAAGAAAGCCAACTTTAAAGTCTAAAATATAAGCTGGAGAAGGGGGAAAAGAAAAAAAAAAAGGAAATAAGAGGAGAAAGAGTATAAAGAAGAGTGGACATAAAAAAATAAAAAAAAAAGGGAAGAGTGGAAAAAAAAAGGGAAAAAAAAACAAGAACTAAGAAGAAGGCACTGAAAAAAAAAAAAAAGGAAAAAAAAAAAAAAAAGGAAAAGGGGGATAAGGTAAAAAAAAAAGGAAAAAAAAAAAAAAAGGAAAAAAAGAAAAGAAAAGGAACAAAAAAAAAAAAAAGGTATATATTTAAAAGAGAGAAAGGAGGCGGAATAAGGGGGAAAAAAATCAAATAAATATCTAAAAAAAATATATTTAAAAAAAAAAAAAAAAAAAAAATTAAAAAATAAAGAGGAATAAGATATGGGCCCAAAAGCCCCAAGGCGTTCGACCGATCTATCAGGTCAGAAACATGGGTCTAGAACGGCTGAACCAACAAAACTTGACCAGTTTCTGAAATCCCCAAGGGTCAATACGAGGGGCGGACAAAAGGAATTCTCTGAAAAAAAAATTATGAATTAGAGGTAACTGAGCGAGAAATACAAAAAGGCGCTAGATACCCTGAGGAGGAGGATGGAATAATGGGGGAAGTTATCCCTGATGACAATTCGTCCCCGCTGGAAGAAATACTCCTAGCGGTTAAACAGAACGGAGATTTAATACAGGTGGTTACAACCCAACTTGGATCTATTCAAGTTGATGTGGGACTAATAAAAGATGAATTGACCAAAATGCGAGACAGACTCAACACCCTTGAAAGTTCTGTCACCCTTATACAGAAGGAATCCAAAAAAATAAATACGGAAGTTTCTATACTTAAAGTGGAAAATAATCTCCTGAAGAAAAAGGTAGTGGACCTTGAAGATAGGTCACGAAGATATAACGTGAGAATAATAGGGATTCCAGAGGGTGAGGAAGGAAAAAATCCAACCGAATTTGTACAGAAACTAATTCTTGAGAACTTTGGTAAAGAGTCATTTTCTCCTCTTTTCATGATTGAAAGAGCTCATCGGGTCCCAGGAGGAAAACCAATTCCAGGGAGACAACCTCGGACAATCCTTGCTAAGTCACTGACTTCAGGGGACAGAGATGTCCTCCTGAGAAGGGCGAGGGAATCCTCACCGGTTGTGTATAACGGGATTAGACTGGCCTTTTTTCCTGACTTTTCGAAAGAAATACAAGAAAAGAGACGCACATTCATGATTGTTAAAAAGAAGCTAAGAGAGAGGGATATTAAATATTCTCTTATATTCCCGGCAAAACTGCGGATTATTTTTGAAGATAAAACTTTTTTTTTTGATACCTCAGAAGAAGCCGCGGACTGGATTGAGCGAAACAATCGATGACTCAATTGGGTTATGAATTGACGGGAATAATTAGTAATATAAGGGGCTCATACCCCTAAATGTAGTCTTCTTTGCTTCAAAATGGCGGTGTGGGGGTGGTTGACTGGGGGGAGGGTCGAGGGTTGGTCATAGGAAAGAAATCTACTACAATATGTGGTGGGTTGCCTGTGGGAGGGGGGTGAGGGGGGGGTTGGGTTGTGGTGCGTCAAAGTAGGTGTGGTTCCCTTTTTTTTCAGTTTACTATTCTCTTTTTCCATCTTGTTTTCTCCTTTTTCCCTCTCTCCTAATCTTCCATTGAACTATTGTTGATGACGATGATTAGAATTTTTTCTTGGAATGTACGTGGTTTGGGGGAAAGAGGTAAGAGACAAGCGGTTTTTGACTTGACTCAGGCCCATCTACCAGCAATAGTATGTTTGCTCGAGACCCATCTTACTGAGGAGACCACTAGAGTGGTCGACAGGGGATGGGCTGTGCATACGTATCATTCTACCCTCTCCAACTACTCGAGAGGTGTTACGGTGTTGATACATAGACTTATTGACTTCGTTTGTGAGGCATCCTCTGTTGACCAACAGGGAAGATTTATTTTTCTATATTGCAGGTTAGGGGGAGAGTTATGTATTTTGGCCTTTGTCTATATCCCTCCGCCATTTTCTCTTCTGGTTCTTAACTCTCTTCTATTATTCATGGATAAATGGCCAGAATGTCCAACATTGATTATTGGTGATTTTAATTGTGTCATCGATCCTTTACGTGATAGGGTCTCTATGAGTGCTAGGGGTGACAGTACGGTCCAGGGGTCCCCCCTCGCACGGTTCTGCCTGGAGGCTGGATTTGAGGACGCTTGGGAATATCTGGGACAGGGGAAAAGGGTTTTTTCATGTTTTAGTAAAGCAGGTAAATCATTGTCTAGAATTGACCTAGTACTGATAAATAGCAAATATATGAAATTGATAAAACGAATGAAATATGAAACAAGGTCAATATCTGATCACTCCCCGTTAGTACTTGAATTATGCTTCTCTCAGGATAGATATATATCAAAACCTCCCTTTAGACTAAACCCTTACTGGCTATCAGTCATAAAGACACATGAAATAATTCGAAATGAAATAGGCCGATTCTGGGATATCAACGACGGCTCAGCAAAAATTCAAGTGGTATGGGATACCTTTAAGGCGTACATGAGGGGATTGATGGTTAGTAATATCACGAATCTTAGAAGAGAATATGGAAGAAAACAGAAAAATCTAGAGAAACATGTGATCTTAGCGACAGAATCCTTCCATATAAATAAGACGGAGAAAAATAGGGAAAATATGCAAAAAGCCACACAAATATATGCTAATTTTTTACTGGATAAAGCTCAACAGAATCTTTTCTTTAAAGGGCAAAAATATTTTACAGAGTCTGGGCGACCCGGTAGGCTACTCTCCAGAGTAATCTCCAATCAACAACCTAAAAAACATATAGAGAAGGTTCGAGTGAGGGATGGTAGAACAGTTACTGGTCAGGGTCCGGTGGAGAAGGCCTTTTTTGATTATTTTCTTGATATGTATAAGGCTGATTCTAATATTACAGACGATAAGATAGATCTCTACCTAGATAGGATTAACTTTTCAACTATTACTGAGAACCAAAAGAAAGCATTAGAACTGGAGGTCTCAATTAAGGAACTTGAGGGAGCTATTAAATTATGTTCATCTAATTCTACTCCCGGTTCAGACGGGCTTCCATATGAATTTTATAGCAAATATGGGGACTGTATTTTTCCTAGATTACTGGAGGTCTTTACTAAATCAATGGAGGATGGGAGGTTGCCAGATTCAATGATGGAGGCTACAGTGATACTAATTCCAAAAAAAGGCAAGGACCCTCTAGATTTAGAATCTTACAGACCAATTTCACTGCTTAATGCAGATGTAAAGCTTTTGGCGAGGGTCCTTGCTACAAGGCTCTCTGGGGTCATCTCCTCCATAGTCCATCCGGATCAGAGCGGTTTCATTAAAAATAAGGGTACACATTATAATCTACACCGGCTCTTTTCTAATATCCAGGCCCCTGGGGGGACCGCCCGCTCCATCCTGTCATTAGATGCCTCTAAGGCCTTTGACAGGGTGGAGTGGCGTTTCCTCTGGAAGGTTCTTGCTAGGATGGGCTTTGGAGAGAGGTTTATACGTACTCTTAGGCTATTGTATGGATCTCCAAGGGCTAAATTGAGTCTTAATGGAATTTTGAGTAGCAGTATCGAGTTAAACAGAGGCACCCGTCAGGGTTGCCCACTATCTCCCTTATTATTTGATATATATATCGAACCCCTTGCGATGGCCATTAGGCAGGACGATCAGATCAAAGGATTTGGTACGCTAGGAACACAAGATCGTATCTCACTATATGCAGACGATGTTCTGTTTTTTATAGATCATACGGAAACCACTCTCCCTAGGATTATTCAAATGGTTAAATTATTTGGTGAGGTTTCTGGTCTTCTTATAAACTGGACCAAGACTAGTCTGCTTCCAATAGACCCCCTACCACAGAAAGAGATTCCTGTTACACAGTTGGATATTGTTGATACTTTTCAATATTTGGGTTTGACGATATCGCCTCGGGTCGAAAATTTTGTAGAACTTAATTTGATCCCCATAATAGTAAAGATCAGAGCTAAAATAGGAATTTGGCTGAAACTTCCCCTATCTAGAGCTGATCGAGTTTCACTAGTCAAAATGGTGATATTACCACAATTGCTCTATGTGCTCAGGAATACACCTATTTGGATACAAGACAAACATTTCAAACTTATAGAGAGACTAATTAATGATTTAATATGGGGAAGAAAGCGAGTTCGAATTAAGTTGGAGTATTTGTATAGATCAGTGGAGTGCGGGGGTTTAAATCTCCCCTACTTTAAGGGATACTTTATTGCAGCCCAGCTATTGAGGTGCTATGAATCAGAGCATAGCGCACTACTGGGGAAGTTGGTAAATAGTCATGCCCACAATAATATTTTTTCCTTGTTGGAATCTGGCCTATTGAAGAGCTATGAGCAAGGCTACAGAGAGACTATAAAACTACTCCTTAAGGTGTGGGCCACAACTAGGACATGGTTGAAAGTTAAGGGTTCACTTACATTTACGCCACTTTGGCATAATTTGTATTTACAAAGGCTGGATGAAATTGCAGCTGACACATTTTGGCAGAAGAATAAAATTTTATATATTTCACAGGTAGTTAAAGATAGAGAAATTAAATCCTATATAGAAATGATACAAAATTTAAAAAATCTTTCATGGTTTAGGTATTTCCAATTGCGTTCTGTGTTATCCAGCTTGGATGATAAGCGGCTGTTGGATATAGATAATGTATCCTTTCTGAATGATTGGGTAGGAGGTACACATTCCAGAATAAAAATTTCAAATATATATAAGTTATTACTTAAAGCACGGTTTAGTGACATACACTCTCCAGGACAAAAAGCGTGGGAGGTGGACTGTCCGAATGTACAAATAGAAGGGTGGGATAATATTTTTGGGAATCTATCTTCACTATCCCAGAACTTTAACCATGTCCTGATACAATTTTATATTTGCCACAGATTATATATTACTCCATTGTGGATGAACAAATGTGGGTTAAGAGACTCGTCCAACTGTCCCAAATGTGACACGGTAGGAGCAGACTTTCTCCATATGATATGGACCTGTCCAGAACTTATAAACTACTGGAACGGTATCAATAACTATATTATGTGTAAACTAAAAATTCGAATTCCTTTTGAACCACAAGTATTTATTCTCAATGATCTCTCCAAATTAAAAAATCATAAGTATCAAAAGATTCTCTTGAGTAGAGTATTGATGTTGGCTAGAGTTTTGATCAGCCGCACCTGGTTTGCCCGATCCACTCCAAACAAAAACACATGGATAAATTTAATTGATAAGGTAATGAACTACGAAAAAATTTTATACAGACGGAGGGAAAATGAATATCAATGGACCAGGATATGGGGTGGTTGGAGGTCTGGTTAGCTGAGATCAAGTTGTTTTATATATAAAGGTCCTACTTTGACGCACCACAAACTGGGAGGGAGGGAGGGGAGGGTTTTCTAAATATTTTGAAAAGATGAGTGGAATATACGCACATATAATCACTTGGGTTACTAAGAATTGAGAGACTGTAATAAATTTTTTATTGTAAATGTTTTGTAGTTTTCCCAATAAAATTTAAAAAAAAAAAAAAAAAAAAAAAAAAAAAAGTTCTGATGACTAAAATGGCACAAACTAAGCACAAAAATTCTGGGGGAAATGTATTCATGTATTCCTAAATTTATACATCATAAAACTAGATGAGAGGCAGAAACTGTGTGAAATGCATCACTGTGTCGTAGCTTGTGTGGAACCTCTGTCTCATCCGTTAAATACTTTTTCTCATTCCACCTTTTGGCTGACTTACTTTTCACAAACGTTTTGCACCAAAATAATAGTGCATGCCATTAATAGATCTGGCACATTTTATACCTTTTTATGGACATCTGATAAAGTTGTCTAGTGAGGTGTAAAATATTTTGGCACAATTTTAGCCAGAAGTATGACACAGTTTGCTTAGTAAATCTCACTCAAAATATTGTTGTAGTTAAACCAGAAGACAGTTAGGGTAAAATGTTAGCTTTCCTCTATTAAGGAGCAATTCCATTTCTTTAATACTCACACTAGGTTTATTTTACACAATACTAGGCCCAGTATAAATATTTAATGAGTGCCCAAATGGCAGTTAGAACATATACAATGGAGCTTGTTATGTGCGGTACCTAACAGCACATTTTTCTTATTGGCTACTTTGGCCACAGTGTGTTCTTAGTAGTGTGTTCCAGCCACAGATGACTCCTACATTAACTTAGCTTCAGACAGTCTGTGTCCTTGAGTGACTGCCACACATGCCCACCCCATCTTATTGGCTGCATACCTCTAACAAATTGAGGAGGAGAATTCCTCACATGTAGTTTGCAGAGCAAATGTCTGCCAGAGGCTATAACTGAGTCTTGGATACCTTGGACTAGCACTGTAGTGTGAGTCTCGAGCAGTTGTACCATTAGTCCTATGGACTGAACAGCTTTGATTTATATACATATTTACTGCAATTACCATCTAGATAAAAAAAATACTCTATAAAGGAAAAGACCCTATTGCTATTTATTGTCCTGAAACACAAGATTGTTAGTGTTGGTCAAGCACCAAAGTGCTTGTGTGCTCGAGTAGAACACTTCCCGATGCTCTGGTCCCGAGCACAATGGAAGTCAATGGGAGAACCCAAGCATTGAACTAAGCACCCCTTGCTATGAAGAGGGAGGGTGTTGGGACTCTAGTTTGGCTTAGGAGTCCCTGACTTCATATATAGCTATGTCCTTATATGGAGGCAGTGCTTGGGGACACCCAGTGTATTTAAATCTAATTTAGCCTCTATTTCTGAAAAGTTTCTGGCAGGATTCAAACTCACAACCTTCTACATTATAGCTAAAAATCTTACCCACTACACTATAGAGCTGCATGACCAGTTACTTTAAAAAAATAAAAAATAAATATATATATATATATATATATATATATATATATATATATATATGAGACTTCTGCTATACAGGAATACTTACTAGTAGTAAGTATTCCTATACAGCAGAAGTCTCATATTTTTTATTTAATTTTTATTTTTTATTTTTAAGCAACTGGCTATGCAGCTCTATAGTGTAGAGGTTAACATGCTGGGCTGTAATGCAGAAGGTTGTGAGTACGATTTCAGTCAGAAATAGCGGCTAAATTTAATTTAAACATATATATACGTTTTTAGCCATAATATATTTACATACATTATTATATATTTATAATATATTATGGCTAAAAAATCTGTATTAGTTTCCCACATATTATGCAGTCATATATATCAGAGGTATGAAATATATATATAGTTTCTGACAGGATTCAAACTCACAACCTTCTACATTACAGTCCAGAATGTTAACCACTACACTATAGAGCTGCATTACCAGCTACTTTAAAAAGAAATAAATAAATATATGAGACTTCTGCTATATAGGAATGCTTACTACTAGTGCTCACGTGCTCGAGTAGAACACTTTTCCATGCTCGGGTGCTCTACAGAGCTGTAAGTATTCCTATGCAGCAGAAGTCTCATATTTATAGAACAGATTGGCTATGTCTAGTTAAAAGAAATAATAACTAACAAGCACTTTTCATGTTTTCTTTACAAGTAAAACACAATGTAATCCTCTTGACCTGCATGAAAGCTGCATCTAATGTATTGATAGCGGATAGATATTAGTAACTTTACTTTCTATGGTTATAATTAAATACTTTTCATCTTACTTATAACGGATAATATATGACTGAGATCACACTTGAGCATCATTATTGGCCTTTCGAGGGAAATTGGTAGAAGATTCCCAGACTATTGTGCACTTAGAAGACATTGATGCATTACAGATGGGCATCAACAAGCAGCTTGGTAGAATTATAAGAAAGCTCTTAAGAGTTAGAGTATAACCTATTTCACACCATTCCTTTTATGCTAGCAGATATAAAAAAAAAAAAAGTTTTACATAGAAAAGGACATTTAGTTCCCAGTATTATTTTATCTTAACTTTTTTTTTGCTTCATTCTACCTAGACAAAATTTAGAATACTGTGACTTCAGTAAGTATTTAGGGACAATAAGTGTACTTATGTAAATCACAGCAATTTAGCTAAATGTCTGTGAGGTAGAAATCGGTGAGAATGTTGTATGACAATATCGGAAGGAGGTAGATCATGAACACATGCAAATAAATGTTACATTTTGAGTTATGTCAAAGAGAAAATTATATTGAAACTGTTTTTCAGAAGGATAGCATACCAAGTATCAGGCATAAAAGTTACTTAAGAAAAGTTAATTTGCCTAGATAGAAACCAAGCAGATCCCTTTATTTATATATATATATATATATATATATATATATATATATATATTTGGGCGTTCTTGAATAAATAAAGGACTTAAAATTATTCCTGTGGGCAAAATGTTTAATACAATGTAATACCCCAGAGTGGCATTACCACATCTGTACCCTGCTACTATCTCTAATGGGCTAATATAATGTCATTTGTGTATTTATTTCAGGTCCAAACACTGTGAATTTCGTTTGTAACTGTTCTTGTTCATGGAATTTACCTGGTTCCCCAGAAGGTGGCAGAAAGCATGGTAGAGCTACAGTTACTAGAACCCTTCTTTACATTCTAACCCTCTTTCTAGGGAAGGGAGGAGACTAGTTAGTTAGAGTTAGTTTAGCTTACCCCCTGCCAAAGGAGGGTGTGCAGCAGGTCCGCGTCCCTAATCACATGCCTTGCCCAAGCCAGCCAGAGCACCTTCAGCTCTGCTCAATGTAAAGGCCACAGCTTGGAGTCTCTGAAGCCAGGAGGAGTTTTTCCTGGACAAATCTAGAGTCAGACTACAGAGAGAAGTTGCCACATACAGCTAAAGCAAAGTTATTCAGTCAGCCTGTCATCACAGCAGAACCAGAGAGCAACAGACGAAGCAGAGTTGAGTGTGCTCGCCTGCCAGAGTTAATGTTAAAGCCTTCTGGGAACCAATACAAAGCCTCAAACTGTTGGAGAAACGTTTTTTCAAGTAAAGCTGTTATTGCACTTCATCACAAGGTCTGGACTCAACTTATTTCTTCAAATCCCTCAATTATTCAGCCTATTTGTTCTGCTTCAGGCGACAATGCCTGGGATCCAGCATATCCAGGTAGGAGCACCATGACATATGCACAAAGCATTAAGGGACATTACAGGCCACCCTACACCACTCTGTCATTCCTACACCTGGGTATCATCTACCACAGTATTAATAAAAAATGGGCCCTGTGCCCTTGTTGCTTCACTGCAACATTTACTTTAACCCCTTAAGGACATGGCCATATTTCACCTTAAGGACCAGGCTATTTTTTGCAAATCTGACCAGTGTCCCTTTATGTGTGAATAACTTTAACATGCTTTTACTTATTCAGGCCATTCTGAGATTGTTTTTTCATTACATATTGTACTTCATGACACTGGTAAAATTGAGTAAAAAAGTAATTTTTATTTGTAAAAAATACAACATTTACCAAAACGTTTGATAAATTGGCAAATTAGCAAATTTCAATTTCTCTACTTTTATAACAGATAGTACGGTAATACCTCCAAAAATAGTTATTATTTTACATTTCCCATATGTCTACTTCATGCTTGGATCATTTTGGGAATGCCATTTTATTTTTTGGGGACATTACAAGGCTTGGAAGTTTAGAAGCAAATACACAGGGTGTACAGGTATGCCCTGTGTCCTTAAGTACCGGGACATCAGGGCGTACCTGTACACCCTGTGTCCTTAAGAGGTTAAGGGACCCCTGGATGTTGCTGTGCAAAAATTAAACAATCAGTATCTACCCTTATTGATTCCTGGTGCTTACAAGGTCCATGCTTGTCACATAGGACAGCCAATCACAGGAGACCAGTTGGGACGCATTAAACATTGGAACATTAGTAGTGGGGACTTCATGAGAGTTATGGGCTCTTTTATTTAAAAAAATCAAATAAAATAAGAGCAATTTTTGATTTTGTATATGACTAGAAATGTCCAGAATGGAAAAAAAAAAATGTTACTTTCTTTCAGAAGCAAGCCATGCATGTCTATTTCATTGTATCTGGTATTACTTTGAAGTAAATGGGGCTCAACTGCAAAAACATAGATTCTGTGGTCAGGTGTGAAGCTATTTTTGCAAGAAAGCAGCCATATTTTTCTAAATCAGCACACACTCTTTTAAGGCCCTTAGTATTGAGTGAGCATGCTAGGCTATTTTTGGAATTCCCATAGTACAGTAGTAAATGAAGAGCAAGCCACTCAAATGTGGCCAACATGCCATACAATCATTATGTTACTGCCGGAGATAGTCAAGCGTTAATAATTAATGCTAAATACTAATTTACATATTTTCTTCTAATTTGTTTTTATTTTCTTGTATATTTTTTAGAATTCTGCTTTCTGTGCATGATTATAGGGTCAGCTATCTTAACTGAAATGCTATTAACAGATTTTAAAGATACTGTTCACAGCAGCCATCTTGACCATAGGAACATGTAATCTAGAGATTTATACCGAATAGGAAGAGCTAGTCTAAAAAATTATAATAAATTGGTTTAACATGAAAACTTAACCCCTAATGGGTCATTTTGTCATGACACATCCCCTTTAAAGCAGTGCTGTCACCAGGATCAACCTTATTAAACCAGGCATACTGGTTGGTAGGGCTTATCATTAGGGATGAGCGAACTCGAACTGTATAGTTCGGGTTCGTACCGAATTTTGGGGTGTCCGTGACACGGACCCGAACCCGGACATTTTCGTAAAAGTCCGGGTTCGGGTTCGGTGTTCGTCGCTTTCTTCGCGCTTTTGTGACGCTTTCTTGGCGCTTTTTGAAAGGCTGCAAAGCAGCCAATCAACAAGCGTCATACTACTTGCCCCAAGAGGCCATCACAGCCATGCCTACTATTGGCATGGCTGTGATTGGCCAGAGCACCATGTGACCCAGCCTCTATTTAAGCTGGAGTCACATAGCGCCGCCCGTCACTCTGCTCTGATTAGCGTAGGGAGAGGTTGCGGCTGCGACAGTAGGGCGAGATTAGGCAGATTAACTCCTCCAAAGGACTTGATTAACTGATCGATCTGCAGCTGTGGATCATTGAGCTGCTGATCCTCAATTGCTCACTGTTTTTAGGCTGCCCAGACCGTTTGTCAGTCACATTTTTCTGGGGTGATCGGCGGCCATTTTGTGTCTTGTGGTGCGCCAGCACAAGCTGCGACCAAGTGCATTTAACCCTCAATGGTGTGGTTGTTTTTTGGCTAAAGCCTACATCAGGGTGAAGCTGTCACACCAAGTGCATTTAACCAGCAATAGTCTGTTCATTTTTTGGCCATATACAAAATCAGGGGCAAGCTGCGCCTGTCACCAAGTGCATTTAACCCTCAATGGTGTGGTTGTTTTTTGGCTAAAGCCTACATCAGGGTGAAGCTGTCACACCAAGTGCATTTAACCAGCAATAGTCTGTTCATTTTTTGGCCATATACAAAATCAGGGGCAAGCTGCGCCTGTCACCAAGTGCATTTAACCCTCAATGGTGTGGTTGTTTTTTGGCTAAAGCCTACATCAGGGTGAAGCTGTCACACCAAGTGCATTTAACCAGCAATAGTCTGTTCATTTTTTGGCCATATACAAAATCAGGGGCAAGCTGCGCCTGTCACCAAGTGCATTTAACCCTCAATGGTGTGGTTGTTTTTTGGCTAAAGCCTACATCAGGGTGAAGCTGTCACACCAAGTGCATTTAACCAGCAATAGTCTGTTCATTTTTTGGCCATATACAAAATCAGGGGCAAGCTGCGCCTGTCACCAAGTGCATTTAACCCTCAATGGTGTGGTTGTTTTCTGGCTAAAGCCTACATCAGGGTGAAGCTGTCACACCAAGTGCATTTAACCAGCAATAGTCTGTTTATTTTTTGGCCATATACTACATCAGGGGCAAGCTGCGCCCGTCACCAAGTGCATTTAACCCTCAGTAGTGTGGTTGGTCAAGCTGTGACACCAAGTGCATTTAACCAGCAATAGTCTGTTCATTTTTTGGCCATATACTACATCAGGGGCAAGCTGCGCCCGTCACCAAGTGCATTTAACCAGCAATAGTGTGGTTATTTTTTGGCCATATCCCAGTCTAATTCTGTCACTAAATCCATACCGGTCACCCAGCGCCTAAATACTAGGCCTCAAATTTATATCCCGCTAAATCTCTCGTTACCGCTGTCCTGTTGTAGCTGGGAAAGTTATTTAGTGTCCGTCAAAGCACATTTTTTGTTCTGGGTTGAAGTACAATTCCCAATTTAGCAATTTCATAATTTAGTGGTTTCTGCTATATCAGAGCTATTTGAAATCTATCCCTAAAAGGGTATATAATATTCAAGGTGCACATTGGGTCATTCAGAATAACTTCACACACACCCGCTACTGTGTATTTTCAAGTCTAATTCTGTCACTAAACCCATACCTGTCACCCAGCGCCTAAATACTAGGCCTCAAATTTATATCCTGCTAAATCTCTCGTTACCGCTGTCCTGTTGTAGCTGGGAAAGTTATTTAGTGTCCGTCAAAGCACATTTTTTGTTCTGGGTTGAAGTACAATTCCCAATTTAGCAATTTCATAATTTAGTGGTTTCTGCTATATCAGAGCTATTTGAAATCTATCCCTAAAAGGGTATATAATATTCAAGGTGCACATTGGGTCATTCAGAATAACTTCACACACACCCGCTACTGTGTATTTTCAAGTCTAATTCTGTCACTAAACCCATACCTGTCACCCAGCGCCTAAATACTAGGCCTCAAATTTATATCCTGCTAAATCTCTCGTTACCGCTGTCCTGTTGTAGCTGGGAAAGTTATTTAGTGTCCGTCAAAGCACATTTTTTGTTCTGGGTTGAAATACAATTCCCAATTTAGCAATTTCATAATTTAGTGGTTTCTGCTATATCAGAGCTATTTGAAATCTATCCCTAAAAGGGTAGATCATATTGAAGGTGCACATAGGGTCATTCAGAATAACTTCACACACACCCGCTACTGTGTATTTCCAAGTCTAATTCTGTCACTAAACCCATACCTGTCACCCAGCGCCTAAATACTAGGCCTCAAATTTATATCCCGCTAAATCTCTCGTTACCGCTGTCCTGTTGTAGCTGGGAAAGTTATTTAGTGTCCGTCAAAGCACATTTTTTGTTCTGGGTTGAAGTACAATTCCCAATTTAGCAATTTCATAATTTAGTGGTTTCTGCTATATCAGAGCTATTTGAAATCTATCCCTAAAAGGGTATATAATATTCAAGGTGCACATTGGGTCATTCAGAATAACTTCACACACACCCGCTACTGTGTATTTCCAAGTCTAATTCTGTCACTAAACCCATACCTGTCACCCAGCGCCTAAATACTAGGCCTCAAATTTATATCCTGCTAAATCTCTCGTTACCGCTGTACTGTTGTTGCTTGGAAAGATATTTAGTGTCCGTCAAAGCACATTTTTTGTTCTGGGTTGAAGTACAATTCCCAATTTAGCAATTTCATAATTTAGTGGTTTCTGCTATATCAGAGCTATTTGAAATCTATCCCTAAAAGGGTATATAATATTCAAGGTGCACATTGGGTCATTCAGAATAACTTCACACACACCCGCTACTGTGTATTTTCAAGTCTAATTCTGTCACTAAACCCATACCTGTCACCCAGCGCCTAAATACTAGGCCTCAAATTTATATCCTGCTAAATCTCTCGTTACCGCTGTCCTGTTGTAGCTGGGAAAGTTATTTAGTGTCCGTCAAAGCACATTTTTTCTTCTGGGTTGAAATACAATTCCCAATTTAGCAATTTCATAATTTAGTGGTTTCTGCTATATCAGAGCTATTTGAAATCTATCCCTAAAAGGGTAGATCATATTGAAGGTGCACATAGGGTCATTCAGAATAACTTCACACACACCCGCTACTGTGTATTTCCAAGTCTAATTCTGTCACTAAACCCATACCTGTCACCCAGCGCCTAAATACTAGGCCTCAAATTTATATCCCGCTAAATCTCTCGTTACCGCTGTCCTGTTGTAGCTGGGAAAGTTATTTAGTGTCCGTCAAAGCACATTTTTTGTTCTGGGTTGAAGTACAATTCCCAATTTAGCAATTTCATAATTTAGTGGTTTCTGCTATATCAGAGCTATTTGAAATCTATCCCTAAAAGGGTATATAATATTCAAGGTGCACATTGGGTCATTCAGAATAACTTCACACACACCCGCTACTGTGTATTTCCAAGTCTAATTCTGGCACTAAACCCATACCTGTCACCCAGCGCCTAAATACTAGGCCTCAAATTTATATCCCGCTAAATCTGTCCTTAGTGCTGTAGCTGGGCGAGTTATTTAGTGTCCGTTCAAGCACATTTCTTGTTCTGGGTTGAAATACAATTCCCAATTTAGCAATTTCATAATTTAGTGGTTTCTGCTATATCAGAGCTATTTGAAATCTATCCCTAAAAGGGTATATAATATTCAAGGTGCACATAGGGTCATTCAGAATAACTTCACACACACGCTTCTGTGCATTTCCAAGTCTAATTCTGTCACTAAATCCATACCGGTCACCCAGCGCCTAAATACTAGGCCTCAAATTTATATCCAGCTAAATCTGTCCCTAGTGCTGTAGCTGGGCGAGTTATTTAGTGTCCGTTCAAGCACATTTCTTGTTCTGGGTTGAAATACAATTCCCAATTTAGCAATTTCATAATTTAGTGGTTTCTGCTATATCAGAGCTATTTGAAATCTATCCCTAAAAGGGTATATAATATTCAAGGTGCACATAGGGTCATTCAGAATAACTTCACACACCCGCTACTGTGCATTTCCAAATCTAATTCTGTCACTAAACCCATACCTGTCACCCAGCGCCTAAATACTAGGCCTCAAATTTATATCCCGCTAAATCTCTCGTTACCGCTGTCCTGTTGTGGCTGGGAAAGTTATTTAGTGTCCGTCAAAGCACATTTTTTGTTCTGGGTTGAAATACAATTCCCAATTTAGCAATTTCATAATTTAGTCGTTTCTGCTATATCAGAGCTATTTGAAATCTATCCCTAAAAGGGTAGATCATATTGAAGGTGCACATAGGGTCATTCAGAATAACTTCACACACACGCTTCTGTGCATTTCCAAGTCTAATTCTGTCACTAAATCCATACCGGTCACCCAGCGCCTAAATACTAGGCCTCAAATTTATATCCCGCTGAATTTGAATACAATACATTGGGCCAAATAATATATTTGTTGTTGTGGTGAACCATAACAATGAGAAAAACATCTAGTAAGGGACGCGGACGTGGACATGGTCGTGGTGGTGTTAGTGGACCCTCTGGTGCTGGGAGAGGACGTGGCCGTTCTGCCACATCCACACGTCCTAGTGTACCAACTACCTCAGGTCCCAGTAGCCGCCAGAATTTACAGCGATATATGGTGGGGCCCAATGCCGTTCTAAGGATGGTAAGGCCTGAGCAGGTACAGGCATTAGTCAATTGGGTGGCCGACAGTGGATCCAGCACGTTCACATTATCTCCCACCCAGTCTTCTGCAGAAAGCGCACAGATGGCGCCTGAAAACCAACCCCATCAGTCTGTCACATCACCCCCATGCATACCAGGGAAACTGTCTCAGCCTCAAGTTATGCAGCAGTCTCTTATGCTGTTTGAAGACTCCGCTGGCAGGGTTTCCCAAGGGCATCCACCTAGCCCTTCCCCAGCGGTGAAAGACATAGAATGCACTGACGCACAACCACTTATGTTTCCTGATGATGAGGACATGGGAATACCACCTCAGCATGTCTCTGATGATGACGAAACACAGGTGCCAACTGCTGCGTCTTTCTGCAGTGTGCAGACTGAACAGGAGGTCAGGGATCAAGACTGGGTGGAAGACGATGCAGGGGACGATGAGGTCCTAGACCCCACATGGAATGAAGGTCGTGCCACTGACTTTCACAGTTCGGAGGAAGAGGCAGTGGTGAGACCGAGCCAACAGCGTAGCAAAAGAGGGAGCAGTGGGCAAAAGCAGAACACCCGCCGCCAAGAGACTCCGCCTGCTACTGACCGCCGCCATCTGGGACCGAGCACCCCAAAGGCAGCTTCAAGGAGTTCCCTGGCATGGCACTTCTTCAAACAATGTGCTGACGACAAGACCCGAGTGGTTTGCACGCTGTGCCATCAGAGCCTGAAGCGAGGCATTAACGTTCTGAACCTGAGCACAACCTGCATGACCAGGCACCTGCATGCAAAGCATGAACTGCAGTGGAGTAAACACCTTAAAACCAAGGAAGTCACTCAGGCTCCCCCTGCTACCTCTTCTGCTGCTGCCGCCTCGGCCTATTCTGCTGCTGCCGCCTCGGCCTCTTCCTCCGCCTCTGGAGGAACGTTGGCACCTGCCGCCCAGCAAACAGGGGATGTACCACCAACACCACCACCACCACCTCCGTCACCAAGCGTCTCAACCATGTCACACGCCAGCGTTCAGCTCTCCATCTCACAAACATTTGATAGAAAGCGTAAATTCCCACCTAGCCACCCTCGATCCCTGGCCCTGAATGCCAGCATTTCTAAACTACTGGCCTATGAAATGCTGTCATTTAGGCTGGTGGACACAGACAGCTTCAAACAGCTCATGTCGCTTGCTGTCCCACAGTATGTTGTTCCCAGCCGGCACTACTTCTCCAAGAGAGCCGTGCCTTCCCTGCACAACCAAGTATCCGATAAAATCAAGTGTGCACTGCGCAACGCCATCTGTGGCAAGGTCCACCTAACCACAGATACGTGGACCAGTAAGCACGGCCAGGGACGCTATATCTCCCTAACTGCACACTGGGTAAATGTAGTGGCAGCTGGGCCCCAGGCGGAGAGCTGTTTGGCGCACGTCCTTCCGCCGCCAAGGATCGCAGGGCAACATTCTTTGCCTCCTGTTGCCACCTCCTCCTTCTCGGCTTCCTCCTCCTCTTCTTCCACCTGCTCATCCAGTCAGCCACACACCTTCACCACCAACTTCAGCACAGCCCGGGGTAAACGTCAGCAGGCCATTCTGAAACTCATATGTTTGGGGGACAGGCCCCACACCGCACAGGAGTTGTGGCGGGGTATAGAACAACAGACCGACGAGTGGTTGCTGCCGGTGAGCCTCAAGCCCGGCCTGGTGGTGTGTGATAATGGGCGAAATCTCGTTGCAGCTCTGGGACTAGCCAATTTGACGCACATCCCTTGCTTGGCGCATGTGCTGAATTTGGTGGTGCAGAAGTTCATTCACAACTACCCCGACATGTCAGAGCTGCTGCATAAAGTGCGGGCCGTCTGTTCGCGCTTCCGGCGTTCACATCCTGCTGCTGCTCGCCTGTCTGCGCTACAGCGTAACTTCGGCCTTCCCGCTCACCGCCTCATATGCGACGTGCCCACCAGGTGGAACTCCACCTTGCACATGCTGGACAGACTGTGCGAGCAGCAGCAGGCCATAGTGGAGTTTCAGCTGCAGCACGCACGGGTCAGTCGCACTACAGAACAGCACCACTTCACCACCAATGACTGGGCCTCCATGCGAGACCTGTGTGCCCTGTTGCGCTGTTTCGAGTACTCCACCAACATGGCCAGTGGCGATGACACCGTTATCAGCGTTACAATACCACTTCTATGTCTCCTTGAGAAAACACTTAGGGCGATGATGGAAGAGGAGGTGGCCCAGGAGGAGGAGGAGGAGGAGGAGGAAGAGGGGTCATTTTTAGCACTTTCAGGCCAGTCTCTTCGAAGTGACTCAGAGGGAGGTTTTTGGCAACAGCAGAGGCCAGGTACAAATGTGGCCAGCCAGGGCCCACTACTGGAGGACGAGGAGGACGAGGATGAGGAGGAGGTGGAGGAGGATGAGGATGAAGCATGGTCACAGCGGGGTGGCACCCAACGCAGCTCGGGTCCATCACTGGTGCGTGGCTGGGGGGAAAGGCAGGACGATGACGATACGCCTCCCACAGAGGACAGCTTGTCCTTATCCCTGGGCAGCCTGGCACACATGAGCGACTACATGCTGCAGTGCCTGCGCAACGACAGCAGAGTTGCCCACATTTTAACCTGTGCGGACTACTGGGTTGCCACCCTGCTGGATCCACGCTACAAAGACAATGTGCCCACCTTACTTCCTGCACTGGAGCGTGATAGGAAGATGCGCGAGTACAAGCGCACGTTGGTAGACGCGCTACTGAGAGCATTCCCAAATGTCACAGGGGAACAAGTGGAAGCCCAAGGCCAAGGCAGAGGAGGAGCAAGAGGTCGCCAAGGCAGCTGTGTCACGGCCAGCTCCTCTGAGGGCAGGGTTAGCATGGCAGAGATGTGGAAAAGTTTTGTCAACACGCCACAGCTAACTGCACCACCACCTGATACGCAACGTGTTAGCAGGAGGCAACATTTCACTAACATGGTGGAACAGTACGTGTGCACACCCCTCCACGTACTGACTGATGGTTCGGCCCCATTCAACTTCTGGGTCTCTAAATTGTCCACGTGGCCAGAGCTAGCCTTTTATGCCTTGGAGGTGCTGGCCTGCCCGGCAGCCAGCGTTTTGTCTGAACGTGTATTCAGCACGGCAGGGGGCGTCATTACAGACAAACGCAGCCGCCTGTCTACAGCCAATGTGGACAAGCTGACGTTCATAAAAATGAACCAGGCATGGATCCCACAGGACCTGTCCGTCCCTTGTCCAGATTAGACATTAACTACCTCCCCATAACCATATATTATTGGACTCCAGGGCACTTCCTCATTCAATCCTATTTTTATTTTCATTTTACCATTATATTGCGATGCTACCCAAAGTTGAATGAACCTCTCCTCTGCCTGTGTGCTAGGCCTAAATATATGCCAATGGACTGTTGCAGTGGTGGCTGACATGAAGCCTGATTCTCTGCTATGACATGCAGACTAATTCTCTGCTGACATGAAGCCAGATTGTCTGTTACGGGACCTCTCTCCTCTGCCTGGGTGCTGGGCCTAAATTTATGACAATGGACTGTTGCAGTGGTGGCTGACGTGAAGCCTCATTCTCTGCTATGACATGCAGACTGATTCTCTGCTGACATGAAGCCAGATTGTCTGTTACGGGACCTCTCTCCTCTGCCTGTGTGCTAGGCCTAAATATATGCCAATGGACTGTTGCAGTGGTGGCTGACGTGAAGCCTGATTCTCTGCTATGACATGCAGACTGATTCTCTGCTGTCATGAAGCCAGATTGTCTGTTACGGGACCTCTCTGCTCTGCCTGTGTGCTAGGCCTAAATATATGCCAATGGACTGTTGCAGTGGTGGGTGACGTGAAGCCTCATTCTCTGCTATGACATGCAGACTGATTCTCTGCTGACATTAAGCCAGATCCTCTTTTACGGGACCTCTCTCCTCTGCCTGGGTGCTGGGCCTAAATTTATGACAATGGACTGTTGCAGTGGTGGCTGACGTGAAGCCTTATTCTCTGCTATGACATGCAGACTGATTCTCTGCTGACATGAAGCCAGATCCTCTGTTACGGGACCTCTCTCCTCTGCCTGGGTGCTGGGCCTAAATTTATGACAATGGACTGTTGCAGTGGTGGCTGACGTGAAGCCTGATTCTCTGCTATGACATGCAGACTGATTCTCTGCTGTCATGAAGCCAGATTGTCTGTTACGGGACCTCTCTGCTCTGCCTGTGTGCTAGGCCTAAATATATGCCAATGGACTGTTGCAGTGGTGGGTGACGTGAAGCCTGATTCTCTGCTATGATATGAAGACTGATTCTCTGCTGACATGAAGCCAGATTGTCTGTTACGGGACCTTTCTCCTCTGCCTGGGTTCTGGGCCTAAATTTATGAAAATTGACTCTTACAGTGGTGGGTGACGTGAAGCCTGATTCTCTGCTATGATATGAAGACTGATTCTCTGCTGACATGAAGCCAGATTGTCTGTTACGGGACCTTTCTCCTCTGCCTGGGTTCTGGGCCTAAATTTATGAAAATTGACTCTTACAGTGGTGGGTGACGTGAAGCCTGATTCTCTGCTATGATATGAAGACTGATTCTCTGCTGACATGAAGCCAGATTCTCTGTTACGGGACCTCTCTCCTCTGCCTGGGTGCTGGGCCTAAATTTATGACAATGGACTGTTGCAGTGGTGGCTGACGTGAAGCCTGATTCTCTGCTATGACATGCAGACTGATTCTCTGCTGACATGAAGCCAGATCCTCTGTTACGGGACCTCTCTCCTCTGCCTGTGTGTGTGCTGGGCCTAAATATATGCCAATGGACTGTTGCAGTGGTGGCTGACGTGAAGCCTCATTCTCTGCTATGACATGCAGACTAATTCTCTGCTGACATGAAGACAGATTCTCTGTTACGGGACCTCCCTCCTCTGCCTGGGTGCTGGGCCTAAATATATGCCAATGGACTGTTGCAGTGGTGGCTGACGTGAAGCCTCATTCTCTGCTATGACATGCAGACTAATTCTCTGCTGACATGAAGACAGATTCTCTGTTACGGGACCTCCCTCCTCTGCCTGGGTGCTGGGCCTAAATATATGTCAATGGACTGTTGCAGTGGTGGGTGACGTGAAGCCTCATTCTCTGCTATGACATGCAGACTAATTCTCTGCTGACATGAAGCCAGATTGTCTGTTACGGGACCTCTCTCCTCTGCCTGTGTGTGTGCTGGGCCTAAATATATGCCAATGGACTGTTGCAGTGGTGGGTGACGTGAAGCCTGATTCTCTGCTATGACATGCAGACTAATTCTCTGCTGACATGAAGCCAGATTCTCTGTTACGGGACCTCTCTCCTCTGCCTGTGTGTGTGCTGGGCCTAAATATATGCCAATGGACTGTTGCAGTGGTGGCTGACGTGAAGCCTCATTCTCTGCTATGACATGCAGACTAATTCTCTGCTGACATGAAGACAGATTCTCTGTTACGGGACCTCCCTCCTCTGCCTGGGTGCTGGGCCTAAATATATGCCAATGGACTGTTGCAGTGGTGGCTGACGTGAAGCCTCATTCTCTGCTATGACATGCAGACTAATTCTCTGCTGACATGAAGACAGATTCTCTGTTACGGGACCTCTCTCCTCTGCCTGGGTGCCGGGGCCTAAATATCTGAGAATGGACTGTTCCAGTGGTGGGTGACGGGAAGCCAGATTCTCTGCTATGGAACCTCTCTCCAATTGATTTTGGTTAATTTTTATTTATTTAATTTTTATTTTAATTAATTTCCCTATCCACATTTGTTTGCAGGGGATTTACCTACATGTTGCTGCCTTTTGCAGCCCTCTAGCTCTTTCCTGGGCTGTTTTACAGCCTTTTTAGTGCCGAAAAGTTCGGGTCCCCATTGACTTCAATGGGGTTCGGGTTCGGGACGAAGTTCGGATCGGGTTCGGATCCCGAACCCGAACATTTCCGGGATGTTCGGCCGAACTTCTCGAACCCGAACATCCAGGTGTTCGCTCAACTCTACTTATCATGCTTTTTAAAACAATACCTTTCTTTTGTCTGTATGCTAAACAACAGCAGATAAATCTGTATTTTTATCTACATGCAAATTAAAAGTTTGTGCACCAGGGGGTGGGACTTAAACCTTTGAGCACTGCTTTGTAACACCCCTGTGCTCTGCAGACTCCCCCCTCCCCTTGACTGACAGGGCTAGACATGCTGAAGGCAGAGCTGTGTCCTAGCATGTAGATACTATAGCTTCACCACATTAAAATATGGTCAAAGCTAATATACATATTTATCCTTTATTCACAAGCACAATATATGATTAGAAAGAACCCAGTAATAGTGTTAGCTTATAAGCTTGGTTTTAAGTGTAGGGTTTTGTGTGTAGGGATACCAGGTTTGAATCCTGGGAAAAACTTCCTGTTTTTTTATTTTTTATTTATTTTTGTCCACATTTAACACATAATGAAAGTCTATATCCTTATCATATTGAGAATAATGTTTTTAGGCTCAAGGAGCTAATAAATATTGCTGGTTCGTGTATCAAGGGCACAATAGTTTAGCATAGAATCATAGCATAGAAAGCGAACCCTCAAATACATTGCTATGAGAGATGAACTCAAAATCGATTTGGGGTCAATTTGGCTGAATTGGTTTTCTGAATCAGTTCTACTCAAATCAACCATGCTCCAGTTGGCCTAAAGTGTATGACACTCTGAGGTTTTCTTTCTTTCTTTCTTTCTTTCTTTCTTTCTGTCCCTCTGAAAATTCACATTTGGATGCAACTCGATTCATTGATTCGCTCATTTCTAATTGTTATATTGCCACTTGTTTGGTTGAAAACAACATTCTGATTTTGCATAGAAATGTTTATTTATTATGTCCTGCAGTATGTATAAGTGATTAGCAATCTCTTTTCCATTGATGCCCATTCAGATTGGACTTCAGGAATTGAGCATCCTGTAATTAGCCAATTAGCTGTTTGCAAAAGGGACCCAAGAGTCTCTTTATAATCTATTTAACCAGGTGTGAATTGCATGCTTATAATGTTGACAAACAGAAAAATAACAGCTCTGGGCAAGAAATCTGTAGACAGGAGAAGAAAATCAACAGCAAGCTCAATCCTTTTTGTTTTTTAGTTGCTTATTTAAACATTACACCAATGGCACACTTCTGCCTTGGCACACAGGGCATATAACACCAAGTGGCATATGGAGGAGGAACAGAAATATGTATATTCATTTCAATATCAACCTTTAAAGATTATATCAGGACTTTTAAAGAAACATGAACTATCATCTAAATGCAAAGATATAAAACAACCATTAATGTTTGTCTAGCTTCCATCTAAATATAAAAGAATGTCTAAGATGTATACGTTCCATATTAATTATTTTGTATATGGTTCAATGCATCTACCATTAAAGAGGACCTGTCGCCTCTTCTCACATGTCTGTTTTAGTAAAAAATCACATTCCCCATATAAAAATTATTTGGCATCTATTATCATGACTCTCTGTTGTTCCAGTCCTTTATTATTCCAACTAGATGTTTATGGATGAATTACCAGCAGTGTGCAATAGAGGTCCAACTGAGGGTATGTCCCTGCATAGTCTGACATTGTCTATTCAGTTCTGCCAGTGTAATACTGTGCAGGGACACACCATTAACACCCAGTTGGACCTGTGGTCCCATGTAACCCTAGCCTTAAAGGGATTATCCAAGATTTTGATATTGATACCTAACATGTAAGATCCTCACCTGTCTGGCACTCCGGTGTGACCAAAAAGGGTCCTCGTGGAGCTGCGGGACAGGTTAGGCGGCTCTCTATCGCATGTGCGCCAGATGGGAAGACCGCATGGCTTTCGGGGACAGCTTGGCTGGGCTAGTGGCAGTACGCTGCGGCTGAGCTTGTTTCCGGTGCCTGTTGCAGATTCCATTCCGGTGTCCATGTCGACGACCTTGCGCACTCTGCGCAGGTACAGGTCAGTACTGCTTGCTGCTGACTGCAGTTTGCTTGGACTTCGTCCGTTCCAATGGGACCCAGGACCCGGGATTGTCCGTTCACTTGGCAAGTTACAGACGGATCGGGACTACTCCTGGCTTCCCTTTGTTTTGTTTGCATGTTATTAGCTCCACTGATGTTTTGCCTGGACTTTGTTTATTTTGTTAATAAACCCCTTGATTTCATCTTCACTGGTCTGTTTGTTGGTGCTTTACATTAACCTCAGGATAAGTCATCAATATCTGATAGGTAGGGGTCCACCGCCTGGAGCTCCTTCAGTCAGCTTTGTGTAAAGGTCTGTGACCGCTGCAGTTTAATCCTAGGCCAGTGATGTCACATACATTGGTCCTAAGCACAGTTCTTTCCCATTCAAGCGAATGAGTCTGAGCTTCAATAACACAAGCATAGTCCTTATAAAATCTACATTGCTATGTTTGGCAAGCTGTGAGGAGGCCGCAGCCCTCACTAGAGCACCACAGTCTTTTCATAAAGCTGATCAGTGGGGGGGGGGGGGGGGGGTTCCCATGAGTCTGATCCCCACCAATCAGATATTGATGACCTATACTGAGGATAGGTCATCAATTTAAAAATGTGAGACAACTCCTTTAAAATGCTGAATACCAACAGTCTATGTACCTTAGTGAAGGTTAAAAAGGTGACAGGAAGGCTAATAGGAGGTCCTCAATTTGATAACATCACAGTTTTGCATACATGCACAGTCACATCATAAAATCAGAAATTTTTCTCATAACCACATTGAACCTCGAAAAGTAGAACTTAAATTTGAGAAAGATTTGACAGTTTTGTACAGAAGGGAGTGAGGGTATATAAAGGATAGGATTACATTCTTAAAATAAACCTTCCTGAGATATCAAGTGGTTTTATAATTTCCTGATACAATTTTGTCCACCAAACGCAAATTTATTTTAATGTTCTTTTTTATATGCAAATGCCATAAATTCAAATTGTATGACAACTCATAGAGTTTGATTAACTGGAAAATAATTTACAAAATGTAATTTGCCTGCTTCATGCCAGGGAGATATCATATATAGATATGAATTTTCCACATTGAAAGTGACATAATTTATTGGTTGTTTAATTGGTTTCTTACAGTATGTTAAGTGCTTCATTTAAAATGTTACAAGCAGAAAATATTTCTAGCTATATGTGGCGTAGATTGTTATAGAGGTAGAAGACCTGAGTTTGGCATTTAATGGGTTTCTGTCATGAGACACTAGAACTTTATTTAAGGGATTCTATAATATACCCTTAAAGGGTTTAAGTCAGTCAATAAGTGAAAGAGGATTTGTGACTGCCAGCGACCTACTGTAAATTCCTCCACATATGCTTTTCAGATGACTGTTAGACTCCATTTTAGGGCGTGCAAGAATGCACAGCTGTGTGTGCTCACTACAGTATGTTAACCCTAATTGATGCTCCCGCTCAGACACTGAACTACATATAACACACTGGAGCAATTGTACCAGTCCTGTCTAAAATGTTTAACAGTGTGCTGTAAACTTGTACAGGCACGCTGAAGATTCAAATATATCCAAATTTATCACGCTGGGTAATAAATTTGGTGCACGGATAAGCATTTTGTCTAATGTTTATTTTTCCCAAAAATTGTGCCAAACATTTTGGTGCAATCTTGTCATAAACTGTTGCCATGCCCCTTTAAAAAAAAAAAAAAATACACCCCTTTACCACTAAACCATGCTGCCCTGATGGAAATAATGCATGATTATTCTTTTTGGTGCATTTGCATCATAATATGAGTATGTCCAAAACCTGATGCAACATTTTGCAACAGAAATATGCTACATTTTTGGCACATTTTCTACCACTTTCCAGGTGCAATTACAGTAAATGTAGGCAATTCACTTTATATACATTAGTGGATATGTTCTTAAAGAAGCTCTGTCACTAGGATCAACCCTATTAAACCAGACATACTTGCTGGTAGGGACCCTCCAATGTTAAGCCGATCTCAGCTCAGACTCCAAATTTTAATCACACCTCAATGTTAATCAGACCTCAGATCAGACCCCCAGTGTTAATTAGAACTCAGATCAGACTCCAAATCAGATGGCAGATCAGACCTCCAATGTCAATAAGACCCCAATCAAACCTCAGATCAGACCCCCAATGTTAACAAGACCCCCAATCAGACCTCAGATCAGACCCCCAATGTTGATAAGAACCCATACCAGACCTCAGTTCAGACCCTTTATGTTGTTAAGACCCCCAATCAGAGCTCAGAACACACCCCCAATGTTAATCACAGCTCAGATCAGACAAAAAAAAAATCTACTTAACTCTCCGCTGCTCCATGCTTATAATGAAAGCGCTCATTAGTATTCACCCTATTAGATGCACTGACATTTTCCCCCTACTTCTGGGGAAAAAGTGCATCTTATAGGGTGAAAAAATATGGTACATAGGCTTTCATTTACTTAGAAAGGCATATGTTATATAAATCTTAGAAAAGTAGTAAGTTGAATTGATTTGTACCAAATTTAATAAAACCAGGAGCATAAACAGTGAGGAACAGAAATATTTGATCAACCTGTGATTTTGCAAGTTCTCCCACTTAGAAATTATGGAGAGGTCTGAAATTCACATTGTAGGTGCATCCCCACTCTGAGAGACAGAATAAAAATAAATAAATCAGGAAATCACATTGTATGATTTTTAAAGAATTTATTTGTCTTGCACTGCTGAACATAAGTATTTGAACACCTGATAAACAGCAAGAATCCTGGCTCTCAAAGACCTGTTACTGTGCCTTTAAAAAATTCAACTCTACTCCACTCAATAAATCTAAATTAGTAGCACTTGTCTGAGCTCTTTAAGGCACCTGTCCACCCCACAGTCAGTCAGACTCCAACTACTACCATGAGCAAGACCAAAGAGCTGTCAAAAGACACCAAAGACAAAATTGTGGACCTCCATAAGGCTGAAAAGGGCTACGGGGCAATTGCCAAGCAGTTTGGTGAAAATAGATCAACTGTTGGAGCAATTGTTAGAAAATGTAAGAGGCTAAAGACAACTGTCAGTCTCCCTCAGACTGAGGCTCTATGCAAGATCTCACCTCGTGGAATATCACTGATGATAAGAAAGGTGAGGAATCAGCCCAGAACTACAAGGGAGGAGCTGGTCAATAACATGAAGAGAGCTGGGACCACAGTTTCAAAGGTCACCGTGGGTAGAACACTACGCCGTCATAGTTTCAAATCATGCATTGCATGGAAGGTTCCCCTGCTCAAGTCATCACATGTCCAGGCCCATCTGAAGTTTTCCAATAACCATCTATATGATCCAGAGGAGGCATAGGAGAAATTCATGTGGTCAGATGAGACCAAAGAAGAACTTTTTGGTCTAAACTTCAATAGTCGTGTTTGGAGGAAAAAGAAGGATGAGTTGCATCCCAAGAGCACCATCCTTACTATGAAGTATGGGGGTGGTAAAATCATGCTTTTGGGGTGCTTTTCTGCAAAGGGGACAGGACAACTGCAACTATATTAAAGAGAGGATGGATGGCGCCATTTATTGTGAGATTTTGAGCAACAACCTCCTTCTCTCAGTCAGAGCATTGAAGATGGGTCGTGGCTGGGCCTTCCAACACGACAACGACCCGAAGCACACAGCCAGGATATCCAAAGAGTGGCCCCGTAAGAAGCATATCAAGGTTCTGGAGTGGCCTAGCCAGTCTCCAGACCTAAATCCAATAGACATTTTTTGGAGGGAGCTGAAACTCTGTGTTGCTCAGCAACAGCCCCAAAACCTGACAGATCTAGAGGAGATCTGTGTGGAGGAGTAGGCCAAAATCCCTGTTGATGTGTGACAAATACATTTTTTAACCCCTTAAGGACCCAGCTTATTTTCACCTTAAGGACCAGGCCATTTTTTGCAAATCTGACCAGTGTCACTTTAAGTGGTGATAACTTTAAAACGCTTTGACTTATCCAGGCCATTCTGGGAGTGTTTTTTCGGCGCATATTGTACTTCATGACACTGGTAAAATGAAGTATAAAAAATATTTTTTTTATAAAAAAGTGCCAAATTTACAAAAATGTTTTTATAAATTGCAAATTTCCAAGTTTCAATTTCTCTACTTCGATAATACATAGTAATACCTACAAAAATAGTTATTAGTTTACATTCCCCATATGTCTACTTCATGTTTGGATCATTTTAGGAATTACATTTTATTTTGTGGGGATGTTACAAGGCTTAGAAGTTTAGAAGCAAATCTAGAAATTTTTAAGGAATTTACAAAAACCCACTTTTCTAGTACCAGTTCAGGTCTGAAGTCACTTTGTGAGGCTTACATAATAGAAACCACCCAAAAATGACCACATCTAAGAAACTATACCCCTCAAGGTATTCAAAACTGATTTTACAAACATTGTTAACCCTTTAGGTGTTCCACAAGAGTTATTGGCAAATAGAGATACAATTTCAAAATTTCACTTTTTTGGCAGATTTTCTATTTTAATAATTTTTTTACAGTTACAAAGCAAGGGTTAACAGTCAAACAAAACTCAATATTTATGGCCCTGATTCTGTAGTTTACAGAAACACCCTATATGTGGTCGTAAACTGCTGTACGGGCACATGGCAGGGCGCAGAAGGAAAGGAATGCCATGCGGTTTTTGAAAGGCAGATTTTACTAGACTGTTTTTTTGGACACCATGTCCCATTTGAAGCCCCCCTGATGACCCCCTATAGTAAAAACTACAAAAAAAGTGACCCCATTTTAGAAAATACGGGATAGGGTGGAAGTTTTGTTGGTACTAGTTTAGGGTACATATGATTTTTGGTTGCTCTATATTACACTTTTTGTGAGGCAAGGTAACAAGAAATAGCTTTTTTGGCACAGTTTTTTTTGTTATTTACAACATTCATCTGACAGGTTAGATCACGTGGTATTTTTATAGAGTAGGTTGTCACGGAAGCGGCAATACCAAATATGTATACAATTTTTTTATTTATGTAAGTTTTACACAATGATTTCATTTTTGAAACAAAAAAAAATGTTTTAGTGTTTCCATAGTCTGAGAGCCATAGTTTTTTTCAGTTTTTGGGCAATTATCTTAGGTAGGGTCTCACAGGACCCCCCTAGGCATTGACCCTGGGTGCCTGGCTGTGTGTAACAGCTGGGCACTCAGCGCTGTCACCATGTCTGCAGACATAGTGACAGTTTAATGCCATGACGAGTATACTCGCCATGAAGCGCTAACTAGCAGTGCTCAATAGGTCCTTAACGTGTTAAAAGTCCTACAATGTGATTTCCTTTTTTTTTATTATTCTGTCTCTCAGAGTGGGAATGCACCTACAATGTGAATTTCAGACCCCTCCATGATTTCTAAGTGGGAGAACTTGCAAAATCGCAGGGTGTTCAAATACTTCTGTTCCTCACTGCACTTAACCACTCATTACCCACACAATTTTCTTTCAAACTTCTGTGCAGTAGTGTTGGGCAAGTATGTTGGGTTCGAGCATCGCTAAAAGTTTCTGACTGCATTCGAACTCACAACCTTCTATATTACAGACAAGAATGTTAACCACTACACTATAGCATTGCATCCGTATAGATCCTATGTGTGTGAGATTCTGTCTCACACAGTAATAAATAAGAAAATTAGACCCTCCTGTATGACCTGAGTGTGGGTCTCCATGCTCTCTTTCCAGAGTAGAGAAAGTTGTAAGCAGGCATACATTTCTGACAGAACTTGTTCCGTTTCAAACTTTCTGACTAACACCACTCTCTTTGTCATTACATCCCAAAAGAGCTGAAAAGATACTTATCTATTTTACTTGTCCACCATTCTATGTCATTCTCATCTACAGGAAACCTTTCTTTCTCCTTGATGATTGGTATCCTAATTGGTTATCCCATTACTCACTTTCCTACCCTACAAGTCCTGATCCTTTGTACTTTGACATGGCAACTACCTGGACATAATTGCATCATGTGGTAGTCCACTCCTGTATTTACAGTCCTGGTGTTTCTGCATAACCTCAGCTTCTGCATCTTGAGTTTACTCTTGTCTGCTGCTGATTATGGTCAATGCTCCCCAGAACGGAAATCAATAATGCTGACGTGAACCCGGCCTCAACTGTATATGACATTTTTCCACACATACATACTTTACTTATATAGCACTGACATATTCCACAGTTCTTTACAGGCATTATCATTGCTTTCTGTCTCCAGTGGGGCTCACAATCTAAGTCCCCTGTGAGAATGTCTTTGGAGAGTGAATGGAAACCCATACAGACACACAGAGAACATATAAACTCCATGCAGATGTTGTCCTTGGTTGTATTCGAACCTAGGAAACCAGTGCAGCAATGAACCAGTGCTAACCACTGAGCCAATATGCTGCCTATACAGTCATTTCTTAGTAAAAACTGTTTAATAAACTACAATAAAAATGTAATATCCAACTAGTTGTAAGACTGCATGTATTCTTGGACTCTTGGACGCTTAATTACATGTATGCTTTTGTCTGTTGCTACTGTACATGTGTATGCAAATGTTAAATGCTATCAGTGCAAGTGAATGATGTCTTCAGCAGATTAGGTCACTTGCATATTGCTTTCGAGTGTTAAACAATCCATCAAGCACCATAAATAAAGTGGAAAAACTGAATAATTCAGCAATTCATTAGTAGAGTGTTTGGTAAGCAATGGAAATGTGTTCATATAAATGTAATTTTTTAATTAATTAAATAGATTGCAGAACTCTGTACAATGCTTTGCAATAGCCATCTTCTTTCTTGTAATGAAAAGCTATTCCACTAAGATTAATATGCTTATTGAAACGTGTAAGCACATTTTAAAAAGAAACACTTTTATGCTGGAGTTATTATCATTAACCTCTGCTTTAATTGGGAAAAGTAATGCCAATTATCTTTCTGGGGTTTTTTTATGTTTTATTGTCTCATTGTTCCAATTCGCTGAAACAAATTTTTTTGCTAAGAAGAAAATATACTTTTGGCAGACCCAATTAAAACTCCACTTTGTGAGAAGTTTGAAGGTAAATATTTACACTTGTGGTTACTTAGTAATTGGAATGTACTCCTACAATCTATGAAACCCTTTTCTTAATTTTACTAAACACATAATATCCTCTTTCTGCAAACAATGTCACTGATTGCGCCATGAATAGTGCTTAAACTTTAATTTTTTTCGCACATCTATTCTAGAACATTTGACCTCGGAATATTACAGATATATGATGATTGATTCAATAAATTGATGTAGTACCTCAATGTTTCTCATGTAAGTTTGACTATATTTAGCGAGATACTTCCATAGGAAAGTGATGCAGGCATTTTTGATTAAGCGACCACCTGAACAGGTAAACAGCAACTCAGGCTACATGCTAGAAGAGGCTTGTGGCCTGCCTCACGGACGACATTAGAGAATAGAACTCAAGTGATTATTTAGCTTTTTTTTTAAATATATGCAAGCACTACAGGCTGGAGCACTACAGGGGGAGGGGCATTATGGGCTAGAGCACTACAGTGGGGCATTACAAGCTGGAGCACTATGGGGGAATTACAGGCTGGGGCACTACAGGGTGGAATTAAAGGCTGCTGGAATACTACAGGTGAGGGCATTACTGGCTGGGCTGAAGCACCACGGGGGGGGGGGGGGGGGGGGCTTGAGCACGACATGGGGGCACTATAGGCTGCTGGAGCACTACAATGTAGGACATTACAGGAAGCTATGGGAGATTTGGAGCCATATGCGCCCGGCATAGACTGTCTGCTACTCAGGACCCTACTTGTCAGGAAACAACTAGCAGTGAGCAGGTTCATAGAAGCAGTGGCTGGCAGTCAGCACGGAGAGTTAATGGTAAAATGCCATACTCTGCAGTGTGAGAATTTTTTATCAAGTCACTGGAGGACATTAGCGTGGTGGTATGCAGGATATTTGTTCAGAAGGTGAAGCACAGTCAGGGTGCTAATGTTGGCATCCTGGCCCTGAGTCAACACATGGAATGTGACCATAAAGTGGCCTGGGAAAACCATGGCACTAATGGTAGTAGTAAGTAGTGGTTTTACCCGCATGCCTTTTCCAGCATTGCTCCTGATGCTCCTCCTCCTCTGGCTCCTCGTCATGTGTTTTGCCAGCAATTGATCACCAAGGCAATTGCAAAGAGCCATGATGCCTATATCTCACAGCCACCTGAGTCCTGTGGGGACTGAACTGGCACAGGAGGAGTAGGAGGAGGATGAAGAGAAGGAGGACATAAACATTGAGGAATTCTATGCAGAACTAGGTGGTTTATCTGCCCAAGCAACAGGAGAGGCACAATAGGAGCAAGAGGAGGTAGAGGGCGACGGTGAGGATGGCGCAGATGAACCTGACAGACCATGGCAGTAGGCAGTAGGCAGTGGAGATGGAGGCAGGGACTCCCTCTGAATCCCTTGTGCCAATGGCCAGATGCATGCTGAGTTGCTTGCGTAGTGACAGCTGCATTATCACCATTCGGCAGAAGGATGACTACTGGCTCTTGTTAGACCCTCGCTACCGGTCCAAAATGCGGGCCCTTTTTTATATCTTCTAAGAGGGATGAAAAACGTAACTACAATCAAGACATCCTTTGTAGTTAGTTGGGCTGCCTACATGTGCCATCACCCATCCTCACGAAGGTCTAGCTGGTGGGACCCTCTGAGCGCACAATAACATTGCCATGACTGCTAGAGGGGGTTGAGGGGTTGAAGCAGCACCAGCTCTATCAGCAGGAACCTAAGTCTTTAGTCTCTTATGAGCATTTTTGTTCACCCGACTACTGAAGAAACCACCCAGCAGCAGCAGGACATGGAGCAGAACCTGAACCGGCAGGTGGTGGCATACTTGCACCTAACATTGTCATGCCAGATCCAAGATCCACTGTACTACTGGGCACCCAAAATTTAACTGGCCTAGTTTGCCTGTGGGCAAGCTTTCCTGCCTGACCAGTAGTGAGGCATCAGCAGTTGTTCAGTGCGGCAGGTGGTATAGTTACCTCAAAGAAAACTAGCCTTTCAACCAAAATGTTGAGAAACTAACCTTTATAAAGATAAATCAGGCGTGGATCACACAGAATTTCTAGACACCGGTGCCTGATACAACAGACTAGATCATTCTGTCAGTAATGATCTGACTGTAGTGTATTGCCACACCAGAACATTGTGACAAATAGCTCTCTACTTCTGCTCACATCCTGTTTGCCATTATTCTGATGCTGTCACCCGCCTGATGTCACCCGCCTGCTGCCTCTATTGCCATCTCCCCTACTGTGATCTGCCACTGCTGTTCCCCCCCCCCCCCCCCCCCGTGCACAAACTCTCTTCAGGGGCCACTATTGTGACTCTTGACTCTTGTCGCTACCCTAACCGCTCTGCAAACCTATGCAAAAACACCACACATACAGTATGTAATAATAAAAATCTTTAAAGATGTTTTTAGGATTACATATTTGTAGTGTTTTTGAATAGGTATAATGGAAATCAATGGCAGAACCCGAGCATTAAACCAGGTATCCCCTGCTCTGAAGAGGGGAGGGTGCCTGGTTCAGAGAAAAATGTATTTCCTGTATATTTATATGTATATAAAGTGCAAGTGCTGTCAAAAATTACAAGAAAGAAGCACTTCAATAGTACCTGTATATCACCTAAAAGAGGGCCTCATTCACATTGTGGTACAATTGTTCATATAGTGGGACTCCTACACTCATAAAGCCTATGCACTAAGTGAAAGGGCTGCCAAAAATTACAAAGTACTGGCACCCCAATACACCCTTTGTTATACATAAAGGAGGGCATCATAGACAGCCTTGAAAAATTACGATTAACAGTCTGCTGGTGACCCTTAAAACAATTGGAGCAAGTGCCTGCTGATCTGACCATCTAAAACATTATCGGCGAGGGCCTGCTGCCGCTTTGGAGACTCTAGATAACCTGGGGATGATCGCACATCCCGTGACGGCGACAATCCATTCGGATGTCTGCCCTATCAACTTTCAATGTTATTTTCAGACCAAACCATGTAGACAATGGGTAAAGGGGGAATCAATGTTCGATTCCGGAGAGGGAGCCTGAGAAACAGCTACGGCTACCACATCCAAGCAAGGCAGCATGTTCACAAATTAACTATTAGGCATAATTAGGTTATGGCTTGCAGGTGAGCTGACCCTGTGAAAGATTGTAGGTGAAGGCCTGCTGGTGAGCTGACCCTGTAAAAGATTTTAGGTGCGGGCCTGCTGGTGAGCTGACCCTGTAAAAGAATTGTAGGTGCGGGCCTGCTGGTGAGCTGACCCTGTAAAAGATTTTAGGTGCGGGCCTGCTGGTGAGCTGACCCTGTAAAAGAATTGTAGGTGCGGGCCTGCTGGTGAGTTGACCCTCTAAAACATTATATGCGAGGGCCTTCAGTTGAGCTGACCCTGTAAAACATTATATGCGAGGGCATACAGGGGAGCTGACCCTCTAAAAAATTAAATGTGAGGGCCTTCAGGTGAGCTCACCCTGTAAAAGATTTTAGGTGCGGGCCTGCTGGTGAGCTGGCCCTGTAAAAGATTTTATGTGTGGGCCTGCTGTTGAGCTGACCCAGTAAAAGTATGTAGGTGAAGGCCTGCTGGTGAGCTGACCCTCTAAATTATTATATGCGAAGGCCTGAAGGTGAGCTGACCCTTTAAAATATTGTGGGTGAGGGTCTGCTGGTGTGCTAACCCTCTAAAAAATTATATGCGAGGGCCTGAAGCTGAGCTGACCCTCTAAATAATTATATGAGATTCGCCTGCATGTGAGCTGACCTTGAAAAACAATATATGCAAAGGGCATATATGCGAGGGCATTATATGTGACAAATAAGCAAGTTGATATGATGGAAGAGGAGGAGGAGGATGAGAAAAGATAGCTTCAACCATATAACCTTGTTTGTGGTAGAAGGGGTGCATGAGAATACAGTGTATTCAGTACATTATAAACAACGCATTTAAAGTGACTTTATGTTCAGCCACTTTCCTCTGGTGGAGTAGAGAAGCCGGTGGCAATCCAGGCTTTGTTCATTTTCATAAGAATCAACATGTCAGCATTTTCAGTTGAAAGGCGGATACGCTTATCTGTTATAATGCCACCAGCAGCACTAAATACCCGCACAGATAAAACGCTGGCGGCCAGGACAGACCAGCACCTCCAAGGCGTATACAGACAGTTTGTGCCACGTGTCCAGCTTGGAGACTCAGTAGTTGTAAGTCACTGAGGGATCATTGAGGACGCTGACACAGTCTGCTATGTACTCCATCACCATCTTCAAAAGTTTTTCCCTCCTTGTGACACTAGGCCACACATCAGGGTGAGGGTGTTGGCGGGGTATCATGAAACTGTCCAAGGCTTTGGAGAGTGTTTACCTGCCTCTGTTGGAACTGCTGTGTGTTCCCCTTGTATCCCCATCTTGGTTGGCCAAGGAACTATGGACTCTGCCTCCAGCGTTGTCAGATGGAAATTTTTGGAGCAATTTTTCAACAAGGATCTTCAGGTATTGCACCATTTTATTTATCTTCTCCACCAGAGGAATGAGAGATGAGAAGCTCTCTTTGTAGCAGGGGTCGAGAAGGGTGAACAACCAGTAATCCGTGTTGTCTAAAATGCGTATAACACGCGGGTCGCGGGAAAGGCAGCTTAACATGAAGTCAGCCATGCGTGCCAGAGAACCAACAGGCAAGACTTTGCTGTCATCATCAGAAGGATCACTCTAAATCTCCTCATCTTCCTCCTCGTCTTCTGCCCACCCACGCTGAACAGATGAAATTAAACTTCTATGGGTACTACCCTATGTAGCGAAGGCAACAGTCTCCTGCTCCTTCTCCTCCTCCTCCTCTTCATCTTCCAATTTGTGCTGAGAAGATAAACTTAGGGTGGTCTGGCTATCACCCTGTGTAATTTCTTGCCCCATTTCCACCTCTTCCACATGCAAAGTGTCGTCCTTAATTGTGAGCAGCGAGCGTTTGAGTTGACACAGAAGTGGGATGGTTACGCTGATAATAGTGTTATCGCTGATCACCATATGTGTTGATTCCTCATAGTTTCTTAAAACCTCACAGAGGTCAGACATCCATACCCACTCCTCGCTTATGAATAGTGAAAGCTAACTGGAAAGGCGACGACCATGTTGCAGCTGATATTCCACTACTGCCCTCTGCTGCTCACAAAGCTTGGCCAACATGTGGAACATGGAACGCACAACAGCCGGTGAGCTTGACTTGCGGAAATGTGCACACATGCGGCTCCCCTTCCCCAGTAGCTCAGGCAAATTGGGGTAGGTTTTGAAAAACCACTGAACCACAAGGTGCTATACTGCTTCCAGCTACCAACTGATGACTGACTGGTGCTGCACACGGATAATTCCGAGGTGGAAGTGGAGGAGGAGGCGGAGGAAGAGAAGTAGGGGTTGGAGCCACTATAGTAGGTGTTGGCGGAAACCCTGATCGATGTAGGGCCCTCAATCCTTGGCGTCGGTGGCACCTGTGTCATCCCAGGGTACGACTTGCTCCCAGTCTCCACAATGTTCATCCAGTATGCCATCAGGGAAATGTAGCGTCCCTGGCTGAATGCACTTGTCCATGTGTCCGTGGTTAAGTGGACCTTCCCATTAACTGCATTGGTCAGGGCACGTGTGATGTTATGGGACACATCTTGGTGTAAGGCGGGCACGACACACCAGGGAAAATAGTGGCGGCTGGGGACTACGTAACAAGGGACAGCCGCCGACATCAAGCTGCGGAAGGCCTCAGTGTCCACAAGCCTAAATGGCAACATTTCCAGGGCCAGCAATTTGGAAAGTTGCGCATTTAGTGCTATGGCCTGTGGGTGGATGGCTAGGTATTTGCGCTTGCGTTCAAATGCCTGTGGTAAGGACATTTGTATGTTGCACTGGGACACGCAAGTTGATGTGGTCGCTGATGGTACTTGCGAAGGTCCAGGTGCAGGGAGGGATGCATCCGGGCCTGCACCCTTAACAGTTGATTGGCCAGCATGTAACACAGGGGAAGAGGAGGCAGTGTTGTGACTCGCAGACACAGACTGTGGACCCAGGCGTTCGTACCAATCATTACAATGCTTGGATGCCATGTGGCGGATCAGGCTGGTGGTGGTGAGGTCGCTAGTGTTCACGCCCCAGTTCATTTTCGTATGGCACGGGTTGTAAACTGTTATTTTTTTGTCGTCTGCACTTTCCTCAAAAAGCGCAATACTGCGGAACATCTATCCCTTGAAAAGGGAATTGCTCCGTGGAACAGTTGTGGGCCTGAATGGTGTGGCCTGCCTTCTCCCTTTTGCCACCCCATTGCCTCTTCCAGCCTGTTGTGGTGCTGCCATGACCTCATCGTCCACCACCTCCTCTTCCCCTTCCTCACTCTGGTCATCCTCATGATTTGTTGACCTAACCACAACCTCAGTGATTGGCAATTGTGTCTTATCCTCTTCATCAAACTCTTGAGACAGTAATTGTGGATGACTCATTGGCAACTGTGTCTCATTATCATCCACCTCATTAAACTCTAATTGCCATTACCCACCATCATGTTCTTGTGACTGTGGATGTTCAAGAGGTTGGGAATCAGGGCAAAAGATCTCATGTCTCTCTTCAAGCATGCTTGGCAAGAGGGCCAAATCAAGTAATGGCGATGAAAAAAGGTCCTGCGCCGCCCTGCAAACTGGGACATGAAGCTAGGTATCTTGAATGGGCTTCCCCACGCCCAGGGCCACGGCCTCTGCATGCACCATCAGCATCACGGCCACTTACTGCTTGCCTTCTTCATTTTAAATGTAATATATGCTTGAAAGTATGTAAACTGTACTTGTGAAAGTATGTCACACGTACAGTAGCGTAGGATTTGAAAGTGTATGTGCAAAAAAAAAAATTACAAAGGTATTTGTGATTAGGAAAGGTTATACAGGACAGGTACCACAGGTAATTTCACAGTTCGCAATGTCTATGGAAAAAGTGCACTGGATGTCACCGATATTTTAGGGATGCACTCACTTTAAACAGGAGATGTGGCACAGATAATTTTACTGTCTGCAGGGGACACTGTCTACGGAAAAAGTGTACTGGATGTCACTGCTATTTTAGGGATGTGCACATTTTAAATAGGAGATGTGGAACGGATAATTTTACTGTCTGCAAGGGACACTGTCTACGGAAAAAGTGTACTGGATGTCACTGCTATTTAAGGTATGCGCACACTTTAAACAGGAGATGTGGCGCGGATAATTTATATGTCCGCAGCGGAGAACATCTATGGAAAAACTGCACTCGATGTCACTGATATTTTAGGGATGCGCACACTTTAAACAGGAGATGTGGCTCAGATAATTTTACTGTCCGCAGGAGACACCATTTACGGAAAAAGTGTACTGGATGTCACCAATATTTTAGGGATGTGCACACTTTAAACAGGTGATGTGGCGCAGATAATGTATCTGTCCGCAGGGGACACCGTCTACGAAATAAGTGCACTGGATGTCACTGATATTTTAGGGATGCGTATACTTTAAACATGAGATGTGGCGCGGATAATTTAACTGTCTGCAGCAGACACTGTCTATGGAAAAACTGCACTTGATGTCACTGATATTTTAGGGATGCGTATACTTTAAACATGACATGTGGCGCGGAAAATTTAACTGTCCGCAGCAGACACTTACTGCACTTGATGTCACTGATATTTTTGGGATGCGCACACTTCAAACAGGAGATGTGCAGCGGAAAATACCTGTCCGCAGCGGACACGTCTATGGAAAAAGTGCACTGGATGTCACTGACATTTTAGGGATCCACATAATTAACGCAGGAGATGTGGCGTGAATAATTTTACTGTCCGCAGCGGCCTATTACACAGTATTTTGCGTAGGATGCGCTAAAAATTTATATTGCTGCTGTCACACACAATAGTCCTTAAAAGGACTTTTGGGTCTCTGAAAAGTTTTTTGTATAATAATCTTCCTATTACACTCCCTACACTGTCTGTCCCTTCCTATGCACAGCTCTCCCTAACACTGAGCAATTTAGTGCAGGTTGAGCTGCAAACATACAGTATATTTCTGCAAGGACTTTTGGGTCTATGAAATGTTTTTGTAGAAAAATTTTATTCAATTACAGTCCCTACACTCTCTGTCTCTTCCTATGCTCAACTCTCCCTGACTTAGAATGAGCCTAACATGCCTCATTGCGTGCTATATAGCACCTAAAGACGCGTTCCAGCCAGCCAATCACTGTAATGGCAGTAACCAACATGGCTACGGCATTACAATGATGGCAGTACTTACCTGCACGTTTATTGGCTGCTTAGCAGCCGCAAAACGTGCGGTACTCGGCCGAGTACCGCCATGTGCCGAGTATAGCGATTCTTGAGCCAAACTGGCATTTGGCCGAGCATGCTCGCTCAATACTAGTATCTAACCACCCTCACCACTCTGTTACAGGGCCATTATTATGACTCTTCATGCTGTTCTCACCCTCACCAGTCTGTTATAGGGCCACTAGTGCCACTGTTTGGCCGCGTGGACATCAATGTTTTTTGCATTCCTCTTATCCGTCAACTGAACCAAAAAATAACAAAAAAATCCAACAACAGGTCCTGTCATTTGAGCATACAGGAGGCCCCTATCACCTGATCAGTATTTTGCACCAGGATTTGATCATGATTTGCGAGCCAAAAGCAGGAGTGGGATTAAAACACAAATTTCCATCACATGTTATCTCTGATTTGAACCCACTCCTCTTTTTGTCTATTCTGACCAAATACTGACGGTTTGAAGGTGGATGCTCAAACTACAGGATCAGCTTTTTTTAGGCTGTTCTTCTGAAGAATCAAAAGAATGGAAAAATAAACTGTGATGTGAACACAGCCTAACTACTGACACCCTCCACACCTTCATGGGGCCACTCCCGTACGGGTAAATCCACACCGATAAATTAGAGCCGACACTAACATTAACCTGTAAGCCGGAGTTCACCCTTCTCTTATTTGGTCAGTTATTTCCATCACTTATTGTAAGTGAAATTAAGGAACCAGCCCTACTGTCGAATTAGGCATCATGAATAGTTCTACACCTGTTCTGTGGGTTTGACCTGCACCTGCTTTGGTCTAACAATTTCTGACTAAATAAGTGAAGTATGAACTAAGCCTAATAGTGACACACAGTCATTCTACATCTAACAGAAGGGATTCAAACACTTGTGTTTGCACCGCCATAACATGGATTCAGATAACTTATTTTTCTCTTCTATTTTATTGGTGCTGTTTCTCTGTCCTTATTTTGTTCCACTAAAAAGTCATTGGGACAGCCACTGGGGTGCGCAGCATTTTGATGTTTTTTTTTTGTTTGTCTAGGGGTTAGCTAGGAATATTGGTGTCCAGCATAATGATGAGCACGGACATATATGTTATCTGCCTATCATACTGAGACACAGTAACTGTTTCGCTACCAGAAAGGACTAGCTATGCATGTTGCACTGCACAGTGATGTACTGTACATCAGGATACATTTTCCCTAAAGTTTTACTGCATCCAGGATAGACCTGCTTTAACGCGGTTTGTGACAAATTACTTCAGATCGATTCAATTTTTTATTCGGTGAAGTGACTGAATCAAGGTTTTATAAACCTTGGTCATCTCAAATTATAATTATTGAGCGGGTGGGGGGATGTATGTGGATGGGTGTGTGTGGGGGAAGGGGGATTAAAAAATTACCATGGGACCCAGCATTTTTTTTTAAGTTATGCCCCTGCAATAAGAATATTGAAAACATATATTGAAAAAAAAAAATATATATATATATATATATATATATATATATATATATATATATATATTGTGATACAGTGAGAGGTTCGGTCTGGGAAAACAGGCATTTTCCTCCCAGCATGTGCATCTGGGCTGATTTACAGCCAGGTGAGGTCAAATACAGGACAGGATTTTAAATGCCGGTCTGGGTTTTGGCAGCACCTGGCTGTCCTTAAATAGGCAGCTGGGTTCAGAAGCCATGTTTCTGTGTTGGGAACTGGGAGCCTTGTGTCTGGATAAAGGCTTAATAAATACCTAATTGGTCAGATATTGTAACAATTACTGTCACTGGGATACTCAAAATATCAATATCAACCTCACTAAATGAGTACTACACGTCCTGTAAATTAAAAAATATATAATCTTTATTCAAAAAATGACAGTGTAAACATAATTCCACATCTATTACACTGCCTATTAGGAATGGGGACAGCTTTTAACTTCATACTGGGTCACTGTACAATGAGAGTTTATCCTCACTGGGCCCAACGTAAGATTGGTTTATAGAGCCCCCATTTCCTATTCCACATCTATTACACATTACATATAATAATAATAATGACAAAGCCTTATAGTGGATGTATCCAATAAATTACCACACCTATAATTAGTGGAGTATACCTCATACAAGGCGAAAACTGTCAGTGTTGAATGCCATAATAGGAAATGGTGGCTCTATAAACCAATCTTACGTTGGGCCCAGTGAGGATAAACTCTCATTGTACAGTGACCCAGTATGAAGTTAAAAGCTGTCCCCATTCCTAATAGGCAGTGTAATAGATGTGGAATTATGTTTACACTGTGATTTTTTGAATAAAGATTATATATTTTTAAATTTACGGGACTGTTAGTACTCATTTAGTGAGGTTGATATGGATGAAGGCTTGCTGTTTGGTGTGCATTGCCACATGGTGTGAATTACCACCAACACCGCAAGGTGACTTTTTGTTTGAATATGACTGCTTGTTTTGTCACTTGCCTAAAGTGTGAATAAAACACTGAACTGTTTGATCCACTTGTTGTTGCCTCTATACCGCGTCCACTAATCCTGTCTACCAGAGCGAGTCCCCAATATATATATATATATATATATATATATATTTCATATGTACTGTGTACACCCTTATATATAATAAACCTAGGTCTATAGGTACTGTATAATAACAGCTACACACAGGTACACTCCCTCCACCAAACCCTATGAGTAGCTACAGTTGGGTCCCCCCTTTTTCTCTACTAGTAAAAGCAGCGCACTCCCCAATGATACCTTTATCTGGTGGAAGTCAGAGCAGTTCTTCATTCATAATGCCCACAATCAGCCCAGTAGAAGCAGAACCCCCACTTTCAACTAGTAGTAATGAAAGACCACTTTTGGCCAAGTAGAAGTAGCACTAGGACCATAACCATTTCCCAAATCATACTGATGACAGAGTATCCCACGTTTTCCCCAAATGAAATATAAGAAGCAAGAAAACCTCCTTATCTCATTAGTAGTGCCCCATCCCTCAGTAGAAGTAATTTTGCCTCCAACTTATGCCATTCCAGCTGCATTCTTGCATTGATCCCTCTTAGCAGAGATTGATGCTGGAGGAACTCACTGCTGCTGTCATTATGTGACAGACAGCAAAAGTGTGCACTCTGACAATTAGATAAAGCTGTCCCTGGCCCTCAGGAGTGTGTCTGGCAGCCAGCATGCCTGTTCCTTCCCTCTGAGGCATTGACAGCTGACCATAAACAGATTTATTCATCTGAAGAAAAGCGTGCGTATTGCTTACACTGTCAGCTATGTCAGTCTGTGGCCTTGAGGTTTGACAGGCAGGGAAGGGTTGAGGCGGGAAGCAGTAGCTCTTTCTCTGTTCCTCAGTGGTGCCTGTGACTTCTTTATCCCACCCTCTGATTGGTGGAGCAGTCTAACAATCATTTAGCACTCACTTCCTACTGCAGAATGGAGCATTGCTTCCCCTGCAGACTCAGACTGCTGAATGTGTTATTACTCCATCTCTCCTCTACATTAGATTTAGTAGTCAGGTCAGTGGGATGAGAGTGAAAAAACATAAAACAGAATATTTTTTTTCCTGTTACCTTGCACTGTCCTATTACATGGCATGGCCCTAGGCACTGGACCTCCAGTGCCTAGCAGCAAATACGGCCCTGCGTGGAGTACATATATATTTGACATTCTTAGTATATCCCATCACATACTGTTTCAATTTGGATAACTGAAGATGTGAAAATAATGGGGGTCATTTATTAAGATCTGCATTTTAGACGGTTTTAATAAGCCCCTCCGCTGGCGGTGGAGCAGTCAAAGTTATGTAGAGACACCAGCCTCTACATAACTTTCTGTATCCTGCACCAGTCTAAATGCAAGCCACCTCCCTTGCTGGCTTACATTTAGACCATTTTCTACTCCTAAGGCCAAATGCACACGGCCGTGTATGATCTATACCAGTGTATTACTGTACTGTGGCGGCAGCAGGGAGCGCACGGCGTCATAGCAACCAATGCGCTCCTGCTCTCAGCAGGGATCCAGGCCGCGGTTCCACGGACCGCACACGGCCGTGAAACACGGCCGTGTGCATTCGGCCTAAAACAGGCGTAGAAAATGATGAAGGAGATGGGCCTGCCGGCTCATCCCCTTCCCTGCCCATGCCACGCCAACTTTTTTAGACCTGGAGTGAGCGGAGAGAAGTCACAGATTGTGGCACAAATAACCTCTGTGCCACAATCTGCTCCAGAAATACAACTAATAGATGCGGATTTCTGATCGTAAATGACCCCCATAGTTCTGAGACCTTGTAAAAATATTAACCAATTATAATTAAAATGGTGTAATGGTGTTCAGCTACTATAATAAATCAGCTTATGTAGTACACTTACAGCCATGGTATTCTGGTTGTCAATCATGGTTGACAACCAGAACATCTTGGGTGTTAGCCTGTCAGGTGCGCTTCTGCACTGAATCATTATGAATGAATGCCTTTGACTTCTACCCATTGTAGTTTCTACATTTAATGCATCCACAATACATGAGTTTTCCTTGCTTAAAAGGGGCAGAATTTCAACTTTACTCTTTACTCTGTTGCACTATTCATTTTTATATTACATCGTGTGAAACTACTTAAGAATCAATATTTAAGTGAATGGGTTTGCAAGAATTTACTATTCCATTAACAGTGCATTATGGAAAATACAACAAAAGGAAGAGAGATTATGTGAAATTACTTTTAAATAGTTGTCCATATTTGAAAACCATTAGAAACTTACTAACCTTGCCCTAGCCCATGCTTATCTATATCGATTCAACTATAAGACGTCAAATAAGTTGTTTTATACTCTATGGATGGATTACAATGATCAAGACCTTCAGTGCTTAGATAGTTGTGTTCAAGATTTTCTAGGGACTGCTCAGAGTGGGGAATTTCACATTGTGTTGCCAGATTATTTACTAGAAATAGGTTCTAAACATTATTTTTTTTACTCTATCTAGAAGGTAAGCATTTTTGCTGCCCAAAATTAATGGGACAAGATTATTTATGGCTACTGTATGAAAAGAGGGGATGACATTATTTCATACTGTTCACATTGAAAATGCAGAGCAACCTGAATGCAGCACATTATAGATAGGGATATGCTGAGCAGATTGATATAAGAATATATGAGCATAATTCAGAATCCGAAGTGGAATTTGGTACCAGCTGGTATCTCGGTTCCAAACCCAACTTGAGATTGCTAATTTGAAATGTTTTTAAAGATGTAGAAATTAATACGGAATTCCTTGACTATTAATTGACTATAATGGGGGCGGTGCGGAGTTTCGGCGGAGGCACGGCGAGAGGCTGACGAAATAAATGACGGACATGTTGTAGTTTTATGTGCTTCCGCCAGGACTCTGCCCCCGTTATAGTCAATAAGGACGAAGCAGCAGTCCGGGGGCACATGGTCACTAGCGGCAGGGCGGATCCGACAGGCTGCTCACCCAACGGAGCAGCCTGCCGGAGGTCTGTGCCGCTAGTGTAAAAGTAGCCTTAGCACACCACGATTTTCTATCCTGCAGAGTCCAGTTAATAAATGCATATGTTAATGTACAGTATACTTCCTGCCTTATACTAGTTGCTAAAGGTTCGATATAAATATTGAACAGCAGAGGGGAGAGGGGATGTACAGTATACTTACAAAAAAAACTATATAGAGCTCTATAGTGAACGCATGCCACTGTCTGTCTTAGGCCTCTGTTAACCCCTTCCCGACATATGACGTAATAGTACGTCATGGCGGCATGTGTGTTCCCGACGGCGAATACAGGCGCGAATATGTTCGCATGTTTGGCGAATCACAAACATGCAAAGTTCGCCACAAAACGACCGCCAGGCGAACTGCAAGGCCATCTCTAGTGGTAGTGTGATTATCGCACAGCTAAATGGATGTGATATCATAATAGTAACAAATCAGTGTGGGCATTGAAGATTTGCGGACTGCGTGCAGCAAGTGGGTGCAGAAAGAAAACATGAATATGATGCTAAAAATGCTGCCTAAGTTCATTCCTTTTAGGAAATATAAAAAAGTGATCTCTTCTAAAGATTGTGCCAGATCTGGTCATTCTAATGTCTTCATTTATCTTAATTAAATTGACACATCTAAGGAGAAAGGTAGTTTCCATGGATATAATATGAATAAATAATATGATGTGCTTCCACAATTGTAAGATTCCTAAGAAAAGTCTTTCACTTTTATACAATATCCAGGAGGTATAAGAAAAAGGCTGTTATGCTGAGTTGTCATTTGTCATTGGACACTGAAAAGATTGCCTCTTCTTCATCTATGTTCTTTGCATGCTCACTTTTGAGCAGAAGCAGGCCCACTTCTGCCATGAAGCGAGATGAGATTCTCTCCTCAGGCAGCAGCCGACCTGCCTCTGTTTATGGCGGGGCAAAGGAGCCTCTGGTTCCCATCCCCACACTTCAGCCTCATAGGCCACAGGTCTCTAGGCCTGAAGCTTATGAGGCAGTACAATGACGCAAGTGGTCTTAATGACATCATCGCAACTTCCTGCGCAGGGTCATATTGCCACCCGTGACCCAAAAAAGGAGGTCTCTGTGTTATCTTCATGAGAACTTGCACTGGGATGCTGCAACTCACGTAGGAACAGACCTGTGGCTTGTGTCACAGATGGCGGACAACGGTAAACAGGTGAGTAGTAGCTAGACAACCCAATTAAATGGGTTGTTTAGCTTTTACTAAGTGATGACCTGTCAGCAGGATAGGCCATCACTATTTGATTGGCAGGAGTTCATCACACGGATCTGCCGTCAATCATCTTTTCAGATGTAGTTCAGTTGCCTCAAGTCAGCGCTGGAGCTACACATCTCCGTCAATTTTGTAGTGGAGAGATCTGGTCTTAGACTTTACTGGCAGTAGCGTTGCAGTAATGAGTTCCCTCCATTACAAGATTAACGAAGCTGTGTACTTCTGGAGAAGACTTCTGGCGACCAACCTACACCTGAAAAGATGATCAGAAGATGTTGGGTGTGTCAGACCCGGCTGATCAGCTCTGATGGCCTATCATAAAGATAGGCCATCACTTAGTAAAGGCTGGACACCCCATTTAAGTGTAAGCCAGTCTTGTTAATTGTTCAATTAAATTTATAAATAATAAACTCCCAGCCTCTCCATTTATCTATACAACAATTCTGCTTTCCAAAGATCTATTTCTTATGCTCCAATAAAGTATCTGAACAAGGCGCTAAAATTTTATAAAATTTGAATCATTTATGTTTAATTTCCAGCCCACAAAGGATGGAGGGATCACTGTAATCTATTTTGATACCATTTATTGCGGACAAAAAAATCTCTGAGAAATGCAACTTCCTTTTCATTCTTTACTTTAACAACAGACGTATTCTGAAGAAAATTTTACTGAGCAGATACTATTTCTAGAAAAACATTGGTGACTGTTCTATCCACACTTGTAATATTGGGACCATTTTAGTCTAGGGTATTCTAAGTCTTGACAGATCTCCTAAATCGTTCACATTCTCCATAATGTAGTCCAATGAACCAGATTTGTTTTTAAATAAATGCTATACAAGGGGCGTGGCCGTGAAGCCGAGGAGAATGGCTGCTTGATCTCTGAGCTCCTGCTCCTGCACAGCATTTTAAACCAGCACAACCCTCATACCATGCTTCACAAAGTACCTTTTGGTGCCATACGGTACCGGAACCTGCCCTAATGATGACCAGGGGCAAAAGAAGTATGAAAAAGCAAGGAAAGCTTGAATTTTTCTTCGGTCAAGACCGAGACAAAGATGGCGCCGGCATGAAAGCCTCACATGCGGAAGCCTCCCCAAGCCCGCTTTCAACAGCAAGTACAGGCTCCCCTCACACATCGGAGGATGGCAGCTCGCTCCATCAGAGCCCTCGGAGGTCTCCACTACACACCGAATCGGGTGAGCGCAGCATACCTAGCTGTACGGGGGAGAGGTCGGGCCTCGGGGCAACAGCTCTATCAGGCCGGGCGGCGATTCGTTCGCCATCCACGAGTCCAGCAAAACAGAGACCCAGAATCCAGGGGCCTGAAACTCCGGACACCGAGGCAGACGATCCTCATGGAGGTATTAACACTAACAATTTAGTAGAGGCACTGAGCAGCTTCCCAACGGACGATAAGCCTGCGTCTAGCATGTTGCTAAAAGACATGTTTTTGGCTTTTAACCACTCAGTGACCTCACACATTTCTCAGCTGCTTTTACCCATCCACTCCTCTGTCAACGACTTAGGAAACAGAGTGCAGCACATAGAGCACAAGATGGGGGAATTTGCAGAATCGCATAACAATCTGATAGATTCGCATGATTCTCAGTCGGAAGAAATAGCATTCCTTAAAGCGAAGGTCGCGGACTTAGAAGATCGTTCACGAAGAAATAATCTGAAGCTGCGTGGTGTACCTGAATCGGTTCAAGCTGCGGACCTCCAAGACTACATCAAAACGCTAATCAGACTTTTATTGCCTAACTGCAATGACCAGGATCTTACAATAGATCGTGCCCACAGGATCGCCAAACCCAAACATCTGCCGGATGACACACCAAGGGACGTATTGGCCCGTATACATTTTTTTCAAACTAAAGAGGACACCCTGGCGGTGGCGAGAAAGCTGGAAGTATTGCCGGATCCCTACCAGCAGGTGAAATTGTTCGCGGACTTGTCCATGGCCACTCTGCAACTGCGCCGCCTACTAGCTCCCATTACCATGGCGCTGCGGGCACACGCAATCCAATATAGGTGGGGGTACCCAGTAAAATTGTTAGTTCAGCAAAACGGCACTTTAACGGTCATCCGTTCCATGGAAGAAGGTAAAGCTGCATTAGCCGCATGGAACATTGCAGTATCGGAGGTTCCACAAGCAAAACAGCTTCACCATCTATCTGAAGAGGGAGAGTGGCACCGAGTTGAAAACAGAAAGCAGAAGAAGCACCGTTGAGAGGTTTTTATTTTCTGTATGTTTTTGCCAGTGTCCAGCAGGAGTAGGATCTGGTTCCATCTGTAAGGGTCTCCTGGTGGTAGGCAAGACTGTTTTTTCCCCACATTGTTCACAAGGGGTTATTGAGAGCAACCCATGTTCTACTTTAATTCTGCCCCAATGTATGGGCAGTCAGTCTATACTGTTACTGTTCTTGTCTTATTTTCTCTATTATGTTCTGTTATGTCATGTCAATCTCATTGTATACCGTTTATGCTGTGGAAAAATGCTGTGTGTTTCCCTCCATGTCATCCGAGCTACTTCTTTTTAGCTAACCTCGACTGTCCTAATGGTGCTCAAAATAGTTTCACTTAATGTTCGGGGTTTAAATAGCCCATACAAGAGAAGGATGATGTGTAGGGAAGCGATCGCATCCAAATGTGATATTTTCTGTGCGCAAGAGACGCATATCATAGATGCAGATGCAAAAAGGCTAAAAAACCCAGCTTTCCCGATATTAATTAATTCCCATGGTCCAAGAAAGAAGAGAGGAGTGCTTCTGGCCATTAGGAACTCAGTGGCCCACACAGAGAAAAAAACAGTGGTTGATAGGGGAGGCCGTTATATTATACATATTTGCATTATAAATAATATTACTTACACGATAGTGGGAGTGTACGCCCCTAATATTAGACCTATCAGGTTCCTGAATAGACTTTTCAAGAAGATTCAAGTCTTGAAAGAAGGCAGATTGGTTATCTGCGGGGATTTCAACATTGTTCCGGATCCGCAGCAGGACTCCACCGCTGCTGCGAGAACCGGTTCAGCTGCGCTTGCCCGAACCCTGTTGGAAAATTCCCTGTTTGATATTTGGCGCATCCACCATGCATCGGAAAGGGACTTTTCGTATTTTTCGACGGCACATAAATCCTACTCCCGTATTGATCTAATCCTGACAGATAGAGTCTCTTTAGCGGCGTCCAAAAGCTCTTCCATTGGATCAATTACGTGGTCAGACCACGCCCCAGTTTCGCTAGAGTTAGCTGATGAATACACCTCTCCCCCAAATCCACTATGGAGGGCTAGCGAATTTATATTGGCCAATAACAAATTCCAATCTGAAGTAACAACAGCGTTAGCGGAATATTTTAAATTTAATGCAGAATTTGGACCTAGTCCGGCCATTGTCTGGGTAGCTCACAAGGCCTATGTGAGGGGCATCTTATTAAAATTAGGGCATCATTATAAAAAACTAAAAGAAAAACATCAAAATGACCTAATAGCACAGGTTCAAACTGTGGAGACGCAGAACAAACAAACACCTTCGACAGAGCTCTCTGACAAACTTAGAATACTCAGAATACAACTACGTGAATGCTTTCTTCACTCATATGAACTTTCCCTAAAGAAAACCAAAACCAAATATTACTCTCAAGCCAATAAGGCAGGGAAACTGTTAGCGAATAGGGTTAAAGCTAGGGCTCTAAAGTCAAAAATCCCATATCTATGGGATGCGTCCAAATCACACAAGCTATATGATCCTAAATCTATAGCAAATAGATTCATGTCATACTACTTGAAAGATGAGCCGGGTTTCATCCCTGCAACTCCAGAGGCAATTGACGGCTTTTTAAATTCACTAACTATCTCATCCTTAGATATAGCTCAAAAGGAATCCCTATGTAGTCCCATATCTCAAGAGGAAATATCTAGGATAATAAAAGGCCTGCCGAAACAAAAAAGCCCTGGTCCTGATGGGCTTCCGAATTCTTACTATAAAACATTTTCAGATACATTACTCCCTCACCTACACGCAGCCCTGTCTGGTGCCATGTTGACAGGTAGGATGCCCAAGGAAATGCTGGAGGCAGTTATTATTACCTTGCCTAAACCTGGCAAAGATCCTTCTATTCCCCAAAATTTCCGCCCCATCTCCCTACTCAATACTGACCTTAAGATTTATGCTAAGATTTTAGCAGCCCGGTTAGCAGACATTATCCCTTCGCTGGTTGCCCCTGATCAGGTGGGGTTTGTGAAAGGACGCCAAATCACAGACAATTCAAGGAGAGTGCTGAACCTAATCGACTTTGTTAATAGATCTAGAACACCGTCGGTGCTGGTCACTCTGGATGTCGAGAAGGCTTTTGACCGAGTAAATTGGGATTGGGTCTTCTCGGTACTCCATAAAATGGGTTTTCCTGAGTCTACTATACAAGCTATACGAGTCCTCTATTCAAACCCCTCTGCTCGAGTACTAGCGAATGGAGTATTATCTGACTCCTTTGCGCTGTCCAATGGCACCAGACAGGGCTGTCCCCTGTCGCCTTTAATCTTCATACTTTCACTGGAACCTCTGGCGCAGGCGATTCGTCAATCTGCATTGATAAAGGGAGTCAGTATAGGGAATAGACAACACAGCATATCTATATACGCGGATGACATAATCCTGTCTTTGACCAAACCCCTGGAGTCCTTAAGGACGGTGATGGAGACTATCCGTTCTTATGGAGCCATCTCATACTATAAAATTAACGAGAGTAAATCTCAGGCCCTTCCAATAGGAATCCCAGAGGGAATCTTAACCCAAATGAGGAGATAATTCACTTTAGATTGACAAACTACGAAGGTCCAATACCTAGGGTTCAATGTTACTGCCACCCCTCAAGAACTATACAAAGCTAATTTCCCTTCTCTGTTAAACTCACTCCAACCCGAGTTAGATAGTATGGCTAAGGCAGAACTGTCATGGCTAGGCCGTATCGCGGCATTTCAACAACACATCCTCCCTAAGCTGTTATATTTATTCCGCACTATTCCTATACCCATCCCAATGTCCTTTTTCAACCTAGCCAATAAGATGTTGAACACCTTTATTTGGAATAAGTCCAGACCGAGAGTAGCAAAAAGCATAATGTATAGACACAAAAGAAGTGGCGGAGTGGGTCTGCCGAACCTTTATGATTATTATTTAGCGTCCAGGATCAACCAACTAAAGGAATGGTGGAAAGAGGATGTAGGTAAACATTGGGTGCATATTGAACAGTCACAGATCCCAGGTCATAGCTTGCGAGCCTTACTCATGGCTGCGCTGCACGATTGTTATGCGGCTATACAACCTGCTTATTACGTTTCCACATCCATAGCACTATGGCAGATATATCACAGCAAAGGGAAGGGCGACTTAATATCTATGGCACATCTAGTGCCAATTGAATCCTTACAGCATCTTTCTACTGACCTAAACCTGAGGGTGTGGAAGGATAAAGGTATATGTTCAGTGGCAGATATGGTCTCAGGATCGACTTTAATGCCCTTTGACACAATTGCACGTAAGTTCAATATCCCCTCTAAAGAAACCTTCTCGTATATCAAAATTAAACACGTATTAGGGGACAATGCGTCCTTTAGTCTCAAGGGAAATCTTCAACTGTTAATCCGGTGGACGGCGGCTGATCATGTTAACACGGGGATTCGATTTTTATATATGTTCCTAGGGGATAAAGACCAGTTTGTCAAAACGACCCCTCTTTTATCTTAAGAGAAGGATCTGAAAAGGTCATTCTCTCTGGCGCAGTGGAGAACTGCCTACAAATTAGCAATGTCCATCTTTAGATGTTCTTCACATGTAGAAGCCTACATTAAGACTACACTTAGATGGTACTACACGCCGGTGCGGTTACATATGTTCTTTCCTACTGCTAATGCTCTATGCTGGAGAGGATGTGGGGAGCATGGGACACTCTACCATATTCTATGGGCTTGCCCAAGGATTTATCCCCTTTGGATCCAGGTGTTCACAAAGATATCCGAAATCGCTGGATATCGGATCTCTCCAGATCCCGCCTTGGCCTTACTCTTAATAGACATTGACCAGTTATCTTTTAAATTAAGAGTTGTAATTGCCCATCTGTTATTAGCAACCAAATTAGCAATTACAAGAAATTGGAAAAGTAATAATATTCCAGTTTTACAAGAAATTGTTATGTCAGTGGATACGACCAGATCGTACGAATATATGCTTGCTCACCAGGAGTTTCAAGTTAGTCGCCACCTTAAATTCTGGGGATCCTGGAGCGGTTTGATCCCAGCGATTCAAGATAGAATAGGAGTAGGATGATAGCTGGATAAAATCAATGAAGTGGTGGATAGCTCCCTGACATTTGGTTGCATTATTACATTCTGATGATTGATACACAATTGTTTTTCTTGTTTTCCACTGGCAATAATGAGTGCTGATAATATTTTGGACATGACTATGTTTGTTATGTTTCACCTTGTATTTTTCTGTTTTTCCTTTTGCTTTATGAGAGTACTAATGCTCTTGGATCTAATCCTTCTATGTTCTTTGCCAAAACATTGGAAACATTGTAGGTATATGTTCATTATCACATTGCTGTATTTGCATACTGTATACCTTGTATGTGAACATATTCTATGATAATAAGAAACTATTGAAACTAAATGCTATACATTGCTTTAGTTGATATTGCATGGAATGACTTTTCTTCAAGGAAGTATTGAAATAAAAATCAATTTGGATAAGTTTTTTTCTATTCTGACAGCAAGAGTTAGTATCTGTACTGAATCTTAGTCAGGTTAGAGCTTGTAATGAAACAGGCTTGCCCCGTTTTACTCCTGCTCTTTGCTGTAATGATTAAGCCACTCACCATAATGATTTAATAGGACCAAGTGACTATTTATAATGAAGAAAATCTTAAATGAACACAGAGAAGGCAGCACTCCAAAAATAATCAAAGTTTTATTCACCAATATCATGGCGGAACAAAACTTTGATTCTTTTTGGAGTGCTGCCTTCTCTGTGTTCATCTGGGATTTGGTGGGGACTTGGATTCTACCTCTTTGGATGCATGCACCCCCTTTTTCAACCTTTTTTCTTTTTGTGCTTTGCATTTTTTTGCTATTTTTCTTTATCTGGTGCAGTGCCGCTCTCAGTGTGTATTTCTATTATAAGCAGATAATATTTTAACATTTTTAGGAAACCCATGTGATTCATTGGAGTAAGTTACGGAGCAGTTGATAGAATTTGGTAAATTGTCAGAATAAGGCCTCATGCACACGACTGTATGTATTTTGCGGTCCGCAAAACACGGATCTGCAAAAAAGATGGATCACATCCGTGTGCATTCAGTATTTTGCGGAAAGGAACAGGTGGCCCCTAGTAAAACAGTCCTATACTTGTCCGTAATGCGGACAATAATAGGACATGTTCTATTTTTTAGCGGAACAAAAATACGGACATACGGAAACGGAATGCACATGGAGTACCTTCCGTTTTTATTTTTGCGGACCAATTGAAATGAATGGTTCCGCATACAGTACAAAGAAAATAAAAAATTGAACGGACACGGAAAGAAAATAAGTTCATGTGCATGAGGCCTAAACTGAAAAAAAATGGTTGGAATAGTCTCCATTAGTCTCTTGGGAAATTTAGATGTTCAGGTAAATTTCCTAATCTTAATAGGAAATGTACTAAATCAATAGAGTGGAAGGAATTGATACTCAAATATTTATATACCATTTATATAATCTGGTAAATTGTACATTACACTGATTGTGCCCTTTGATTATATGTGTGTGTCTATTGTGATCTGATTTTTATAGGTCTCATTAGAAGCCAAGTTGAAAAGTCCCACTGAATCCTATCCAATTAGCAGTTAGGTTTGATTTTATACAATAACATTAGATTATAATATTTATGAAAAATCTACCACTTAGGGGAATGCTATTAAGAAGGCCCTATTATGGGTTATTATTCACACACTATGTCACCCGCTAGTAACCCCCAGTAGCCAGACATGTGTGTGATTAATGTGCACCAGATTGATTAGAGCTAATAGTTGCTATGGGCTTGTACTTTTGCCCTTTGGTAATAAATAATCTGCATTCTCTTCAAAGACTTCTTTACTTGTAACATGGGGGCAATTCACTTAACCTTCCTGAAAAAAAAAATGAATTTAGCAATAGTCCTTAAGGCAAAATGATTTAGTGTATTTATATACTCTCGTCCATGACATTGTTATCAACGAAAATTTGATAAATAATGTGCTGCGAAAACAATAGTATGACAATGTAAATGGAAATACACTGATTCATGTAATACATGACTTATTCATACATACACTTATAATATATATGTACTAAGGAAAACGTCATGGAAGCAGAGATGCAGTATCTAATTTAGTACTTAAAAGGGCTGTCAGACAAATAAAAACCAGTACCAGCAAATGTCATAAGATGAAAAGCACAGTAACAAACATTTAAGTTCCCTGCCATGGGGCACTATTAACATTGGTTAGTCATTTTTGTTCACAGTACAATGGCCTCTTCTGACGGACGCCTACTCCTTCTGCAAGCTAACATCCAGGAAAACCCAATCCTGCTGCCAACTATGTTAACAGTCTCTGGTAAAACTGCTGTTTGCAACAGGTGAACAGACTTATGGGGGTGGGGGGTGTTACAACAACATACAGGTAAAAAGGGTTATCTCATGATTAATGTAAAACATTAAAAACATACTTAAAGGGGTTCTGCAGTTTGTTTAAACTGATGATCTATCCTCTGGAAAGATCATCAGCATCTGATCGGCAGGGGTCCGACACCCGGGACCCACGATGATCAGCTGTTTGAGAAGGCAGCGGCGCTCCAGCAGAGCTGCGGCCTTCTCACTGTTTACTGTTTTCCGCTGGCCCAGTGACGTCACGACTAGTATTAATGGCCTGGGCGGGCTATGCTCTGTTCACTTGAATGGTGCTTAGCCCCGCCCAGACCAATGATACTAGTTGTGATGTCACTGGGACAGCGGTAAACAGCGAGAAGGCTGCCGCGCTGCTGGAGCGCCTCTGCCTTCTCAAACAGCTGATCGGCGGGGGTCCCAGGTGTTGGACCCCTGCCGATCAGATGCTGATGATCTATCCAGAGGATAGATCATCAGTTTAAACAAAGTACAGAACCCCTTTAATCTAGTACATGACAACCTCTTTATAATAAAGCTAGAACCAGTCCTGTACCAAACATGGATCCAGAGATCTCCTCATTCATTGCTCCAGTTAATCTGCTAGATTTATTTCAAGCTGGCAGCTTGGGGGAGTGTGTTCTTTCTCAGAGTGTATGTCCTGTCTGCTGCAGGTAGTGGCAGTTGAAGGATGCAGGACAGATAATTCAGAAAAAGAGCAAGCAGCAGGTGGCGCTATACAGCATCAACTTAGAATAATTAATAAAAGAGTAACACCTCTTACAAAAAAGTTTAACAGCAGGATACAAATGTAATAAACTGAAATCACCACACACCTAAAGCCTATGAAATTTTAAATGTTCTTAATTATGTGAAGCCAGATTTTTGCAACTTTTGAAATATTTAATAAAATTGATGATTATTTGAAAGTATATCCAGTGGTGGAGTTACAATTTATGAAAATTTTGATCCATATATTTTTGAGTATTGGTTCCAATAATTCTGATATTGGGTCGTTGATACATTGAAAGGGAAATATTTATTGTTTTTTTACGAATTTAATTAGTTTGCAGTCTGTAACAAAGAGTTCGAAATATGTAACATGGAATGAGGATTCCCGAGTTGTGCTTAAAAGTAGCCTACTCTGTCTACTCACCCTTTATCCCGCCCAGGTCCCCTGTTCTGCCCGACCCGCTCCTCTTGATTGATGTGACGGTTCGCAGCAGCATTGACAAAATCCCACGCCTGCGCCGTTCACTTCTGTCTTCGGCGCAGGCGCAGTGAATGAATGATGCGCTCCTGGTGCTGGATTCCTCACTGCGCCTGCAGCGACTACATCACAGTGAGGAAGCCGACATCAGGAGAGCGGCATTCACTCACTGCACCTGCACCAAAAAGAGAAGTGAACGGCGCAGGCGTGGGTTTTCGTCAAGGCTGCTGTGAAACGTCACATCAATCAAGAGGAGCAGGGTGGGGAGAACAGGGGACCTGGGTGGGATAAAGGGTGAGTAGACGGAGCCTCTAGGTGCTGATTTTACGCCCACATACCACCTAGAGACTCATTAGCATATTATAAAAGTGCTTTTTTTTTTTTACCAAAACGGCTGCAGGGAGAAAGGTAAAAAACATACTGTTATGTGGTGCTGACATTAGCGCATCGCTAATGTCAGTCAGCTACATAACAGTATTTCTGGTGGTAGAAACCCTTTAATTGGTCAGTTTCGGATAAAAAACTGACCAAAAAAACTGAAGTGTGAACTCAGCCTTAGGCCTCATGCACACGGCCGTGTTCCGCGGCCGAGAGCGGACCGTGGAAACCCGGCCGGGATTCTTGCTGACAGCATGAGCGCACAGCGTCATTGGTTGCTATGACGCCGTGTGCTTCATGCAGCCACTGCTGTACAGTAATATACTAGTATAGTGTATTACTGTACAGCAGCGGCTGCATGAAGCGCACGGCGTCATAGCAACCAATGACGCCATGCGCTCATGCTGACAGCAGGAATCCCGGCCGGGTTTCCACGGTCCGCTCTCGCCCGCGGAACACGAATGAATGACCTTTACTGCTTCTACTTGGAGAATATCGTCACCCTAATGTCAGTCGGTAACAGTTATTAACTTTTGGACATAGTTTGTTTTGTGCTCATGGTTCGTACATGATTTTATGAGCTGTTAACCCTTAAAAGCCACTTGAAATTCTCTGTAGAAAGAACTGCGTGTTGGGGCAAAATATTCCCAAATGTTGTGTTTCTTATGAGCAAAATATTATTAGACATACTAACTCATTAAGTTCTCTATAGGTTCTGCTCACATTATCATCGGGACTTGATGTATAGAATGAAAACCATGAAAATCAGACATCATACAGTACATGAACAGTCTCTTTCTAGCAAAGCTAGAACCAGCCCTGTATCTCACATGCATGCAGAGATCCCCATTCATTGCTCTGCTGGATTTATTTCAGGCTGACAGCTCAGGGATGTGTCCTTTCTGCTGCAGATCTCTCCCTGTAACTGCCACAGCTTCTAATAGAATATATGGCCGACAACGGTTAAAAATTTAAATTGAGCATGTGCAACCATTTTAGTTGTGTGGACAAAAAATAAGAAAAAGAACAAACAGTAGGTGTCGCTATACAGATACGTTTTATTGAATAACGGCTAGACTAAATTTTTTATTACGTGCAATTATAAAAGTATTCAGATCCAGGTGCGGGTTTGAAAATTAGAATATTTTTTGTGGGACAACCCCTATAATGGAGTCATGACAGTTTTTGACATCTTCACTTTTAACAGAGACCGGAACTAAGACTTCCCATTATATCAGGTCCCACTGTTTATTGATTGCTTTTTATGGGAAGGTTAGAACTGTATCTATGATATTCTTGCCATTAAAAAGCCAAGAACACCTGACACAATGTAAGCAAGTGCATGTGTGCAGGAGCGTAACTGAAGGCTCATGAGCCCTGGTGCAAGAGTTCAGCTTGGGCCCCCTTCCTGCAGTGCTTTGTGGACAGGGGCAGGGGAGCACGTAGCCTTCAAGCTACCCGAGGCAAAAATTGAAACGGCACCTCCTCATGCCAAATTCTTGACCTAACCCCTTCCCTCCAGCAAGTGGTGTAACTTTACCAGCATGCCCTTTCTATAATGCCAGTATCTTATGTGACACAAGGGTCTTTAGGCCCCCTCAGGCTCCTGTGCCCGGTAGTGACTGCTACCTCTGCACCCCCTATAGCTACTCCCTGGTATGTGTGAACCAATTACATTTTAGCATTAATGACATTATTTTTAGGAAGTCCAGATGTAACAGTTCTAAATTTGAATGTGATATAATTGCTCAAAAGCCAAGAAACGACATTGAGAAAGCCATTTAAAGTGAGTCTGTCACCCAGACCAACCCTACCCTATCAGGCATACAGTATAACCTGGTAGGGTTGATGACACTAATTAAAACCATACCCGTCTTACGACAGTCGATGGTATCATTGCTGAGAAAATAAACGTTTAAAATTATGCAAATTAACTATTTGAGCACCAGGAGGTGGGCTTATGGGGTTCGAGCAGTGATCCATAATGATGCTCTTGGTGCTCCATAATGATGCTCTTGGTGCTCCATAATGACACCCCTTAGATTTTCATTTTTCCCCCCACCTTTAGATTGACAGCGCTAGACCCCAATCGTGTCCAGAACTGCACATGAACATCAAAGTAAGCAGCACTACATACCCCACATTAGGGAAAAGTCCAATTCATCTGGTACCAGAAATTATGGTCCAGACATGGTGCTCGCAGGTCGAGATCCAGGCTAAGGGTGCCTTGGATTAATAATACTTGGAAAAATCTGCAGCACTTCTGCGTTTTGATGGAAAATTCCAGTGACTTTATTTAAGAAAACAGCATACAATTGCAAAGTTTTGACTATAAACAGTCTTTTTTAAGCTTAATAAAGACTTATTATAGTCGAAATGTCGCAATTATATGCTGCTTTATTAAATAAAGTCACTGGAATTTTTTATCAAAACGCAGGAGTGCTGCATATTTTTCCAAGCTGACACATGCGCACATCTTCGGGGTCCTCCCGATAAGCGAAGATGTTGTTAGCACGAATAAGACATAAGACAGGTGTTGTTTTAATCAGCGTCATCGACTATATCAGGCTATATGCCTGGTTGTAGGATTGATCAGTTGCTTACCTAACACATTAAGAATCAAGATGAGGAAGGCTACACATGTAAAGCATGAAATAGTGCCATGAAATCAGGAAAGTTTGCATACAGTGAAAAACTCATGCTCACATTGCTTACTTGCTGACTTTTCTCATCTCATTCTTTCTTGAGCATTTTTCACAATGTATTTAGAGGGGGATGCAATATACTTACAGTGCACACTTTATTATATTAAAGGCATTATCCCGGACATGATACTGATGACCTATCATCAGGCTAGGTCATCATTTTCACATTGGTGAGATCCGAGTCCTGGCACACCGCCGATCAGCTGTTCCAGGGAACTTGCTCCTGACACCTCACCAAACACAGCGCCGTACATCGTATAGTAACTGTGGTTGGTATTTCAGCTCAGCCACATTCACTTCAATAGGGCTGATCTGCAACTAGGCCACGTGTCCGATGTACGGTGACTAGGGATGAGCGAACTCGAACTGTATAGTTCGGGTTCGTACCGAATTTTGGGGTGTCCGTGACACGGACCCGAACCCGGACATTTTCGTAAAAGTCCGGGTTCGGGTTCGGTGTTCGTCGCTTTCTTCGCGCTTTTGTGACGCTTTCTTGGCGCTTTTTGAAAGGCTGCAAAGCAGCCAATCAACAAGCGTCATACTACTTGCCCCAAGAGGCCATCACAGCCATGCCTACTATTGGCATGGCTGTGATTGGCCAGAGCACCATGTGACCCAGCCTCTATTTAAGCTGGAGTCACATAGCGCCGCCCGTCACTCTGCTCTGATTAGCGTAGGGAGAGGTTGCGGCTGCGACAGTAGGGCGAGATTAGGCAGATTAACTCCTCCAAAGGACTTGATTAACTGATCGATCTGCAGCTGTGGATCATTGAGCTGCTGATCCTCAATTGCTCACTGTTTTTAGGCTGCCCAGACCGTTTGTCAGTCACATTTTTCTGGGGTGATCGGCGGCCATTTTGTGTCTTGTGGTGCGCCAGCACAAGCTGCGACCAAGTGCATTTAACCCTCAATGGTGTGGTTGTTTTTTGGCTAAAGCCTACATCAGGGTGAAGCTGTCACACCAAGTGCATTTAACCCTCAGTAGTGTGGTTGGTCAAGCTATCACACCAAGTGCATTTAACCAGCAATAGTCTGTTCATTTTTTGGCCATATACTAAATCAGGGGCAAGCTGCGCCCGTCACCAAGTGCATTTAACCCTCAGTAGTGTGGTTGGTCAAGCTGTGACACCAAGTGCATTTAACCAGCAATAGTCTGTTCATTTTTTGGCCATATACTACATCAGGGGCAAGCTGCGCCCATCACCAAGTGCATTTAACCAGCAATAGTGTGGTTATTTTTTGGCCATATCCCAGTCTAATTCTGTCACTAAATCCATACCGGTCACCCAGCGCCTAAATACTAGGCCTCAAATTTATATCCCGCTAAATCTCTCGTTACCGCTGTCCTGTTGTGGCTGGGAAAGTTATTTAGTGTCCGTCAAAGCACATTTTTTGTTCTGGGTTGAAATACAATTCCCAATTTAGCAATTTAAAAATTTAGTGGTTTCTGCTGTATCAGAGCTATTTGAAATCTATCCCTAAAAGGGTATATAATATTCAAGGTGCACATAGGGTCATTCAGAATAACTTCACACACCCGCTACTGTGCATTTCCAAGTCTAATTCTGTCACTAAACCCATACCTGTCACCCAGCGCCTAAATACTAGGCCTCAAATTTATATCCAGCTAAATCTGTCCTTAGTGCTGTAGCTGGGCGAGTTATTTAGTGTCCGTTCAAGCACATTTCTTGTTCTGGGTTGAAATACAATTCCCAATTTAGCAATTTCATAATTTAGTGGTTTCTGCTATATCAGAGCTATTTGAAATCTATCCCTAAAAGGGTATATAATATTCAAGGTGCACATTGGGTCATTCAGAATAACTTCACACACACCCGCTACTGTGTATTTCCAAGTCTAATTCTGTCACTAAACCCATACCTGTCACCCAGCGCCTAAATACTAGGCCTCAAATTTATATCCTGCTAAATCTCTCGTTAGTGCTGTAGCTGGGCGAGTTATTTAGTGTCCGTTCAAGCACATTTCTTGTTCTGGGTTGAAATACAATTGCCAATTTAGCAATTTCATAATTTAGTGGTTTCTGCTATATCAGAGCTATTTGAAATCTATCCCTAAAAGGGTATATAATATTCAAGGTGCACATTGGGTCATTCAGAATAACTTCACACACACCCGCTACTGTGTATTTCCAAGTCTAATTCTGTCACTAAACCCATACCTGTCACCCAGCGCCTAAATACTAGGCCTCAAATTTATATCCTGCTAAATCTCTCGTTAGTGCTGTAGCTGGGCGAGTTATTTAGTGTCCGTTCAAGCACATTTCTTGTTCTGGGTTGAAATACAATTCCCAATTTAGCAATTTCATAATTTAGTGGTTTCTGCTATATCAGAGCTATTTGAAATCTATCCCTAAAAGGGTATATAATATTCAAGGTGCACATTGGGTCATTCAGAATAACTTCACACACACCCGCTACTGTGTATTTCCAAGTCTAATTCTGTCACTAAACCCATACCTGTCACCCAGCGCCTAAATACTAGGCCTCAAATTTATATCCTGCTAAATCTCTCGTTAGTGCTGTAGCTGGGCGAGTTATTTAGTGTCCGTTCAAGCACATTTCTTGTTCTGGGTTGAAATACAATTCCCAATTTAGCAATTTCATAATTTAGTGGTTTCTGCTATATCAGAGCTATTTGAAATCTATCCCTAAAAGGGTATATAATATTCAAGGTGCACATTGGGTCATTCAGAATAACTTCACACACACCCGCTACTGTGTATTTCCAAGTCTAATTCTGTCACTAAACCCATACCTGTCACCCAGCGCCTAAATACTAGGCCTCAAATTTATATCCTGCTAAATCTCTCGTTAGTGCTGTAGCTGGGCGAGTTATTTAGTGTCCGTTCAAGCACATTTCTTGTTCTGGGTTGAAATACAATTCCCAATTTAGCAATTTCATAATTTAGTGGTTTCTGCTATATCAGAGCTATTTGAAATCTATCCCTAAAAGGGTATATAATATTCAAGGTGCACATTGGGTCATTCAGAATAACTTCACACACACCCGCTACTGTGTATTTCCAAGTCTAATTCTGTCACTAAACCCATACCTGTCACCCAGCGCCTAAATACTAGGCCTCAAATTTATATCCTGCTAAATCTCTCGTTAGTGCTGTAGCTGGGCGAGTTATTTAGTGTCCGTTCAAGCACATTTCTTGTTCTGGGTTGAAATACAATTCCCAATTTAGCAATTTCATAATTTAGTGGTTTCTGCTATATCAGAGCTATTTGAAATCTATCCCTAAAAGGGTATATAATATTCAAGGTGCACATTGGGTCATTCAGAATAACTTCACACACACCCGCTACTGTGTATTTCCAAGTCTAATTCTGTCACTAAACCCATACCTGTCACCCAGCGCCTAAATACTAGGCCTCAAATTTATATCCTGCTAAATCTCTCGTTAGTGCTGTAGCTGGGCGAGTATTTTAGTGTCCGTTCAAGCACATTTCTTGTTCTGGGTTGAAATACAATTCCCAATTTAGCAATTTCATAATTTAGTGGTTTCTGCTATATCAGAGCTATTTGAAATCTATCCCTAAAAGGGTATATAATATTCAAGGTGCACATTGGGTCATTCAGAATAACTTCACACACACCCGCTACTGTGTATTTCCAAGTCTAATTCTGTCACTAAACCCATACCTGTCACCCAGCGCCTAAATACTAGGCCTCAAATTTATATCCTGCTAAATCTCTCGTTAGTGCTGTAGCTGGGCGAGTTATTTAGTGTCCGTTCAAGCACATTTCTTGTTCTGGGTTGAAATACAATTCCCAATTTAGCAATTTCATAATTTAGTGGTTTCTGCTATATCAGAGCTATTTGAAATCTATCCCTAAAAGGGTATATAATATTCAAGGTGCACATTGGGTCATTCAGAATAACTTCACACACACACGCTTCTGTGCATTTCCAAGTCTAATTCTGTCACTAAATCCATACCGGTCACCCAGCGCCTAAATACTAGGCCTCAAATTTATATCCCGCTGAATTTGAATACAATACATTGGGCCAAATAATATATTTGTTGTTGTGGTGAACCATAACAATGAGAAAAACATCTAGTAAGGGACGCGGACGTGGACATGGTCGTGGTGGTGTTAGTGGACCCTCTGGTGCTGGGAGAGGACGTGGCCGTTCTGCCACATCCACACGTCCTAGTGTACCAACTACCTCAGGTCCCAGTAGCCGCCAGAATTTACAGCGATATATGGTGGGGCCCAATGCCGTTCTAAGGATGGTAAGGCCTGAGCAGGTACAGGCATTAGTCAATTGGGTGGCCGACAGTGGATCCAGCACGTTCACATTATCTCCCACCCAGTCTTCTGCAGAAAGCGCACAGATGGCGCCTGAAAACCAACCCCATCAGTCTGTCACATCACCCCCATGCATACCAGGGAAACTGTCTCAGCCTCAAGTTATGCAGCAGTCTCTTATGCTGTTTGAAGACTCCGCTGGCAGGGTTTCCCAAGGGCATCCACCTAGCCCTTCCCCAGCGGTGAAAGACATAGAATGCACTGACGCACAACCACTTATGTTTCCTGATGATGAGGACATGGGAATACCACCTCAGCATGTCTCTGATGATGACGAAACACAGGTGCCAACTGCTGCGTCTTTCTGCAGTGTGCAGACTGAACAGGAGGTCAGGGATCAAGACTGGGTGGAAGACGATGCAGGGGACGATGAGGTCCTAGACCCCACATGGAATGAAGGTCGTGCCACTGACTTTCACAGTTCGGAGGAAGAGGCAGTGGTGAGACCGAGCCAACAGCGTAGCAAAAGAGGGAGCAGTGGGCAAAAGCAGAACACCCGCCGCCAAGAGACTCCGCCTGCTACTGACCGCAGCCATCTGGGACCGAGCACCCCAAAGGCAGCTTCAAGGAGTTCCCTGGCATGGCACTTCTTCAAACAATGTGCTGACGACAAGACCCGAGTGGTTTGCACGCTGTGCCATCAGAGCCTGAAGCGAGGCATTAACGTTCTGAACCTGAGCACAACCTGCATGACCAGGCACCTGCATGCAAAGCATGAACTGCAGTGGAGTAAACACCTTAAAACCAAGGAAGTCACTCAGGCTCCCCCTGCTACCTCTTCTGCTGCTGCCGCCTCGGCCTATTCTGCTGCTGCCGCCTCGGCCTCTTCCTCCGCCTCTGGAGGAACGTTGGCACCTGCCGCCCAGCAAACAGGGGATGTACCACCAACACCACCACCACCACCTCCGTCACCAAGCGTCTCAACCATGTCACACGCCAGCGTTCAGCTCTCCATCTCACAAACATTTGATAGAAAGCGTAAATTCCCACCTAGCCACCCTCGATCCCTGGCCCTGAATGCCAGCATTTCTAAACTACTGGCCTATGAAATGCTGTCATTTAGGCTGGTGGACACAGACAGCTTCAAACAGCTCATGTCGCTTGCTGTCCCACAGTATGTTGTTCCCAGCCGGCACTACTTCTCCAAGAGAGCCGTGCCTTCCCTGCACAACCAAGTATCCGATAAAATCAAGTGTGCACTGCGCAACGCCATCTGTAGCAAGGTCCACCTAACCACAGATACGTGGACCAGTAAGCACGGCCAGGGACGCTATATCTCCCTAACTGCACACTGGGTAAATGTAGTGGCAGCTGGGCCCCAGGCGGAGAGCTGTTTGGCGCACGTCCTTCCGCCGCCAAGGATCGCAGGGCAACATTCTTTGCCTCCTGTTGCCACCTCCTCCTTCTCGGCTTCCTCCTCCTCTTCTTCCACCTGCTCATCCAGTCAGCCACACACCTTCACCACCAACTTCAGCACAGCCCGGGGTAAACGTCAGCAGGCCATTCTGAAACTCATATGTTTGGGGGACAGGCCCCACACCGCACAGGAGTTGTGGCGGGGTATTGAACAACAGACCGACGAGTGGTTGCTGCCGGTGAGCCTCAAGCCCGGCCTGGTGGTGTGTGATAATGGGCGAAATCTCGTTGCAGCTCTGGGACTAGCCAATTTGACGCACATCCCTTGCTTGGCGCATGTGCTGAATTTGGTGGTGCAGAAGTTCATTCACAACTACCCCGACATGTCAGAGCTGCTGCATAAAGTGCGGGCCGTCTGTTCGCGCTTCCGGCGTTCACATCCTGCTGCTGCTCGCCTGTCTGCGCTACAGCGTAACTTCGGCCTTCCCGCTCACCGCCTCATATGCGACGTGCCCACCAGGTGGAACTCCACCTTGCACATGCTGGACAGACTGTGCGAGCAGCAGCAGGCCATAGTGGAGTTTCAGCTGCAGCACGCACGGGTCAGTCGCACTACAGAACAGCACCACTTCACCACCAATGACTGGGCCTCCATGCGAGACCTGTGTGCCCTGTTGCGCTGTTTCGAGTACTCCACCAACATGGCCAGTGGCGATGACACCGTTATCAGCGTTACAATACCACTTCTATGTCTCCTTGAGAAAACACTTAGGGCGATGATGGAAGAGGAGGTGGCCCAGGAGGAGGAGGAGGAGGAGGAAGAGGGGTCATTTTTAGCACTTTCAGGCCAGTCTCTTCGAAGTGACTCAGAGGGAGGTTTTTGGCAACAGCAGAGGCCAGGTACAAATGTGGCCAGCCAGGGCCCACTACTGGAGGACGAGGAGGACGAGGATGAGGAGGAGGTGGAGGAGGATGAGGATGAAGCATGGTCACAGCGGGGTGGCACCCAACGCAGCTCGGGTCCATCACTGGTGCGTGGCTGGGGGGAAAGGCAGGACGATGACGATACGCCTCCCACAGAGGACAGCTTGTCCTTACCCCTGGGCAGCCTGGCACACATGAGCGACTACATGCTGCAGTGCCTGCGCAACGACAGCAGAGTTGCCCACATTTTAACCTGTGCGGACTACTGGGTTGCCACCCTGCTGGATCCACGCTACAAAGACAATGTGCCCACCTTACTTCCTGCACTGGAGCGTGATAGGAAGATGCGCGAGTACAAGCGCACGTTGGTAGACGCGCTACTGAGAGCATTCCCAAATGTCACAGGGGAACAAGTGGAAGCCCAAGGCCAAGGCAGAGGAGGAGCAAGAGGTCGCCAAGGCAGCTGTGTCACGGCCAGCTCCTCTGAGGGCAGGGTTAGCATGGCAGAGATGTGGAAAACTTTTGTCAACACGCCACAGCTAACTGCACCACCACCTGATACGCAACGTGTTAGCAGGAGGCAACATTTCACTAACATGGTGGAACAGTACGTGTGCACACCCCTCCACGTACTGACTGATGGTTCGGCCCCATTCAACTTCTGGGTCTCTAAATTGTCCACGTGGCCAGAGCTAGCCTTTTATGCCTTGGAGGTGCTGGCCTGCCCGGCAGCCAGCGTTTTGTCTGAACGTGTATTCAGCACGGCAGGGGGCGTCATTACAGACAAACGCAGCCGCCTGTCTACAGCCAATGTGGACAAGCTGACGTTCATAAAAATGAACCAGGCATGGATCCCACAGGACCTGTCCGTCCCTTGTCCAGATTAGACATTAACTACCTCCCCATAACCATATATTATTGGACTCCAGGGCACTTCCTCATTCAATCCTATTTTTATTTTCATTTTACCATTATATTGCGAGGCTACCCAAAGTTGAATGAACCTCTCCTCTGCCTGTGTGCTAGGCCTAAATATATGCCAATGGACTGTTGCAGTGGTGGGTGACGTGAAGCCTCATTCTCTGCTATGACATGCAGACTGATTCTCTGCTGACATGAAGCCAGATTCTCTGTTACGGGACCTCTCTCCTCTGCCTGTGTGCTAGGCCTAAATATATGCCAATGGACTGTTGCAGTGGTGGCTGACGTGAAGCCTCATTCTCTGCTATGACATGCAGACTAATTCTCTGCTGACATGAAGCCAGATTGTCTGTTACGGGACCTCTCTCCTCTGCCTGGGTGCTGGGCCTAAATTTATGACAATGGACTGTTGCAGTGGTGGCTGACGTGAAGCCTGATTCTCTGCTATGACATGCAGACTGATTCTCTGCTGACATGAAGCCAGATCCTCTGTTACGGGACCTCTCTCCTCTGCCTGTGTGTGTGCTGGGCCTAAATATATGCCAATGGACTGTTGCAGTGGTGGCTGACGTGAAGCCTCATTCTCTGCTATGACATGCAGACTGATTCTCTGCTGACATGAAGCCAGATTCTCTGTTACGGGACCTCTCTCCTCTGCCTGTGTGTGTGCTGGGCCTAAATATATGCCAATGGACTGTTGCAGTGGTGGCTGACGTGAAGCCTCATTCTCTGCTATGACATGCAGACTGATTCTCTGCTGACATGAAGCCAGATTCTCTGTTACGGGACCTCTCTCCTCTGCCTGTGTGTGTGCTGGGCCTAAATATATGCCAATGGACTGTTGCAGTGGTGGCTGACGTGAAGCCTCATTCTCTGCTATGACATGCAGACTGATTCTCTGCTGACATGAAGCCAGATTCTCTGTTACGGGACCTCTCTCCTCTGCCTGTGTGTGTGCTGGGCCTAAATATATGCCAATGGACTGTTGCAGTGGTGGCTGACGTGAAGCCTCATTCTCTGCTATGACATGCAGACTAATTCTCTGCTGCCATGAAGACAGATTCTCTGTTACGGGACCTCCCTCCTCTGCCTGGGTGCTGGGCCTAAATATATGCCAATGGACTGTTGCAGTGGTGGCTGACGTGAAGCCTCATTCTCTGCTATGACATGCAGACTAATTCTCTGCTGACATGAAGACAGATTCTCTGTTACGGGACCTCCCTCCTCTGCCTGGGTGCTGGGCCTAAATATATGCCAATGGACTGTTGCAGTGGTGGCTGACGTGAAGCCTCATTCTCTGCTATGACATGCAGACTAATTCTCTGCTGACATGAAGACAGATTCTCTGTTACGGGACCTCCCTCCTCTGCCTGGGTGCTGGGCCTAAATATATGCCAATGGACTGTTGCAGTGGTGGGTGACGTGAAGCCTCATTCTCTGCTATGACATGCAGACTGATTCTCTGCTGACATGAAGCCAGATTGTCTGTTACGGGACCTCCCTCCTCTGCCTGGGTGCTGGGCCTAAATATATGCCAATGGACTGTTGCAGTGGTGGCTGACGTGAAGCCTCATTCTCTGCTATGACATGCAGACTAATTCTCTGCTGACATGAAGACAGATTCTCTGTTACGGGACCTCCCTCCTCTGCCTGGGTGCTGGGCCTAAATATATGCCAATGGACTGTTGCAGTGGTGGCTGACGTGAAGCCTCATTCTCTGCTATGACATGCAGACTAATTCTCTGCTGACATGAAGACAGATTCTCTGTTACGGGACCTCCCTCCTCTGCCTGGGTGCTGGGCCTAAATATATGCCAATGGACTGTTGCAGTGGTGGCTGACGTGAAGCCTCATTCTCTGCTATGACATGCAGACTGATTCTCTGCTGACATGAAGCCAGATTGTCTGTTACGGGACCTCTCTCCTCTGCCTGTGTGCTAGGCCTAAATATATGCCAATGGACTGTTGCAGTGGTGGCTGACGTGAAGCCTCATTCTCTGCTATGACATGCAGACTGATTCTCTGCTGACATGAAGCCAGATCGTCTGTTACGGGACCTCTCTGCTCTGCCTGTGTGCTAGGCCTAAATATATGCCAATGGACTGTTGCAGTGGTGGGTGACGGGAAGCCTCATTCTCTGCTATGACATGCAGACTGATTCTCTGCTGTCATGAAGCCAGATTGTCTGTTACGGGACCTCTCTGCTCTGCCTGTGTGCTAGGCCTAAATATATGCCAATGGACTGTTGCAGTGGTGGGTGACGTGAAGCCTCATTCTCTGCTATGACATGCAGACTGATTCTCTGCTGACATGAAGCCAGATTGTCTGTTACGGGACCTCTCTGCTCTGCCTGTGTGCTAGGCCTAAATATATGCCAATGGACTGTTGCAGTGGTGGCTGACGTGAAGCCTCATTCTCTGCTATGACATGCAGACTAATTCTCTGCTGACATGAAGCCAGATTGTCTGTTACGGGACCTCTCTCCTCTGCCTGGGTGCTGGGCCTAAATTTATGACAATGGACTGTTGCAGTGGTGGCTGACGTGAAGCCTGATTCTCTGCTATGACATGCAGACTGATTCTCTGCTGACATGAAGCCAGATCCTCTGTTACGGGACCTCTCTCCTCTGCCTGTGTGTGTGCTGGGCCTAAATATATGCCAATGGACTGTTGCAGTGGTGGCTGACGTGAAGCCTCATTCTCTGCTATGACATGCAGACTGATTCTCTGCTGACATGAAGCCAGATTCTCTGTTACGGGACCTCTCTCCTCTGCCTGTGTGTGTGCTGGGCCTAAATATATGCCAATGGACTGTTGCAGTGGTGGCTGACGTGAAGCCTCATTCTCTGCTATGACATGCAGACTAATTCTCTGCTGACATGAAGACAGATTCTCTGTTACGGGACCTCCCTCCTCTGCCTGGGTGCTGGGCCTAAATATATGCCAATGGACTGTTGCAGTGGTGGCTGACGTGAAGCCTCATTCTCTGCTATGACATGCAGACTAATTCTCTGCTGACATGAAGACAGATTCTCTGTTACGGGACCTCTCTCCTCTGCCTGGGTGCCGGGGCCTAAATATCTGAGAATGGACTGTTCCAGTGGTGGGTGACGGGAAGCCAGATTCTCTGCTATGGAACCTCTCTCCAATTGATTTTGGTTAATTTTTATTTATTTAATTTTTATTTTAATTCATTTCCCTATCCACATTTGTTTGCAGGGGATTTACCTACATGTTGCTGCCTTTTGCAGCCCTCTAGCTCTTTCCTGGGCTGTTTTACAGCCTTTTTAGTGCCGAAAAGTTCGGGTCCCCATTGACTTCAATGGGGTTCGGGTTCGGGACGAAGTTCGGATCGGGTTCGGATCCCGAACCCGAACATTTCCGGGATGTTCGGCCGAACTTCTCGAACCCGAACATCCAGGTGTTCGCTCAACTCTAACGGTGACATCACATGGCCTAGGAAAAGGCAATGATGCTCATATTATTATCCAGGATAACCCCTTTAAAATGAAAATAACATGTAAATGTGGCGGAGATGTTTGTCCTTTGGTACAATTCATCATGATATCACAACATATCATCAGTGTTTTACCATAATCTTATATTGCTAAATGGCTGTTATGCTACAAAATGCAATGATTCTCAATGCCTTATTCTTTCTCCAGTTATTTTGAAAAAAATTATTATTGAGCAATTTTTGAGAAGGGAATTCATAAAAAATATAGAGAGAAAAATTCACCATTAAGTGGACTGTCAAAAGATTCATGGTTCATAACGTTAGGGTGTGAAACTTGCGTTTTTACGCATGAGTTGATACATGTGGATGATGAATCTTACTTTACATATTTATTTTAATTATTTTAAGTGGACCTGTCATCTCCGGTAATCCTATAATTTCCTTTATACTGCCCTCATGCTGATTTCCGCAGACTGTCACTTATCTGATAAAGTAAAGCTGCTGCCAAGAGATGACTGTTTAATGTTGGCAGTGCCTGGCGGAGAAGAGTCATGCTCTGCTAGAGAAGAGTCTGACTTATTTATGAGCTCCCTCTCTCCCCACCCATCTGCCAAAGAGTGACGGTTTTCTCCTAGGAGGAAAAGTAAGGAGAGAACTGCTAATCATCAGTGAATGGGTGGGGAGAGAGGGAGCTAATTGATCACCTGGACTTCAGCTAAAGTTACTTAAACAAATCTTGTGAGTTTGACTCCCACCGATCGCACATTGATGTGCAAACCTATGGATCACTGCCCAGTGTATTCTTGAATAAGCCATTTGCACAGTACTCATAAAGATATGTCGATTTCTTGAATTGACGACATAATAAAATAATTCATACTTACCACTTTTCTCTCCTGCTGCTTCTAATGTCGAGCTTCAGCCCTGCAGCACTGATGTCGTCTTCCCGTGGTCCTTATATCTCCAGTTTATTCCTGCATTGTGCTCCAGATTTTTTATTTTTCTGGATGCGTTGGTGACACCCTGTGCAAACCAGGTCACTGTTCAGCCAATCGCTGGCCTCAGCAGTATACACGTTGCTGTTGAGGTCAGTGATTGGCTGCAGGGAGATGTAGTGAGCACAGGATTTCATGGATGCATCCAGAAAAGCAAGAAACAGTGAGGGGGACCAACTCGTAGTGCTGGAGTAGTGGGCAGGGGTGCACCAGCAATGAGACTGGGTGAGGCGATCGCCTCAGGCAGCACCAGGTAGGGGCAAAAGGGGTGCAGCGGAAGGGCCATGAGCGCTTTCATTGTGGCAAAGGGGTTAGGTTAAGAAATTGGTATTGGGGGGGCACCGTTTCAGTTTTCACCTCAGGCAGCAGAAAGGTTAGGTGCACCCCTGACGGTGGGGGTAGAAAAATGGTAAGTATGACTTATTTTGTAACTTTATCACACTTACTGTTCCTGCTTGATTTTTTATTTTTTTTCATGTTTATTTAACTCAGACAAAGCCCTATAAATCCCTTATAGTAAATGTTTATCTGACAGACAATAACGATCCTTGAGGTCATCATCACAGGCTATACGTGGCTGCAGACAATGAAAACAAATGTCAAAATAAATCCTGTCCATTGTTAAAAGACACTTTGTAACAGAACTGAAAAATGTGCGTGGGTAGAAAATTACCGAATAAGTCATTTTGAGACTTGGTGCCACAGTGCTATGTTTAAGTATTATGTGCAGCTACATTTAAAAGTCTATTAGCAAATGTGATCTGAGAACATGATACTCCCCCAGCTCATTTTGTTATCTGGGTTTTTTAAGTGTCTTACAATTGTGGTCTATCATGATATGCTCTTAGGGATTACATTCTCAGCTAGCAAAGAATGCTGATCATTCCTACTCATGGATATTTAATGAGATGCACTTTCACAAAACATTGCATACATTTTGGTCTTTTCTCTTATTTTTATCATATTACTCTCTTTATTTACTTTGTTTCATGGAAACAATTTTATTATGCCCCCAGGTTGACGGCAGAATACAGATTTTCTGTTTGCTTAGTAGCTGAACATTTATGAGAAACCCAAAAAGAGTTTAACTTGGAAGATTAAAGAATATGATTATTTTACCACCGGTAGAGATTATTACTTAAATTAAATAAAATGAATTGTGTGAAGAAAGTGGAGCTTGCTGGGATGCATTTTGTCTGTATGGTTCCTTAATGGTGATCTTCTGTTTGTTTTTATGGAAATTATAGCTGTCTGCTAAGATAGTGGAAATTATGATGGATTCTCAGCCACTTTAAAGAGGCCTTGTCTTCTTATAGCAGGATGCATTAAAGGTTTTTTTTGAGACTTCAAAACTGTTGACTTATTCTCAGGATAGGTCATAAGTATCTGATCGGTGGGGGTCCAACACCCAGGACTCATGCTGATCAGCTGTTTGAGAAGGCAGTGGTGATCTCAATAGCTTTCCTGGGCCAGTGATAACATGATCAACATCAGTCACATGGCCTAGACACAGCTCAGCCCCAGAGAAGTGAATGGGGCTGAGCATAATACCAAGCACAGCCACTATACAATGTACAGTGATGTGCTTGGTAAGCAGGGAGAAGGCCATGGCGCTTACAGGAGCGCTGGTGCCTTGTCAAACAGCTGATCAGCATGGGTTCTGGGTGTTGGATCCCAACCGATCAGATACTCATGACCTATCCTCAGATATTGATGACCTATCCAGAAATAGGTCATCAGTTATAAAATCTTGGAAAGCCCTTTTAAATTAGCTAAATATATATGTATATATATATATATATATATATATATATATATGTATACTGTATATATATATATTTATATATATATATGTTAATAAGATAACGCCACACCAATTGCTACATTTTATGGTATTCCTATCACTTTATACCATTGGAATAACCCTTTACTAGTCTGCAAGCAGCTGAATGGATAATACAGTACCTGATCACTATTACCCAAAATAAGGGTCATGTAAAAAAGCAGTGGTCCCCAACTCCAGTCCTCAGGGCCCATCTGCCGGTCATTTTTTCAGGATTTCCTTAGAATTGAGCAGCTGATATAATTAGTATTCATCCATCAGGACTTACCACAGGTAGTCATTCTGTGGGACATTTTCCAAATCCTGACCGGCAGGTGGGCCCTGAGCACTAGAGTTGGGGAACACGGATGTGAGGACACTTTTTACATTTTCCTCATTTCCCCATTTTAGACCATTTTAAAGTTATGTCAGGCTGGTTATACACAGCCAGATCCTGTAGATAAGCAAAAAAATAAGCAAAAACTTGCAAACAAATGTACAGTTAAGGCAAAGGATATAAATAATGATGACCTATCCTTGGGTCATATTGCTTATATGTAGCTCAGTCCCATTCAAGTCTCAAGGATTGATCTAAATTACCAATCTTGGCATCACTACAATGTACAGCACCATTATCAGTATACTGTCAAGAGGCAGAAGCATTTGTTCCAGTAGCCCCTTCAAAAAGTTGATTGGGAAGGTGCCGAAAATTAGTCCCCCACCAATCTTATCCTAAAAATAACAGACTCTGATCCAGGACACTGCCCAGAACCTGAGGATACCATTTTTATTGGGTTCTGTGGTGGCTGGAGGCTGCGGCCTGCAGCACATGCAGAAACACTGGACTAAATTTGACTGCATAGTCACGGTACTCAAGCTGACTCCCGGCTGTTTCATACACCGCCGCCGCTAGGGAACACAGGCTGACAACTAGAATTGCCTCATACTGGGCGCAGACCTTCAACAGAGGGATTATCCTAACCCTCTCACAAGAGAGGATGTGGCTGAAGCTGACGGCTTGTGCGGGGAGGTGTCTGCTTTGGTCGCTCAGCGATTGCCTGGAGCCTGCTGCAGGCGAACGATCCGCCAGCGGTGATCAGCGTTCAAGCGCCATTGGACCACTGAGACACAAGTCCTCCTTATACAAACAGACCGCCGCCACCCCTAAATAAAAGAATCGGAGGTTGCAGAAGATTACAGTGGGTGCCGGAGTAAACTTTTCTGCCGACACCATCATCCTCTACCCGCGACCCGCTACAGGCAGCATCAGAATCGCCGGTAAGCGAAAATATTCTAAACACTCATATCGAGGCCAGGACTGTAGTGGGAGCCGGGCTTTGAACTTGCGGTCTAAGCGCATAGCTGGCTGGTAAAAAAATATTGCAAGTATATAATCGTGGATGCAGCTCATCCCCAACCTTCATAAAGAAGATCTGCTTTATACTACCGGCATCTCATTACATATACTGCAGCCTATCTCACCAACGATCTATAAAAATACCCAGACAAATTATCACTGCAGTAACTTCTACTTAGCCATATAAATCACATTAGCAATGTCCCTAAGTATTTAAAGGGCAACATCGCAAAATGTTGAAACTCAGATAGTGAACATGACCTAACTGTTCCTCAGTATTCAAACCATTAATTAATCAGCTCAAAGTGTGTACGGCAAATCTGCTGTTTGTACCTTCTTCCTTTTGTGAAATAGTCAAGAAACAAAATGAGCAACGGCCAACAGTCAGAGAAAGGTGCGAAAGCTCTAAAAACGCCAAAGAAAAACACGAAAAGTCACAAAACTACAAGAAAACTATGTAGAAACAATCACTAAACATAAAGATAGTGCTAAATATACTTCTCAAGCTAATGAGTGGTCAGAGAGTGATGAAGAGGACGATCCAGCCACAGAATCTGAAAACATACAATTACTCATTAAATCGCTACGCACTGTATCTTGTATAAAAAGCATGTTTAGAGAATTTTCTGGTTCTATTAAAGAAGATTTATCTGAACTAAGAGCTGATTTCAGGCACATTTCTTCCAGGATGACACAAGTGGAGGATTCCACTCAACTACTGTCTGCACATGCTATGCATCTCTACAAAAAATTTAAAGAACAAAAGAAAGAGTCATACACTCTTAGATTACATCTGGACGATCTTGAAAACAGATCAAGGAGAAATCTGTCACAGATGAGGAGATAACACCAGTTCTTACTAAGATCTTTTGTGAACTCCTGGGAAAAGATGAAACCTTTGACCTAGGATTTGACCACAGGGTTTATAGACTGAAAAATGCAAAAATAGAAACAACCAGTGACATATTGTGCTGCCTTCCGGACTTTAGTATTAAAGAAGAAATCTTTAAAAAGGTGAGATTCGCTAAAAAAATTTAGTACGAGGAAAAAGAGGTTTTGGTATTCCAGGACATTTAAAGATACACTCTGGAACTAAGACAGCCTTTTACTAGTGCCTTAAGAAATAAAAGCTTGAAATATAGATGGCTCTTCCCATTTGGACTCTTTATTAATTGTGCATGGAAACCAATAATTTTTAGAGAGCCTGCTGATGTAGACAAGGCTACATAAAGGTTGGAACTGAATAACATTGTGATCAACGACTGGATTGCTGGAGAAGAAGAAGATGAAGAACCACAACTTCCTCGACTCCAACCATGGGAAATGGTGACAACACCCAAAGCCAAGAAATCCAGAACTGTAAACACTGAATCCATTATGAGAGCTCCACAGAAGCCTCAACGCACACCAGCGGGAGAATGAGCACCTTCTCCCTTGAAGCTCTTATACCTACCTGTGAGGTTCCTTCACACATGGAGGATTGTAATTAACTTTACTAAAATCTTCACAGATGAGACTTTTATGATGCAGTCTTTGTCACACCTCTTGTTAAAGGCTGCATCATAAGGCAATTTAGTTTTGACGGTTGCACTTTTGTTGCCACTTATTTTGTGACTCACTTGTATTGCATGTACACTAACTACGGGAAAAGGTTTTGAATTGATGTCTTCTGTCCACATGCATTTTGGTCTCCTGCGGGCTTACGGGACCTGAAAGCATGAGGTTAGTAGAAGAAACCCGTACTCATGTTTAGGTATATATAGATCTTTAATGTTCAACCAGGTTCACATTGCTTAGTATTTATACATTTCTGTACACACATACTTATGTGAGGACTGAGGAGCAGTCCATAACCTTTAAACTTACTTGTACCTCTCCCCCTCCCACAACTATTCGAAACTTTTTCGAATTCAATTGGAGAAACCTTTTTTCTCCAACTCTTCCACCCTGTTTGACATCTAGAGTGGAAGTATATACTGTTTCCACCCTAGGTACTCAAAAGTTATGCACCACAACATCAAGTATTACTTGAACCCACTTAGTACCGATATTCAACCAGAATATGTACTACCTAATTATTGTTAAATTTCTTCTCCTGACAACCCCCCCCCCCCCCCCAAGTTAGACTTCAGGGAATCAGAATTATACCAGGTCAAGGTATATCCTCAACTACAACACAATTATGGCTGATTTTATTTGCGCCTCATATAATGTTAATGGTCTCAATGATCCAAGGAAAAGGTCTAAGATTCTAACATATATGAGAAAAGAAAAGGTAGATGTTATATTTTTCCAAGAAACTCAATAAAAAAAAACACTAACCCCATTTGCAAAAACATTTCAATATTGTCATTGGTACAATTCAACAACGGCATTGTCTATAAGAAATTGAGTTTCTATTGTGTTCCATAGGAAATTGGGCTTCCAACATATATATATTTGTCAAAGGCCAACTATATGGGAAGGTGTACACCTTTGCCAATTTTTATTCATCAAATATGCTACAACATTGTTTTCTTGAACATTTTCTGAACAAATTGGATTCATTTGTTGAGGGTGTTTTGGTCTTGGGAGGAGACTTGAACACTCCCCTGGAACCAGCCATAGACACATCAGTGGGTAAAGCAAGATTAGCGTACCGCGACCTCAAGGCCCTGAAGAAAAAGCTCCAACACCATGGCTTAATTGATGTTTGAAGGATGCTGAACCCCAGTTGCAAAGACTTTTCCTTTTATTCCTCAACCTATAACCTATATTCAAGAATAGACAATTTTTTATGTATAACAGAGATGTACAAATTCCAAAAAAGGCTACATATAAATCCTTCTGTTTATCAGACCACACTCCATTATTAGTGCAGCTCTCCCAGCGGGGTTAAGAATAAAACATTTAATTGGTCACTCAATGAGAGCTTGCTGACAATGCGGTCTAAACTCTTAGAATTAATGGATCAGAAGAACCAAAAATACCTATATATCATTAGATATACAAAAATACCAGGAGGACAATGGTTGTAATAAAAGGTTAGCCAGATTGTTACAAAAACAAAGGAATATGTCGTACATAGCCGGAGTCAGAGGCCGTACAAACTCTTTATGTAACACCTCAGCGAGTATCACAGGTGCGTTTAGAACCTTTTATGAAAAATTATATAATATAAACATATATACCCCTAACCAAATAGAGATGAGAACCAAAATTAAAGAGTTTCTAAACTCAATTGAACTATCTAAATTGACTGTAGACCAGCAAGCTCAACTGTTAACCCCCTTTTCACAAACAAAAGTAGAGTTAGTTCTGAAATCCGAACAGCTTGACTGCAAGTTACTATAAAAAGTTTCAAACAACTTTAATCCCACATATGTGTACCTATTTTAACAACATAGCAAAAGATGACTCATTCCGTCCAGAATCTCTAAATGCCCACATAACGTTAATCCCCAAAGAAGATAAAGATACATTATGCTCAAACTATAGACCCATATCCCTTATAAACGTAGATATTAAAATCTACGCAAAACTTTTGGCAAATAGACTAAAGAACATTATCCCCAACATTATACACAATGATCAAGTGTTTTTACCGAAGGTAGAGAATCCAAAGACAATAAATATGGGATTCTTCACGCTATACAATTAGCTCAGGAGAAAAATATACCCCAAACGTTTGTCGCAACAGACACAGAAAAAGCGTTTGATAGACTAAATTGTTCCTATCTAGAGGAGGTCTTAAATGCTTTTGAGATCTCTAAAACATTTGTGTCAAAAATTCTGGCTATGTACACCTTCCCATTGGCTGCTGTCAGGGTAAATGATTCATTGTCAACCCCCTTCCAAATCTCAAATGGTACATGGCAAGGATGCCCCCTGTCGCCTACTATCTTTATTCTTTCCTTAAAACCATTACTCATCAAGATCAGATCCAACACTCAGATTCAGGGTATCACAACATCTAAAGAACAGCATAAAGTAGCGGCATATGCCGATGACACCTTATTTATGATAATTAACCCCTTGCATGGAATTCCCACGCTTCTGAGAGAGCTAGAAGAATTTAGCTCCATCTCATATTTTAAAATTAACCTACATAATTCTGAGGTGTATAATGTGACTACGCCCCAATCAGTTTGAAAGGAGAGCATATCTACTACCCCCTTGAAACCATCGCTCACTTCCTTTAAATACCTGGGTATCAATATAAGCAGAAATTTTTGGGAATTATATACCTTCAATTTTCTACCCCTTCTCACTAAGGTGGAATCAACTTTTAAAGATTGGGAGAAACTTTACATATATTGGTTTGGGCGCATAAATGCCATTAATATGGTATTATTACCAAAAGTTTTGTATATTTTACAGGCCTTGCCCATTGATATACCTAAAGATTTTTCTATAATACCCTTAGGAAGATGATATCAAAATTCATATGGAGATCTAATTGGTACAGAATACAATACAACACTGTCTCCATGCCTAGGGCGAACGGTGGTTTGGGGGTACCTGATTTTCAAAAATTTCACCAGTCAATACACATTGCTAAACTAATGGAATGGTTTATCAAACTTTCTAGCAAAAGATGAATAGATGAGCAGGCAGCTAGTCTTAGTTTTAACAAGACGGATTTCTCACAAATTTCAGAGAGTAAAGGGTATATTAGACGGTCAGATTTTCTGCCCAATAATTGCTAATGAGCATTCCTATGAACCCTCATTAGCAATCATATGGTGGTCTAATACTGCCTACTGCCTTCGATTGCCCGATGAATGTTGTGTAATCAGGATCTGCCGCCGAGAACATCACTGCATGAAATATCAGCTATCTGGCAACTGCCGGAGGGAACGCTTCCCTCTTGACAATCTTTTGCAGCATTGAGGTGTTTAATACAATCTTAAAGTGGTTGTCTCATTACAGACCATGTGGGCATAACCTAGTGATATAGGGATATAACCCACCGCTGGGACCCGTACCTATATCAAGAACAGAGCCCATGAATGTGGTGGAGGGCGCATTGCATTTATTTTCTATGGGGCTGCTGAAAATAGTTGCCTCGGCTATTTCCATCAGGCTAATAGAAGTGAATAGGATTGGTGGCCAGTCATGCGAGGTGCACTCCCATTCACTTCTATGTGGAGTGCGCTTGGTGGTGGCCAGACTGAAGTCCTCCAGCCACCCCTTCGTGGAGCTACGTTCCTGATGGGACCTGCACCTATAAGACAATGGGGGCAGGGCTCGAGTCCTGCAGGAACGCGTGGGAACGGCGTTCCTGCACTTTTTTCTTAGCAGGAACGCCGTTCCCTTTCAGCAGGGCAGCGCATTGTGCCCCTCAACACTGTCGGCGCCTGCTCTGGCGCAGCATGAAGAGAGGGACTGACAGGAGGGAAGCGCCTCAAGTGTATCGTGGCCGAGCTCTGTCCGGTCCGTGGTACAGGAGTTTTTGTTTCCTGTACCCGGCCGGACTGACAGGAAGTGCTCACTTAGTGTGCACTTCCTGTCAGTCCGGCCGGGTACAGCAAATGCTCCTGTATCACGGACCGGACAGAGCTCGGCCACGCTACACCCGAAGTGGGTGGGGAGAAAGAGAGAGTGACAAGGGAGGGAGGGAATGAAAGAGAGAGTGACGAGGGAGGGGGGAGAAAGAGAGAGTGACAAGGAAGGGAGGGGGGAGAAAGAGAGTGACAAGTGAGGGAGGGGGGAGAAAGAGAGTGACAAGTGAGGGAGGGGGAGAAAGAGAGTGACAAGGGAGGGAGGGGGGAGAGAGTGACAAGGGAGGGGGGGAGAGGGTAGAAAGAGAGTGACAAGGGAGGGAGGGAGGGGGGAGAAAGAGAGTGACCTTCCCTGCCCTTTGCGTACGCCGCATGCCATGACTTCACGCGGAGGCACTGGATCTTGGGTGAGTTCCCACACTTTTTTTCCCAGGACTTGACCCCTGAATGGGGGCATATCGTAGCAATATGCTCCCATTGTCTATGATGAGACAACCCCTTTAAGTTAGTTTAGAAAGATGGGGGATATAACAGTTGATGACAGGAGAACAATGCATTTTCTCTGATAAGATATATTGCAAAGTTTCTTATATAGTCACCTGTTTTATTGATTCACACAAAGTTGTATGAAATTATGGTGAACAATTAAATATGCAAAATGACAATCACAGTAACTAAGTGAAGAACTGAATATATTTGCCCCATCTAATACTATTTCAGAAAACAGAACTAGGGATTGTGCCTAGAGGAGCCTAAACAGGATGCATGTAATACAATGCAAAATTTGGTACATTCTGTACTCCCTTCGGTAAATTGTAGTTATATAGTCCTAGTGAACACCGTTAATATAATATTCTCATATTGATATTACATGGCATCTAGACTAAATATAAGCAGCTGCTCTAAGGGAAAAATAACCATTGTTTATCTCATTTCTTTATCTTAGATGCTAATTTTCCACTTCAAACCCTGACATATTGGCCACACATATATCCTTCCTCCTTGTATAATTATTTAAAAGCAATGCAGACATTTTCCCTTAATTAGGGCCACAAATCAGCCATTAGCTTTTATTTTGGTAGTGCATGCTTGAAAATGAAAGCAATTGTCTAATTTGTTGCTATGGACTGGGGACAATGAGGGTTTAAATACTGCAATGCGTGAATAATCCTCTTAGTACTTGTCACCTACATATACTATATACTAATACCAATTCCAGCATATGCGCCCTTTCCATTCCTTTATTTGCTTTTGTTTCCGAGGTTAATTCTTTGGAGGAGTAAAGCTCACAAGCGTGCAACATGGTTTGTGTAGGTTTTCTGGTATTAGACTAATTGGATTATTCCTTTCTTTTTCTGCAATGGTCTTCGTTTTATGATTATCCCAAGCAGGCTTGGAAAGAACATGATGAAAATATGTCATACCCAGTGTAATACCCAGTGTAATTGGCACATAGTTCAAGGATTGATTTACTTCCTAAAGCCAGACTTGTTAAGCCATCATTAACAATCTCTGCTTACCACCTCCTTGTTCTCAGTGTATTGCCACAAAATCATAATTAGAGGAGCAAATACATAGTTTAATATTCTGTAGAGAATTAATAAAAATACATATATTCTTATCCTTGAAGTGTAGCTGCCATTTATTTATTTTTGTTGTAATGTGTAAGAAAAAGGGATAGGAAATATTTTCCAAATATATATTATTTATTGAGTCTTTACTTTTCTATGTGAAAAATTGCTCTAACATTTTCCCTAAGCAGTGCTCTCTAAATGAGCATTGCTGAGGCTTATCTGTCTTCACAGTATAGGGCAGTACTAATTGTGTAGTTGGCTGGGGTCAATTCTTTTTCCCTCCCTGCTCCTTCCTACATGTATCCCCTGCCGGCTTAATAACTAACCAGCCGCCGGGAGATGCAGGAGAGATTGGACAGTCAGTGCTGCTATTGAGACAGGGAGAATCTGATTTACAGTATATAGGGGCAGTATATACTACAAATCAGTCTCCCATTCTCTCCTTCTTCTCAATTGCAGTGCTTACTCTCCTCTCCTGTATCTCCCGGTTAACGATTTTACACTGGGGCCCACGATCTTTAAGTTATGCCTATGGGAACTGTGCAGAAAAGGAAAAACCTTGAATTATTTGATGTAAAGTAAAATGAAGGAGCATATACAGTAGAAAGATATAAATAAAATAACTAGTAATGTCCTAACTATATCATGAACAATTACGACCCTACCTGGGAAGGGTTTCATAAATCATCAACAACTAAAGCCTAATTCGGCCAATAACCTTACTTGTCCCAGATGATAAAACTTAACTTTTAATAAAAATACATAAATAACTGTGAGCTAAAGAGGATTAAAACTATCTGATGGTAGTATCGGATTTTGTGTTGATACTACTTATATGTTGGCAAATACGTCGTCAGAATTCTTGGGACGTCTTGCCAGCAAACAGTTTTGAACATGGACATTGGGGCACATAAATTATCCCTATTGTTTGGCAGTTAATAAATTGCCTGATCTCATATTTTTTCCCATCCACAGGGTTAGTAAAATCTTTGAGTATAACTAAGGGACAGAGACAAGTGGGCATACAGCACTAAAACAAAACCTCTTCAGATAATTCCCAAATTATTAATCTCTCTGGCTTCAGTTTACAAGACAAACATTATAAGTTACTTAAAAGAGGTCTCTCATTCACCCCAACACCCAAATTTGAGTGTTTTTCTTGGGTGAAAGATGTGAACCTCTTTGCAAGGAAACTAGCCTTACTCAAAGTCCACAAACAAAAAGAAAGGGACTGTAGAGTGTTGAGAGATAGGGAAGATGTGGCCCTAGCAATCCTGGAATCTCTGGATGATGACAATCAGGTCCCTGAATATATTGAGCCACTATTATCATCACTCAAACCCAGGTCCAAATTCACACCCCCGTTCTCTCAGTATTGTACTATCGAGACGTTTGTGAACCTAGTGACGGATGACCTCAAAACCATCAAGACACCCAGGTCTGCTGTGAACAGCAACTTGGACCCAGATGTAATATCAGCCTTGGCTGAACTAAGTGGTAACTGTGAATTGATTATAAAGCCGTTTGATAAAGGCGGCAATACAGTCTTCATGGAGAGACAAATGTATGAGGACATGGTAATGTCACTATTAAAGGATACACAGACATACAAGAAACTAGATCTAAACCCCACAGTGAAATTTCTAGAGGAGCTCAATCTTGACAGCAGCGAAGAGGGACAACTTGATCTCAAAAGATAAATACAAATTTCTATACAATCCATGTCCAACTATGGCAACACTATATGCAATTCCAAAAATACACAAACAGAGATGGCAGATACCCGGGAGACCGATAGTGTCTGGCAATAATAGCTTGACTGAAAACATCAGCCAATATGTAGATGTATTCATCTCACCCTTTGTTCCCTCCTTGCCATCCTATATCAGAGACACTAAGGATGCGGTCACCAGACAAAAAATTCAGGTCGGAGATCACACTTACCTTGCTAGCCTGGACATTGGGGCATTGTACACAAATATTAAACACGAGTTAGGAATTAAGGCAGTAGGTTCCTTCTTATTCACAAAGGGCACACAATTTCACGCTCACAATGAGCTGATACTCACATTGTTAAGTTTCCTTCTCACTCACAATTATTTTTTATTCAATGGGAATTCTTATTTACAGCAAATTGGTACAGCAATGGGAAGTAAGTGAGCACCAAATTATGCTCATTTATTTTTAGGGCGGTGGGAGAACAGTATAGTTTTCACGGAACACTTTCAAAAATACACTGAGCACATTTTATTTTGGGGGCGTTTTATAGATGATGTTTTGATTTTATGGGATGGCACAATGACACTCTTTCACAAATTTGTGTCTTATATCAAAAGTAACAATATATACGCATGAAATTCACTTCCGAGATACACCAGGAAACCATTACTTTTCTTGACCTTAGAATTTCCATAGGGTCTGGTGGCCGCATCAATACAGAAGTGTATTGCAAACCCACATCCACAAACAATCTGTTACATTGGCAGAGTCATCACCCTTTGCCCCTCAGAAGGAGAATACCCACTTGGCAATATATAAGAGTGCGGCACAATTGCTTAGATGACCCCACGTTCCTTCGGGAGTGTAACACATTGTTTGAAAGGTTCCACCAAAGAGGGTATCCTAAGAAGACCCTACACAAAGCGTTTCACAGAGCAAAGAGCATGCAGCGTTCTAATCTTCTGAGTACAAGAGACAAAAGTGACACTTCTACCACCATCAGATGCATTGGTACCTTTGATATACAACATCGTAGAGTTTTTTGAATATTACAAAAACATTGGCACATACTCCAGACAGACAATGATTTGAGAGAGGTAGTATTAAATAGACCTAGTATCAAGTACCGTAGGGGTAAAAATCTCAAGGACCATCTAGTCCAGAGTTTTTACAGTAAAGACCATGGCTTAGAACTAACACAGTAGGTAGTCATTAATGTGGTAGATGTAGCTTCTGCTCTGACATTAAAAAGATCAAAGATTTTGCTAACCCTGTGGATGGGAAAAAATAGGAGATAAGGCAATTTATTAACTGCCAAACAATGGGGATAATTTATGTGACTCAATGTCCATGTTCAAAACTGTATGTTGGCAAGATGTCCCAAGAATTCCGACAACGTATTTGCCAACATATAAGTAGTATCAACACCAAATCCGATACTACCATAGCCTGGCATGTCAGAACATTTCATGGGGGCAACCCTGGCTGTTGAAATTTTGGGGCCTTTGTAAAAAGACATTAGGTGCGTGTAGAGGGAATCTGGATAGGATTCTCCTGCAAGAGGAGACTAGGTGCATTTACCGCCTGGATAGTCTCAGCCCAAAAGGCCTAAATGAAGGCTTTGCATTTTCTTCTTTTCTAGAATTACTTTTCTGCACATTTTAGTCATCAATGTAGACAGAAACCCTATTATGATGATTTGCGAGCAGTAAACGAGACGCTGCTATTAGGTTCTCAACGTTTGGAACCCTATGCTATATGATCACAATAAAATAATTTTTTTATCATAGATATGGATGGTCTGGGGACACCTTAGTAATCCATCATTCCTATACCACATGCATTAGGGATATCAAACCTAAAGAGGTATTGGCAATTTATATCTAGTACATAGCAATTTTTACACCAGCAATTTTTTTTATTAAATAAAAAAAAAAATTTTTTTTTTATTATAAGCAGTGTGGCATCAACAAGTGACAGCGCTTGAGCTTTCGATATGGTGGCCTCACTGGTACGGAATAGTGCATTTTCAGACTGAGTGCGCAGGCAGGCGCATTTAGATCAACAACGTGTAAATATTTCCAAGTCCCTGCACAGCCAACAGCCACAGTTATTTAAGAATTTCTTAAACACTTTATTAATAGTTAAGTTTTATCATCTGGGACAAGTGAGGTTATTGGCCGAATTAGGCTTTAGTTGTTGATGTCCTAACTATATCCAATATGTTAAATGGGAAAAAAAATAGTTTTGTGTGTTAAGGTCCCAATACATCTTTAATAGCTGTTAGCTGACTACAGTACTTGCTTGGTGTCAGCTATCGCTTCTGAGTTCCCCATAGAGGTTTGGTTCAGGATAGCATGTATGTGTTTTCAATAAGGAGAGAGGACAAAGCCTCTGCAGACACCTATGACAGCAGCTGATCTACTGGAAGAACTTTTAATATTGATGAACTATCCTCAGGATGGGTCATCAATTTTAGATCAGCAGGTGTCCAACACCCGGCACCCACGCTTTTCAGCTATATGACGGGAAGGTGTGCACAGTGTGAACGTGGCATCTCCCTTCTCTCTTCTTGTTCACTGCTGCTATGTCTATGGTGAGCAGGAAGAGAGAAGGGAGACAGCATGTGCCCAATGCCCTTCATACAGCTGATCGGTAGGGGTTGGCCGGGTGTCGGACCCCCACCAATTTGATAATGATGACCTACCTATCTTGAGGATAGGTCATCAATATTAAAAGCCCAGAGAACTCCTTTAATGTGTATGGGTCTTTAGTCAATAGACAGTGTAAAAGGGAGAGCCCTCTGTCATTTCATCAAGGATTGCTTAACACAAAATCTGAAGAGTTACACGCAAAAAAGGACATTGGAATAATGCGGTAAGTTATCAACAACTGAGGAATCAACAAACTGTCTGTAGAAGGAAGTTACCTTGTAATAAAATCCCGTGATTAAAGCAACAATGGCAAGGATTTAAGTAGGCAGTCTTTCATTTTGCTGTGTGAGAGGGATATGACTACAGGAGTGTACTAGGAGGGTGTAAGGGTTACGTGAGCAATACCAAGTGTAATATAAGCTAGAAGCAAACAGTGGCCAATGACTGGACTGCAGCTCCACCATATCTGTAACATGGCAGGCATTGATAAATTCCTGTTAGTGGAATAGAAGTGTTCAGAATAATTGACTAAGAATTGAGGCAAATGGCTTCACACGGTGATCTAAGAGCACTCTGAAGTTTTTAACTAGAGGTACTCTGTTTCTTGAAAAATTGGATGACAAGCATCTACTTTCATTAAAGTTTACAGCTACTGTAGTTGTATGGCAGTTGTATGACCATGCATCATATATGATCATGCATCATTATAACTAATGCTGCTGTAATAGCTACTATATTGATTGTCACCAGAATCAGATGTAAATAACGTCTGAATACAATTTGTAACAGAAGATGACTAAAGGAAAATTCTTATTACATTAATCTGAGAGGACAATACTATTGAATAACTAGATATTTCTAAGCAGGATATGATACCAGGATATGATAGGATATCATTAGTGTTGGGCGCGAATATTCGAATAGCGAATATTAATCGCGAATATCGGCACTTCGAGAATTTGCAAATATTTAGAATATAGTGATATATATTCGTAATTTTGAATATTCTAGATTTTTTTTTCATCGGTAACCTACCTTCTTGCTTGTGAGCCAATGAGAAGGCTGCAGTGTCTTTGTCTGAGCTTTAGCAACATCCCTAGCAACCAATAGGAAAGTTGCCTACCCCTTACTATATAAGAACCTCCCCGGCAGCCCTTGTATGTAGTATTTTGCACATCTGAGAGAGACAGCAGTGTTATTGCTGTGCTCTCTGCTTTCCTGTGTCATTACATTAGATAGTTAGTTAGTTATATATATATATATATATATATATATATATATATATATGTATGTATTACAGATAGTTAGTGGGAGATAGTCAGTGTAGGTTAGATAGTGATATAGTGTAGCTGATAGGTTTTGCTGTCCATACATACATACAGTGGGGCAAAAAAGTCTTTAGTCAGCCACCAATTGTGCAAGTTATCCTACTTAAAAAGATGAGAGGCCTGTAATTTTCATCATATGTACACTTCAACTATGAGAGACAGAATGGGGGGAAAGAATACAGGAAATCACATTGTCGGATTTCTAATGAATTAATTGGTAAATTCCTTGGTAAAATAAGTATTTGGTCACCTACAAACAAGCAAGATTTCGGTCTCTCACAGACCTGTAACTTCTTCTTTAAGAGGCTCCTCTGTCCTCCACTTGTTACCTGTATTACTGGCACCTGTTTGAACTTGTTATCACCTAACAGTCACACTCCAAACTCCACTATGGCCAAGACCAAAGAGCTGTCAAAGAACACCAGAAACAAAATTGCAGACCTGCACCAGGCTGGGAAGACTGAATCTGCAATAGGCAGGCAGCTTGGTGTGAAGAAATCAACTGTGGGAGCAATTATTAGAAAATTGAAGACATACAAGACCACTGATAATCTCCCTCAATCTGGGGCTCCATGCAAGATTTCACCCTGTGAGGTCAAAATGATCACAAGAACGGTGAGCAAAAATCCTAGAACCACACAAGGGGACCTAGTGAATGACCTGCAGAGAGCTGGGACCAAAGTAACAAGGGCTACCGTCAGTAAGACACTACGCCGCCAGGGACTCAAATCCTGCAGTGCCAGGCGTGTACCCCTGCTTAAGGCAGTACATGTCCAGGTCCATCTGAAGTTTGCTAGAGAGCATTTAGATTATCCAGAAGAGGATTGGGAGAATGTTATATGGTCAGATGAAACCAAAGTAGAACGTTTTGGCAAAAACTCAACTCGTCGTGTTTGGAGGAGAAAGAATGCTGAGTTGCATCCAAAGAACAACATACCTACTGTGAAGCATTAGGGTGGAAACATCATGCTTTGGGGCTGTTTTTCTGCAAAGGGACCAGGATGACTGATCCGTGTAAAAGAAAGAATGAATGGGGCCATGTATTGTGAGATTTTGAATGAAAACCTACTTCCAAAAGCAAGGGCATTGAAGATGAAACGTGGCTGGGTCTTTCAGCATGACAATGATCCCAAACACACCACCCGGGCAATGAAGGAGTGGCTTCGTAAGAAGCATTTCAAGGTCCTGGAGTAGCCTAGCCAGTCTCCAGATCTCAATCCCATAGAAACCCTTTGGAGGGAGTTGAAAGTCTGTGTTGCCCAGCGACAGCCCCAAAACATCACAGCTCTAGAGGAGATCTGCAGGTAGGAATAGGCCAAAATACCAGCAACAGTGTGTGAAAACCTTGTGAAGACTTACAGAAAACGTTTGACCTCTGTCATTGCCAACAAAGGGTATATGACAAAGTATTGAGATGAACTTTTGTTATTGACCAAATACTTATTTTCCACCATTATTTGCAAATACATTCTTAAAAAATCAGACAATGTGATTTTCTGGATTATTTTTTTCTCATTATGTCTCTCATAGTTGAGGTATACCTATGATGATGATTACAGGCCTCTCTCATCTTTTTAAGTGGGAGAACTTGCACAATTGGTGGCTGACTAAATGCTTTTTTGCCCCGATGTACATAGTGCTGTGATGTCACAAGTTCACAACAATACTTAATGCACCAATCACTAATAAGTAGTCAGACCTGTTAAAATGTGAAGTTGCACGTATTGTGCCAAAATATTTGCATCGTTAGTGCCGATTTCGCAATTGCAAATATTTTGGAGCACTCTATCTGCATATAAAGCTATTGTAATGTTCTGTCGTGCCAACCATTTTCTCCAGTCTCAAGAAACTTCTAGCAGCTTGAAATATGTAGCTATAGTGACCCGCGGCTGTATTTCGCTCGCATTATGCAAATATTACTTTGCCGATTTTTCGCAATCAAGAAAATATTCGCGAATATATGACAAATAGTCTACCAAATATTCGCTAAATATCACAAATTTGAATATTGCCCCTGCTGCTTATCACTATATATAATACATTAAAAAATTGTATGTAAACTTTGGGGGAAATTTATCATTACCCCCACGACACTGTTTTGGTGTAAAAGACAGTCGCAAACACTGTGTTTGCAACTTTTTAAACGTCGCTACAACAAATAATTGTCACAAGTGGTATTTCTACTCCACCACTTACTGAAAAGGGGGCATGGTGAGAATAAGCTTGAGTTGGAGCCAGTCGGGCCACCACATTTATCTTAATTTACACCAGTTTTCTGGCATAAATAAATTTACAGCAGTTATGATGAAGCTCACACCTCGCCATATATTAGGCGCATCCACTGATGGGCAAGGGATATCATAGATTGCTGTAAAAGGCTGGTCTATGATAAGTTGTCCCCTATACGTATAATACCCTAATCAGTAGGTTCCTCGATTGCACTAATCCAGCTTTACACAACTAGACAAAAGATGGGATCATAGGAAAATGTTTGCTAAAATGACTACTATATAATGGCTGCATATTGGATGTTTCAGACAAATAGATTGATAGAGCTGAAAAATAGTATATATGTATAATGTTAGCAATTTTTGTAGAAAATAGTGGAGTCTTTTTCTCAGAACAGAGACTAATAATACATTAAAAAATGTGTTGCTAAGTAATACTTACCCTACAACATCACTCAGAATTACCTTGACACAGACAACCACCCATTTATAATGTTCTATAGTAAAGCTTTTAGCTCATGCAGAACTCATTCCCATCACTCTTTGGCACAGTTAGCCCCTACCATTGGATATTTATCACAGAGGTCCACAATGCAATGTTCTGATAAATGCTGGTATTTTCCATCACTTCAAAAGTTCAAGGCTAAAGTTATCGGCGTGACACAAAATCCATTAGGTGCCTTTGGTTATTTATTGAATTAACTTTGCAAAACAAAACAAAATGTTGCCATAAACTTTATTCTGGAAAACTACACTCCTCAACATTGAAATTTAAACATCAAGAAGGACTAGCCGTAAGTTATGAAAATCGAGAGAGTAGCAGATGTCACTAAGGTCTGCAGGTGATCAAATTTTCAAGCACCTAGCTCTAATCTGTGATATGTGGGAGGGGCATGAAATCCAGGCTGAAAAAAAGTTACATGCGCAGAGTAAAGGAATTTGAGCGCATTTAATTTAAAGGGGGAAAACAACGACTCTATGGAAGGGGACTTGGCTGGAGTGGGACTGATAAGGGTGGTTTGGGAGGAAGTGCCCACGTACATATGGTAGGAAAGGTATGAATTGTATGATTGCAAACAAAATGATGGAGTAATCCAGAATGTTGGTAGGAGTCGCCCACTGCCTTTGTGTCAACCACGGCGGGGCTTGGGGGTGAAAATATGGGCGGAGGGAGACCAGCACTAATACTCTTTTTTGTATTTTTGTTGGCCTACTAGGTTAATCGACATTTTAATGTTCTAGTATTATGTATGTCTTTGCGGTGGTAATACCCCGCAGGTGTAATATGTAGACTTTGTTCCTTCTGTATTTGTATATGTCATTGTCCTCCTCGTCAGAAAACAATAAAGAAATTATAAAAAAAAAAATTTGAACATCTATCTTCATGGAGGGATTGTCTGATTAGAAGAATGACACATAGTGATCAATTTTCTACGGCAAGTGAAATTGGACATTATATCCCAAGCCTAGGGCTGTAAACCATCAGAAGATGTTTCTTCAACACTGCTACAAGCCACACATCCAGCTACAGCTGTTCCATTGACCTCACACTTTAGCTCTCAAAGACTATCATAGTGCAAGGTAAGATGACAATAGAGGATGGAAAGGAGGTCCTCTTCAGTGATGAGTCCTGCTTTTGTCTTGCACCATGAAGGCATTGCCATGAAAAGGCTTCCACAAGGGAATGTCACACCAGTCCTAGTCTCAGGATTATGGTGTGTGGTGGTATAATGTATGTTAGCCGGACCCATCCAGTCTCAAGTGCACACAGCTCTCTATTACAGTGCACCTTGATTTGATTTGGAAACAAGGATTTCATGGCGCATGTTGCTTGTAATAGTGTGAACAGTCTGCATGGCCTAAACTAACTACCATGGTTTGTAGCATCTCTGGGATGTGTGTCCCATTGAGCACATCTGGGATGTCATTAGTTGGCAATTGCAATCGGAGCTGCCAGCAGCCGATGTTGATGATTTGTGTTTTCGCCAAGTACATTCAGCATGGCAGAACACTCTTAAGACAATGATTAATAACCACACTGATATCAAGGCATGTAAGTGTATGTATTTCTGTTTAAATCAAGATGTTTTTAATATTTTCTTTCTAATTTTTTAAAACACTTGCACATCGTTAGCATGTCCATCGATACTGTGTGTTATGCCCAGCAGGGTTTGAATTTAATTCTATTTCACGTCAGCTAGGGTTTGGTATTCCTGTAGTGATTAATGTGGTAACAGCAACAAGTTAGACTACAAATAACACTACTCTTATTTGGAAGACAGGAATGGTTTATGCTGAATGTCAGACTACACACTGTGCAAACGTGTATGAAGACAGAACACTGTGAGTTCCATAATTTCACAACTTGTCCTTATTGGTGCTTCGATGTTGAGGAGTGTATGTCTCAATGATTATCTCTCTGAATAATAATTTACATTTTCTAATTGGATAGCTTTGAATAGCCATAAAGGCCTTACACACCTATAGTGTACTTGGAGAACGGAGGGGGGCAGCAGAGAGGGGCATCAGAAACAGCAGTAGAACTCTGAAAGATTTATGTTCTGAAGGATTCAGCTGCACCATTGGGTAAGCAAAGGACTTGTACATTCATGGTATATGTGATACACTTAGGCCTCATGCACACGACAGTTTTTTTTCACGGCCCGCAAAAACGGGGTCCGTGGGTCCGTGATCCGTGACCGTTTTTTCGTCCGTGGGTCTTCCTTGATTTTTGGAGGATCCACGGACATGAAAAAAAAGTCGTTTTGGCGTCCGCCTGGCCGTGCGGAGCCAAACGGATCCGTCCTGAATTACAATGCAAGTCAATGGGGACGGATCCGTTTGACGTTGACACAATATGGTGCAATTGCAAACGGATCCGTCCTCATTGACTTAATATAAAGTCAGGAGTCCCTTTACTTTCACACTTGTGTTCATAATGCAGACGGTGGCTCCGTTCAGAGCGGATCGGTCTGCATTATATTGTTAAAACATTTCTAAAGTGTGAAAATAGCCTCAGACGGATCCGTCCAGACTTTACATTGAAAGTCAATGGGGGACGGATCCGTTTGAAAATTGAGCCACAGTGTGTCATCTTCAAACGGATCCGTCCCCATTGACTTACATTATAAGTCTGGACGGATCCGCTTGCCTCCGCACGGCCAGGCGGACACCCGAACATAACTTGAAGCGTCCCCATCACCATGGGAACTCCTCTATGTTAGAATATACTGTCGGATATGAGCTACATCGTGAAACTCATTTCCGACAGTATATTCTAACACAGAGGCGTTCCCATGGTGATGGGGACGCTTCAGGTTAGAATACACTGAAAAACTGTGTACATGACTGCCCCCTGCTGCCTGGCAGCACCCGATCTCTTACAGGGGGCCGTGATCAGCACAATTAACTCCTCAGGTGCCGCACTGTAAGAGATCAGGGCTGCCAGGCAGCAGGGGGCAGTCATGTACACAGTTTCCCCCCCCCCTCCCCAGTTTGAATATCGTTGGTGGCACAGTGTGCGCCCACCATCGCCCCCCCTTCCTCCCTCTATAGTTAAAAATCGTTGGTGGCACAGTGTGCGCCCACCATCGCCCCCCCCTTCCTCCCTGTATAGTTAAAAATCGTTAGTGGCAGAGTGTGCGCCCACCATCGGCCCCCCCTCTCCCTATAGTAGTAACAACCATTGGTGGCAGTGTGCGGCCTCCCATTCCCTCCCCCATCATTGGTGGCAGCGGAGTTCCGATCGGAGTCCCAGTTTAATCGCTGGGGCTCCGATCGGTAACCATGGCAACCAGGAAGCTACTGCATCCCTGGTTGCCATGGTTACTTAGCAATAGTACAATTGTAGAAGATTCATACTTACCTGCTTGCTGCTGCGATGTCTGTGACCGGCCGGGAGCTCCACCTACTGGTAAGTGAAAGGTCTGTGCGGCGCATTGCTAAAGAACTGTCACTTACCAGTAGGAGGAGCTCCCGGCCGGTCACAGACATCGCAGCAGCAAGCAGGTAAGTATGAATCTTCTACTGTGGTGGTGGGGGGGGGAATGGGAGGCCGCACACTGCCACCAATGGTTGTTACTACTATAGAGGGAGGGGGGGCCGATGGTGGGCGCACACTGTGCCACCAACGATTTTTAACTATAGAGGGAGGAAGGGGGGGGGGGGCGATGGTGGGCGCACACTGTGCCACCAACGATTTTTAACTATAGAGGGAGGAAGGGGGGGGGCGATGGTGGGCGCACACTGTGCCACCAACGATATTCAAACTGGGGAGGGGGGGGTCTGCCCCCTGCTGCCGGGCAGCCCTGATCTCTTACAGGGGAATATGATAGTACAATTAACCCCTTTAGGTGCCGCACCTGAAGGGGTTAATTGTGCTATCATATCCCCCTGTAAGAGATCGGGTGCTGCCAGGCAGCAGGGGGCAGTCTTGTACAAAGTTTGCAGTGTATTCTAACTAGAAGCGTCCCCATCACCATGGGAACGCTTCTGTGTTAGAATATACTGTCGGAAATGAGTTTTCACGAAGTGAAAACTTAGATCAGAAAAAGCTTTTATGCAGACGGATCTTCGGATCCGTCTGTATGAAAGCAACCTACGGCCACGGATCACGGACACGGATGCCAATCTTGTGTGCATCCGTGTTCTTTCACGGACCCATTGACTTGAATGGGTCCGTGAACCGTTGTCCGTCAAAAAAATAGGACAGGTCATATTTTTTTGACGGACAGGATACACGGATCACGGCCTCGGCTGCAAAACGGTGCATTTTCCGATTTTTCCACGGACCCATTGAAAGTCAATGGGTCCGCGAAAAAAAACGGAAAACGGCACAACGGCCACGGATGCACACAACGGTCGTGTGCATGAGGCCTTAGTAAGATGTTTTTAATAAAGACTATTTCGAAAAAAAAAAAAAAAGTACAAAGGTGTTCATAGCCTTTAAAGAAGTTATCCAGTATCTACAACAGCCCCCCCAATGTGCCAGGCCCCTCCGTGGGAATATACTTATCCCACTCCCTGTGGCACTCTTGGTCCCTGCACCGCCGCTGCTTCTTCTCCCTGTACATGGATGAAAACAATCATTGTCGGGGGGAGGGAGCAGCCAATGGCAGGCGGGGAAGAGGATGAGCCTCCCTAGCATCACCCTCATTGGATGTTTTAATCTGTGTACAGGGAAAAGCAGCAGAGGTGGTGCGGGGGCCAGGAGCGCCACAGGGAGCCACAGGAAGCGGGGTAAGTATATTCCCATAGAGGGGCCTGGAACATGGGGGGGCTGTTGTAGATACTGGATGTAACGGATCTCTTGGCACCCCGACTAGGTACCTCCATTGATGGATGCTCCTAGTGCTTCCCGAGGACTCCAAGCACTCCGCTCTACACCGTAACCACCACAGGAACAAGGAACAGGAACAGTTCTTACAAGAGCTAGGAGTTATAGCCAGGTGAGTATACAGTGTATAGCAATCCCCACACACATGAGACGAGGCTCTATGGTGAATGTACAACAGGAACTCTATTGACCACACAAACATTGTCTTTTATACAGATTTTCCACCCAGGTTACCACCCTAGTGTACCTAGTTGGGAACTGAGGACATAACATAGCAGCCAATCATTTACAGTTTTACAGTTTAAACACAAAACTATACATTTGACAAACACAATGGCATTGCCTGTGACACAATTAACAACACAATGGCACTGTATGTGACATATTTAACACACATAATGGATCTGCCTGTGATATATTTAACAAACACAATGGACTTAATTACTCACAGGCATAAAATACACATTTTCCCAACCACAGAAAACACCCCAAAACACCACATATCCCCATAAAAGTCTTATTTTTGCCCCACCGTGCACATGGTCACATGCCCCAAATAGTTCCAGTAAAAAGTCCAAGGGGTAGAAACAGAGCCTTTGAAATCCAATATGCCCAAATAGTGTCCCAGGGGCCATAGTCACAGGGAAAGAGGCTGGCAAGCAGGCCTCTCCAACTCCCAGTGACAAAGGTGCTTTCTTCACATGGATAACCCCTTTTAAGCTTACTGTCCTTCTAGTGTTTCTAAGCTTCTAAATTCTTTTATTTTGTTATCTTGTATTATTATTGAATCAACATCCAAAACAGTGACGATCATGATATCTTCATACAATATGAAAACTGATATTCAGACACTGATTTCATTTTTTGTTTTATTGACATTGTAGCCTAAGGTTTTACAATTCCACTAATTAGTCTGAAATGGCAACTTTCCAATACTCACATTTCCCTAAATACCAAGGAAAACCTCCAGCTAATATTTAATACATTCTTCCATATTGGCATAAAATGTTACATATTCATACCTTGAAGCATGGCCTATATTAGTGTTGCATTTATTTTCCACTCATTGATTTTAGCTTATTCATAGAAGCAACATTTATCTCGAGGTTCATGGAAACAAACATATGTTCTGATAAATAAGTGTTGTAACATATTATTCAACTCCAAGCGCAAATCTCATCTGACTTAGACAGTTTGCCTCCAAAATCTACACTGGAAAATATGTCAAAAATCAAAGATGCTGCCCAAGCAAAACCATACCATAGAGAAATGTTTAGCATGAGATGTATATAGAAATATTATATAAATAGAATAGGCCCTTCATAATTGCAATTATACTTCTACCTGAACCACAAATATTACAAAAATGATAAGTGTGGAGGAGAAAGTAAATCTAATTCTCCAATCAAATGAAAAGAAAGCAGAAAGTATAGGACATCATTAAAGTAACTTAAAGGGGCACGGCTGTTTTTCTCTCAAATTAATAGCCTTTATATGAATATTCTATTATTATTATTTTTTATTGGTAGATGGTTTCTTGGATATCAATTTTCAAAGTCAAGCCATGTTTTCTACTGCCTATCATGGCTCTTTTATTTCCTCATTTATTTAAACTTTTTGCAGTCATCTCAATACTATTATACTAGCAGATAGCATCTTTCCTTTACTGCAGCAGTGAACTGATTTGGTTACCTATATATAGGAGTTTATCTCTCTGTGCTGACTGCTACAGGAGGACAATTTTTGTGTATGATTTTCATTTGTATAGCTGAAATAAAAAGATAAAATACTTTTAAAGTGATTTTATTCTGTGAATATTGAGTTAAAAAATGAATTGAATTGTCCCTTTAAAGGGGTTGTCCCATTTCATTAATTGCTGTTAATCAGTTTCCCCAAGTGTCCTTGAATAATCTTCTAAATAACTTTCATTTCCTAACTTGCACGGTTCTCCTGAAAAATGCCTTCATCTGCGCCTCTGTTGTCTACCTGTATCCCATGGATACGGCCAGCTACTTGCGGGGCTTGTATGTGCCGCGCCTGCGCACAATGTCCTACCTTCTCCCCAGCCGGCCGCTCGAGAACGCGCACGCATGGCTGTTTTACAAGCTGGGGAGGCGTGTCCTGCATGTTGGAGATAGTGCCGGGGAGAGAAACAGTCTGCCTGCTACGCTGCTGTCCTGCAGATTCTAGAGGAGGGAGGAGGGCCCTGGAAGATCACGGTGGCAGAGGTTAGTGATTGATATGCTCCCCTGGGCCCTATTAGTCACGGGCCGACTCCTTCTGGGCGCCGGAGCACACGGCGTCCTCGGTTGCTATGACGCCGTGCGCTCCCTCATGCTGCCGGAATACAGTGATACATCTTATAGATCATAGCAGTGTATTACTGTTTTCCGGCAGCATGAGGGAGCGCACGGCGTCATAGCAACCGAGGACGCCGTGTGCTCCGGCGCCCAGAAGGAGTCCAGGCAGCAATCCACAGATGCCCCCCCCCACCCCATAAGTGCCCTCCACAGATGCCCCCCACCCCATAAGTGCCATCCACAGATGCCCCCACCCCATAAATGCACTCCACAGATGCCCCCACCCCATAAGTGCCCTCCACAGATGCCCCCCCCACCCCATAAGTGCCCTCCACAGATGCCCCCCCACCCCATAAGTGCACTCCACAGATGCCCCCCCCCCCCATATAAGCTGGGTAATAGGTCAGTGATAATATCAGACACCGGGAAAGCTGGGTAATAAGTCTATAAGACTTATTACCCAGCTTTCCCGGTGTACAATAATATTACAGACTTATTACCCAGCTTTCCCGGTATCAGATATTATCACTGACTTATTACCCAGCTTTCCCGGTGAACAATATTATCACTGACTTATTACCCAGCTTTCCCGGAGTACAATATTATCACTGACTTATTACCCAGCTTTCCCGGAGTACAATATTATCACTGACTTATTACCCAGCTTTCCCGGTGTACAATAATATTACAGACTTATTACCCAGCTTTCCCGGTGTACAATAATATTACAGACTTATTACCCAGCTTTCCCGGTGTACAATATTATCACTGACCTATTACCCAGCTTTCCCGGTGTACAATATTATCACTGACTTATTACCCAGCTTTCCCGGTGTACAATAATATTACAGACTTATTACCCAGCTTTCCCGGTGTACAATAATATTACAGACTTATTACCCAGCTTTCCCGGTGTACAATATTATCACTGACCTATTACCCAGCTTTCCCGGTGTACAATATTATCACTGACTTATTACCCAGCTTTCCCGGTGTACAATAATATTACAGACTTATTACCCAGCTTTCCCGGTGTACAATAATATTACAGACTTATTACCCAGCTTTCCCGGTGTACAATAATATTACAGACTTATTACCCAGCTTTCCCGGTGTACAATAATATTACAGACTTATTACCCAGCTTTCCCGGTATCAGATATTATCACTGACTTATTACCCAGCTTTCCCGGTGTACAATATTATCACTGACTTATTACCCAGCTTTCCCGGAGTACAATATTATCACTGACTTATTACCCAGCTTTCCCGGAGTACAATATTATCACTGACTTATTACCCAGCTTTCCCGGAGTACAATATTATCACTGACTTATTACCCAGCTTTCCCGGTGTACAATATTATCACTGACTTATTACCCAGCTTTCCCGGTAAAGCTGGGTAATAAGTCAGTGATAATATCTGATACCGGGAAAGCTGGGTAATAAGTCAGTGATAATATTGTTCACCGGGAAAGCTGGGTAATAAGTCAGTGATAATATTGTTCACCGGGAAAGCTGGGTAATAAGTCAGTGATAATATCTGATACCGGGAAAGCTGGGTAATAAGTCAGTGATAATATTGTTCACCGGGAAAGCTGGGTAATAAGTCAGTGATAATATTGTACACCGGGAAAGCTGGGTAATAAGTCAGTGATAATATCTGATACCGGGAAAGCTGGGTAATAAGTCAGTGATAATATTGTTCACCGGGAAAGCTGGGTAATAAGTCAGTGATAATATCTGATACCGGGAAAGCTGGGTAATAAGTCAGTGATAATATTGTTCACCGGGAAAGCTGGGTAATAAGTCAGTGATAATATTGTACACCGGGAAAGCTGGGTAATAAGTCAGTGATAATATCTGATACCGGGAAAGCTGGGTAATAAGTCAGTGATAATATCTGATACCGGGAAAGCTGGGTAATAAGTCAGTGATAATATCAGACATCGGGAAAGCTGGGTAATAAGTCAGTGAATATATCTATCTATATCTAGCACAGATCATATGGCTACTAGCTAACATGCATTTGGGCTGTAGTGATTTATTGTTTTTGCTGCACAGAATGGGTTTGTAACACAGGTTTTATGTGTAAAAGTGCATTAGAATGCAGGACAGCCACAAGTTACTCCATTAGTTCACTAGCATTGGTCAGTGGTCACTGAGTGATTCCCCAGCAGGGGGAGGGGCTTTACATACTCTGCAGGCTCCATGTGGATGACTCATCCACATGAACGAGCACGGACTGAGCTCTGAGGGTGAGTCATGAGGGGGCGTGGCCTTCACTCAACTGCCTGAGAAGCAGGAAGTTATCAGGACATTTACTGCTGGTAAGATTGAAACAGCAAAGTGGGACAACCCCTTTAATGGAGTACTCCTATCTCAGTCATTCAGGGCTAAGATTGGAATATGTGTCCTACTCCTATGTGGTGGACAAGTTTAGGAATATAGCTGAGCTACCTATGTTACAATGTTTCCATCTCTACGGCAGAAGTAAATGGGAATTATGGAAACAGCAGAACCTGCCTAGTTGTTTCCTTAACTTGAAAACTACAAGACCAGTGTAGCTTTTTGTGTTATGCTGTTTCCAAAGCTTTTAATTTTCTTTGCCTCATAGGACAGGTATTATGACTTTAGCTATGGTTAGCTTAGATGGAATTCCCCCTTACGATTGAGCATGTTGGTGGGGCAATAGGAAAGAACAGAAATTTCAGTGCCTGGAGGCAGCACAGTATAATGTACCCATGTCAACTATTCAAATGAGAAGATATGAAGCCTTTTGAGAACTTAAAGGGAATATGTCATCAGAAAATAATCAATTGTTTAAATCATATTTTTATGTTAAGCATTTTTTTTGGTCATTTTTTGAACTTCCATGTCACAATCTAGATTTTAAAAAAATCATAAAATTGTGTAGTTTTGGAGAGCAGATACATGGGCCATAGACACAATGGACAGGAGGGGACACCATTGACTTTTATGGGAGAATTTTTTTTGTTATGCTATGTGACTTGTGCAGAGATAAGGAAGGAACTAATAAGCAGTGACATCTCCAATTGTAAATGGTAGATCCTATCTCTCTCTCTGGCGCATGCAGCAAGGGGCCAGCTATCAGTGACTGCGGGACCCCTGCTGCTGATAGGGCGGGTGCAGCTCCTGCATCCGCCCTATCCCCATGAAATACATGTACATCATGGGTCTTTAAGTCCCACAAAGAAATGACGTACATGTACGTCATTGGTCCTTAAGGGGTTTACAAAATGTCCCTGTCAATACGCAGTACATACTTATTATTCACAACTGCATTCACAGTATTGCAAGCTTCACATCTCTGAATATTACCTACTGTCTTGTTGTCTACACCAGAGGTGTAACTTGTAGCTACTAGGAACAGTATAAGATGTTAACTTAAAATATTAATTGCTTATGATTTTTAATACTTGTTTCCTTATATGGGATTTGGGGATTTGGGAGCAGCTTAAAATCTTGTAGCCCACTCAGTTATGTCTCTGGTGATTGGTAATCAAAGAAGTGAAACCTTCATGCCAGGAAATAAAGTACATTGATAGCGCAAAAACTTAAGGTGACTTTAAATGGGTCAACTGAGTGACCGATTGTCGGGAAGGAAGCATCCCTTCCCAACAGTCAGCTGCTCGTTCAGTGAAGGAGACCTTGCATTTACATGCAGTGATCTTCACTGTATGAGGATAGGGGATTGCTATAGCTTCATCTGGACAATTCACCCCAAAGATCAGTTTTCATGGGTCAACTATGTAGGCAATTATCATGAACGAACCATTTATCCTGATGATTTCCTAATTATGAACGGAGATGAGATTTGCATTTGAATGCAGCAATTGTCTTCATGATATGGGGACAAATGATCGTCACTGTAATCACCTATCCCCATAGAGAATCACAGTTGTCTACTGCACAGAAACAGTGATTTTGGTGTCTTCATCAATGATGCCTTCATGAGATGAATGAGAGTTTTCTTATTCATTGAGGGATCTGAGGGACCTTTACAGAGTGCACTTATCGGGAATGTTGTTCCAAGGAATGATAATATGGGATAATTTTCCCAATCATTGGGCTGTGTAAAGGGGCTTCAACTCTTTGATGATATAAAGCAGAGGGAACCAGTTCATTTTAGGGACTATGCTTATCTGCTGGGACTCCTGGGATCAGCTGAAAGTTCAACCTGAAAAGTAGTTTTCTACATGAATCAAACCCTTACTTACAAACATGTTTGTAATTATTAATTTATGTATTTATTGTTCAGTGTATGTCTTATTATATTGTTATGCATGTATGCATGTATGCATGCATGTATGTATGTATGTGTTTTTATGTTTGTATGTATTTTTAAGTATGAACTGAATTTAGATAGGGATGAGCGAACTCGAACTGTATAGTTCGGGTTCGTACCGAATTTTGGGGTGTCCGTGACACGGACCCGAACCCGGACATTTTCGTAAAAGTCCGGGTTCGGGTTCGGTGTTCGTCGCTTTCTTCGCGCTTTTGTGACGCTTTCTTGGCGCTTTTTGAAAGGCTGCAAAGCAGCCAATCAACAAGCGTCATACTACTTGCCCCAAGAGGCCATCACAGCCATGCCTACTATTGGCATGGCTGTGATTGGCCAGAGCACCATGTGACCCAGCCTCTATTTAAGCTGGAGTCACATAGCGCCGCCCGTCACTCTGCTCTGATTAGCGTAGGGAGAGGTTGCGGCTGCGACAGTAGGGCGAGATTAGGCAGATTAACTCCTCCAAAGGACTTGATTAACTGATCGATCTGCAGCTGTGGATCATTGAGCTGCTGATCCTCAATTGCTCACTGTTTTTAGGCTGCCCAGACCGTTTGTCAGTCACATTTTTCTGGGGTGATCGGCGGCCATTTTGTGTCTTGTGGTGCGCCAGCACAAGCTGCGACCAAGTGCATTTAACCCTCAATGGTGTGGTTGTTTTTTGGCTAAAGCCTACATCAGGGTGAAGCTGTCACACCAAGTGCATTTAACCAGCAATAGTCTGTTCATTTTTTGGCCATATACAAAATCAGGGGCAAGCTGCGCCTGTCACCAAGTGCATTTAACCCTCAATGGTGTGGTTGTTTTTTGGCTAAAGCCTACATCAGGGTGAAGCTGTCACACCAAGTGCATTTAACCAGCAATAGTCTGTTCATTTTTTGGCCATATACTAAATCAGGGGCAAGCTGCGCCTGTCACCAAGTGCATTTAACCCTCAATGGTGTGGTTGTTTTTTGGCTAAAGCCTACATCAGGGTGAAGCTGTCACACCAAGTGCATTTAACCAGCAATAGTCTGTTTATTTTTTGGCCATATCCCAGTCTAATTCTGTCACTAAATCCATACCTGTCACCCAGCGCCTAAATACTAGGCCTCAAATTTATATCCCGCTAAATCTGTCCTTAGTGCTGTAGCTGGGCGAGTTCTTTAGTGTCCGTTCAAGCACATTTCTTGTTCTGGGTTGAAATACAATTCCCAATTTAGCAATTTCATAATTTAGTGGTTTCTGCTATATCAGAGCTATTTGAAATCTATCCCTAAAAGGGTATATAATATTCAAGGTGCACATTGGGTCATTCAGAATAACTTCACACACACCCGCTACTGTGTATTTCCAAGTCTAATTCTGGCACTAAACCCATACCTGTCACCCAGCGCCTAAATACTAGGCCTCAAATTTATATCCCGCTAAATCTGTCCTTAGTGCTGTAGCTGGGCGAGTTATTTAGTGTCCGTTCAAGCACATTTCTTGTTCTGGGTTGAAATACAATTCCCAATTTAGCAATTTCATAATTTAGTGGTTTCTGCTATATCAGAGCTATTTGAAATCTATCCCTAAAAGGGTATATAATATTCAAGGTGCACATTGGGTCATTCAGAATAACTTCACACACACCCGCTACTGTGTATTTCCAAGTCTAATTCTGGCACTAAACCCATACCTGTCACCCAGCGCCTAAATACTAGGCCTCAAATTTATATCCCGCTAAATCTGTCCTTAGTGCTGTAGCTGGGCGAGTTATTTAGTGTCCGTTCAAGCACATTTCTTGTTCTGGGTTGAAATACAATTCCCAATTTAGCAATTTCATAATTTAGTGGTTTCTGCTATATCAGAGCTATTTGAAATCTATCCCTAAAAGGGTATATAATATTCAAGGTGCACATTGGGTCATTCAGAATAACTTCACACACACCCGCTACTGTGTATTTCCAAGTCTAATTCTGGCACTAAACCCATACCTGTCACCCAGCGCCTAAATACTAGGCCTCAAATTTATATCCCGCTAAATCTGTCCTTAGTGCTGTAGCTGGGCGAGTTATTTAGTGTCCGTTCAAGCACATTTCTTGTTCTGGGTTGAAATACAATTCCCAATTTAGCAATTTCATAATTTAGTGGTTTCTGCTATATCAGAGCTATTTGAAATCTATCCCTAAAAGGGTATATAATATTCAAGGTGCACATTGGGTCATTCAGAATAACTTCACACACACCCGCTACTGTGTATTTCCAAGTCTAATTCTGGCACTAAACCCATACCTGTCACCCAGCGCCTAAATACTAGGCCTCAAATTTATATCCCGCTAAATCTGTCCCTAGTGCTGTAGCTGGGCGAGTTATTTAGTGTCCGTTCAAGCACATTTCTTGTTCTGGGTTGAAATACAATTCCCAATTTAGCAATTTCATAATTTAGTGGTTTCTGCTATATCAGAGCTATTTGAAATCTATCCCTAAAAGGGTATATAATATTCAAGGTGCACATTGGGTCATTCAGAATAACTTCACACACACCCGCTACTGTGTATTTCCAAGTCTAATTCTGGCACTAAACCCATACCTGTCACCCAGCGCCTAAATACTAGGCCTCAAATTTATATCCCGCTAAATCTGTCCCTAGTGCTGTAGCTGGGCGAGTTATTTAGTGTCCGTTCAAGCACATTTCTTGTTCTGGGTTGAAATACAATTCCCAATTTAGCAATTTCATAATTTAGTGGTTTCTGCTATATCAGAGCTATTTGAAATCTATCCCTAAAAGGGTATATAATATTCAAGGTGCACATTGGGTCATTCAGAATAACTTCACACACACCCGCTACTGTGTATTTCCAAGTCTAATTCTGGCACTAAACCCATACCTGTCACCCAGCGCCTAAATACTAGGCCTCAAATTTATATCCAGCTAAATCTGTCCCTAGTGCTGTAGCTGGGCGAGTTATTTAGTGTCCGTTCAAGCACATTTCTTGTTCTGGGTTGAAATACAATTCCCAATTTAGCAATTTCATAATTTAGTGGTTTCTGCTATATCAGAGCTATTTGAAATCTATCCCTAAAAGGGTATATAATATTCAAGGTGCACATTGGGTCATTCAGAATAACTTCACACACACCCGCTACTGTGTATTTCCAAGTCTAATTCTGGCACTAAACCCATACCTGTCACCCAGCGCCTAAATACTAGGCCTCAAATTTATATCCAGCTAAATCTGTCCCTAGTGCTGTAGCTGGGCGAGTTATTTAGTGTCCGTTCAAGCACATTTCTTGTTCTGGGTTGAAATACAATTCCCAATTTAGCAATTTCATAATTTAGTGGTTTCTGCTATATCAGAGCTATTTGAAATCTATCCCTAAAAGGGTATATAATATTCAAGGTGCACATTGGGTCATTCAGAATAACTTCACACACACCCGCTACTGTGTATTTCCAAGTCTAATTCTGGCACTAAACCCATACCTGTCACCCAGCGCCTAAATACTAGGCCTCAAATTTATATCCCGCTAAATCTGTCCCTAGTGCTGTAGCTGGGCGAGTTATTTAGTGTCCGTTCAAGCACATTTCTTGTTCTGGGTTGAAATACAATTCCCAATTTAGCAATTTCATAATTTAGTGGTTTCTGCTATATCAGAGCTATTTGAAATCTATCCCTAAAAGGGTATATAATATTCAAGGTGCACATAGGGTCATTCAGAATAACTTCACACACCCGCTACTGTGCATTTCCAAATCTAATTCTGTCACTAAACCCATACCTGTCACCCAGCGCCTAAATACTAGGCCTCAAATTTATATCCCGCTAAATCTCTCGTTACCGCTGTCCTGTTGTGGCTGGGAAAGTTATTTAGTGTCCGTCAAAGCACATTTTTTGTTCTGGGTTGAAATACAATTCCCAATTTAGCAATTTCATAATTTAGTCGTTTCTGCTATATCAGAGCTATTTGAAATCTATCCCTAAAAGGGTAGATCATATTGAAGGTGCACATAGGGTCATTCAGAATAACTTCACACACACGCTTCTGTGCATTTCCAAGTCTAATTCTGTCACTAAATCCATACCGGTCACCCAGCGCCTAAATACTAGGCCTCAAATTTATATCCCGCTGAATTTGAATACAATACATTGGGCCAAATAATATATTTGTTGTTGTGGTGAACCATAACAATGAGAAAAACATCTAGTAAGGGACGCGGACGTGGACATGGTCGTGGTGGTGTTAGTGGACCCTCTGGTGCTGGGAGAGGACGTGGCCGTTCTGCCACATCCACACGTCCTAGTGTACCAACTACCTCAGGTCCCAGTAGCCGCCAGAATTTACAGCGATATATGGTGGGGCCCAATGCCGTTCTAAGGATGGTAAGGCCTGAGCAGGTACAGGCATTAGTCAATTGGGTGGCCGACAGTGGATCCAGCACGTTCACATTATCTCCCACCCAGTCTTCTGCAGAAAGCGCACAGATGGCGCCTGAAAACCAACCCCATCAGTCTGTCACATCACCCCCATGCATACCAGGGAAACTGTCTCAGCCTCAAGTTATGCAGCAGTCTCTTATGCTGTTTGAAGACTCCGCTGGCAGGGTTTCCCAAGGGCATCCACCTAGCCCTTCCCCAGCGGTGAAAGACATAGAATGCACTGACGCACAACCACTTATGTTTCCTGATGATGAGGACATGGGAATACCACCTCAGCATGTCTCTGATGATGACGAAACACAGGTGCCAACTGCTGCGTCTTTCTGCAGTGTGCAGACTGAACAGGAGGTCAGGGATCAAGACTGGGTGGAAGACGATGCAGGGGACGATGAGGTCCTAGACCCCACATGGAATGAAGGTCGTGCCACTGACTTTCACAGTTCGGAGGAAGAGGCAGTGGTGAGACCGAGCCAACAGCGTAGCAAAAGAGGGAGCAGTGGGCAAAAGCAGAACACCCGCCGCCAAGAGACTCCGCCTGCTACTGACCGCCGCCATCTGGGACCGAGCACCCCAAAGGCAGCTTCAAGGAGTTCCCTGGCATGGCACTTCTTCAAACAATGTGCTGACGACAAGACCCGAGTGGTTTGCACGCTGTGCCATCAGAGCCTGAAGCGAGGCATTAACGTTCTGAACCTGAGCACAACCTGCATGACCAGGCACCTGCATGCAAAGCATGAACTGCAGTGGAGTAAACACCTTAAAACCAAGGAAGTCACTCAGGCTCCCCCTGCTACCTCTTCTGCTGCTGCCGCCTCGGCCTATTCTGCTGCTGCCGCCTCGGCCTCTTCCTCCGCCTCTGGAGGAACGTTGGCACCTGCCGCCCAGCAAACAGGGGATGTACCACCAACACCACCACCACCACCTCCGTCACCAAGCGTCTCAACCATGTCACACGCCAGCGTTCAGCTCTCCATCTCACAAACATTTGATAGAAAGCGTAAATTCCCACCTAGCCACCCTCGATCCCTGGCCCTGAATGCCAGCATTTCTAAACTACTGGCCTATGAAATGCTGTCATTTAGGCTGGTGGACACAGACAGCTTCAAACAGCTCATGTCGCTTGCTGTCCCACAGTATGTTGTTCCCAGCCGGCACTACTTCTCCAAGAGAGCCGTGCCTTCCCTGCACAACCAAGTATCCGATAAAATCAAGTGTGCACTGCGCAACGCCATCTGTGGCAAGGTCCACCTAACCACAGATACGTGGACCAGTAAGCACGGCCAGGGACGCTATATCTCCCTAACTGCACACTGGGTAAATGTAGTGGCAGCTGGGCCCCAGGCGGAGAGCTGTTTGGCGCACGTCCTTCCGCCGCCAAGGATCGCAGGGCAACATTCTTTGCCTCCTGTTGCCACCTCCTCCTTCTCGGCTTCCTCCTCCTCTTCTTCCACCTGCTCATCCAGTCAGCCACACACCTTCACCACCAACTTCAGCACAGCCCGGGGTAAACGTCAGCAGGCCATTCTGAAACTCATATGTTTGGGGGACAGGCCCCACACCGCACAGGAGTTGTGGCGGGGTATAGAACAACAGACCGACGAGTGGTTGCTGCCGGTGAGCCTCAAGCCCGGCCTGGTGGTGTGTGATAATGGGCGAAATCTCGTTGCAGCTCTGGGACTAGCCAATTTGACGCACATCCCTTGCTTGGCGCATGTGCTGAATTTGGTGGTGCAGAAGTTCATTCACAACTACCCCGACATGTCAGAGCTGCTGCATAAAGTGCGGGCCATCTGTTCGCGCTTCCGGCGTTCACATCCTGCTGCTGCTCGCCTGTCTGCGCTACAGCGTAACTTCGGCCTTCCCGCTCACCGCCTCATATGCGACGTGCCCACCAGGTGGAACTCCACCTTGCACATGCTGGACAGACTGTGCGAGCAGCAGCAGGCCATAGTGGAGTTTCAGCTGCAGCACGCACGGGTCAGTCGCACTACAGAACAGCACCACTTCACCACCAATGACTGGGCCTCCATGCGAGACCTGTGTGCCCTGTTGCGCTGTTTCGAGTACTCCACCAACATGGCCAGTGGCGATGACACCGTTATCAGCGTTACAATACCACTTCTATGTCTCCTTGAGAAAACACTTAGGGCGATGATGGAAGAGGAGGTGGCCCAGGAGGAGGAGGAGGAGGAGGAAGAGGGGTCATTTTTAGCACTTTCAGGCCAGTCTCTTCGAAGTGACTCAGAGGGAGGTTTTTGGCAACAGCAGAGGCCAGGTACAAATGTGGCCAGCCAGGGCCCACTACTGGAGGACGAGGAGGACGAGGATGAGGAGGAGGTGGAGGAGGATGAGGATGAAGCATGGTCACAGCGGGGTGGCACCCAACGCAGCTCGGGTCCATCACTGGTGCGTGGCTGGGGGGAAAGGCAGGACGATGACGATACGCCTCCCACAGAGGACAGCTTGTCCTTACCCCTGGGCAGCCTGGCACACATGAGCGACTACATGCTGCAGTGCCTGCGCAACGACAGCAGAGTTGCCCACATTTTAACCTGTGCGGACTACTGGGTTGCCACCCTGCTGGATCCACGCTACAAAGACAATGTGCCCACCTTACTTCCTGCACTGGAGCGTGATAGGAAGATGCGCGAGTACAAGCGCACGTTGGTAGACGCGCTACTGAGAGCATTCCCAAATGTCACAGGGGAACAAGTGGAAGCCCAAGGCCAAGGCAGAGGAGGAGCAAGAGGTCGCCAAGGCAGCTGTGTCACGGCCAGCTCCTCTGAGGGCAGGGTTAGCATGGCAGAGATGTGGAAAACTTTTGTCAACACGCCACAGCTAACTGCACCACCACCTGATACGCAACGTGTTAGCAGGAGGCAACATTTCACTAACATGGTGGAACAGTACGTGTGCACACCCCTCCACGTACTGACTGATGGTTCGGCCCCATTCAACTTCTGGGTCTCTAAATTGTCCACGTGGCCAGAGCTAGCCTTTTATGCCTTGGAGGTGCTGGCCTGCCCGGCAGCCAGCGTTTTGTCTGAACGTGTATTCAGCACGGCAGGGGGCGTCATTACAGACAAACGCAGCCGCCTGTCTACAGCCAATGTGGACAAGCTGACGTTCATAAAAATGAACCAGGCATGGATCCCACAGGACCTGTCCGTCCCTTGTCCAGATTAGACATTAACTACCTCCCCATAACCATATATTATTGGACTCCAGGGCACTTCCTCATTCAATCCTATTTTTATTTTCATTTTACCATTATATTGCGAGGCTACCCAAAGTTGAATGAACCTCTCCTCTGCCTGTGTGCTAGGCCTAAATATATGCCAATGGACTGTTGCAGTGGTGGGTGACGTGAAGCCTCATTCTCTGCTATGACATGCAGACTAATTCTCTGCTGACATGAAGACAGATTCTCTGTTACGGGACCTCCCTCCTCTGCCTGGGTGCTGGGCCTAAATATATGCCAATGGACTGTTGCAGTGGTGGGTGACGTGAAGCCTGATTCTCTGCTATGACATGCAGACTAATTCTCTGCTGACATGAAGACAGATTCTCTGTTACGGGACCTCTCTCCTCTGCCTGTGTGTGTGCTGGGCCTAAATATATGCCAATGGACTGTTGCAGTGGTGGCTGACGTGAAGCCTCATTCTCTGCTATGACATGCAGACTAATTCTCTGCTGACATGAAGCCAGATTGTCTGTTACGGGACCTCTCTCCTCTGCCTGTGTGTGTGCTGGGCCTAAATATATGCCAATGGACTGTTGCAGTGGTGGCTGACGTGAAGCCTCATTCTCTGCTATGACATGCAGACTAATTCTCTGCTGACATGAAGCCAGATTGTCTGTTACGGGACCTCTCTCCTCTGCCTGTGTGTGTGCTGGGCCTAAATATATGCCAATGGACTGTTGCAGTGGTGGCTGACGTGAAGCCTCATTCTCTGCTATGACATGCAGACTAATTCTCTGCTGACATGAAGACAGATTCTCTGTTACGGGACCTCTCTCCTCTGCCTGTGTGTGTGCTGGGCCTAAATATATGCCAATGGACTGTTGCAGTGGTGGCTGACGTGAAGCCTCATTCTCTGCTATGACATGCAGACTGATTCTCTGCTGACATGAAGCCAGATTCTCTGTTACGGGACCTCTCTCCTCTGCCTGTGTGTGTGCTGGGCCTAAATATATGCCAATGGACTGTTGCAGTGGTGGCTGACGTGAAGCCTCATTCTCTGCTATGACATGCAGACTAATTCTCTGCTGACATGAAGACAGATTCTCTGTTACGGGACCTCCCTCCTCTGCCTGGGTGCTGGGCCTAAATATATGCCAATGGACTGTTGCAGTGGTGGCTGACGTGAAGCCTCATTCTCTGCTATGACATGCAGACTAATTCTCTGCTGACATGAAGACAGATTCTCTGTTACGGGACCTCCCTCCTCTGCCTGGGTGCTGGGCCTAAATATATGCCAATGGACTGTTGCAGTGGTGGCTGACGTGAAGCCTCATTCTCTGCTATGACATGCAGACAAATTCTCTGCTGACATGAAGACAGATTCTCTGTTACGGGACCTCCCTCCTCTGCCTGGGTGCTGGGCCTAAATATATGCCAATGGACTGTTGCAGTGGTGGCTGACGTGAAGCCTCATTCTCTGCTATGACATGCAGACTAATTCTCTGCTGACATGAAGACAGATTCTCTGTTACGGGACCTCCCTCCTCTGCCTGGGTGCTGGGCCTAAATATATGCCAATGGACTGTTGCAGTGGTGGGTGACGTGAAGCCTCATTCTCTGCTATGACATGCAGACTGATTCTCTGCTGACATGAAGCCAGATTGTCTGTTACGGGACCTCTCTCCTCTGCCTGTGTGCTAGGCCTAAATATATGCCAATGGACTGTTGCAGTGGTGGCTGACGTGAAGCCTCATTCTCTGCTATGACATGCAGACTGATTCTCTGCTGACATGAAGCCAGATCGTCTGTTACGGGACCTCTCTGCTCTGCCTGTGTGCTAGGCCTAAATATATGCCAATGGACTGTTGCAGTGGTGGGTGACGTGAAGCCTCATTCTCTGCTATGACATGCAGACTGATTCTCTGCTGTCATGAAGCCAGATTGTCTGTTACGGGACCTCTCTGCTCTGCCTGTGTGCTAGGCCTAAATATATGCCAATGGACTGTTGCAGTGGTGGGTGACGTGAAGCCTCATTCTCTGCTATGACATGCAGACTGATTCTCTGCTGACATGAAGCCAGATTGTCTGTTACGGGACCTCTCTCCTCTGCCTGTGTGCTAGGCCTAAATATATGCCAATGGACTGTTGCAGTGGTGGCTGACGTGAAGCCTCATTCTCTGCTATGACATGCAGACTAATTCTCTGCTGACATGAAGCCAGATTGTCTGTTACGGGACCTCTCTCCTCTGCCTGGGTGCTGGGCCTAAATTTATGACAATGGACTGTTGCAGTGGTGGCTGACGTGAAGCCTGATTCTCTGCTATGACATGCAGACTGATTCTCTGCTGACATGAAGCCAGATCCTCTGTTACGGGACCTCTCTCCTCTGCCTGTGTGTGTGCTGGGCCTAAATATATGCCAATGGACTGTTGCAGTGGTGGCTGACGTGAAGCCTCATTCTCTGCTATGACATGCAGACTGATTCTCTGCTGACATGAAGCCAGATTCTCTGTTACGGGACCTCTCTCCTCTGCCTGTGTGTGTGCTGGGCCTAAATATATGCCAATGGACTGTTGCAGTGGTGGCTGACGTGAAGCCTCATTCTCTGCTATGACATGCAGACTAATTCTCTGCTGACATGAAGACAGATTCTCTGTTACGGGACCTCCCTCCTCTGCCTGGGTGCTGGGCCTAAATATATGCCAATGGACTGTTGCAGTGGTGGCTGACGTGAAGCCTCATTCTCTGCTATGACATGCAGACTAATTCTCTGCTGACATGAAGACAGATTCTCTGTTACGGGACCTCTCTCCTCTGCCTGGGTGCCGGGGCCTAAATATCTGAGAATGGACTGTTCCAGTGGTGGGTGACGGGAAGCCAGATTCTCTGCTATGGAACCTCTCTCCAATTGATTTTGGTTAATTTTTATTTATTTAATTTTTATTTTAATTCATTTCCCTATCCACATTTGTTTGCAGGGGATTTACCTACATGTTGCTGCCTTTTGCAGCCCTCTAGCTCTTTCCTGGGCTGTTTTACAGCCTTTTTAGTGCCGAAAAGTTCGGGTCCCCATTGACTTCAATGGGGTTCGGGTTCGGGACGAAGTTCGGATCGGGTTCGGATCCCGAACCCGAACATTTCCGGGATGTTCGGCCGAACTTCTCGAACCCGAACATCCAGGTGTTCGCTCAACTCTAAATTTAGACTATAAATACATTGAATAAGTTAGCAACAAGTTGAACTTTTTTTTTTTTTTTTCTTAAGCCATAGATCTTATTCTCAAGCAACTCATACATTTGTATCTCAAACCCACAGACAGTTGAAAATTCCTCCAACCCCATCCACAGTTCATACTGTCAGCACTGCTTCATACAGATCTGCATATCTGTCTAAAACATACCAAAACGTGTTCATCTTAACTTCTGAAGAAATATTCCCATGGCATCCATATGCACAGCTTATTTAATATTTTCTAATGCAACTTTGCAAGTAAAATACCATTTTAAGATCTTCATAGAAACTACTCCCATTACAATCCTAACAATGATATTAACTATCCTTACTAATTGCAGTATTGTCTTATTTCTATTATTTCTGATGTATTCAAACATCCCAGTACTTAAAAACATGTTTCAACTCTAAAACCCACGTGACCAGAAACCTGAATACAAGATAAGAATAAACTGCAAATTCTAGTTATTTTATATATTTAACCACTTCCAGACCAGGCCTACTTTAGCAAATCTGACACGTGTCACTTTATGTGGCAATAACTTTGGAACGCTTTTACATATCCAAGCCATTCAGAGATATTTTTATCGTGACACATTGTACTTCATGTTAATGGTAAATTTGAGTCAATATATTTTACCTTTATGTATAAAAAAAATCCAAAAGTTAACAAAAATGTGAAAGATTTCATTGTTTTATAAATTTGAATCTCTCTGCTTTTAAGACGAATAGTGATACCTCATGAAATATTCATTAATTAACATTCCCCATATGTCTACTTCATGTTGGCAACATTTTGGTATATGTAATTTCTTTTAGGATGTAAGAAGGTTTAGAATTTTTAGAAGCAATTAATTTTCAAGAAAATTTCTAAAGTCAGCTTTTTAACCTCTTGCTGTCACACTAACTCCGAAAGGCGTGAGTGCGGCGGCTCTCTCAGGTCACACTAACGCCGAAAGGCGTCATCTCGTGAGAGACGAGATTTCCTGTAAACGCGAGCTCACATGAGCGCGCGTTCACAGGATCGCGCAGTTCAGAAGTTCATCTATAGCCGGCAGCGATCATTGGTTGGCAGGCTGTAGATTTTTAAAAGATCCAATTAAAGAGGTATGTCAGACGCTATTTTGTAAATAGCGTCTGATATACCTGCTACCTGGTCCTCTGGTGGTCCCTTTTGCTTGGAGGACACAGGCAGCTCTGTAAGTAGCACCAATCACCACACATACACTACACCCCCCCGGCACTTATTAACCCCTTATTAGCCCCTGATCATCCATATTAGACTCCCTGATCACCCCCCTGTCACCCCCCTGTCATTGATCACCCCCCTGTAAGGGTCCCTCATCACCGCCAGGTAGTTAGCTACTTGCTAGGCAGTTAGCGCCCAGCCCACCGCACCGCAGTCACTGATTAGTCGCTGATTAGCGTCATCGCTGTCGCTAATCAGCACTAGTACTATATAGTATCTGTAAGTGATCACGACTGATCGCAATCAGATCTATATAAGTACATTAGGGTCACCTTAGGCTCTACAAAAAATGCAGTGTTCGCCTGATCAGGCCTGATCTTGTGCGCACACTTGCGTTCAGTCCGCCCCACTGCAGTGAAAGAATTTATTTTTCTGATCACTGCAAAAACACCGTAAAATCGCAGCGCCGCTATAAAGATCACTTTTGAGCTTTTTGGATCTTTATTAGTGATCGCAGCTTTACTTCGCAGGCACTCCTTTTTACTAGGTAGGTTTGCTCTTTTTCCTGGGTAGTCTCAGAGGAATACCCCCTAAATTTAGTGAGCCCAAAATGTCAAACAAGGGGTATTCCGCTGAAGAGGCCTACAGGATTCTGGCCGTGATGGATAAAAGCGATGGGGACGCCTCACCTGCTGAATCCAGTGGTTCAGAATATGAACCTGTAGACAGCAGTGGCACTCTAACCGCTAGCGAAGATGACGAGGTTGAGGTCCCTGCTATGGTCAAGCGTACCCGATCCCATGTCAGTGTTCTGCATACCCCGCATGATGAGCCTCATTTGCAGCAGAGTGGTGCTAGCGCTGATCTTTTTTATGGTGCGGCATACACCAGCACCGCAGCACATCCTGGACCTTCTACCAGCACTGCCGTATTCCCTGGTGAAGTGGCGAGCACCAGAAGGGCAGTTCAAACTGGTACGCTGGCACGTGCAGTAACTCCCCCGTCGCAGCCACCACGTTCACAGGCCCGTAGAGCCCTTAGTCTCCCAGAGGTGCTGGCAAACCCTAATTGGCACTCCTCTGCTTCCGCCGCACCCGTATTGCCCCCTTTCACCGCCCAGTTTGGAGTTTGCGTGGAGACAGCTCATTTAGGATCACCCCTCGAGTTTTTTGAGCTGTTCTTCACCGCGGATCTCTATGACTTAGTTGTGGCAGAAACCAACCGCTACGCCACACAGTATATTACCGCCAATCCGGAAAGCTTCTATGGCCAGCCTTACTGGTGGAAACCAGTCACAGTTTCCGATTTTTTATATTTTTGGGCTTATCCTCAGCATGGGGCTAACTAAAATTTTTTATTGTGGTCCTATTGGTCTAAAGACCCAATACATTACATGCCCATGTTCTCTGCTGAAATGTCCAGGGCACGTTTTGAGGTCATCATGTGCCTTATGCATTTCACTGACAATAAAACCTGTCATCCAAGAGGCCATCCTGCTTATGACCGGCTCCACAAAATTCGGCCTCTCGTAGACCATTTGTCATCCAGATTTGCAGATGTGTATACCCTCAATCAGAACATCTGCATAGACGAGTCCCTGGTACATTTTACCGGGTGCCTTGGCATTAAAAAGTACATCCCCAGCAAGCGCGCCCAGTATAAGTTCAAACTGTATAAGCTCTGTGAAAGGGCCACAGGCTATACATATCGTTTTAGGGTCTATGAGGCAAAAGACTCAAAACTGGAGCCGGTCGCATGTCCTGACTACCTGGGGAGCAGTGGCAAGATTGTCTGGGACTTGGTGTCACCCTTACTCCACAAGGGGTACCACTTATACGTGGACAATTTTTACTCAAGCGTGGTCCTCTTTCGGCACTTACATCTAGTCGGAATTCAATGCTGTGGCACCGCGCGACCTAGTCGCCGGGGCTTCCCCCAACGGCTCGTTAATACCTGACTTGCATGGGGGGAGAGGGCTGCCTTGTGTGACCAAGAACTGCTCGCGGTGAAGTGGAGGGATAAGAGGGACGTTTACCTTCTGTCCACCATTCACGCAGACACGACAGTGCGAATTGAAAGGGCAACTAGAGTCATTGAGAAACCCCTCTCTGTCCACGACTATAACCTTCACATGGGAGGTGTGGACTTCAATGACCAGATGTTGGCTCCCTATTTAGTGTCCCGCCGCACCAGACGCTGGTATAAGAAGGTGTCTGTTTATTTAATTCAATTGGATGTATATAATAGTTTTGTTCTCTACAGTAAGGCTGGGAGAACAGGATCCTTCCTAAAATTCCAGGAATAGATCATTTTGGAAATCCTGTATCCAGGAGGGTCCGTGCCCCAAGTCCCTGATGTAGTTAGCCGGCTACATGACAGACATTTCCCGAGTGTCTATCCTGGTACCCCAACTCAACGTTCCCCAAGAAAAGATGTTGTGTCTGTAGCAGGGATGGAATAAGGCGTGACACCACCTTTTTTTGTCCTGACTGTCCTGACCAGCCTGCCCTATGCATAGGGGAGTGTTTCTGCAAGTACAACACAGGTACACTATTAGTGTAGGGATTGCGTGACACAGGACAGGCATTCAGGGGTCTTAGGGCCCTTTCACACAGAGCTGCCACAAACCTCTCTTTTCACCTGGAACAAAGTGCATAATGTACTTCGCCACATCTCTGGGCAATTTGCACTTTGCACATTGTCCCATACGGAAGAAGGTTTATCCTCTAAAGGTAAAAAAAAAAAAAAAAAAATCACAGGTAAGCAAAAAAGTTAATGTTATGTTTCAAAAGTTCAATAAAGTTTATAAAAGTTAATGTTCAAATGTTATATAAAGTTAATGTTAATAAATTTACTGCGTTGCGGCCTGTTTTTTCTTTTTTTTACTTTCTAGGTGGACCAAGCGATCAACCAGCTGCAGCACTGATGTGCATTCTGACAAAAGCATTGCGCTGCTGTCAGATTACACAAAAGTCGGCGTATGCGGCGCTGCAAGACGAGATTTCTCCTCTGCAGTAAAAAAGATACGTTTGCCGAGGCTTATGAGCTGAGGGGTGGTGTTCATATGCTTTGACAAACATTTTTTATAAAAAAATAAAAATAAATTCTGTCAATGATTTATTCATCCACATTGATTGATGTGAATGGAGAAATCGGGTGTGCCAGGCCATACGAGCTGAGTGGGTTTGGATGTTGGACGGAGCTCCTATGTCCTGACAGACACCTTTCTCCTCCTTTTTTTTTTTTTGTTGCACATTTTTCATCCACATTGATCGATGCGAATAAAGAAATCTGTGCCGTTCATTTTGTCTTTCATTCTAGAGGCTGAACGGAAAAAAAAAATCTCATTACCCGTATGTTCAATATAAGGAGAATAGCAGAAACTCCTAATGCCAGGGCAGTACAAACACCCCACAAATGACCCCATTTTGGAAAGAAGACACCCCAAGGTATTCGCTGAGGGGCATATTGAGTCCATGAAAGATTGAACTTTTTGTCCCAAGTTAGCGGTAAAGGAGACTTTGTGAGAAAAAACAAAAAAAAACTATTTCCACTAACTTGTGCCAAAAAAAAAAAAATCTTCTATGAACTCGCCATGCCCCTCACGGAATACCTTGGGGTGTCTTCTTTCCAAAATGGGGTCACTTGTGGGGTATTTATACTGCCCTGGCATTTTAGGGGCCCTAAAGCATGAGAAGTAGTTTGGAATCCAAATGTGCAAAAAATGCCCTGTGAAATCCTAAAGGTACTCATTGGAATTTTGGCCCCTTTGTGCACCTAGGTTGCAAAAAAGTGTCACACATGTGGTATCGCCGTATTCAGGAGAAGTAGGGCAATGTGTTTTGGGGTGTATTTTTACATATACCCATACTGTGTGTGAGAAATATCTCTGTAAATGACAACTTAAAAAAAAAATTATACAAAGTTGTCAATTTACAGAGATATTTCTCTCACCCAGCATGGGTATATGTAAAAATACACCCCAAAACACATTGCCCTACTTCTCCTGAGTATGGCGATATACCACATGTGTGACACTTTTTTGCAGCCTAGGTGCGTAAAGGGGCCGAAAGTCCAACGAGTACCTTTAGGCTTTACAGGGTTGCTCACAATTTACCCCGCACAAAATGCCAAAACAGTAAACACACCCCACAAATGACCCCATTTTGGAAAGTAGACACCCCAAGGTATTCACTGAGGGGCATTGTGAGTCCGTGGGAGATTTATTTATTTTTTTGCCAGAAGTTAGCAGAAATGGAAACTTTTTTTTTCTCAGAAAGTGTCATTTTCCGCTAACTTGTGAAAAAAAATTAAATCATGCATGAACTCACCATGCCCCTCCGCAAATACTTTGGGGTGTCTTCTTTCTAAAATGGGGTAATTTGGGGGGTATTTATACTATCCTGGCATTCTAGCACCTCAAGAAACATGACAGGTGCTCAGAAAGTCAGAGATGCTTCAAAATGCAGAAATTCACATTTTTGTACCATAGTTTGTAAATGCTATAACTTTTGTGCAAACCAATAAATATACACTTATTGGATTTTTTTTATCAAAGACATGTAGTACAATAAATTCTGACACAAACTTGTATAGAAATGTAATTACAGTGGGATGCAAAAGTTTGGGCAACCTTGTTATTCATCATGATTTTCCTGTATAAATCATTGGTCGTTACGATAAAAAATGTCAGTTAAATATATCATATAGGAGACACACACAGTGATATTTGAGAAGTGAAATGAAGTTTATTGGAGTTACAGAAAGTGTGCTATAATTGTTTAAACAAAATTAGGCAGGTGCATAAATTTGGGCACCACAAAAAATAAATGAAATCAATATTTAGTAGATCCTCCTTTTGCAGAAATTACAGCCTCTAAACGCTTTCTGTAGGTCTGGATTCTGGTTGAAGGTATTTTGGACCATTCCTCTTTACAAAACATCTTTAGTTCATTCAGGTTTGATGGCTTCCGAGCATGGACAGCTCTCTTTAAGTCACACCACAGATTTTCAACTATATTCAGGTCTGGGGACTGAGATGGCCATTCCAAGAACGTTGTACTTGTTCCTCTGCATAAATGCCTTAGTGGATTTTGAGCAGTGTTTAGGGTCGTTGTCTTGTTGAAAGATCCAGCCCCGGCGCAGCTTCAGCTTTGTCACTGATTCCTGGACATTGGTCTCCAGAATCTGCTGATACTGAGTGGAGTCCATGCGTCCCTCAACTTTGACAAGATTCCCAGTCCCTGCACTGGCCACACTGCCCCACAGCATGATGGAACCACCACCATATTTTACTGTAGGTAGTAGGTGTTTTTCTTGGAATGCTGTGTTCTTTTTCCTTTTTCCTTTTTCCAAAATGAAGCTGGCTTGTCCAAATGTGTTTTAGAGCACCTCAAGCCACACTTTTTGTGCTGTGGGTGGAGAAAAGGCTTCATCTGCATCACTCTCGCATACAGGATCTCCTTGTGTAAAGTGCGCCGAATGGTTGAACGATGCACAGTGACTCCATCTGCAGCAAGATGATGTTGTAGGTCTTTGGTGCTGGTCTGTGGGTTGACTCTGACTGTTCTCACCATTCGTCGCTTCTGTCTATCCAAGATTTTTCTTAGTCTGCCACTTCGAGCCTTAACTTGAACTGAGCCTGTGGTCTTCCATTTCCTCAATATGTTTCTAACAGTGGAAACAGACAGCTGAAATCTCTGAGACAGCTTTCTGTATCCTTCCTCTAAACCATGATGGTGAACAATCTTTGTCTTCAGGTCATTTGAGAGTTGTTTTGAGACCCCCATGTTGCTACTCTTCAGAGAAAATTAAAAGAGAAGGGAAACTTACAATTGACCCCCTTAAATACTCATAATCTCATAATTGTATTCACCTGTGTATGTATGTCAGGGGTCACTGAGCTTACCAAGCCAATTTGAGTTCCAATAATTAGTTCTAAAGGTTTTGGAATCAATAAAATGACAACAGTGCCCAAATTTATGCACCTGCCTAATTTTGTTTAAACAATTATAGCACACTTTCTGCAAATCCAATAAACTTTATTTCACTTCTCAAATATCACTGTGTGTGTCTCCTATATTATATATTTAACTGACTTTTTTATCGTAACAACCAACGATTTATACAGGAAAATCATGACGATTAACAAGGTTGCCCAAACTTTCGCATCCCACTGTATATTTGAACAATTTAACCAGAGAAGATAAAAATACACTTTTTGTTGAAGAAATTGCGGCCTATTTTGATTAATATAGGAAAAACGCAAAATCTTAGCAGCAATCAAATACCACCAAAAGAAAGCTGTATTTATAAGAAGAAAAGGAGGTAAAATTCATTTGAGTGCCAAGTTGCATGACCGAGCAATAAACCGTTAAAGTTGGGAATTACCGATTTGTAAAAAAGGGCCTGGTCACTAGGGGGGTATAAACCTGTGGTCCTTAAGTGGTTAAGGACCAGTTCAGTTCTGAAGTCACTTTGAGGGGCTTACATAATAGAAGCAGCCCATAAATTACCCCATTTTAGAAATGACACTGCTCAGACTTCAAAATTGGTTTTAGAAATGTTGTTAACTCTTTAGGTGTTTAACAATTAAAGCAAAAATAGAGGTGAAATTTACAAATGTCAATTTTGTTTTTTCAGATTTTCCATTTTTTTTTCCCTGGAATACATGAAGGTTAAACAACAATGCAAACCTCAATATTTATTACCCTGATTCAGCAGTTTACAGAAACACCGCAAATGTGGTTGTATACTGCTGTTTGGGCACATAGCAGGGCATAGAAGGTAAGAAGCACCATATGGTTTTTGGAGGGCAGATTTTCCTGGAATGGTCTTTGGGCACCATGTTGGGTATCCCCACAGTGAAAATGCCCAACAAGTGACCATAAAGAAAATGGTGCTTCAGGCCCAAACTGTCTTTTTCACAAAAGATAACAGGAGAATATCAATTTGCTGCCCATTTTCTGCTGAATACAGTAAGAAACCAATTGTGGTTGTTAATTGTTATTTGGGGATAAGCCAGGGCTCAGAAGGGATGGAGTGGCATCTGGATTTTCTAACATATAATTTTTTTTTTTACTTTTTTATTTTTTTGTTGAATTAGCAGTGTGAGGGCTTATTTTGTGCGGGACAAGCTATAGTTTTAATTGGCACTATTTTGGGGTACATTTGGCTTTCTGGTTGCTTTTTATCAAATTTTTTTGTGAGGTGAAGTAAGAAAAAAACTGTCTGGTGTCATTTTTACATTTTTCACATCATTCACTTGATGGAGTAGATCATGTGATATTTTTATAGATCTCGTCATTATGGATGCAACAATACCAAATATGTCAATTTTTTTTAACGTTTTACACGATAAAAATATTCTTGTTTTTTTGTTGCAATTTCTTTAGAGCCATATTTTCTTTTTTTCTGGCTATGGTCTTGTGTGGGGGCTCATTTTTTGAGGATGAGGTGATGTTTTTATTGCTACCATTTTGGGGTACATAGGACTTTTGATTGAGTAACATTCTCTTTTTTGGGTGGTAAGCTAACTAAACAAAAATCTGTTTTGGCGTAATGTTTATATTTTTTATGGCGTTCATCTGATGGGGTACTGTTACGCTGAGCACTCTGGGTCCCCTGCTGGCCTCGGAGCGCTCACAGCGTATGCCCCCAGGCAGCACTCCAGTGTCTCGGCGTGTGCGTCCTCGCTCTCTAGGGCGCGCGTGCGCCGGGACTCTTAGATTCAAAGGGCCAGTGCACCAGTAATTGGTGCCTGGTCCAAAAGGGATATTAAGGGTTAAGGTTTGTGAGAGGCAGTGCTGACTTAATTAGGCTGCACCTGTGCACTGCCCATTTATACCTGCTCCTCCCACAGCTTCCTGCCGGATCTTTGTGCCTTGTGCCTCAGAGAAAGCGTTCCACTGTGTTTGTTTGCCTTGCCTGTTGCCGAACCCGTTGCTACCGTCTACTCGCCTGTGAACCTTTGCCGCCTGCCCTGACCTCTGCTACGTCCGACTACGCTCTTGCCTTCTCCCTGTGTACCACGCCTTATCAGCTGCCAGAGAGGTCGAGTTGTTACTAGGGGACACGACCTGGTAGTTACCGCCGCAGCAAATCCATCCCGCCTTGCGGCGGGCTCTGGTGAAGACCAGTAACTGCTTAGAACCGGTCCTTTAGTACAACCCGCGCCATCGCCTCTCTGGTCCAGAGGATCCACTACCTGTCCTGCCGGTACGTGACAGTAAGATCCGGCCATGGATCCCGCTGATGTTCCCCTGCCAAGCCTAGCGGACCTCACCACTATTGTGGCCCAGCAGGGTCAACAGCTGGCCCAGTTGACCGCTATGTTGCAGCAGCTCCTGCCTTCTCAGCAACAGCCAGCTCCTCCGTCTGCTCCTGCTGCGTCACCTCCGCCTGCAGTTGCCACTGGTTCCAGAATCCGTTTGTCCCTACCAGACAAATATGACGGAGATCCTAAGCAGTGCCGTGGGTTCTTGTCGCAGTGCTCTCTCCACCTCGAGCTTCTGTCCGACCAGTTTCCTTCTGAGCGAGCCAAGGTAGCCTTTATTCTCAGTTTGCTGTCCGGGAAGGCCCTGGCCTGGGCTACACCACTATGGGACCGCGCAGATCCTGCCACCGCATTCCGTCCAGAGCTTCTGCCTAGAGTTCCGGAATGTTTTTGAGGAGCCTGCCCGGGTTACCTCTGCAGAGACTGCCTTACTAAATTTGACCCAAGGAGGTTCTTCCGTGGGTGACTATGCCATTCAGTTCCGCACCCTGGCCTCTGAGCTGAACTGGAACAATGAAGCCCTTTGCGCCACCTTCAAGAAGGGACTTAATAGTGAAGTAAAGGACGTTCTGGCTGCACGTGAGCTTCCTTCCACTCTTAGTGACCTCATCTTGCTGGCCACTAGGATAGACAAACGTTTTGCCAAAAGACAAGAGGAACTCCTCCTTGAAAAGGAAAAAGCTCGTCCTAGACGCTTTCCTCGTCTGGCTCCTGTTTTTCTGCGTCCACCTCAACCCGCTACTGGGTTTTCCGCCGTGGAAGCCATGCAGGTGGATCGGTCACGCCTGACTCCGCAAGAACGAAGCCGCCGCAGAAACGAGAACCTGTCTGTACTGTGCCAGTACCGAGCACTTCCTTAGAGATTGTCCTCTCCGTCCACCGCGTTCGGGAAACGCTCACACCTAGTAAACGTGGGAGAGGCGTTGCTAGGTGTGGATTCTTCCTCTCCACGTCTCATCATACCCGTGCAGTTGATCATCTCTTCCAAGTCCTCTTTCTCCGCAGCCGCCTTCTTGGATTCCGGTTCAGCTGGCAACTTCATTCACGCCTCCTTGGTTGACAAGTACCGTATTCCAGTAATCCGTCTACCCAAGCCGTTTTTCATCTCTACTGTTAACGGTGAGAGACTCTCTGCCACCGTGCAGTTCTGTACCCAGCCTCTGCAGATGGACATCGGAATATTTCATACCGAGACTATAGAGTTCTTTGTCCTTCCCTTCTGTTCCTCCGAACTCCTCCTGGGTCTGCCGTGGCTTCAACGTCATAGTCCTATCCTGAATTGGTCCACCGGTGAGATCCTGCGTTGGGGTTCCTCCTGTTCGGACCGCTGTCTCAAGCCTGCTCTGGTCAAACAGAACCCGCAAGTTTCTCCGCCTTCTGGGCTGCCCAAGCCATACCATTCCTTCGCGGATGTCTTCTACAAGAAACAAGCTGAGGTCCTTCCTCCTCACCGATCCTATGATTGCCCGATCGACCTGATACCCGGTTCTACTCCACCTCGGGGCAGAATTTGTCCTCTCTCACCTCCTGAGACCCTTGCCATGTCCGACTATATAGGTGAGAACCTACAGAGAGGATTCATAAGAAAATCTTCTTCTCCTGCTGGGGCCGGTTTTTTCTTCGTGACAAAAAAAGACGGCTCCCTCCGCCCCTGCATTGACTACAGAGGTCTTAATAAAATTACCATCAAGAACCATTACCCTCTGCCTCTAATCTCTGAGCTATTTGATCGTCTCCGAGGGGCTAAGATCTTCACTAAATTGGACCTTCGAGGGGCCTATAATCTAATCCGTATCCGTGAGGGAGACGAATGGATGACCGCCTTTAACACAAGGGACAGCCATTTTGAGTATTTGGTGATGCCCTTCGGCCTCTGCAACGCACCTGCTGTCTTTCAGGAATTCGTTAATGATATTTCAGGGACTTACTTTACACCTGCGTGGTTGTATACCTGGATGATATCCTCATCTTTTCCTCCAATTTGGATCAACACAGGGTCCACGTGCAACAAGTTCTTACTCGTCTTAGGAGAAATTGCCTGTACGCTAAACTTGAAAAATGTCTTTTTGAACGGACCTCCCTGCCTTTCCTGGGATACATTATCTCAGCCCAAGGACTTCAAATGGACCCAGCCAAGCTCTCGGCGGTTCTGGATTGGCCACGCCCCTCTGGTCTCCGAGCCATACAAAGATTCCTGGGCTTTGCGAATTACTACAGGCAATTCATCCCTCACTATTCCACTCTGGTAGCTCCTATCGTGGCCCTCACAAGAAAAGGAGCTAACCCCAAATCCTGGCCTTCCCAAGCCGAGGAAGCCTTCCAGTCCCTGAAATGCGCCTTTGCCTCTGCACCCGTTCTCTCTAGACCAGATTCCACCAAGCCTTTCTCTCTTGAAGTGGATGCCTCCTCAGTGGGAGCCGGAGCTGTCCTCACCCAGAAGTCTTCCCGGGGCAAGACTTCTACTTGTGGCTTCTTTTCTAAAACATTCTCTTCCGCAGAGAGAAATTACTCCATTGGGGACAGGGAACTGCTGGCTATTAAATTGGCACTGGAGGAATGGAGACATTTACTCGAGGGCGCCACACATCCTGTGTACATCTTCACGGACCACAAGAACCTGGCTTATCTCCAGTCTGCTCAGAGATTAAATCCCCGTCAGGCTCGTTGGTCTCTGTTCTTCGCCCGCTTTAATTTTGAGATCCATTTCCGTCCGGCTTGTAAGAACATTAGGGCAGATGCTCTGTCTCGCTCCTCTGATGTGGTGGGCGACGAGTTAACACCTCGATATATTATCCCTCCAGAACGCCTTATAACAGTCGCTCCCGTGGACCTGCGCCTTCTTCCTCCTGGCAAATCCTACGTACCTCCACGTCAGCGGCTGCGAATTCTCAAGTGGGGCCACGCCTCCCCTTTTGCCGGTCATCCAGGGGTGCAAAAGTCTCTCCAACTAATCTCCCAAAGGTACTGGTGGCCTTCTCTAGAGAAAGATGTCTCAGACTTCGTCCAGGCCTGTATGATTTGCGCCCGGGATAAATCGCCTCGCCAGAAACCAGCGGGTCTCCTCTTGCCTCTACCCGTTCCTGAAGTTCCCTGGTCTCACATCGCCATGGACTTTATTACAGATCTTCCCTCCTCCCATGGCAAGTCCGTTATTTGGGTCGTGGTGGATCGCTTCTCCAAGATGGCTCACTTTGTACCCCTGCCCGGTCTACCCTCTGCACCCATGTTGGCCAAACAATTTTTCCAACACATCTTCCGTCTCCATGGCCTTCCCAAACATATTGTCTCGGATCGTGGGGTACAATTCGTCTCCAAATTCTGGAGGGCTCTATGTGCTCAGCTCGGGATCAAATTGGACTTTTCTTCTTCGTACCATCCTCAGTCTAACGGCCAAGTAGAACGGGTGAACCAAATTTTGGGTGACTATCTGCGTCACTTTGTATCCTCACGCCATGACGACTGGGCTGATCTACTTCCCTGGGCGGAGTTCTCCTACAACTACAAACAATCCTCTGCCTCTAACAAGTCTCCTTTCTTTGTAGTTTTTGGCCGTCATCCTCTTCCACCTCTGCCGCAGTCTCCCACTCCTTCTTCTGTACCTGCCGTTGACAGTCTTGTACAGGATTTTTCCTCCATCTGGCGAGAAACCCACGCTGCTCTCCTCAAGGCTTCCGCCCGTATGAAGGTTCAAGCTGACAAGAGACGCAGATCTCCTCCGGAATTTCGCCCGGGTGACAAGGTGTGGCTCTCCTCTAGGTACATCCGATTTAGGGTCCCAAATTACAAGTTGGGCCCTCGTTTCTTGGGACCCTATAAAATCAAGAGTCTAATCAATCAAGTTTCTTATCAGCTCCATCTTCCTCCCTCCCTCCGAATCCATAACTCCTTCCATGTCTCCCTTCTTAAACCTGCTGTCTTTAACCGTTTTTCTCCCAAGCTTGTTTCTCCCACCCCTGTCGCCGGTACCTCCGATATATTCTCTGTCAAGGAGATCTTGGCGACCAAGATCTGCCGGGGAAAAAGATTTTTTTTGGTCGACTGGGAGGGCTGCGGTCCTGAGGAGAGGTCATGGGAGCCGGAGGAGAACATCCTGGACCGCAGTCTCATCCGCAAGTTCTTCGGTACCAAAAAGAGAGGGAGACCAAAGGGGGGGGGGGGTACTGTTACGCTGAGCGCTCTGGGTCCCCTGATGGTCTCGGAGCGCTCACAGCGTATGCCCCCAGGCAGCACTCCAGTGTCTCGGCGTGTGCGTCCTCGCTCTCTAGGGCGCGCGTGCGCCGGGACTCTTAGATTCAAAGGGCCAGTGCACCAGTGATTGGTGCCTGGTCCAAAAGGGTTATTAAGGGTTTGTGAGAGGCAGTGCTGACTTAATTAGGCTGCACCTGTGCACTGCCCATTTATACCTTCTCCTCCCACAGCTTCCTGCCGGATCTTTGTGCCTTGTGCCTCAGAGAAAGCGTTCCACTGTGTTTGTTTGCCTTGCCTGTTGCCAAACCCGTTGCTACTGTCTACTCGCCTGTGAACCTTTGCCGCCTGCCCTGACCTCTGCTACGTCCGACTATGCTCTTGCCTTCTCCCTGTGTACCACGCCTTATCAGCTGCCAGAGAGGTCGAGTTGTTACTAGGGGACACGACCTGGTAGTTACCGCCGCAGCAAATCCATCCTGCCTTGCGGCGGGCTCTGGTGAAGCCCAGTAACTGCTTAGAACCGGTCCTTTAGTACAACCCGCGCCATCGCCTCTCTGGTCCAGAGGATCCACTACCTGTCCTGCCGGTACGTGACAGGTACATCATGTAATATTATTATAGAGCTGGTCGTTGCGGACGCGGTGATACAAAATATGTCTATTTTATTTTATTTTTCTATTTTTAACATTTTTAAAATGTTGGATTTGGGGAGAATTTGTTATTTTTTTATGTGCAACTTTTTTTTTAGCACCAGTTACAGGGGAAATACACCCCCAGAGAGGCTGTAAAGCATAATACACTGCTGTACAGCCTCCGTGCAGGGTTGATCGTGGTCTATGGAAGACCCCACAGCTCCTGCCCGGCATAGTACTTCCTTGCTGTATATATAGCGCTCATTGAGCGCTGTGAATACAGCTATCTAGAAGGCAGGGACGGTCCTTCTCTCTGGGGTGCCCTGCTGTTTCTGTCCCCCGCTCGGCAGCTGCACGATTAGCGTGCAGCTGTCATCTCTTAAAGGACGTTCAGAAACGTCCAATCAGAGATAAACCCGACCGCCCCAGAACTTTTATAGTCAATGGGCAGTCGAGAAGTAGTTAAATAGAGAAAAATTCTGCAAATAACTTGCAGGGTAGTGGTGTGTTCCTAATTTTCTACACTTTGTCCTGCTGAAGATGATATAAATATATATATATATATATATATATATTTATTTTAGTACTGCAGTATGTCATAATCTGTTAATAGGAATTGGAAGTTTGGAGTTGTCCATGACAGATGTCACTTCTGTAGCATAGCATGGTGGACTTAGTGGGAGTCTGTCATAGGCAAAATCACTTTTAAACTGTGTACAATGCCTGGTAGGGTTGTCTCTTGTTTGTATGACAGGGCTAGAAACAATCATGCAGGAAAATCCTGGACCTGTGAATCAAGCAAGAGATAGAAGTGCTGGAAGTGGAAATGGCTGGAGCTATTGTGCACAAAGTATCTTGGGCCCTACTGAGTGTACTTGACAGCTATTTTATATGTGGATTAAAAGACTGTTTTCCCAATATTATATGATCATTTTTGGGATCTAAGGTATTCATGCAATGCACATGGGGCACAGTTTAAAGGTAAATTTGTTGCTTACAGATACCCTACATGGATAGGTCTATTCTAGCTACTAATGGGGCAGCACAAGTGGGAGGTCTCCCCTCTTTTCCATATATATTTTGTAACTGGGATTATCAACAAGTATTGTCTTTATAAGACAGCCCCTCTCTCAAAAAAAACAAAAACAAATATATATATATATATATATATATATATACAGTACAGACCAAAAGTTTTTGGGAACGCCTTCAAGACTGTTGGAAGACCATTTCAGGTGACTACCTCTTGAAGCTCATCAAGAGAATGCCAAGAGTGTGCAAAGCAATAATCAAAGCAAAAGGTGGCTACTTTGAAGAACCTAGAATATGACATATTTTCAGTTGTTTCACACTTTTTTGTTATGTATATAATTCCACGTGTGTTAATTCATAGTTTTGATGCCTTCAGTGTGAATCTACAATTTTCATAGTCATGAACATAAAGAAAACTCTTTGAATGAGAAGGTGTGTCAAAACTTTTGGTCTGTACTGTATATATATATATATATATATATATATATATAAAACAAACTCTTCTAAACTGGCTTTTCCATTTTGGATATTGTTCTTTATATATTGTATACAGAAATGTGGCAGCCATTACTTTAATTTCACGGCAATTCAGTTCCAATGTGTGCAAATTTAGGGAATGGACAACACTTTCTCTCAAAGAAAATAAAAAATATGGAAGACTGCAAAATAACTGAGGGTTTATAGCAAAACCAGTATTATTTGCTGGGCATTATCCAAAGTATTCTTTATATATTTGTATTTACAGATGTGAAGCTACAGTATATTCTATTTTCATATCAATAGCCTCAGATAGCAGCACCTTGAATGTACTGCAAAAGAACAAGTAATAGGTAATTTCTTACAGAAATATATAGAGATGGAGTTTTTACTGATTAACTCCCGGTAAATGATGCATTCATCATTCATTCAGATACTTTCATGACTATCTAAACCAAGTGCATTTATAGACACAAAGCCATATACCTATTCATCAAGATGATAGTGGGCAAACTCAAATGGGAAGGTAGAGTAAAATACCCAAAAGAATGTGAATAATTTCATGCAAGCATTTTTTTTTCCCTTCATTTTATATCTCTGTTTTCAAGAGCTATTTGGAAAACGTTCCGTGTAACTATTTAAAAGCTGACTTTGTCCATTCAAAATATATTGCTGTCCTTTTTATCTAAACTGTACTAGAAATGTGGCACATTCATTTTGTCTGTCTCATTAAATTATACATTTAAATAGATACTTCCATTATATATTTTTATTGCATATATAGCAACCTATATGTGAATAACAGATGTAATATTTATAAAAAAAATTAACTAAAGATAAATAAATACATAATAAAAACAGGTAAATGCACTATTTAGCTCAGTTTGTGTGGGTTTCTTTGTGTGGCTCTACTGCAGATTTTAAAAACTATACTACAGATCAATTTCAATGCTTACAAAATATGTGCCTTGTACATATGTTGTGGAAAATGTACTTAACTTTGCTGGTACTGCATTATGTGGCAGATTTTCAGAACATGTGGAAAAACCACACATTTTGGGCATATACCCTAAGAGGGGTCATTTATTTAGATTAGCGTTTTAGATGTCGATCTTAATATCCCCTATAGCTGATGGTGGATCCGCCAGAGTTATGTAAAGGCACCGGCCTCTACATAACTTTGATGGATCCACCGCCGCTTCTAAATGTAAGACAGCTTCCTAACTGTCTTACATTTAGACTATGTTCTACTCTTAAAGCATAGATAATGGTAAATGAGATGAGCATGCTGGCCCGTCCCCTCCCCCGCCCACATCATGCTCACACTCTTTTAGACCTGCCGTGAGCAGGAAAAAGTTGCAGATTGCGGTACAAAGGACCTTTGCACCACCATGTGCAACAGAAGTACTCCTAACATAGACATATTTGGGCTTAGTAAATGACCTCCTAAGAATTTTGCTATAATAAAGTAGAGAGACCACAGGGCTCAGCAGTCCCAGGTTGCTGTAAAACAGCAATCTTTGCTGCTCCACAGACAAAATACAGACTTACATGAGAGTTATATAGACAGATAAAGGCATTCTATATTGCCGATTTCTGGGATTTCCTGGTCCTATGAACACTGGGCAAAAACTGAAACACAAAAGAAAAACATATAAAATAAAACATAAGAAGCCTGACATGAGCTGTGTTTCAAATCATTAAAGTTAATGTTAGCCATTATTTCTACAAATATGAAAAAACTCAAACTGATAGGCCATTGCTCTTTTATAAGGAAGTTTTAATTAAATGGAAGAATGTCTAACTTTACTTCTATATCAGCAGCACTTATATTTTGATATCTATCGTACCCAGCAGGAAGCTAATCCCCCTTTCTTTAACTTAACAAGCAGCCTAGTGATTGAATTAAACACATAATACCTTCTTTGATGTTATAGTATCTCTCACCATACAGAGAAAGTTGACTTGTTCCAGCTGTGCCAGATCAAATGTTACACTTACCCTATCTACCAAAATAGATTAGCTTCATTTCTTTTCAAAAGCTTAAAATGGCGGATTGGAATGTTTCCTTGCAGGTCTCTGTCGGTGGGTCAGAAGTTCTAGATTGTAATTGAAATAAAACTCTTTGAATAAAAAAAAACCCTTTAGACAACACTGGTGGGGGCCCTTCAGAATCACAAATGTTGTGCTAGAATCACCAGATTGTTCAAATACAAAGATTTCCTTTGTGCTTCCGCATAATGTTTCTATATCTATGCAAAACTAACAATGCTTGCAGCACTGTACTTGGATTTGGAGTCCTGGCAGTGAATAGCTTTAAGGGAATTACAGTTTTTGGCATTTGCAGCACAGCAAGATTAAGAATTATGCCCCAGGTAACAGACTGAATACCAGTATTATAAGTTATATTCTGATTTCCAGTTTACAACTGACAATGATTACATTATATTTCATTTGTTAGAACCCTCGCATCAAAGTGAACTTTTCTAGATGAACCTTTGCAGCAATCAAAAATAGTAATAAATATGCCATAATCTCAGTTTGCAAAGCCAAGAATCATCAAGAGAGATAACCTCTCCTCATATGGCACTGAAGCAGGACTAATTTATTTTGATATTGATATTTTGAAGTAGATGTATTGGCCTAACTCATGTGCAGAATCTTTAAGGTTACAGCAGAGATTGCAGGCTGCACTCTTCAGTGATTAACCTACCGGACGTGAAGAGATTAGCATGCAAAGCCCTGATAGCATTTAAATGGAAATGATGCAATTGCCATGTTTTTCCATGTTATTCATGGAGACATAAATTATAAGTTTGTATGACTGCAGATTCTGATGCCATCAAATTAAAGAAAAACTTTAGCCTTACTTCAAAGCGATTATTCCACTCATTAAAAAGTATAATTGCTGTGGTCTAGTTTACTGGGACACTCACCAATCACTACAACTGTTAACCGAAGCAGCGTACAATAAAGGTTTTTCCTACTGGTAGATTTCTGGTTAATTGAACTTCTTGATCACAAAATGGATCATCCTTCCCACCGCTAACATATTCCGTACTTAATTTTCCCACTTTGCTTCCTGGTCCTGAGCTGCCCTCACGAGTGAGCCACTGACATTGCAATTGCATAATGATCTGAGGGGCAGTTCTAGAAACCTGAGCCAAGTACTGTGATTCGAAAAATTTGCCTGGTACAATGAAAATGAGTTAATATGGTTGGAGAGGTTTAAGTGTTAATCCACTGTTTATCCTACCCTCAAGGTAGCAGAAAGGGGTAGGAAGGTGTCACGCTCTAGTGTAGGAGGGAAACCCTACACCGAACGAAGGAGGGAAAGGGGAAAGGAAATAAGGCATGAAAACTAGAGAAGGAAGATTGACACCTCCTAGTGAAAACCCTAACCAAACCCCTGACTGACTACCAGTATGAACAAACCCCAGAGGTAGGTGAGTTCATACACAGGAATACCTAAAGTCCTATCTAACCCTAAAGGACCCTGGTACTAATAAAAGGTAGGATGAACGGGAGTCTCCCTGAGGCCTAATACAAAAGGACAAGGAAATGTAAAACACAGAAAAGCCAAAATACAAAGTGAAAGGTAACACTTAGCTTCCAAGAAGCTATGGCAGCACAAATAACTCAGCTGAGATCCAAACACCAGCTATCCACAGGTCCAACTGAAGGTATAAACCACACAGCATTGTGGGAGAAACAACTATAAATAGGGAAAGTTAAATGACCACACCTGGAGGTTAAGGGTGTGGTCAGCACCATAAACAATACAGACGTCTATTGATCCACAAGGTTAACATGTCAAATCAAACCATGTGTTGCTATTCTCAAAGATCTCCTGCCACTCATTGTCGCGGGGACAACCGTATATCTCGGCATGTTCGTGACAGTGTCACAGACATACCGAGACCCACACCTCTAACATCCAGGTGTTGCTATTGTGGTCATTTAACTTTCCTTATTTATAATTGCTCTCCCGCAATGCTGTGCAGTTTATAGCTTCAGTGGTGTCTGTTGTCTGCTGGTGCTTGGTTCTCGGCTGAGTTCCTGTTTCTGCCATAACTACTGGAAAGTTAAGTGTTTCCTTTCCCTTTTGCATTTTATTTTTGTTTATCTGTGTGTTGTTTTTCTCCTGCCCTTTGTTGTAGGCCCAAGGGAGACTCCTGTTCGCCTTCCTTTCTGGTGGAACAAGTAGTCTCAGTCTTGTCATTATTGCAGGGTCTTATAGAGGGAGGACTCTAGGTACTCCTGGGTATAAACTCACCTACCTTTGGGATCTGTTCATACTGATATCCAGTCAGGACTGTGACTTGGGATTTGACTAGTAGTGATGAGCGGCATAGGCAATATACATTTTCACAATATTTCGTGAATTTTACGCATTATATTCTCAATAAATTAGAGAATTCTAAAATTAGTGATCTCCACTCATTATTTTTGCGATTGCGCAAATTGCCACTAAAGATGCTCATATTTTTTGTGCAATACATGCAACTTCACATTTGATCAGGTCTGAGTAGATATTACTGATTAGTGCACTAAGTATTGTTGTGACATCACAGCACTGTCTGTAGCATGTATGTATGGACAGCAAAGAAACAGTAATTCCTATCACACTACCTAACACCCTGCACTGGAACCTATCAGCTACACTATATCACTATCTAACCTACACTGACTATCTCCCACTATCTGTATTATATATATATGAGCTAACTAATGCAATTGGATAAGGAATAGGATCCAGATGAAAGCACAGAGCACAGCAATGTCACTGCTCTCTCTCTCTCAGAACTGCAAATAAACAGCATAAAATGGCTGCTGGGGAGTTTCTTATATAGTAAGGGGTAGGCAACTTTCCTATTGGTTGCCAGGGATATTGCTAAGCTCTGATAAAGATATTGCAGCCTTCTCATGGTCCACAAGCAAGAAGGGAGGTTACTGATGAAAAAGAATCTTCGCGAATTCTCAAAGTGCCGATATTCTCAATAAAAATTAGCTATTAGAATATTTGCGATCAACGCTATTGACTAGGAGGTGTCCTTTCTTCCCTAGCTTTCAGGTCAATGTTCCTTGTTCCCTCTCCTTCTTTGTCTGGTGTGGTGTCTCCCTCCCATACACGGGTGTGACAGACAGAAGGTCTTTCTATAATGTCAATCCTTTCTTTTTTGTAGCTGTTTTGCTTCTTAAATCATCTTATTTTGTCTATTGTATATTTGTAGGCACTATACTTTTTAAATTAAAGCTATATATTTGTATGTTTACTCCTTGTATGCTCTAAAAAATCCATGACCTTTATTATTCTTTAACCTTTTCAATGCTGTAGAGCACAGTGATTGTTTTAGCTACATATTAGCCCAGAACTTGGTAGGGGCAGCAAGCTGTGTTACTCGGGTGTGCAGACTACAGGTGAAACTCCAAATTTTTTAATGTTAAGCAAAGTTTATTTATTTCAGTAATGCAACTTAAATAGTGAAACTAACATATGAGATAGACTGCATGCAATTACATGCAAAGCGAGATATTTCAAGCCTTTATTTGTTATAATTTGGATGATTAAGGCTTACAGCTTATAAAACCCCAAAGTCACAATTTTGAGGTCCCCTTTGCTCAGGTGATATGGCTTAATTAGCTGTCTAGAGTGTGACATTTGAGCCTAGAATATTGAACCTTTTCACAAAAATTCAAATTTTGAGCTGCATTAATGCAATTCCTTTTAATTTGCATTACTGAAATAAATGGACTTTTGCACAATATTCAAATTTTTCAAATTTCACCTGTATATTGCGATGTGAATTGTGCTCAATTTGCAACCTGAGCTTAAGGCCTCCTCCTCCTCCTTTTGTATTGCTGCTCAGCCCCATTTATATTGGACTGAGCAACTCCAAAGCCACATGACTGATGAATGTGTTGTCAGATGACCTAGGAAGTTGCATACGCCCTTATGAAGCACCACATCCGCTTCATGCAGAAGAAAACATGCAAAAAAAAAATATATTGGATGGTGCGTGGAAAGGGGAATGTCAGGGAAAAATGGAGGGGGAGCCAAGTTGGGTAGAAAGCCCCTGGCCTATGATGCATTCAATCTGCCGCTGTTCTAGACCCATACTGTGGTTTGCCTTCTAGCATTGGGTGACTGGATTTCAGCCACATCTCCCTTTTACTGAAATTAAATTCTTTAGCTTTTTAGATTTCTTATTACATTATATGCTCCCCTGTGGAGCATAGAGGGTCTACACTGAGATACACGGGTTACATTGCAGACCTGAACTGCCATCTGCATGCCTTTGCACTTCATATGCATGGGGCCTATTTTGAAGAGTGAGCCTACATTATATTTGGTTGTATGATTTGATGTGTGCTGTACAGTTCTTACTTTGAAACAATGTGAATGATAAATTTGAATATTATTTATACTGTGACCTTTTCTTCCCTAAGGAACTATTTTAAGACCAGCGGTTCCAAAACAGCAATTTTGCTGTCTTTTCATGTTGTTGCAAAATGTTGTTTTATCAAGACAGGGCAGTATTTAGATTTAAGTTAGCATTTTCAAACTCTACATGGCTATTATTTTAACATATTTTCTTAACCTCCCTGGCGGTATGATTATGTCAGGAATTTTGTACCAAAAGTGGCAAAAAAAATTTCATAAATATTTTATGGGCACAAATGACAGTACAATGGCAGGCAAGGGGCACTGTACAGTCATCAAATGTCAGATCTGAGGTTACATAGTGTAATCCTCTCAGATTACAGTGTATAACCTCTTTTATGCGTGTTTGTCACTTTTTATGTTTATATTTATTTGAATTTCCCGCCCAGATCCGCTCCCATGCGCCGCTGCTGCTTGCAGGGAACGGAACCAGGAAGTCAAATGCCCGCTGGTGTTCTGCCAGATCTCTATACCTTGTGAAAAGTCTATCCCGGAAGTGACGCGGCCACACAGGAATCAGCTGGAGGAGGGTGTGCGCGGTGCTGCGCAAGTGCACATCCACTGGCTTAGGAAAGAATAGTTGTAGGACCACGATAGAAGTACTTCGTGTACCGCGCATGCACACTCTAGGGGTATAGAGATTTTGCAGCGCAAAATGTTGCATCAGATCTCCCTACCCCTGAGTGCGCACGTGCGCACAAATCATCAGATCAAACCAGGATGAACTGCAACTGATGATTTGTGCGTAAAGTACTTCTATCTCTGCGCTGCAACAATTCTTTGTAGCCAGAAAGATATGTCAGATAGATGCAAAACTCAGCATGCAGTTATGTCTCAGGCAGATATTTAAATTATTATAGGTGCAATCTGATTAGACACTAGGTCTTGCAACAAGCGGGCGTAAAAGTACTTGGCCCGCTGCCTTACAAAAAGGGTCCCAGAGATTACTTCTGGTATCATCTGGTACCATCACCTTTGTTTACAGTTGTGTCATGAACGCGATACCTGGACTGCTACAGACTAGAACTGTATTGTAAAAGTCCAGTTTCTGTTTAAGATCTCACGACTCTTATGTTTGAGTACAGGGGCCTTCTAGTGAGCGCTTCAATCCTGCCTTTGCTGTGGAATTTCCAAAGCAACATATTCTCCCACAGCGCAAGTAACCAACAATGGTCCAGATTGCTGAAGGTTGAGCTATTTATTGCAGATATGCAATGTGTTTCAGGGGATTATCTCCTCTTAATTAGGTAAAACATTACATATACTATTTTAACCAAGAAACAATGTCCAAAAGTCCTGGGACGATTGTTCAGACAGAGGTGTTCACGTGACCAGAGTTAAGATTGAGTGACCTCGCTCAGTACCACGTGGTGTGCTGTAACCAGGTAGCAGGACGCCACAGGGCCGGGCTCGCAGCTAGAATGTATAGAAAGGGGGGGTGAGAGGCCCCGGGGTGATGTGAGCGCGTGTATCAGTCACGTGATAGTGTCACCGGGGAACCAGACACCCACCAGCATACAATGTTTGGGCTGGCCTGATGGAAACAAGGAGGAAGGGAAACATAATAAGGGGTGTATTGACTTAAGGATAGTAAAAATGTATTTATAGTGATGAATATAAAATAAATTGGATAAAATGAATAATAGTAACAGATGGACCGCTGTGTATAAATTGAATAAAATAAATAACAATAACAACTGGGCCGCTGTATACAAAAGGATGGGTAGGGAAAAAAAGGGATAAAAATGAAAATGGGATTGGGAATAAAAATAATGTTAATAAAATGAAGGGAAGAAATGGGTAAAAAGGGCCTGCTGGTCTATAAAAACTGGTCACATTGATTAGTGTATGGGTTATGAAATACACATAAAAAATACACATAAAAATCGAAATATGTAAAAGTAGAAAAGAAGACACATTGAATAAATAGTAAATAATTGGAGAGAATGGAACGATATATACAAAAAAAATAATAATAGCAGTGATAATAAAAAAATACATGTAAAAAATATATAAATATGAATATAAATAAAAAATGGTATTGCATCAATATGCTTTAGTTATCCCTTAATCATGCTGTGATAATAATACCAAGAAATAGCCATAACCGCAAGTAGACAAATAATAACATAAGGTCGTCATAATTCATCATAGGTTAATTTCAAACGCCTCATTTAAACAGTGGGGATTCAGACAATTGAGTTTGTACATCCAGAACATTTCACGTCTCCTTATGGTCTGGATAGTGTTGCGACAGTTTGCATGGAATTTTTCAATGGGTATGAAGAGACCCTGGTGCTGGTCTGCAGCATGTCTGGACATGCTATGCTGTAGATTATTATTTTTTATATTTGATTGGTGCTTGTTTAACCTATTACGCAAAGTTTGGATAGTCCGCCCTATATATTGCAAGCCGCATGGGCATTCTAATAGGTAAATTACATTACTTGATCCGGAGTCTACAGTCGTGGCCAAAAGTTTTGAGAATTACACAAATATTAGTTTTCACAAAGTTTGCTGCTAAACTGCTTTTAGATCTTTGTTTCAGTTGTTTCTGTGATGTAGTGAAATAGAATTACACGCACTTCATATGTTTCAAAGGCTTTTATCAACAATTACATGACATTTATGCAAAGAGTCAGTATTTGCAGTGTTGGCTCTTCTTTTTCAGGACCTCTGCAATTCGACTGGGCATGCTCTCAATCAACTTCTGGGCCAATTCCATTCTTTCATAATCACTTCTTGGAGTTTGTCAGAATTAGTGGGTTTTTGTTTGCCCACCCGCCTCTTGAGGATTGACCACAATTTCTCAATGCGATTAAGATCTGGGGAGTTTCCAGGCCATGGACCCAAAATGTCAACGTTTCGGTCCCCGAGCCACTTAGTTATCCCTTTTGCCTTATGGCACGGTGCTCCATCATGCTGGAAAATGCATTGTTCTTCACCAAACTATTGTTGGATTGTTGGCAGAAGTTGCTGTTGGAGGGTGTTTTGGTACCATTCTTTATTCATGGCTGTGTTTTGGGGCAAAATTGTGAGTGAGCCCACTCGCTTGGATGAGAAGCAACCCCACACATGAATGGTCTCAGGATGCTTTACTGTTGGCATAACACAGGACTGATGGTAGTGCTCACCTTTTCTTTTCCGGACAAGCCTTTTTCCTGATGCCCCAAACAATCGGAAAGAGGCTTCATCGGAGAATATTACTTTGCCCCAGTCCTCAGCAGTCCATTCTCTATATTTTCTGCAGAAGATGAATCTGTCCCTGATGTTATTTTTGGAGAGAAGTGGCTTCTTTGCTGCCCTTCTTGACACCAGGTCATCTTCCAAAAGTCTTTGCCTAAAGATAAAATATTGCATTTACTGGATCTGAAATGAGCATATATTCTTGTTCTTTCTTATTGAGTATGTGTGTTGCAGACTCAATGAGGGTCTTGAATGGCAGTTTGTGCTCTGTTGTTGGGTTCTCAGTGTGGGATAGTAATAAGTGTCTGATAGAATGTGGAGTGCTTGTCTAACATAGTCACTTTTATCCTACATTACTACTCCCCTATCTTTGTTTGTGCTGCGGATCACAATATCATTGTTCTCCTGTAGGCGTTTTATCGCTAGCTTCTCTTTGGGATTGAGGTTACAGTTGAATATGGGTTTCTGATGGATAGTGCGGAAGTCTTCCATTACTAGATCATAAAAGGTGTCAATAAATATGCCCTTGCCCTTGTATTTAGATTCTTCCGAGGCGGGGGGGGAAGGGGGGGGGGGCTTCAGGGTTATGTTCTGTTGTTGCCTTATTAGAGTTCTCCAAAATACAAAAATGTATTTTGAGAGTTAGTTTCCTAATAAACTTATGAAGGTCAAGAAAAAGATGAAATCCTTTGATATTAGACTAAGGGCAAAAAGAGAGGCCTTTTGACAGATAGTTGATAGATGTGTTGATAGATTGAAGATCTTTACTTCTTGATTATTTGAGTCTCCGGGTGTTATATTTTTCATTTTGCTTTGGCCTTCTCTACATCCCCTTCTGCATTTTTTCTTTTTGCCAATCTTTTGCCCAGTGGATGAAGATAATTAGCAATGGTTACTGTGTTGGGGCTTTTTAATATGGGGTATATTGTAGTTGGTGTGAGAATTGGAGGAAGGGATAAAAAAGAGGTCAGACCCAGATTAGAAAGAGAGGTGGTGTTGAACATTTCAGATGGTCCTGAGTTGGTGTCAGCATTAATATGATGATCGGTGGGAGGGGATGTATTCAAGGGTTGAGAAGGGGATGTGGCATGGAGAGTGATGAGTGAGTCCAACTCGAGGTCTACAGGAGTAGTTGGTGAAGGCAGTGAGGACTGTTGAGGAGATTCTAAAGGTTCAGCCTGAGGTTGTGTAGAAAGGAATGAAGTAGGAGGGAGATTAAGAGGAGCACAACTAGTGAGTATATCTTTAACAAAAAGTTCTGTGGTAACGGTTTTAGATTGACCTATATTATTGACCTCTAAGCAGTGGTTTATCGGGGTCATTCTATAGTGGGGTATGCTGGCTGTTGGTGTAAAAAAATGCAGCCTCTGGCGTGACTGTCGATGGGTTTGTATTTGGAGTTCTTGTGGTGTGTAGCGAGTAGCTAGGAGTTGGAATGATATGTGTCCTCCTGGGGAGGTGTTTTTGGGGGATGGGGGCTGAGGTTTTGACGAAAGAGTGGCCTTGGTATTACGTTTGTTGCTATTGGTGAAAGTGACCATTCTATTGGGTTTGGAATGCATGGAACGTTGTTTGGAGTGTGTGGACCTTTGAGTGCAAGGTTTGCTGCTATGTGACACGAGGGGTTGTAGTTCTCCATGGGTTCCACTGGTAATTGTGCTTTCAGAAAGTGAAGATTTCTTTTGGACTTTGATCATTAAACCAAGATTTTATGTTATTGGTTTTAAAGTCGTTCCTGTCTCTGATTAGTTTGCCCACTTTTTTATTTTGGGTATATTTTTCTTGCGTGATCTCCTGCGATGTGACCATCCGGTCAAATTTACAATAAGACTGGTGCTCTTTGTGGCAGAGAATGTTCACATGGCATATGGAAATTTGGGTGCCCAGGTCTGATGCTAGGGTTTTTCTTTTCATTAATAATCTAGACAAAAGGCCTCTGGCGCAGTCCAGAAAATGATTGTCCCAGTCTTTGCAAAAGTCTAAATTATCCTCAAAGAAATGCTTAAAACGCAGATGTAGGCCCCTAGGGACCAAACCTACTGCCAGATATATCTCAATTTTTTTTGCATTCAATTGGTGTTGGATTTCACTAACCATGCATTTCTCTAGGTCAAGAAAAAGTTAAAATAGTGATTTTTCATCAATACCTTCATAAGGTTTGTCCGACTCTGAAGTGTTAACAGAGGTAGATTAATTTTGAGCTTGTATGATGAGGCGCTCACATTGCTCCAGGCGATTGATTGCATAATCCAGAGCGTAGGATACTCAAGAACAAACCAAACCCTATTTGCCGCAGCAGCGTCCAGATAAACCGGATAGAAGGATTAGATCCACAGGCGTTATTTATGCTTTTAAACAGAAAGATGCGCTATAGGGTAATAAGGTTCAAATCAGGTAAGTATTTATTCCAGAATAAGGCTCACCTTGAAAGGTTGTGCTACCTGTAGGCACAATTCTAGATAGGGCTCATCAAGATGTGTACTGGAATCCAAGATGGTGGATGGTCTGCAGCCACGGATGGAGGTCTTCTTATCAGAGATGCTTAAAATCCCCAAACTTGGGGAAGATGCAAACTTTCCAAAGTAACAGATTCTCCCACAGTGCAAGTAACCAACCATGGTCCAGATTGTTGAAGGTTGAGGTCTTTATTGCAGATATAAAACGTGCTTTGAGGAATCTCTCCCCTTCATCAGGTAAAACACTGCATATACTGCCCGAGCTGATGGTGTGATGATCTGGGGAGCCATCGCATATGACATTCAGTCACCCCTTGTAGTGATACGAGGGACATTTAACAGCTCATTGATATGTACAGGGAATCCTGTAGACACATATGCTGCCTCTCAGGGCAAGGCTTCCAAATGGCAATTTTCAGCAGGATAACATTCACCCATAGAGCAATCGTTTCCCAGGAATGTGAGCATAAGATTTTAACACTTCCTTGGCCTGCCCAGTCAGCCCAGTCACCAGATTTATAATCAATCAAGTATTCATTGGACCAGCTGAGATGGCATATTTTCGCATCCTAAGAGTGTATGGGATCTACAGGCCCCACTGCACTACTTGTAGACAAATGTGCCACAGAATTCCAAATGGAATGCTTCCATCCCCAATCATATCTTATCCTGTATGCAGGCTAGAGGTGGCCCAAAAGGGCACTAGCCTCTCCTTTCAATTATACAGCTTTTCCCAATAAATGTATGCTTTTGCACTAATATTGTAAGCACTTACACAGATCATCATTACATTCACACATAAAAGGTTTTATTTGATTCCATCAACTCCTTCAAAGTTTTTTGCTAGTTATTTCACCATACTGTTCCTACTCTTCTACTTCTTAAAATTCTCTTATGTCATGACCATACAATTTAGAGATTTTAATGATGAATCTCTTCTTTCAGAGTAGTATCCTCAGTGATTATTTCATTGAGCAGGTCATTTTCTGCCGAATGTTAGATAAAACGTTAGTTTCATTCCGTTCTGTAAACTTGAAAATGAAATTCTCAACTAAATTAGTAAATTTTATACGGTAATCACAGATTATTATTTTTTTATCATACTGATGATGTATGTAAGCCCATTAACAGCGCCTGTATTATGAGAAGATAAGATTCCGTAAGTTGTTATTTGAGAAGACTCTTGAAAGAAGACCCTTGGAATGTTACAATTATTCAAAAACCTTATGCTATAATAAAAATATCTTCTGCCAATTTTGTGTCAGACACCTATAAAAATTAAACCTAAAGAACTTGCATCTCCTTAAGTCTCCCATACATACTAAAATGTTACTGTCTGAACCCACCATTTTAAGTAGGGCTGGATGACAAGCTAATGTGCTTGGGGGCCTCTTGGCTCACCCCTGCTGATGTTAATAGAAGAATCAGACATGTTGAGGTATCTGACAGCAACATTTTCATCTCTCCCCATTGAAAACATATACACGCTCGGCCTAATGTGTGTGCATAACAAAGTCAAGAGTAATAGCAAATAGCCAATTTTATATATTTCACAGGCACATTTTATTGAAATTAATACCATTACTATTATAAAACGCTAATGATTTGATGATTGTAAGTAGTGTTGAGTGAATCTAAGCATCTAAAGTGGACTTCAATCCGAATTTCAGGGAAAATTCCCGTCATTGTGTCCACTTCCCGTCATGGCGCCTGCTACTTACAAATAAATTCGCTTTGTGGCAAAGTAATTGTTAATTTTTAGGAACTTTGATTATCTATAATTGTAAGTGGGTTGGTATCAGTGTTGAGTGAATCGAAGTCCATGAAATCGACTTTTTCCCTGAATGGTAATAAAAAAACAAACTAAAAAATCATACTTGCCTCATCCATTTGATTGCAACGAGCCAGCCACCTCAATCTTGATTGAAGATCTCGCACAAAATCCTAACGTGATGACGCCATCACAAACCACATGAGATTTCAAACTAGATCTTGAATCAAGATGGCGACAGCCAGCTGGTCATGATCAAATGAATGAGGTAAGTATGATTTACATTTTTTTTTAGTTTTTTTTACACTGTGTTATTACTGTCAGATGCCATGATCAGCCATGAACGAGGCATCTGAGGGGTACAATGATGGGGAGCGATGCAATAGCCACTCCCTTTCATTGTACCAACTACCTACAAAGAAATGTGCTTCATGATGAAATTATTTGTTGCAAAGCAATTTTTTTCTGTAAAATTCTGCTTAGCAACCGAATCGAATTTTACAATACTTCGGCCATCACTAGTTGGTATATGTTTTTTTTAATTTTTTTAATTTGATATATTTTAGGAGCTGTTCATAGAGCTGGTTCAATTAAAAAGCATGTGCCCATTTGAGGGAGGTGACAAGAGGCACTTCCCTCAATCTACCGCTGTAGAAAACAATGTCTTAAAAGGGAGAGCAGTAGTCTATTGTAAAACGTAACTTTTAATTCATCATAGATTAAAAAAAGAGAGTGAAGTGCAAAATCCCCAAAGAACAGCCCCAATCCAAAACAAAACACAAATTTAAATCACCTCAAAACTGGGATAAAAATAACCAGTATGATATAAATGGTTCTTACTAGTAAAATAAATCTGCACAAGGTGGGAATGGAGGTGGGCCGAGCTCGATCTCGTTTTCACCGTGCGAAGTTGCTCAATAAATTCCACACATGGCAGAATAAAATAGAGGGGGCCAAGGCCGTACAACTGACCCTAGTATGCCCTAACAAGGCTAGTATACCCTGATGACCTCCTAATATGGAGCCATCGCCCTGAAAAGAACCTTTCCCTAATCTGAAAGCCCTGGACAGCCCTACCTATTGAAATCAATGAGCTCACTAGGGGGCAAAAAAAAATAAAAGCTGCTGTGATGCCATAGGTAAGAGTCCCATGTGGTTTTCCACTCAAGTAAAAGGAAAATGTAAGGATTGGGCAGTCTACAAAGGGTATTATGCTCAATGGAATTAAATGCACCAACAAAACAGGGGGCTATCACTTGACAACACTGTTTGGAAGAAAATCACTGACTCACAAGGCTCATTTACGTGTCATTTTTAAACAGGGTCTGTCAGCTTAATATGCTGCCCGATGTATGGGTAACATGTAACTGTAAGGGCTCATTCAGACGGCTGTATGCTGTCCGCAAAAATGCGGATCCGATTTTTTGCAGACAGTTCAGCATGTTTTTTTTGCTGATCCATAGACTTCAATACGACCATGTCCTGATTTTCACTGACAAGTATAGGACATGTTTTATTTTTTTGCTGAGCTGTGCAATGGAAGAAAAGGGCCGCATAGAAATGAATGGGACAACATCTAAGCCGCAAAAAAACGTATCCGCATTTTTGCGGATAGCATACGGTCGTCTGAACGAGCCCTAAGTCTGTACTACTAGTAGCCAAAATGGTACAAAAACCATTGATGTTGATTTGCTATTGTTAAATATGCCAAAATTCGGCCACATTTTTTAAGTGTCACTAAAACTTTTTTTGCCTCTTCCAACAAGGGGGACTGAAGGGGTAAGGCTTAGCAATAAGAAAAATGGTGCCAAAATTCAGATGATTAATTCAGGCATGTAAGAGACCTAATAAATGGTAAAAACTTTGACTAGACAGTCTTTTGGTTGTTAGCAGCACTGAAGGAACTACTCCTCAAGGAGGTGATTTACAGGATTCTGTGTATATGCTGTTAGTAGACACATGGCAAAACATTTAAGGTGCCTTATCATTTATGTATATAGTGGCAATATTTCTTCAGGGTCGTACAGATATTTTCATGACTCACATTGATCCCTCTACCTGTTGGGGCCAAGAATCTAAATTCCAAATTGAACTTTCAATTTGTTTTAGAGTGTGGGAGCATACCAGAGTACCGAGAGGAAACCCATGTAAACTTGGGGAGAACATAAAGCTATACAGATTCCTAGCTGTAATATACTGCCCTTACATAGGGATGCATATTAATTTCTATGGTAGCACTCAGGAGGATAAAAAATAAATAAAGAAAAGTGTATATTTGTCACGGAAGGTGTACAGAAAACTAGAAGACACAAATGAAGATCGGACTGACTTGATCCAAAACTAAGGAACAGGAGGGTAAGCCCTGTAACAGACCTGGCTCTCTCCCTTACTGCTCAGCCTATGCAAAAATCTCAATGGTAGAAAATTGCATATCTTCGTTCCTCGACTGTATGCACCTGAACACCCTATAATAGTGAGGGGACACGACCACCGGCTCCCTACACTTAATACAGAGGGAGTCAGGGTCACCTAGGATCAAGCCCACAAGTAAACAGAAATAAAGAAAACAGCCGTATCTTGTGGATGCAGTAGTAACAGCTTCTAGCATCAGCACACTCCAGGAAGTTGTATAAACCGCAAAGTGATGCAGTATGGGAAGGGATTTCAAGGGATGCAATCAGTGCAACTACATGACAGCTGAGAGAGGCTAACGAGATGAGAAAACGAAAGCAAAACAAAAGGAACCTCAAGCAGGAGGTTCTGAAGAACATCTGTCAGAGCTTCTCAGATGTCTGGTGGTGACAATATATTGAAAGAGTAATTTAGGTTTGTATATTATTACAGAAAGTGTAATTTTTATGTATTGAACCACATTTTAACTATATAGTCCACATATTTTTATGATGGAATCAGGGTTTTTTGGCTTTTTAGGCTCATATGGCCACACAATAGCACTGTCAAGTTGTATGGAGGCGTAATGGGACACCCATAAAAGTCTATAGATTCATTCTGCACCTCCATATTTCTTCAGCTTTATTTTTTGTCTCGTATCTGAGAGAAAAAAATATATACAATATTCCATTGGATGATGTTATTCTATAAGGCTGTATGTAAGCACCATAAAGTAGCACAAGGTATTCCTACAGATTTAAATAATGGAGTTGTAGATACTCTTCATGCTGCCTCATGGCAGAGTCATGTCCATAAGGCCTACAGCTAACCACATATATTTTCAGCTCTGAATGTTTCTGACAACATGGCTCTGATTGCAGAATCATGCTCATGTTTATTTTCTCATTGCTGCTATTTTATTTATTTTTACATGAATACTACTATGTTATTGTTCATACATGCAAAAAAAAAAAAAATCAAGTTAAACCTACTGCCCTACAGTGTTGAACTAGAGGAAGGCAAATAATAAATAAAAAACTATGAAGTAGTAGCCATTTGCCTTATAATAAGGAGGAAATAATTCCCTCCTGACTCCAAACATGGCATTCTGAATAAATCCCTGGATCTGGATGTGTTGTTGTATTATTCATGCTGATATAGTTTAATTCATTTTAATTTAAATCACTGTTAACAAGCTCAATGTCAGTGATCCGGTAGCACCGGATCTTCTGTCCTCTACAGCACATTTATGATTCTCCAAGCTCTGCTTTGTTTTGACAAGCAGTACACTTGTCAGATGGTCCCCTTACTCACTTAGAAAGCATTCTGTCAAATGCGCTGCTTGTCAAGACAGATCTAAGAGTTGGATTAGCATTGAGGGGAAATGGACTGACAGTGTAACGGTACTTTCACACTAGCATTATTCTTTTCCGGTATTGAAATACGGTAAAGGGTCTCAATACTGGAAAAAAAAATCAGTTTTGTCCTAATGCATTCTGAATGGAAACCAATCTGTTCAGTATGCATCAGGATGTCTTCCGTTCCATCCTTTGTACAGTATTTGACAAGACAAAATCCTGGAACAACACCGGCATTAATTTCCATAGAGATGTATTAATGCCGGATTCGGTACTAAGCATTTCGGAAATTGCCGTATTGCCAGATCCGGTTTTCCGGATACTCTAATAAAGTCATCCTAGTGGATACCGCCAAAGTCAACAAGCAGTCTCAAAGTGCCAGGCAGAGAGGGGAGAAAAAAAGCATTTCATCCTTATGTTAGCAATGAGAGACAATCACCCCAAAACAACTGTTGGCATATGAAGTCCAGGCTTGGCTATAATCCTCAATTGTGTCTCAAGACCTGTCTAGGTTGAACATTGACTTACATGATAGCTATCTTACGACTGTAGGCACCAGAGGCTCAGCTTTCTGTAATGTTCTTTTTTGAAACAAGAGTTATTATGTATACCTTTTGTTCCCAGAGGAACATTTCATGGTCTATAAAACTACTTATATCTATCAGATACTCTCCACAAGGAGAAATAGTATTCCCTGGATCTCCGAAAAAGACCTCTCACCCAGCTAAGTCAATTCTTGTTTTCATCGGCTTCCTTCTGGGTTTTCGAACCAAACCTAGAAGGCTTTCCTCTGTAATGTTTCACGAGTTAACATAAAGAGGGGTGTGTAATTGTTATGACTACTGCACGGAGAACAGGGTGGCAGGTGGAACAATCCCTGAAAAACATTACAGAGCAAAGCATACTGGTTTTTCCTAGAAACCCCAGTGGAAAGATGATGAAAACAGGAATTTCTACATGTAAACATCCTGCCAGATTAATTGTTGCAATAAGCAGGGAAAGGAAACTACTCACATGTATACTGCGTGTTTAGGGTACTCTGGGCAGATTTAAAAAAAATCCTTATGAAACTGGAGAACCCCTTGAACCCTTTCTTGACTGGACAATTTTCTGTCAGAGATTTTCTGTTTTTTACTCTCTGCCTTTCTGGAACCATAACTTTTTTTATTTTTTCCATTCACATAGCGGTATATGAGCTTGTAGTAATACAAGTAGTTCTTTCTAACAAAACCATTTATTATTGCATATGATAAAGTGTGAAGCTGGAAAAAATTTAGTAGAATTGGAAAAAATAAAAAAAAGGGGTTTGTTTTTAAATTGTTCCTTTTATGGAAAAAAATAACACGTCAACTTTATTTCCTGGATCAGTAGCATTATCGCACATCACAAACTTTGCTTCCGGGTTTCCGCTGTGTAAAAAACTGCCACATGGGTTTAGGATACCTGCTCAGCTTTTGAGCAGGTGCCATCTTTAATGACCAGCCATGAACCATACATGTATAGCATATTTTCGGGAAGGGGTTAAGGTTTCCTAATAAAATTGATGCTGATAGAAATATACATTATATATATATATATATTCAGATAATAAGGCGAGAACCTAGCAGTCAAAGAAAATGGCTAGCTCACCGCAATTTGCATATAATATTTACTTAATCACAAACAATAAAATACATATAGCAATACAATAATATATAATAAAACACAGTCACTGTCCCTTTTAAATACAGTGGGATGCGAAAGTTTGGGCAACCTTTCTATATAAATCGTTGGTTGTTATGATAAAAAATGTCAGTTAAATATATCATATAGGAGACACACACAGTGATATTTGAGAAGTGAAATGAAGTTTATTGGATTTACAGAAAGTGTGCTATATTTGTTTAAACAAAATTAAGCAGGTGCATAAATTTGGGCACCACAAAAAAGTAATGAAATCAATATTTAGTCAATCCTCCTTTTGCAGAAATTACAGCCTCTAAACGCTTCCTGTAGGTTCCAATGAGAGTCTGGATTCTGGTTGAAGGCATTTTGGACCATTCCTCTTTACAAAACATCTTTAGTTCATTCAGGTTTGATGGCTTCCGAGCATGGAAAGCTCTCTTTAAGTCACACCACAGATTTTCAATTATATTCAGGTCTGGGGACTGAGATGGCCATTCCAGAATGTTGTACTTGTTCCTCTGCATAAATGCCTTAGTGGATTTTGAGCAGTGTTTAGGGTCGTTGTCTTGTTGAAAGTTCCAGCCCCGGCGCAGCTTCAGCTTTGTCACTGATTCCTGGACATTGGTCTCCAGAATCTGCTGATACTGAGTGGAATCCATGCGTCCCTCAACTTTGACAAGATACCCAGTCCCTGTACTGGCCACACAGCCCCACAGCATGATGAAACCACCACCATATTTTGCTGTTGGTAGCAGGTGTTTTTCTTGGAATGCTGTGTTATTTTTCCTCCATGCATAATGCCCCTTGTTATGGCCAAATAACTCAATTTTAGTTTCATCAGTCCACAGCACCTTATTCCGAAATGAAGCTGGCTTGTCCAAATGTGCTTTAGCCCACCTCAAGCGACACTTTTTGTGCTGTGGGCGGAGAAAAGGCTTCCTTTGCATCACTCTCGCATACAGCATCTCCTTGTGTAAAGTGCGCCGAATGGTTGAACGATGCACAGTGACTCCATCTGCAGCAAGAGGATGTTGTAGGTCTTTGGTGCTGGTCTGTGGGTTGACTCTGACTGTTCTGACCATTCGTCGCTTCTGTCTATCCGAGATTTTTCTTGGTCTGCCACTTCGAGCCTTAACTTGAACTGAGCCTGTGGTCTTCCATTTCCTCAATATGTTCCTAACTGTGGAAACAGACAGCTAAAATCTCTAAGACAGCTTTCTGTATCCTTCCCCTAAACCATGATGGTGAACAATCTTTGTCTTCAGGTCATTTGAGAGTTGTTTTGAGACCCCCATGTTGCTACTCTTCAGAGAAAATTAAAAGAGGAGGGAAACTTACAATTGACCCCCTTAAATACTCTTTCTCATAATTGTATTCACCTGTGTATGTAGGTCAGGGGTCACTGAGCTTACCAAGCCAATTTGAGTTCCAATAATTAGTTCTAAAGGTTTTGGAATCAATAAAATGACAACGATTTATACAGGAAAATCATGACGATTAACAAGGTTGCCCAAACTTTTGCATCCCACTGTAGCTAAAATTCTAAGCTCGCGCATATAGGAGTAGTGTATATAAGCTAAAAGACGGCTAAATTATAATTGCAGTTGGTAACAGTTCGTATTAGTGCATTCACTAGATGAATTTGTCTCTAATTATATCCTTATTTGCCGTGCAATGGTAACCAAATTTAACATGTAGAGACTAAGCAAAAGTCAATATACAAACCGGATTCCAAAAAAGTTGGGACACTATAAAAATCGTGAATAAAAACTGAATGCAATGATGTGGAGGTGCCAACTTCTAATATTTTATTCAGAATAGAACATAAATCACAGAACAAAAGTTTAAACTGAGAAAATTTACAATTTTAAGGGAAAAATATGTTGAATCAGATTTTCAAGGTGTCGACAAATCCCCAAAAAGTTGGGACAAGGCCATTTTCACCACTGTGTGGCATCTCCCCTTCTTCTTACAACACTCAACAGACGTCTGGGGACCAAGGAGACCAGTTTCTCAAGTTTAGAAATAGGAATGCTCTTCCATTCTTGTCTAATACAGGCCTCTAACTGTTCAATCGTCTTGGGCCTTCTTTGTTGCACCTTCCTCTTTATGATGCGCCAAATGTTCTCTATAGGTGAAAGATCTGGACTGCAGACTGGCCATTTCAGTACCCGGATCCTTCTCCTACGCCGCCATGATGTTGTGACTGATGCAGAATGTGGTCTGGCATTATCTTGTTGAAAAATGCAGGGTCTTCCCTGAAAGAGATGACGTCTGGATGGGAGCATATATTGTTCTATAACCTGAATATATTTTTCTGCATTGATGGTGCCTTTCCAGACATGCAAGCTGCCCATGCCACACGCACTCATGCAACCCCATACCATCAGAGATGCAGGCTTCTGAACTGAGCGTTGATAACAACTTGGGTTGTCCTTGTCCTTTTTGGTCCGGATGACATGGTGTCCCAGATTTCCAAAAAGAACTATGAATCGTGACTCGACAGACCACAGAACAACATTTTGCCACACTCCATTTTAAATGATCCCTGGCCCAGTGAAAACGCCTGAGCTTGTGGATCTTGCTTAGAAATGGCTTCTTCTTTGCACTGTAGAGTTTCAGCTGGCAACGGCGGATGGCATGGTGGATTGTGTTCACTGACAATGGTTTCTGGAAGTATTCCTGAGCCCATTCTGTGATTTCCTTTACAGTAGCATTCCTGTTTGTGGTGCAGTGTCGTTTAAGGGCCCGGAGATCATGGGCATCCAGTATGGTTTTACGGCCTTGACCCTTACGCACAGAGATTGTTCCAGATTCTCTGAATCTTCGCATGATGTTATGCACAGTTGATGATGATGGATGCAAAGTCTTTGCAATTTTTTGCTGGGTAACACCTTTCTGATATTGCTCCACTATCTTTCTGCGCAACATTGTGGGAATTGGTGATCCTCTACCCATCTTGGCTTCTGAGAGACACTGCCACTCTGAGAAGCTCTTTTTATACCCAATCATGTTGCCAATTGACCTAATTAGTGTTAATTGGTCTTCCAGCTCTTCGTTATGCTCAAATTTACTTTTTCCAGCCTCTTATTGCTACTTGTCCCAACTTTTTGGGGATTTGTTGACACTGTGAAGATTTGAATCAACGTATTTTTCCTTTAAAATGATACATTTACTCGGATTAAACGTTTGATCTGTCATCTACGTTCTATTACAAATAAAATATTGACATTTGCCATCTCCACATCATTGCATTCAGTTTTTATCCACAATTTGTTTAGTGTCCCAACTTTTTTGGAATCCGGTTTGTACTTGCACTTCTGCACTTATGCTTATGCCTTGTGGTACTACAAAAGTTCAATAGATGGATCAGACTCTAGTGTCTACTGCTCACGAGTCTCCCCGTTCCATAAACTGCTGCTCATCCTACTGGTCTTGTGCCTCTGTGCTTATGCAGGGACTCGTAGTACTATAGAAGTTTAGTGGAGAAATTAGACTCTGATGTCTATTTCTCACGAGTCTCCCTGTTCCACAGTCCACTGCTCTGCCCGCTGATCTTCAGTGAATCTGCTGTTCTCCTATGTGCCGGCTGGTATGACTTCACATATGTGCTCTTGGAATATGGAGACGCCAAAGCCGATTCAAATGTTGCAGGATTAAAGATCTCCAAATGTTTTTTCGCACCAGGGATACTTAATAAGGTGTCCTACCAGATAAGTGTTCCTTCATCAGTGGTAAAATGTTATATATACTCAAAGAAACCAATCACTCTTTTTAAATACCTATGAATGTGAATAGCAAACTATGGACAGGACTGTGCTCTGGCGGTTTTAATCATATACCTTCTATATAATGCACACTATGTGTCTTTGGACTCAGGTTACTCACTATACTCACTATATTATTGACTATATCCCCATACAAAGTTTATATATAAGGCAGACAACCCCAGAATGAGAACAAAAACAAAAAAAAAAGGAATAAAATATTGAATAAAAAAATATATAATCTACTGATCATACACTTATCTACCTTCATGATGATAAGGGGTGAAAGAAAAGACACAGAAAGTGAACCTGGCATTGACTCTGTGTGTGTACTGTCCCCCCACCCTATTACAAAAATCCAAACATTTTTACATTATAAAATATAATTTATTATTATTATTATTTTTATGTTATTTTTTATTGTATTACTATATGTATTTTATTGTTTCTGATTAAGTAAATATTATATGCAAATTGACTGCGAGCTAGCCATTTTCTTTGAACGTTTTATAGCTGCTAAATGGTAGTTAGTTGGCTGTGCTCCAGTTTGGTACAATGGTGAGCATCCCTCTTGTTTTGATTATTATTGAGAACCTAGCAGTTCCTGATAACTGTATTTCATTTTAAATTCTCACATTCCAAGAGCTATAAGGTGTTTTTTTTTCCTTTGATACAGCTATATGAAGGTTTTGTGGAAAAAAAATATTCTTAAGGATCCCTTTTCTAAGACTAATGATTACATTGTTTTTATCAACTAGTAGGTGGATTCTTCTAATAGACCTCAGAAGTTTTTTCAGTCTCCAGCTGCCATAAAATCCTCTCAGCACCCTTTGATTACGTAGCTGTAAGTTAATGGCTTGACAGATAAAAACCATTCCCTCTGAACTCCTTAGATGTCATGGCTGCTATGGACTGTGGCATCTAAATGGTTAACCGCTCTAATTGGGTATAGTAAGCAGGGTGAGAGAAGAGCCACAGTACCCAACGGAGCCAGCAGATGCTTATTCATCGGAAGGTGGCTTGACAAAGAAGATGAACTTCCAGCTGCTTTATCCTATATGCTCTCTCTTGGCTTCCTCTTTCCTCCACTCACTGTGAGCATTGTCTACTCTCTTCATGGCAGTTACAGCTTTAAATATGTTCCAAGGAGGCTCATATGATAAAGTGTGCCTTGGGAGCTGTTTTCTATTGAGGCAAATGAATCACTCATGTTGACTTTTGTCATTATTAGCTGTTCAGGCAGGGTTCGTACATCTGCCAACATGTACACTAGTGTGGATCGAGAACAAAAGTGCTTGGGTGCTTGAGTAGAGCACTTTGGGATGCTCGGGTGCTCTACAGAGCACCAGAGCACAATGGAAGTCAATGGGAGAACCAGAAAGAATCATTAAACCAGGTGCTCTGAAGAGGGGAGGGTGTCTGGTTCACATGAAAAGGTCAGAAATTGATGGAAACACCACTGAAATGGTTCGGGAACACCATGGGGAGGATTTCTGGCTGCATCTTGGACTCCCAGGTCACTGCTGGTAACGATATTGTCCAAGTAGTATAGTCGTGGCCAAAAGTTTTGAGAATTATATAACTATTGGAAAATGGAAAAGTTGTTGCTTAAGTTTTTTTAATAGCAATTTGCATATACTCCAGAATGTTATGAAGAGTGATTAGATGAATTGCATTGTCCTTCTTTGCCATGAAAATTAACTTAATCCCCAAAAAAAATTTCGACTGCATTTCATTGCTGTCATTAAAGGACCTGCTGAGATCATTTCAGTAATCGTCTTGTTAACTCAGGTGAGAATGTTGACGAGCACAAGGCTGGAGATCATTATGTCAGGCTGATTGGGTTAAAATGGCAGACTTGACCTGTTAAAAGGAGGGTGATGCTTGAAATCATTGTTCTTCCATTGCTAACCATGGTGACCTGCAAAGAAACGCGTGCAGCCATCATTGCGTTGCATAAAAATGGCTTTACAGGCAAGGATATTGTGACTACTAAGATTGAACCTCAATCAACAATTTATAGGACCATCAAGAACTTCAAGGAAAGAGGTTCAATTCTTGTTGAGAAGGCTTCAGGGCATCCAAGAAAGTCCAGCAAGCGCCAGGGTCGTCTCCTAAAGAGGATTCAGCTGCGGGATCGGAGTGCCACCAGTGCAGAGCTTGCAAAGGAATGGCAGCAGGCAGGTGTGAGCGCATCTGCACGCACAGTGAGGCGAAGATTTTTGGAAGATGGCCTGGTGTCAAGAAGGGCAGCAAAGAAGCCACTTCTCTCCCAAAAAAACATCAGGGACAGATTGATCTTCTGCAGAAAATATGGGGAATGGACTGCTGAGGACTGGGGCAAAGTCATATTCTCCGATGAAGCCTCTTTCCGATTGTTTGGGGCAACAGGAAAAGTGCTTGTCCGGAGAAGAAAAGGTGAGCGCTACCATCAGTCCTGTGTCATGCCAACAGTAAAGCATCCTGAGACCATTAATGTGTGGGGTTGCTGCTCATCCAACGGAGTGGGCTCACTCACAATTTTACCCAAAAACACAGCCATGAATAAAGAATGGTACCAAAACAGCCTCCAACAGCAACTTCTTCCAACAATCCAACAACAGTTTGGTGAAGAACAATGCATTTTCCAGCACGATGGAGCACCGTGCCATAAGGCAAAAGTGATAACTAAGTGGCTCGGGGACCAAAACGTTGACATTTTGGGTCCATGGCCTGGAAACTCCCCAGATCTTAATCCCATTGAGAACTTGTGGTCAATCCTCAAGAGGCAGGTGGACAAACAAAAAGCCACTAATTCTGACAAACTCCAAGAAGTGATTATGAAAGAATGGGTTGCTATCAGTCAGGAATTGGCCCAGAAGTTGATTGAGAGCATGCCCAGTCGAATTGCAGAGGTCCTGAAAAAGAAGGGCCAACACTGCAAATACTGACTCTTTGCATAAATGTCATGTACCGTAATTGTCGATAAAAGCCTTTGAAACGTATGAAGTGCGTGTAATTATATTTCACTACATCACAGAAACAACTGAAACAAAGATCTAAAAGCAGTTTAGCAGCAAACTTTGTGAAAACTAATATTTGTGTCATTCTCAAAACTTTTGGCCACGACTGTACACCACTATTACAGACTGACAATAATACGCACAAAACCGAAGATAAAATCGGTTTTAGAGGAAAAATTGTTAGGAAACATTCTTTTTTGTATATTTACTTGTACATAAAGTGCAAGTGCTGCCAAAAATTACATAGAAGAGGCACGCCAATACAACCTGTATATCACATAAAGGAGGCCCTCATTCACATTGTGGTACAATTGTTCAGGTAGTAGGACTCCTACACTCATAAAGCCTATGCAAAGTGAAAGGGCTGCCAAAAATTAAAAGGACACCACACTCCAATACACCCTCTATTGCACATAAAGGAGGGCATCATACACAGCCTATAAAAATTATGATTGATGGCCTGCTGGTGACCCTTAAAAACATTAGGAGCAAAGGCCTTCTGGTGAACCTCTAAAACATTAGGGGCAAGGGCCTGCTGCTGATCTGACCCTCTAAAACATTAGGGGTGAGGGTCTGCTGTTGAACTGACCCTCTAAAATAATAGAAGCGAGGGCCTGCTGCTGATCTTAACATCTAAAACATTATGGGCGAGGGCCTGCTGGTGACCCTCTAAAATATTAGGGGTGAGGGTTTTCTGCTGTGCAGACACTCTAAAACATTAGGAGCGAGGGCAGCATAATAAGCATGTTAATATGATGGAGGAGGATGAGGAGGATGAGAAAAGGAAGATTGAACCATATACCCTTTTTTGTGGTGGAAGTGGTGCATGGGAATACAGTGTATTCAATACACCATAAAAGCCACATTTCAAGTGCATTTATGTTCAGCCGCTTTACTCTGGTGGGGTAGAGAAGGCAGGGGTAATCCAGGCCTTGTTCATTTTGATAAGAGTCAACCTGTCAGCATTTCCAGTTGACAGGAGGTTTTGCTTGTCAGTTATTATGCCCCCAGCAGCACTAAATACACGCTCTGGCAAAATGTTTCCCTCCTTGTGACACTAGGCCGTGCATCAGGGGGAGGGTGCTGGCGGGGTGTCATGAAACAGTCCCAGGCCTTGGAGAGTGTTGCTCTGCCTCTGTTGGAACTGCTGTGTGTTCCCCTCGTCTTTCCTCCTTGGTTACCCAAGGAACTACGTACTCTTCAGCCAGCATTTTCAGCTGGAAATTTTTGGAGCAATTTTTCCACAAGGACCTTCTGGTATTGCAGCATTTTTCTAGTCCTTTCCACCACAGATTAGATTTTCTCTTTGTAGAGGGGGTCAAGAAGGGTGAACAACCAGTAATCGGTGTTAGCCAAAATGCGTATAACGTGAGGGTAACGGAAAAGGCAGCATAACGTAAAGTCAGCGATGTGTGCAAAAGTCCCAACAGACAAGACTTTGCTGTCCTCATCAGGAGGATGACTCTCAATCTCCTCATCCTCTTCCTACTCTTCGGCCCATCCACGCTGAACAAATGGAATAAACCTGCTATGGGTACTACCCTCTGTAGCGGAGGCAACCGTCTCCTGCTCCTCTTCATCATCATCCAATTCGTGCTAAGAAGACAAACTGAGGGTAGTCTGGCTATCACCCTGTGTATTGTCTTCCCCCATTTCCACCTCTTTCACATGCAAAGCGCCCACCTTCATTTTTGAGCAGTGAGCGTTTCAGTAGACACAGAAGTGGGATGGTTACACTGATAATAGCGGCATTGCCGCTCACCATTTGTGTTGATTCCTCAAAGTTCCTTAAAACCTCAGAGAGGTCAGGCATCCATGCCCACTCGTCGCTTGTGAAGAGCGGAAGCTGACTGGAAAGGCTAAGACCATGTTGCAGCTGGTATTCCACTACTGCCCTTTGCTGCTCACAAAGCCTTGCCATCATGTGGAACTTGGAGTTCCAGCGCATTCTCACGTCTCATAACAGTTGGTAACCTGGCAATTGCAAGCGCTGCTGCAGCGTTGTCAGACCGGCTGCAGCTATAGATGATTTTTGGAAATGGGCCCACAAGCGGTGCACCAATATCTCTGGAAAATTGGGGTAGGTTTTTAGAAACCACTGAACCACTAAGTTGAACACGTGGGCTTGGCATAGTATGTGTGTGAGCTTGCCAAGCACCAAAGCTGACACCAAGTTACGGCCATTATCAGACAAAACAATGCCTGGTTGTAGGTTGAGTGGCAAGAGCCACAGCTCAGTCTGGTCCCTTATTCCCTGCCATAGCTCTGCAGCAGTGTGCTGTTTGTCACTTAAGCAAATTAGTTTCAGCATGTTGCCTCTTCCCCACTGCAGTGCTACACTGCTTCAAACTATTGACTGATGGCTGACTGGGGCTGCAAGATGAGAATTCAAAGGTGGAAGTGGAGGGGGAGGTGGAGGAGGAGTTCAGCCACTAATGTAGGTGGTGGCGGAAATCCTGATGAAAGTAGTGCCCGCAATCCTTGGCAATCCTTGGCATCGGTAACACCTGTGCCATCCCAGGGTATGACTCGCTCCAGGCCTCCACAGCGTTCACCCAGTGTGCTGTTGTGGAAATTTAGCGCCCCTGGCCGAAAGCACTTGTCCATGTGTCAGTCGTTAAGTGGACCTTCCCAATAACAGCATTGGTCAGGTCACAGGTGATGTTATGGGAAACATGCTGGTGTAAGGCGGGGACAGCACATTGAGAAAAATAGTGGAGGCTGGGGACTGAGTAACAAGGGAGGGCTGCCACCATCAGGCTGTGGAAAGCCTTAGCGTCCACAAGCCTAAATGGCAACATTTCCAGGGCCAGCAATTTGGAAAGGTGCGCATTTAGTGCTATGGCCTGTGGGTGGGTGGCTTGGTATTTGTGCTTTCGTTCAAAGACCTGGGGTATGGACATCTGTCAGCTGCTCTGGGACACAGAAGTGGATGTGCTAACTGATGGTGTTTGTGAAGATCCAGGTGCAGGGAGGAAGGCAACCGGGCCTGCGTCTTGGACCAGGGATTAGCCAGCCCGTAACACAGGGGAAGAGGAGGCAGTGGTGTGACCCGCAGACACTGATTATGGACTTAGGCATTCGGCCCACCTATAAGGGTGCTTTGATGCCATGTGGCGGATCATGCTGGTGGTGGTGAGGTTGCAAATGACAATTCTTTTATTGTCTGCACTTTCCTCAAAAAAGCGCCAGACTGCATAACCCCCTTGGCAAGGGAGATTGCCACAAGGATAATGCTTGGGGGAACAGTTGCGGGCCTATTTGGTGTGGCCTGCCTTTTCCCTTTTGCCACCCCACTGCTTCTTCCAGCCTGTTGCAGTGCTGCGGATCCCTCTCCCTCTGTACTGCTGTCCTCGCTCGGCTTGCCACCTTCCCAGGTTGGGTCAGTGATTTCATCGTCCACCACCTCCTCTTCCACTTGCTCACTCTGGTCATCCTCCTGATTTGTTGACCTAACAAGAACCTCACGTATTGACAACTGTGTCTCATCCTCATCATCAACCTTTTGAGACACTAATTGCCATTGACTTATTGGCAATATGGTGTCTCATCAACATCATCCGCTTTGTGAAACACTAATTGCTGTGCCCCACCATCATCTTCTTCTGACTGTGGATGCTCAAGAGTTTGGGAATCAGTGCATAAGATCTCCTCGTGTCCCTCTTCAAGAGGGATTGGCGAGAGTCCAAATCAAGGAATGGCGCTGAAAAGAGCTCCTCTGAATATCTGAGTGTGGGATCACTTGTTTGCCAAGACTCTCCATGGTGGGAGGAAGGAGGATCAGGGTGATGATTCTGTTCACCAGACTCTTGGCTACTGAGACTGAACTTGTGGAAGACAGGGTGGTGCTCAAACGACTGGAAGTATTATCTGCTGCAATCCAACCGAGCACCTGGTCGCACTGGTGTGACTTCGAGGTGGTGTCCTGCGCAGCACGACCACTTTCCCGTCCCTCACTGCTCGCCTTGAATGTATAAAATGGTATATATGCTTGCAAGTATGTCACACGTACTGTATATTAGCACAGGATTTGTAAGTGTGTACGCAAATAAATTACACTAAATGTCATAGATATTTAGGATGCGCAAACGTTATACAGGAGATGCAGCGCAGGTAATGTCACTGTCAGCATCGGCCAATCAATTGTTCTGAATGTCACAGATATTTAGGATGCAGAAACGTTATACAGGAGATGTAGCGCAGGTAATGTTGCTGTTACCAGCGGCTAAGAAAAAATTACACTGAATATCACAGATATTTAGGATGTGCAAACATTATACAGGAGATGTAGCGCAGGTAATGTCGCTGTTACCAGCGGCTAAGAAAAAATTACACTGAATATCACAGATATTTAGGATGTGCAAACATTATACAGGAGATGTAGCGCAGGTAATGTTGCTGTCAGCAGCGGCCAAACAATTCTGCTGAATGTCACAAATATTTAGGATGTGCAAATTTAACACAACAGATGTAGCAGAGGTTGTGTCACTGTCATCAGCAGCCAAGCAATTGCACGCAATTTAGTGCAGGTTGCGCTAAAAATATACAATATATTGCTGCCATGTAAGCCGTGTACCAGGGTGGGCTCCCCAGGATACAGCGAAGTTACAGACAAGAAAATTGACACTGACACCAGCTTTATATGCAAGAACAGAAACTTTACTTTAACAATAGTAATAACACAACAATATGAATAAACACAGACAGGCCTAACCCGGTGGCGTACACAGCAGAGCCTGCAAATCGTGCTGTGCCGCTGTAGAGGACACACCTAGCCAGTGGCAAATGCAGCAGAGCCTGCAAATCAAAATACTGCGCCGCAGAACAGTTCTGTCCGGCCTAGCAAAACATATAACCCTAACTATCTAACTATGTTCAGGCTTAGGCTTAGTCTCTGTTACTTCAGGCGCCACTCAGTATAAGACAATGAGTTACCAGGTGTACTGACCTGCGTCCATTCTGAGCTCGAGGATGCCGCTTACTCGGAATGGCCACCAAACTCCCAGCAACCGTGCAGCCTTATTTGGTAACCAGATTTCTGCCCACACATTGTACACTGTCTTCCTGGAAAAATCTCTTTTTCAAAGAGCTGGATCCAAGTAAGGGACAACAACTAGTCTCCTTCCTCTGCGTGCCCGTTCACTCCTAGACACCCGGAAGCCAAGATGGAATCGGATTCAGTCTCTCACAGAACATTGCTTCCACCATGTCAGATCAGCACTTCTTGGTTCACTCAGAAGCAGCCCGCATGAGTCATCACCAGCTTTACATATGCAAATCCCAGAGTGTGCTGGTTGTAGCTGTAAAACAGTGACCTCTAGTGCCAAAAATGCTAAATGACAGTTTCAATACAATTAGGTACAAACATCAGACAGGAAGAGCTGTTCCACAATCTCACAGCCAGATAAAACAATAGTCCTTAAAAGGACATTTGGGTCTCTAACACCTTTCAACAGTAAACCCTGCCTGAAAAAAAAATCAATTCCTGTCCCAACACTGATAGAGATGTGGATATAATTCTTGATTAAGTAAGATGGCTCCCTTATCCTCCAACTCTCAGCTAACGCCTTATTCATTTAAGTTCCAAGAGGACCCTCCTTCCCGATGTGTCATATACAGCCAGGTCCATAAATATTGGGACGTCGACACAATTGTAAAATTTTGGGCTCTATACACCATACAAAAATTATTCAGTAAGAAGGAAAAGCGGCAACCACTACTGAAGTATTGATTTGAAATGAAACAAACAAGATGTGCTTTAACTGAAGACTGTGAGCTTTAATTTGTGGGTATTTACATCCAAATCATGTGAACGGTGTAGGAATTACAACAGTTTGCATATGTGCCTCACACTTCTCAAGGAACCAAAAGTAATGGGACAATTGGCTTCTCAGCTGTTGCATGGCCAGGTGTGTGTTATTTCCTCATTATCCCAATTACAATGAGCAGATAAAAAGGTCAAGAGTTTATTTGAAGTGTACTATTTGCATTTGGAATCTGTTGCTGTCAACTCTCAAGATGAGATCCAAAGAGCTGTCACTATCAGCGAAACAAGCCATCAATAGGCTGAGAAAACAAAATAAACCCATCAGAGAGAAAGCAAAAACATTAGACGTGGCCAAAACAACTGTTTGGAACATTCTTAAAAAGAAGGAGCTGGTGAGCTCAGCAATACCAAAAAGACCCGGAAGACCACAGAAAACAACTGTGGTGGATGACTGAAGAATTCTTTCCCTGGTGAAGAAAACACCCTTCACAACAGTTGGCCAGATCAAGAAAACTGTGTATGTGTGTCAAAGTCAACAATCAAGAGAAGACTTCACCAGAGTGAATATAGAGGGTTTACCACAAGATGTAAACCATTGGTGAGCCTCAAAAACAGGAAGGCCAGATTAGAGTTTGCCAAACAACAGATTAGAGTTTGCCAAACGACATCTAAAAAAGCCTTCACAGTTCTGGAACAACATCCTATGGACAGGTGAGACCAAGATCAACTTGTACCAGAGTGAGGGGAAGAGAAGAGTATGGATAAGGAAAGGAACTGCTCATGATCCTAAGCATACTACCTCATCAGTGAAGCATGGTGGTGGAAGTGTAATGGTGTGGGCATGTATGGCTGCCAATGGAACTGGTTCTCTTGTATTTATTGATGATGTGACTGCTGACAAAAGCAGCAGGATGAATTCTGAAGTGTTTCGGGCAATATTATCTGCTCATATTCCGCCCAATGCTTCAGAACTTATTGAATGGCGCTTCACAGTGCAGATGGACAATGACCCAAAGCATACTGCAAAAGCAACCAAAGAGTTTTTTAAGGGAAAGAAGTGGAATGTTATGCAATGGCCAAGTCAATCGCCTGACCTGAATCCGATTGAGCATGCATTTCACTTGCTGAAGACAAAACTGAAGGGAAAATGCTCCAATAACAAGCAGGAACTGAAGATAGTTGCAGTAGAGGCCTGGCAGAGCATCACCAGGGATGGAACCCAGTGGCTGGTGATGTCTATGCGTTCCAGACTTCAGGCTGTAATTGACTGCAAAGGATTTGCAACCAAGTATTAAAAAGTGAAAGTTTGATTTTATTGTGATATTATTCTGTCCCATTACTTTTGGCTCCTTAACAAGTGGGAGGCACATATGCAAACTGTTGTAATTCCTAGACCGTTCACCTGATTTGGATGCAAATACCCTCAAATTAAAGCTGACAGTCTGTAGTTAAAGCACATCTTGTTTGTTTCATTTCAAGTCCATTGTGGTGGTGTATAGAGCCAAAAATGTTAGAATTGTGTCAATGTCCCAATATTTATGGACCTGACTGTATGACGTATGCTGTACTCCTGTTAGAGTGAAGCCATTACAATGTGGCTCTTGGACTTAGATGTTTACATAGTTTGCATGCCAGAGTTAGTAAAACAATGCACAATGTGCAGATGCCAAGTGTTATCTCTTTAAATTTTTTCATATTCTAGCCAATGTAACAATGACACATGCCTCAGGGGGAATGCCCCTCTGATGTCTTTTTAAACTGCTGTACTTCCTGTAATAAATGATAATTTGCTTTGACCCCAGTGTGTGTGTCACAGTTATTTTCTTCCGTGCACATTAAACCCTTGGGTTGTTATTAATTTGGAGCAGTAGAATAAACATAATAATCCCTGATTAAGGGCATCTTCAACAACACTATCTGTCCCTTCTGTTGCAGCTCTACCTGACTAAGACTGAGCTGAACCACGTGTCATTGGGTGCTATATAGCACGCAATGAAGCGTTCCGGCCAGCCAATCACTGTAATGCCAGTAACCAACATGACTAAGGCCAGAGGCGTACATAGGAATCACTGGGCCCCATAGCAAAAATCTGAATTGGACCCCTTAACCCCGCCCACTACCCACCATGGCCCCTCCCACTTCCTGACTTTGCTCCTCCCATGCCACACCCCCATTAAATAAATTTATACATGACCTACAGAAACTGTTAGGGGTTTCCTGGGGGTGACCTGTCACATGGGATATCTGCTGCAGCCTGCAGGTCTCCTTATTTGGGGTGCCATGTTAGGCTACTTTCACACTTGCGTTCGGGTCTCCGCTTGTGAGTTCTGTTTGAAGGCTCTCACAAGCGGCACCGAACGGATCCGTCCAGCCCTAATGCATTCTGAGTGGATGCGGATCCGCTCAGAATGCATCAGTATGGCTCCGTCTGTCCTCCGCTCAGCAGGCGGACACTTGAATGCTGCTTGCAGCGTTCGGGTGTCCACCTGGCCGTGCGGAGGCAAACGGATCCGTCCAGACTTACAATGTAAGTCAATGGGGACGGATCCGTTTGAAGTTGACACAGTGTGGCTCAATTTTCAAACGGATCCGTCCCCCATTGACTTTCAATGTAAAGTCAAAACGGATCCGTTTGCACTATCATGAACAAAAAAAAAAATGTTTTTTTTTTTGTTCATGTTAATGCAAACGGATCCGTTCTGAACGGATCTAAGCGTTTGCATTATAGGTGCGGATCCGTCTGTGCAGACACCAGACGGATCCGCTCTGAACGCAAGTGTGAAAGTAGCCTTAAAGGGAATCTGTCACTAGCAATTTACCCCCAATTTTTTTTTCATGAATCCATGTTTAACAGAGTACCTGTTTTCCATCTGTCTTGTTCTTTTGATTATGAGTCTTGTCATGTCTTCAAAAATCGATTCTTATGATATGTAAATGAAGCTGTAAGGAGCCCAGAGGGGCGTTATTCTTTCTCCACGGTGCCCAGGAACGCCCCTCTGAAGTGCCGTGCCCGGCTAAGTTTGAAAACTAATAACGCCTCCAAGTTCATCTAAATCGCCTCCCAGAGGCGCGGCTAAGTGCTCAACACCCCCCTCATCAGTGCCGCGCTCTGCGGCAAACACCCCGATCCTCGCCTCATCCTCGCAGATAAGGCCCCGCCCACTGATGACCAGCAGCCGGCTATGCGGCTGCTTTTCTCCCCAGGGCCCCCCCCCCATGTTTAGCTGAATCGCCTCCCAGAGGCGCGGCTAAGTCCTAGACACCCGCCCCCCTCCTCAGCGCTGCGCTCTGAAACACCCGATCCTCCTCTCGTCGGCGTCCCAAATCCCGCGCAGGCGCAGTGCCGGCGATTGCCTGCGCCTGCGCTCTGATAATACGGCTGAGGGCAACAGCTTCAACATCGTCACTGGGCTCGGCGCATGCCCAGTGACGATGTTGAAGCTGTTGCCCTCAGCCGTATTATCAGAGCGCAGGCGCAGGCAACCGCCGGCACTGCGCCTGCGCGGGATTTGGGACGCCGACGAGAGGAGGATCGGGTGTTTCAGAGCGCAGCGCTGAGGAGGGGGGCGGGTGTCTAGGACTTAGCCGCGCCTCTGGGAGGCGATTCAGCTAAACATGGGGGGGGGCCCCTGGGGAGAAAAGCAGCCGCATAGCCGGCTGCTGGTCATCAGTGGGCGGGGCCTTATCTGCGCTACGGGCCCCCCAGTGCCGCGGGCCCCATAGCAGTGGCGTGGTCTGCCTCTATGGGCGGTACGCCACTGACTAAGGCATTACAGTGCCAGTACTTACCTGCATGTTTATTGGCTGCGTCAAAATGGTGTTCGGCCGAGCATGCTCGCCCAGTACTAATGTACACCATCAAAGATCTTCCCAAGCTCCTGACAGTGAGTTTACCAGATTGGGATATTTAAGGGTATGTTCACATAGGGCAGATATGCTGTAAATTTTTCTTCTGGATTCTGCAGACATAAGCAGTGTATTACAGTTGCAGCAAAGTAGATGAGATTGAGAAAAATCTCTTCCTACACTGTGGAAAAATCTGCATAGAATCTGTGTGGAAATTAACCTGCAGTGGGGACTTTATTTTAACTTTAAGTTCCAAATTGATGTGCCCTCATAGTTCCAAGATATTTGAAAACTGTAAAGTTGACAGGCATTGCAACATGAGAAACATAATGTATGCATATAGTTAAAAATCAGGTTAATATTTTTAAGAACTTCAGCAGAGGAATTACATTATCTCACTGTTCAGCTCTTAAATGTTATCCCTATAATTTTCTTTCCTGCAGATGTTTTCAGCAAGAGGAGCCGCCAAAAAAACATTCTGTCAACAAATATAGAAACAGGACTACTTTTTGCAAATTTTACTTTACAAATAAAATGTGCTTGGAAATACTCTAAGACAGACTAGTTCCAACATTAAACCACCAGGTATTATGATAAGGAAGGTACACAGTGTACTAAGGGCTAGTACTATGATCAAAAGCCAATAAAAGTTTATACACATGGCCAAGTTTTATAAAAGAGAACTCAAAAACATAATTTAAAATTTTACCATTTTATTTGCATAAAATTTTACCATTTCAGTTGCAAGAAAAAGTATGTGACCCTTTGGAATGATGTGGATTTCAGCACAAATTGGTCATAAAATGTGATCTGATCTTCATCTAAGTCACAAGAATAGACAATAACAGTCTGCTTAAACTAATAACACACAAATAATTAAATGTTACCATGATTTTATTGAACACACCATGTAAATATTCACAGTGCAGGTGGAAAAAGTATGTAAACCCCTAGACTAATGACATCTCCAAGAGCTAATTGGAGTGAGGTGTCAGCCAACTCGAGTGTAATCAATGAAATTAAAATTGGAGGTGTTGGTTACAGCTGCCCTGCCCTATAAAAAACACACACCAGTTCTGGGTTTGCTTTTCACAAGAAGCATTGCCTTATGTGAATAATGCCTCGCAAAAAAGAGCTCTCAGAATACCTACGATTAAGATTTGGTTACTTGAATAAAGCTGGAAAGGGTTATAAAAGTATCTCCAAAAGCCTTACTGTTCATCAGTCCACGGTAAGACAAATTCTCTATAAATGGAGAAAGTTCAGCACTGCTGCTACTCTCCCTAGGCGTGGCCGTCCTGTAAAGATGACTCTAAGAGCACAGAGCAGACTGCTCAATAAGGTGAAGATAAATCCTAGAGTGTCAGCTAAAGACTTACAAAAGTCTCTGGTATATGTTAACATCCCTGTTAGCGAATCTACGATACGTAAAACACTAAACAAGAATGGATTTCATAGGAGGATACCACAGAGGAAGCCACTGCTATCCAAAAAAACACATTGCTGCACGTTTACAGTTTGCACAAGAGCACCTGGATGTTCCACAGCAGTAGTGGCAAAATATTCTGTGGGCAGATGAAACCAAAGTTGAGTTGTTTGAAAGAAACACACAAAACTGTGAAGTATGGTGGTGGGGGCATCATGGTTTGTGGCTGCTTTGCTGTATCAGGGCCTGGACTGTTTGCTATCATGAAAAGAAAAATGAATTCCTCAAGACATTATGGAAGGAGAACTTAAGGCCATCTGTCCACCAGCTGAAGCTCAACAGAAGATGGATGTTGCAACAGGACAACGACCCAAAGCATTAAAGTAAATCAACAGCAGAATGGCTTAAACAGAAGAAAATATACCTTATGGAGTGGCCCAGTCAGAGTCCTAACCTCAACACGATTGAGATGCTGTGGCATGACCTCATGAAAGCGATTCACACCAGACATTCCAAGAATATTGCTGAACTGAAACAGTTCTGTAAAGAGGAATGGTCAAAAATTACTCCTGACCATTGTGCACGTCTGATCTGCAACTACAGGAAATGTTTGGTTGAGGTTATTACTGCCAAAGGAGGTTCAACCAGTTATTAAATCCAAGGGTTCACATACTTTTTTCCACCTGCACTGTTAATGTTTACATGGTGTGTTCAGTAAAAACATGGTAACATTTAATTCTTTAAGCAGACTGTGATTGTCTATTGTTGTGACTTAGATGAAGATCAGATTACATTTTATGACCAATTTGTGCAGAAATCCATTTCATTCCAAAGGGTTCACATACTTTTTCTTTCAACTTTATGCCATGAAACACACATGCATAGATATAGATAATGAGTGATATTGTAGCTAATAATAGATAGGTAGATAGATAGAGAGAGAGAGAGAGAGAGAGAGAGATAGATGTAGATCGATAAAGCAACAAACATAAGATATTTGTATGTGACTTGTTTCCTATATTCATGATTAATATTTCAAAGGGTTAATGATTAAATTGTGGTGTATTGGCTGGATGTTGACCTCCTGCTGTTTATTACCTCACATTCTTTATGAGACTGGACAAGGTGAATGGAGAACTATGGGATTTTTAAGCCCCATCTTACCTTTGTTTGAAGAGACTGAAAATCAGCCTCAAACCATCTAAACCTTAGTCACCAAATTAATTGGCTGAAGGGCAGGGCATGTCAGATAACATTGTCTGTTAACGTATGACTGGGCAGATGAAATATAGGGTGTGTTTGTGCTGTGGCTATGTTTGGGGTGTCACCACATGCTGCTGCTTTCCAGAAAGGATGGTAAGGGTAAGGTGTGGTGTACCCCAATAAGTTCAGAGAGTCAGGGTCTGCAGTAAACAAATATGCTTCTTTACTGGTGGAACTCAACTACAAAACAATAGAGGCAAGGGACTGAGCTGGTTTCTCCAGTCTCCTCCTGGGCAGAGGAGTTTATGCTCAGGAAAGGTCAGAGCTAGCTGTCCCTCTCTCTCCCTCAGAAGGCTGGTACACTGACCAAAGGCTGGTAGCCCAGGGGCTGTAGCTCAGTTGTATGGCTGGTTCCCTGGCCACAGGGCTGTGGCCCAGGATCTGTGGAGGAGTACCCCTGTCTCGGTGTCTTATTCTGGTCACACATTCAGTCTAGAAGAGTCTCTCAGGCTGAGCACTGGTCCCTATCTGCAGACCACTGATGATTGTCTGACTGCTTTCCCTATGTATGGGTACAAGCTGAAAAGTAAAAATTCTAGTGGGACAAAAAGAGAGCTAAACCAGAAAGTCTCTCAGTAATAACTGGCTGTGCATTAACCCTTTATACAGTGCAGCACAGCTACAGTATATTAACAGTGCAAGGGATGGGGTGCCATAGAATAGAGTACTGTATCCTACTATGTATAGCCTGTGGTAGTCTGGGGAGAGCCCTTTTGTATCGTCCCACTGGGAAGCAAGCATAGGCCTAGCCAAGGAGTGAGTGACAGGTGGTGTCTGGTGTAGTGTGCCATGATAAATAGATAGATCATATAAATAACCTTTACAGAAAGCAGAATCGTATTTATCATAGTAACTGAAGATATAGAAAATAAATTACATGTCAAAGAACTGCGCATTGCCTGTGCTTTCAGATTACCATGACAACAGAAATCTAAAAAAATAAATAACAGTAATTGGCAGAGTTTTATTTTTCTAGCTTTCCAACCATAATACACTTTAAAAAACAGTGTTGCTTATAATTCTTTCTTAAGTAGAACTGTTAGCTACCCCAGACAAAGCTTTGCCAAAACGCGCGTCGGGCTGGCGCCATCCTGGAGCGAGCACAGCATGGGTAATTGTTCTCTATCCAATTGACTGTTATGTGACCTGTTCACACTTGCATTTTATTGTATTTAAGCACATGGATGTATATATGAACTCTTTATCCAGATGATGCCGCCCTTTTTTCTTCACCCATACCCCCTTTTTAATCATGTATGTTATATATGTTTTGGGGAATCATGTAATAAATTGATATTGATTTATAACTGGTCTGGTCATCATTTATGGGTTTAGCTAAAGAATTGATCTCTTCACTGCCCTTTGGACATGGGACCAGAAGTTTATTGTTAATAGGCTATTCACTAGATGTGGTGTTACAGCAACACTGTAAGAGAAATATTTTTCACCATTAAATGCAATTTACATGGAATGTACACATAAATGCATAAAATGACTTTTATTGTAAATAATATAAATGGGACAAAATTAACTTACGGAAAGAGTGGACTATTCTATACACACAGATTATATTCGTTTTCAAATGCTTACATTTCCCTATTGAGATATTATTCACTATATTCCGTACATTGTCTGTAAGCCAAGCTAATTACATAAAGTCATATTTTGTATATTATTCTCACAATTCAATACCATTAGGCACAGCAAACACCATTTACAGATGGTCTGGTGGTTTTTCAAAGCTTTGAACTGCTTAAATCCTGTACATTATTTATTATCCCCGCTCATTGAGATGCAATCCTACTGTTCTTTAGTCCAATACAATATAAGGTCAGTAAGATTCATTTTGTCATACACTTCTAATGAAAATGTAAAAGTTCAGTATTAGGTTTTAAATATGGTTTAAAACCTGAAAGTGTATCTCAATATTTTACTTTTTAAAAGTAAGTATTCGCATATCTAACTTTTTATAACTACACAAAGAACATTTTTACATTATACCACGTTCTACAAATCTTGCTAAAATGTCTCTGCCTGCATCTTATAGTCCACATTCAGTGGAGCTGGCAGTGCCAGAGACCCCTGAGGGCTTCTTTAATGACCATTGAGCATGCTGATAAAGCAAACTACCTTGAGCATGCAGCCAATAAATGTTCAGGTAAGTATTGCCCTCACTGTAATGCCAGTAGCCATGTTGGCTACTGGCATTATAGTGATTGGCTGGCCGGAACGCATCATCGGGTGCTTTATAGCACCCGATGACGCATGTTAGGATCATTCGTAGTCAGGAAGAGCTGTGCATAGCAAGGAACAGACAGTATAGGGAGTGTAATAGGAAGATTTTTCTACCAAAAACTTTTTAGAGACCCAAAAGTCTTTTTAAGGACTATTGTGCGTGACAGCAGCAATATATATTTCCTGCGCTAAATACCCTGTAATAGGCCGCTGCGGACAGTTAAATTATTTGCAGCCACATCTCCTGTGTAAAGCGCATCCCTAAAATATCAGTGACATCCAGTGTACTTTTTCCGTAGACAGTGTCCACTTCTGACAGTGCCATACCAGAGCCGCATCTGCAGTGTAACGTGTGCGCTTCAAAAATTTATCTTTGACATACAATGTCATTTTTCCGTAGACTGTGTCCACTTCTGACAGTGGCCTTACTAGAGCCACATCTGCAGTGTAACATATGTGCTTCAAAAATTTATCTGTGACACACAATGTCATTTTTCTTTAGACGGTGTCCGCTTCTGACAGTGACCTTACCAGGGCCACATCTGCACTGTAGCATGTGCACTTCAAAAATGTATCTGTGAACTACAATGTAATTTTCCGTAGACGGTGTCTGCTTCTGACAGTGACCTTACCAGGTCCACATCTGCAATGTAATGTGTGCACTTCAAAAATGTATCTGTGACATACAGTGTACTTTGTCAGCTTTGAATCCATACTCCCCCTGGCACCCATACACTTTGGTTTTCCAGAAGCAGCTTGGCGGGAGTAAATTTTTTTTTTAAAACCCCGCAGATGGACGTGAATACGCAATAAGAGAATATTTTAGTTGCCGCAGCAGCGGAATTATCTATATTGCATCCTGCAACTGCCCGAAACTATATGTGGGTAAAACCACACAGGAATTAAGACGAAGGATATCTGGGCATATCAGTGCAATAAATACAGGAAAAGACACGTCTCTCTATAGGCATATTACATATGCCCATGGGGGAAATATTGAAGTCCTTAAATTCTGGGGGTTGACGAAAAAGACTCTGGGACCCAGGAGTGGAAATCTGGACATAAAACTTCTACAGGAGGAAGCCAGATGGATACAAAGGCTACAAACTTTAAGTCCAGGAGGCCTAAATGAAGGCTTTTCATATACAGCCTTCATTTAAATAGATAGCACATAAAATAGCGTATTGAAAAATTGAATATGATAAAAATAAAAACAACATGTAAGAGAGGAAATAAAGAATGGTGACCCCCCCCTCAAAAATTTCCGAGAAATTACCCACCCAGCTCAAGAATTACCTTTAGAAAATAATTTTTACCTAATCTTGATAATAATTGATGACTCCATCTTCAATAATCCCGTTGTAGCCAACCCCATAATGATCTATCCAAAATATGATAAATAATTAGAGGCAAATAACACAAATAATTTATAAAATACAATAAAATTTGAATAAAACTAATAATAAACAGAATAATAAAATGTGTCCCTTCAACGTATTAGATATATAAATCCGTCCTGATGGCTCTTTAGGTTGGTAGGATTTTCTAAGGGACATCCCATACACAGTTAGAATATCTCTATACACAGTGAGAATGATCCCCAACAAATCTGTATAGCACCTACCATAAAAAGATAGACTATATAGCAAGAATGATCTAGACCAAATTAAAGTGTATCTATATTATATATATAAATAAAATATGATAATAATAATAAAATATAAAATGCACCTAATTATCAAAATTAAGAACTATGGAAGGACTGTTTATGTTACGATTATGAAATCACTGAATAATTTGCCCGTTTAGTCAAATTAATAAGGTAGATCAATAGGGTTTTAGGTATAAAATTTATATTAATCCGGGTTTTAGCCATCACCTGTATTATAGTATAAAACATTAACTATAGGTATTGATCGCTTTAAACCAGCCCATAAATGTTATAAAGATAAGTGAACTACCCTGTGATCTTCTGACAGTCCATTAACATGACAGTTCTCGCATGTAAACATCATCTGACGTCATCGAACTGAGACTAGACGTCACTGACTTGCGACGGCACAGGAGAGGCGCAGAGTTTATATGTGAAAAGGTTACCATTTGGTTTGTGAACGCACGTATGATTTGGACTGGCTGAGCGACCTAGAGGGGCGGGACTTTCGGAGAGCATAAAGGGAGGTCCATTGGAGCGCGCGCACACGTATACCCCGCATCCCCTGACGAAGCCGCAACAGCGGCGAAACATGTCGGGAGGGGTGTAGTGATGCGAACCTAATTTTAGGCAGTGTGTGAGTGAGTGAGAGGAGTACTGGCCATACAATATATGGATATTAGAGAAGAATAGTGAGATGAAGGGAGATAGAGATTGATGTGGCTGTTCACCACCTACCTCTAGTGCCAAGCAGCGTCACTGCAGGCACTTGATTGCTCAGCGCTATATGTACAGAGAGATGTGCCTACACTGACCTCTATGGAATAAATAGAGGCAACATTGTAGCCACTCCAAATTATTGAAACAGTGTGACATCATAAAAGTGTTATAAACAGGGGAATGGCAACAATATATGAGTTCTAGCACGACTATAACTGCAACTTAGTAAAGGCCTCCTATATGCACTTTAAATAAAACTAAGTGTACATTTCACATGCTGAGCCCACATTGTGAACTTCACAAGAGTCCACAATAAAGGGGAGGTCCTACATATCAACGGCCCTCAAACTATATAACAAAAGGTATTCATTGTATAGAGCCGGATACAAATATATTGTTGTAAAAGGTTGCAAAATTAGACAACCAGACATACTGATTAGTGTCTCACAACTCCTTACCACTGAGAGTTTTAACTAATTTTTCTTTGTTTGTTCTCAAATAGATGTGTGTTAGTAAAAAACTATGAATAAAGGTATGATTTTAACTGCCAAATAGGGATCCCTAAAGGGATTTTTTGGTCCTGCAGACCAATAGAGTGTCATGGGAATAACGCCGCTGGATCACCGGTCGTCATCGTTTATGGTCGGAACTACGACTGTATCTGATCGTCTTCGAACCTCCGACTTTCGTTTTTGATTAATGAAAACATTCTTGGCAAATGCTTTCGCTTTGGTTCGTCTTGCGCCGGTCCAAGAATTTCACCTCTACCGGCGCAATGTGGATGCCCTCGGCTGTCCCTCTTAATCATGGCCCCAGTTCCGAAAACTAAAAAAATAGAAAAGGTGTCCTATTTCATTATTCTTAGCTGAAGTTTTCAGGTGACCCAGCCTGCTTTGAACACTGTAAATTTATTCAATGGTCAGCTAAGCAGCAGGCACTCTACCATAATTTTTGTAATTGTCAGCTCAGCAGAAGGCCCTCAGCCATAATGTTTTAGAGTGTCAGCTCAGCAGCAGGCCCTTGCATATAATTTTTTAGAGGGTCAGATCACCTGCGGACTCTCGCATATAATGTTTTAGAGGGTCATCTCACCTGCAGGCCCTCACCCACAATCTTTTACAGTGTGAGCTCATCTGCAGGCCCTCACCTAATTATACCTAATAGATAATTTGCGCGCATGCTGCCTTGCTTGGATGTGGTAGCCGTAGCCGTTTCTCAGGCTCCCTCTCCGGAATCGAACACTAATTCCCCCTTACCTGTGGTCACTGTGGTTGGTACTGAAAATAACATCCGAATGGATCGTGGCTGTCCTGGGGACGTGCGATTGGCCCCAGGTTATCTTATCTAGTGTCACCAAAGCGGCAGCAGACCCTCGGCCATAATGTTTTAGATGGTCAGATCAGCAGGCGCTTGCTCCAAATGTTTTTGAGGGTCACCAGCAGGCCAGCAATCATAATTTTTCAAGGCTGTGTATGATGTCCTCCTTTATGTGTAACAAAAAGTGTATTGGAGTGCCGGTTTGTTGTAATTTTTGGCAGCCATTTCCCTTAGTGCATAGTCTTTATGAGTCTAGGAGTCCCACTACCTGAACAATTGTACCACAATGTGAATGAGGGCCTCCTTTATATAATATACAGGTTGTATCGGAGTGCCTCTTCCTTGTAATTTTTGGCAGCACTTGCACAAGTAAATATACAGGAAAGAATGTTTCTTAAAGTCATTTCCTTTCTAATGTGTATTTCCTGCTTTAAATTGTTTGCCTTTAGCTTACTCTTTGTGAGGAAATATATTTTAGGCTGCCTGGGTGTACTGCTGTCACAGGGATCTTTGGCAATCTATTCTTACTGCATACACCTACACATTTGTTAAATATAGGTGCACAAAGATGCTGCACAGCTATTGCAATTTTCATGTGAATCAGCCTTAAGGAAGAAGATGTCTTGTCTTCCTTTTAGATATACATATTTATTTTCCATTTTAATTAAGTTGTCCCATTAATAATAGTCCTGGTGATAGTCATACTTGTAGTATAATATAATTGTTAAAGAATCCACTTATTCTGTATATTTTGCATATATCTATTAAGGTGGGTGACTTTCAGAATAACTCGTGTGTACTTGAGAACTGACACTATTACTGGTTTTAACTTGGCATTTTTCACCAGATTTCACCCTCTCTAGGCTGCATCTATAATTGTTGGTTTCCCTTCCATACAATGCATAAAGTGCAATGCTCCTCTAACTCTCTGTCTTACACTTACAAAAGCAGTAGCAGTGAACAGTGTAGCTGTGTATCCGGCACAGGGGTGAAATAGAAAACTTGCAAGAGCCTGTTTGTGCGTTTCTCTTCTGTTCTCTCTCTCACTCTGCATCTGCTTTCTCCTCCTCCCCTCTCCATAGACTTGTGTTGGCAACATAACCTCAGTTAGCTCATAATCAATCTTGTAGCTTAAAAATGGATTTTAGCAGTGACTTAAGTGAATAATCAGCTCAGGAGGCAGAGGAAAAGAAAAATGACTCTTAAATGAAGAAACATCCATTATTCCTGTTTAGATATACTGCAAAGTTTACTATATTTGCTTGCTTTCTTGATTCATTCAAAGTAAATTAAAACAACATCACCTATTTTAATTATACTGTGCCCCATAATTACACCTCAGGAGTCATTAGTAGTGATGAGCGGCATAGGCAATATTAGTTTTCGTAATATTTTTCCAAATTTTTGGCATAATAGTTGCAATAAATTTGTGAATTCTAGAATTTGTGATCTCCACTCATTATATTTGCAATTGCACAAATCGGCACTAATGATGTACATATTTTTTGCACAATACATATAACTTCACATTTTATCAGGTCTGAGTAGATATTACTGATTAGTGCACTAAGTATTGTTGTGACATCACAGCTCTATGTCTATAGTATGTATGTATAGACAGCAGAGAAATAGTAATTCCTATCACACCACCTAACACCCTGCACTGGAACCCATCAGCTACACTATATCACTAGCTAACCTACACTGACTATCTTCCACTAACTATCTGTATTATATATATGCGCTAACTAACTATCTAATGTAATTGGATAAGGAATAGGATCCAGATGAAAGCACAGAGCACAGCAATGTCACTGCTCTCTCTCTCAGAACTGCAACAAAACTTCAGAAAATGTGGTTGCTAGGGATGTCGCTAAGCTCTGAAAAAGGCATTACAGCCTTCTCATGGTCCACAAGCAAGAAGAGAGGTTACTGATGAAAAAAAAAAAATATATAGAATATTCATGATTACGAATATATAGCACTATATTCTAGATCTTCGCAAATTCTAGAAGTGGCAATATTCGCAATGAAAATTTTCTATTAGAATATTTGTGATCAACACTGGTCATTAGGCACACATCATTTGACATCTTAGTTTCCCCCCATCCAGTAGGCCACAGTTTAATTTATTCAGTGTAAGTGACTTGTGTTATAGCTATAGTTTCTTAAATGTGAATCAACATAGTTTATTACATTCATAAATACATTTCCTTTTATTATTATTTGTGCTTCCCCCAGGGAAGATTATAGCCAGTAGCCAACTATGCCATGGGTAAATCAGACCCTTGTTTTATTTTTTTCAAAATGCCAGTCTTGCTAAAATTGCTGTATCATTGTGGACAGTATAGCATGCCAGATACCTATATAGCATGCAGTGTAAAAGATTGCTTTAGGTTTAAGTACTGCAAGTAGAATTTGTTACTTGCATGGTCTTTTCTCCATAAATCACAATCAACTATCCTGTGACAGATGATCCAAAATGTCCAATAGTGAACATCAGGATTTATGGTTTCTGCTTTTTAAGCAACCTCAAAGCATTTTTAGTGCTCTCTACACTAAGGATACTACATAAAAGTTCCAGGCTACTGTACATGCCTCATTAAATATGCAAGCAATAAGTTGTGTTTAAAAAGTTTGATATCAGAGCTACTCTTCAACATAGGAACCTGTTCCTCAAGTTTACAAAGACTATTCCATACAGCATTAAAATAAATAAATAAAAATCCATTGTGAACGTCGTACTGGCTCCTAAAGAATTCTCTCAAGCAATTTCTGAAATGGAAAATATCAAACCTTCCTGCCTTTGCTCTTACTTTAAGGACCTTTTGGGAGAAATGAAAGACAGACAAGCAATAATGTTACAAGGTCACGTAAGGTTGTGTAATACTGTAAAATGTTAGTCTTTTCTCAACATGACATTAAGTTTGAAATATTCTTCCCAGCATGTCACACCAATTGCCTTTATTCAGGTGCTTACATTCAGACATCTGAAATTGTTATAAAGGACAGTAGAAGTAAAGTACAAATTTTCATGTGTGATACAAACAAAAATTTTAGTTCATGCAGGGCCGTCTTTAATATTGGTTGGACCCTGGGCAAGAATTTACTTGGGCCCCCTGGATCCCGCCCTCCCCACCCGCCCGCACTTTGCTGTACTTGCTATACAGCAGCACTTACATGTCACGTCCAGGGCCTCCAGGTGATGTCTCCTCTCTGTCATCATCTTCTCTTTTATCATCTTCTCCACTCGGTCTGGACAACTTCTCTCAGCCGCCTCGTCTCTGCAGAGTGTGACACACAGACATCTTAGCTTCCTCACATTCTATCATTATCCCCCAACTAGAGTCCCCACAGTCTTATCCTGCTGCTTGCTGTGCCCCCCCCCCCTCCCCCCAGGAGTGTAGCTATAGGGGGTGCAGAGGTAGCAGTCGCTACTGGGCCCAGGAGCATGAAGGGGCCCAAGGACACTTGTGCCGCATAAGAAGACACACAAAGCACTGAGAGAAGGGGGGTCCAAGCTGAACTCTTGCACCGGAGCCCATGAGCCTTTAGTTACGCCCCCCCCCCCCAATACCCCCAAATACTATCCTGAAGAAACATTACTGCCCCCATAGTAATAGTGCTCCTCATAGTCCCACCAATAGTAATTCCCTTCTAGAATGCCCTCATTAGTAACACTGCCCCAACCGTGATAATGCTCCTCAACAATGCCCCCATTATTAGAAGAGCCTTCCCATATTATTAATACCCTCACAGAGTCCCTAGTAGAAACAAGGCCCCCTATTGTTCCCCCAGTGGTAATAAAGCTCCCTACAGACCCCTCAGTAGTAATAAGGCCCCCATAGTGCAGTTAGTAGAAATAAGGCGGATCTATAAGTCCCTCCTATAGAGCCCCCAGTAGTAATAAGACCGCCAATAATGTCCCCTGGATCTGCAGTGCCCCCTGCAGTTATACTCCTCCCTCCACCATACAGTCCCATGTAAATAACACCACCTCCTCCCCAGCCGCCTCCAACGCATAATCCAATGCAAACATCACCCCCTATGGCTACTTTCACACTTGCGTTCGTGCGGATCTGTCCTGTACTTGTACAGGACGGATCTGCACCGATAATAAAAACGAATGCATCCGTTCAGGACCGATCCGTTTGTATTAGATTTGAATTTCTAAGGCTACTTTCACACTTGTGTTCAGAGCGGATCCGTCTGGTGTCTGCACAGATGGATCCGCTCCTATAATGCAGACGATGGGATCCGTTCAGAACGGATCCGTCTGCATTATAGTTTAGAAAAAATTCTAAGTGTGAAAGTTGCTCAGATGGATCCGTCCAGACTTTACATTGAATACATTGAAAGTCAATGGGGGACGGATCCGTTTGAAAATTGAGCCATATTGTGTCAACTTCAAACGGATCCGTCCCCATTGACTTGCATTGTAAGTCTGGACGGATCCGTTTGCCTCCGCACGGCCAGGCGGACACCTGAACGCTGCAAGCATCATTCAGGTGTCCGCCTGCTGAGTGGAGCGGAGGCTGAACGGTGCAAGACTGATGCATTCTGAGCGGATCTGCATCCACTCAGAATGCATTAGGGCTGGACGGATCCGTTCGGGGCCACTTGTGAGAGCCTTCAAACCGAACTCACAAACGGAGCCCCGAACGCTAGTGTGAAAGTAGCCTAAGTCCCAATACGGATCCGTCCTGACTTACATTGAAAGTCAATGGGGGACGGATCCGCTTACAATTGCACCATTTTGTGTCAATGCAAAGGGATCCGTCCCCATTTACTTACATTGTAAGTCAGGACGGATCCGTTTGGCTCCGCAAGGCCATACGGACACAAAAACGCTGCTTGCAGCATTTTGGGGTCCGCCTCCAAAATGGAACGGAGGGCCGTACGGAGCTGAACGAATGCATTCTGAATGGATCCGCATCCATTCAGAATGCATTGGGGTTAAACTGATGCATTTGGGGCTGCTTGTGAGAGCCTTGAAATGGATCTCACAAGCGGATCCCCAAACGCAAGTGTGAACGTAGCCAAAACATTAAGTCCCATGTACATAAACATCATCCCCCCCCCCCATCCACTTTCCACATACAGTCCCATGTCAATAACATCCCTCCCTTCAGCCTTAACATACATCCCAGTTAAATAACTACAACTCCCAGCATTGCTCTGCCTCTCCCTTCACTTACCTCTCCAGTCCTGATATACAGACATCAGCATTAGGCTCCTAGTACTCCTCTTCACTCCAGTCGAATCCTGCACAGGTCACATGATGGTGACATCATCCAGGTCATCCTATCACAGCCTGTTTTGCTGATCACATGACCTGTGATGTCACCAAAGGTCCTTCGCCTCTTCACAGTGTATTAGATTCAATTGTATTGCCGTTCTGTGTACGGCAATACAGTTGTATCTAGCAGGCAGGCAGGACATTCGGGGCCTTGGACAAAACATCCGGGGCCCAGGCCCCGAATGATTTAACCTTGCGATGCCCACTAGTGTATGGGAGTCGGGAATCGGAGCTCTCATGGGCCCCCAGGAGCAACTGGGCCCGGGGCAGCTGCCCCTTTTGCCCTGCGGCAAAGACGGCCCTGAGTTCATGACAGCCACCAAATATCGAGCTAAAAAAGAGGGCATTGTGGGTTCATTATAAGATACATGTTAGGCCTGGGCTCACATGTCTCCCCTGTCATATCCCCAGAATGTCCTGCCTTGCTATCTGCTGCTGTCTCCGCCAGATAGGGCAGACACATTCCTGCTGGAGCGTCCTCCGGCCACACTGCCTTGGTGCTCCATTCCATGCTGGCGTCCAATAGGGGCAAGCGCCTGCCGCTTCCTGACATTTATGCTTCCATTGGCATGTGCTTCCTGCCTCCCAGCATGGCTCATGGGTGGGGCTACCAGTTTAAATAGCAGCTTTCTCCCAGGAAGTTGCCTGAGCATTGAGTTACTAACAGTAATCGCAAAGGTGTTCTGTTCTGATCTTCTCTGTTTGACCAAGCCTGTTTGAACCATTATGTTTGCCTGCCACCTGCATTGACTACAGGACCTCAGCCTATCTGATCCTCTGTATCACGCTACTATCTGATACTGGCTTCTGACCTCTGGCTTGTCTCTGACCACTACTTCAGCTTCTGCCTCTGACAATCATCATTATCATCATCTGCTGCCTTTAGTCTTCTCACCAATACCACTTCTCACCACTGTGTCTGCTATTGGACTAAGTTCACACTAACTGCAGTTCTAACTGCAACTTGAGGTATTGGAGCGTGATTCAGCTGTCAACAATATTAGCTAATCCTGTAGGTAGTGGGTCAGTTTCCTTCTTGCTTAATTCTGTCCTGTCTACTGGGAGAGTGCTGAATAACACCTTAGGGGTTAGTGGTTGACACAGAGAATTCACACACTCTGATTTGACCAGCAGGTCCCAACCACTAGTCGTAACAATACACTTTTAATCAGCTTGATTTAAGACAGTCATTGAAAGCAAACCCAGTGTACTTGCTTATGAGACCTTAAGGTAACTTGGCAGTAAGTTGATCATAATCAGTCCCCTATGTACTCTCAGCTATAATCTATGGAAAACCTGACAGTAAATATTGAAAGGGGTTATGCAATGTCACGATATTGATGACCGTTCCTATTTATAGCATAGGTCATGAACATCAGATCGTCTAGGGGCCAACACAGACACTCCTGCCTATCAGCTGTTTGAATAAGCAGTGGCTCTCATGAAGCTATAAATTGTCTTCAATGTTTACCTGCTCACCATCTAGCTTGTAGTGGCAGTGCAGTGCAATTACAGCTTCCTTCGCCATTCAAGTGGAAGATAGCTGGAATTACACTGCCCCAGCATTACAATCTAGACAATGGGCAGGTAAACAAAGAAGAGAATACTTTAAACATCTGATTAGCCGGGGAGGGGGGATCAATCTGATATTGATGACTTATCCTAAGGATAGGTCATCAATATCATGACACTGCATAACACCTTTAAACTTCCCTACAGCACCATAACAGGGGTAATTAATCTGGTTTTCTGGGTCTTTAGTATTGATGACCTATTCTTCAAGTGAATTGGAGCAGAGCTGCAGTAATCAGGCGCTATGTAGTGTACAGACCTGTCCCAGTATCTGGTTCTGGTGTACAGTAGCTTCTGCATACATATGGCTGGTGGGGGTTCGGGGAGTCAGACCCCTGCTAATCTTATGTTGCTGACCTATTCTGAAAATAAGCAATTAATACTAAGGTTTCAGCAAACCCCCATAACCATTGCACAATGTCCATTCAATAAGTGAGTTGTTAGTGTGAAGCAAGACATAACAAGTCCTGCAGAAGAAGAGATCATATTTGAAGTCTTTCTCTGGTCTGACCAAGTGATGTGCATCCTAAGGAGCGACCACCCCTATTAACAAAGTATTCCCTAATAGGATATTCTGTCTGTTGAGGAAGGGGTGAGACGTATGCATATATACAGGTCCTTCTCAAAAAATTAGCATATTGTGATAAAGTTCATTATTTTCTGTAATGTACTGATAAACATTAGACTTTCATATATTTTAGATTCATTACACACCAACTGAAGTAGTTAAAGCCTTTTATTGTTTTAATATTGATGATTTTGGCATACAGCTCATGAAAACCCAAATTTCCTATCTCAAAAAATTAGCATATTTCATCCGACCAATAAAAGAAAAGTGTTTTTAATATAAAAAAAGTCAACCTTCAAATAATTATGTTCAGTTATGCACTCAATACTTGGTCGGGAATCCTTTTGCAGAAATGACTGCTTCAATGCGGCGTGGCATGGAGGCAATCAGCCTGTGGCACTGCTGAGGTGTTATGGAGGCCCAGGATGCTTCGATAGCGGCCTTAAGCTCATCCAGTGTTGGGTCTTGCGTCTCTCAACTTTCTCTTCCCAATATCCCACAGATTCTCTATGGGGTTCAGGTCAGGAGAGTTGGCAGGCAAATTGAGCACAGTAATACCATAGTCAGTAAACCATTTACCAGTGGTTTTGGCACTGTGAGCAGGTGCCAGGTCGTGCTGAAAAATGAAATCTTCATCTCCATAAAGCTTTTCAGCAGATGGAAGCATGAAGTGCTCCAAAATCTCCTGATAGCTAGCTGCATTGACCCTGCCCTTGATAAAACACAGTGGACCAACACCAGCAGCTGACATGGCACCCCAGACCATCACTGACTGTGGGTACTTGACACTGGACTTCAGGCATTTTGGCATTTCCCTCTCCCCAGTCTTCCTCCAGACTCTGGCACCTTGATTTCCGAATGACATGCAACAGTCCAGTGCTGCTTCTCTATAGCCCAGGTCAGGCGCTTCTGCCGCTGTTTCTGGTTCAAAAGTGGCTTGACCTGGGGAATGCGGCACCTGTAGCCCATTTCCTGCACACGCCTGTACACGGTGGCTCTGGATGTTTCTACTCGAGACTCAGTCCACCTCTTCCGCAGGTCCCCCAAGGTCTGGAATCGGTCCTTCTCCACAATCTTCCTCAGGGTCCGGTCACCTCTTCTCGTTGTGCAGCGTTTTCTGCCACACTTTTTCCTTCCCACAGACTTCCCACTGAGGTGCCTTGATACAGCACTCTGGGAACAGCCTATTCGTTCAGAAATTTCTTTCTGTGTCTTACCCTCTTGCTTGAGGGTGTCAATGATGGCCTTCTGGACAGCAGTCAGGTCGGCAGTCTTACCCATGATTGCGGTTTTGAGTAATGAACCAGGCTGGGAGTTTTTAAAAGCCTCAGGAATCTTTTGCAGGTGTTTAGAGTTAATTAGTTGATTCAGATGATTAGGTTAATAGCTTGTTTAGAGAACCTTTTCATGATATGCTAATTTTTTGAGATAGGAATTTTGGGTTTTCATGAGCTGTATGCCAAAATCATCAATATTAAAACAATAAAAGGCTTGAACTACTTCAGTTGGTGTGTAATGAATCTAAAATATATGAAAGTCTAATGTTTATCAGTACATTACAGAAAATAATGAACTTTATCACAATATGCTAATTTTTTTAGAAGGACCTGTATATCCATACATGCATGCAAATACGTGAGTGCATGTGTGATATATATGCATGCACTGACTGCCACGTCATAGGATGATGTGCGCAGATGTGCCCAGCATCTGTGCACGTCTGCCCCTAGTGGTCCACAGGGACTCATTGTGGCCCCTGTGGAAAATATGTGCCCCCAAATAAGTATATATATAAATATATATATATATATATATATATATATATATATATATACAGTACAGACCAAAAGTTTGGACACACCTTCTCATTCAAAGAGTTTTCTTTATTTTCATGACTATGAAAATTGTAGATTAACACTAAAGGCATCAAAACTATGAATTAACACATGTGGAATTATATACATAACATATAACATTATAGCCCTGCTACACACCCCCTCACTGTACACTTGCAGGGTATTAACCCCTGCATTGCTATACAGCCCTAATCACCCCCATTGTTTCCCTTCCCTGATCTACTTGTGTTTGTGGTCTGCTTACACCCCTGTAAGACCACTGTTAACCCTCGTCGTACCCCATAGGGATAGTAAATAGAACCAGGTGGGTGGGCTGCTAATATGTGTATGTGTGAACTGTATAGTTAGTTTATGGGTGGAATTTGGGAACGTGTAGTGTAGTTGAGTACTGTATATTTAGTGCTGTATTGTTAGTGTATTACGTGCTTAGTGTATTAGGTTTTAATAAATACTGTGTTTTATGTACAACTATCTGTGTAACGTGTTGTTATTAACGATAGTTAGTTTAGTAAGGCTCATGCAGCTAGCATAGTGATTAGTGTAAGGCAAAGTATACTCAAAGCATTGTATTGTTGTTATATAAAGGTATAAATGGGCGAGGTCATTAATAGATGGACCCTCCTATTTATGAATATTAATGTATCGATATTTGCATAAATATTGGTGATTAATATTCCCCCTTTACACTGTCCAAAATTGTTTTTTTATAATTGCAGTGTAAAAAATGAAAAGGTGATTGGCCTCTGAGAAATCACGTGTACATTTGGTGTGTAACTTATAACCACGGAACCCTACAGCAAAAACAGGAACAAGGCCATATTCCTCTATTATAACCATAAAAAGTGGATCCAGCAATGGAGAAGATATTATTCTAATGGTTCACCCTGTTCAGCAATACTTCAATGCTGCCATTATAGCAAAACTGTAAGGAACTAAGCAAAGCCAGTTACTGTATAAATGTGTTCTATGGAAAATCTGTCAACTAATAGCCAAGGAGATCTGGATGTGCATATGGCTCAGTTATGTCAGCCAAGTTATGTATGAAGCCACATTACATGCTCCGCAAGTTCCCCTTGTCCTCATAATACGCTAAAGGAATACAAAAAAAGAACCATACTGTACAAGAGCACCTTACATGAGGTAGATAAGTACCTGGACATGGTTTCCATAATTAATTATAGCAACTGGTGCTCTTGGTTATGCTGTTTGAAGGAGATCGGTTGATAGAAAGGGTTATCCTCCAAATAAACTACTAAACCTTCCAATTTAAAAGAATGGTAGTAGCAATCATATACCATTGTTATACAGCAAGTACATTCATTGCTTACTGCTTACTGCAGTATAATGTGCTTGACCCTTTTTTATACTTGTCAAATTACATGCACTTCAAAGAGTTTTGCTTCTTGAAATAAACAGGGCTTACCTATCACATCAATCGTTTTTAATATTCATTTGATCCTTATGTGTACTAATGAATAGTGTTGGTCACGAATATTCAAATTTCTAATTTTTATCGCGAATATAGGTAATTCGAAAATTTCGAATATAGTGATATATATTCGTAATTGTGAATTTTTGTAATGCAAATTTTTATCGCAAATTTTTCAATTGCCCAGTAAAAACATGATTCCTCCCTGCTTCTTGCTTGTGGGCCAATGACTCATTGGCCCACAAGCAAGAAGCAGGGAGGAATCATTACTTTAAATGGGAAAAATTAAGAATATTCTAAAAAACTAATATATAGCACTGTATCGAATATATTTGTTTTTTCGAATATTCGTAATATTCTAAAACAAGAATATATAGCAATATAGCGAATATTCGAAAAAAAAAACAAATGTAGAACTATTTAGCTAATATAGTGCTATAATCTTCTTTGTCTAATAGTTGTAATTTTTTTCTCATCTGAACTTCAGATTGGAACAAAATTTCAACTATTGAAAAAAAGACTATAGCACTATATTAGCTAAATTGCTCTATATTAGTTGTTTTTTTTTCCGAATATTCACTATATTGCTATATATTCTTGTTTTAGAATATTACGAATATTCAAAAAAAATATATATTCGTAATATTCTAAAACAAGAATATATAGCAATAAAGCAAATATAAAAAAAAATGAATATAGAGCAATTTAGCTAATATAGTGCTATAATCTTCTTTGTCTAATAGTTGTAATTTTTTCTCATCTGAAGTTCAGATTGGAAAAAAAATACAACTATAAAAAAAAAGATTATAGCACTATATTAGCTAAATTGCTCTACATTAGTTTTTTTCTAATATTGGCTGTATTGCTGTATATTCTTGTTTTAGAATATAATGAATATTCGAAGAAAAAAAATATATTCGATATAGTGCTATGACTCATTGGCCCACAAATAAGAAGCAAGGAGGAATAATTTTTTGCTCGGCAATTGAAACATTTGCAATAAAAATTTGCATGACGAAAATTTGCATATTACGCAATCATTACCTTGTCGATTTTTCGAGTAAAAAAAATCGTAGAATATAACAAATATTCGAATTTGCAAATATTCCCCGAATATTCTGCAAAATATTTGCGAAATATCGCAAATTCGAATATGACTACTGCTGCTCATCACTACTAATGAACATGATATGTGCATAGATTGGATTTTGTATCTCAACTCCATGGAAAAGATGTAAGTTAGTGACGGAAAGGAATATTCATCCATAAGTAGACAGAGGTAAATTATCAGAGTGTGAACAATTATAGTAAGAATGCTATTAAGTAACATGAAAATTTGAATGAATGAATGAACAAAATCATAGAATGAATCATTAATGGTTTCTCAATAAAAAAATAAAAATAAATAATCTGAGTTAAAATTGTTATCCAACCCTTTACAATTGATGAACTACCCTCAAGATAGGCCACCACTGTCTGATTGTCGGGAGTCTGACAACCGGCACACTCCTGCCAAGCAGCTGTTCTGCAGTGTCTCTGAAACTTCAGAACTCTGTGCTGGAACTACACAGCTCTATACATTGTGCACTGGACTGAGCTAGTTACTGCACCACTGCTCCAATTGAAGTATCCAACTCCATCCACTGTACAGTGAATAAAGCTGTGTCGGACCTGCGCTGGAGCGACTGCAAAATAGCTAGGGTGTTTAGGTTGTCGGGCACCTGCCAATCAGATAGTGACAGCCTATCCTAAGGACAGGACATCACTTGTAAAGAGTTGGTGTCATAATATATATTAGTTGTAGTATCAGGTATCTGGCCTCTGAATTACCATTGGATGACATTGTAGAAAGACAAGGGAAAGATAAACTGTGATATGGGGAGGCTAAACAGATTTATTAGAAGTATGGGGAAAGAAAAGGGCACGTTTGTCAAGTTTCCAAGTTATTGGGGGTCTTTCTTTTGAAAACACTTAATAAGACATTACTGCAACTCAATGTTTTATTATTTGTGCCTTTAACTTTCCATTCAAGGTCACCCTGTATTATTCATTCTACTTCTTGCAATTTGCAGTCTCATATGAAGAAGGTGCAATTATTTTTGTTCATGACAAAATGTCATTTTGAAACAAATAAACAGAGCACTTATCTCTATTTATTGCAGCTGTTCTGATACACAAAATAGGGAATGGTTTCTGAAAGGTTGCATGGTACGTATACTTTCTATGACTTACATTTGATACGTTAGCCTCCAACATAGCTTTAAAAGGCAAAGTCATTGATACTAGTGAAAAAGGTATAGTCTGATAATCTATCACTAAAATATTAGGTCAAATTTACAATTTTTCTGGTATCGTTTTTCTGTCACATACTAATATACAGGCTGCTGTACACTATGGGAACTGCAGAAAGAGCCATACAAGCGGCACACAGTTCTTTATGTACAGTAACACCCATAGACTTCAACAGAAAAAGTTGCAAGAAAGTGGGTTACCTCTCTATTGATTTCAATTAGATGAGAATAAGTGAAGTCACTTATAGGCAATTTCGAAAAAATTTGAAATAATGGTGGGTTGCATGGACCTTCTTGGTGCTTCCAATAAATGAAAGCAGCAATTAAAGAGTATAATATCATGAAATGCATAAAGTGGTGACCACCTGTATAGGTCTCACACAAATATTTAAACAGCACTCCGTGATGATGATAAATAGTGATTTATTTCATATTATTTCAGCCGGAGTCAGTGGTATATCAGTTGCGTGCAACGTTTCGGGCTAACATACGCCCTTCATCAGGCAGTATTGAGACCACAATATGTATACAGACGGTGCTGTATACATATTGTGGTCTTGATAGTGCCTAATGAAGGGCGTATGTTAGCCCGAAACGTTGCACGCAACTGATATACCACTGACTCCGGCTGAAATAATATGAAATAAATCACTATTTATCATCATCATCACAGAGTGCTGTCTAAATATTTGTGTGATATCTACAGTTCTTGAGGTGGAGCTACAGAACACAACCCGGACGTGCACCCACCCCTGCCATTATTTGAAAAGAGTGCTGTGGCCTATTGATTTGAAACACCTGTATAGGTCTACTGGATTTTTAATGAGAGCTCAATAAAGCCTTGGATATTTGTTATTTGGATGCTGGATCTCCTTTATATCTCTTTACCAAAACTGGTGTATATATTCCCTACACTGGAATGATTTTAATATTTTTTTGGGCAAAAGTAGTGTAGTGCAGGATGATTTCACTCTATATAATAATATAATGTCATCTTTTACTGCTGTGCTCATGGGAGACATACATAGAGTAAGTGTGTGGCGTTCGGACTTTAGCATTTGGAACCAAAATATTGACCGAGAGTCTATATTTGGGGCTTTGCTAATGAAGTATGATCTTACAGTCTGTTTCTAATTTCACTTCCGGTGTTTGTCCAGATAATTTCTTTCCTATGTAAGTCATGTAGGGTGTTCATCACTTTCCTAAATACATAGACATCCATAGTGTCACAACCAGACATATGAGAAGCTCTGACAGATGCCTTTCAGAACCTCCTCCTTGAGCTTTTCTTTGTTTTGGTTTTCAGTTCCTTATCTCGTTAGTCTCTCTCAGCTGTCTTGTAGTTGGACTGATTGCATCCCTTTAAATTCCTCCCCATAATGCATTAGTGTGTACGGTTTATACAACTTCCTGGAGTGTGTGTGCATGCTGATCCTATTTCCCAGTCTTCTACAAGATAAGTGTTGTACATTCATTAGTGATTTTATGTTTGCTGGATCCCAGGTGACCCTGACTCCCTCCGTGTGTAGGGAGCCAGTGGTCGTGTACCCTCACTATTGTAGGGTGTTCAGGTGTTATATAGTCGAGGTACGTGGATATGCGATCATCCACCATTGGGGTGTTTGCATAGGCTGAGCAGAGTCAGGGAGAGTGCCAGGTCTTATGCAGGGGTCTCCCTTTTGTTCCTTAGTTTTGGATCCAGTGAGTCATATATTCATTTTGCATTGTCTTGTTTCCTGTACACCTTTCGTGACATTATAAACCGCCAAAACCGTCTCAAGCATGGATCCGGTTTCACTTTTGACTGAACGCTTTCAGGGTCTTTCATTGGAGGTAGCTGATCTCCGTAAGACTCTTTCTCAGTTTCTAGTAACCGGTTCAGCTTACGCTCACGGAGTTTGCTCTGAGCCTAAGATCTCGCTCCCGGATATGTTCTCTGGGGGTAGTGAGAATTTTGTGCGTTTCAGAGAGGCTTGCAAACTCCATTTTCGCCTTCTTCCCCATTCCTCTGGTGAAGAGGAACGGAGGGTGGGGATCATTATATCACTACTCAGGGGTAACGCTCAGTCATGGGCCTTTTCGCTGCCGGTGGGGGCACGGCCCCTCCGTTCAGTGGATGAATTGTTTTTTGCCCTGGGTCAGATATGATGATCCGGATCGTGTTGCTTTGGCTGAGTCTAGACTACGTCTATTATGCCAGGGTAAACAATCCGCAGAGATATACTGCTCAGAATTTCGGAGATGGGCAGCTGATACTGGTTGGAATGATGCTGCACTCCAAAGTCAATTTTGCCATGGTCTTTCAGAGGGATTGAAAGATGCATCTGCCTTTCATGAGAGGCCTATCTCCTTGGACGCTGCTATGTCTCAGGCCATTCGTATTGACAGGCGTCTTAGAGAGAGAGGAGAGATCTCTCCTTCCTGTCATACTCAGTCCCAGGACAGTGCAGCGGTCTCATTCTGTGCGGAGGGGTCTCAGTCGCTGTCAGCCCCTTCTGAGCAGGAGCCCATGCAGCTGGGGTTGATTGCCTCTGACAATAGAAGATTCAGCCCGCATGGGAAGGTTTGTTTTTGTTGTGGAGGTATAAATCATTTGGCAAATGTTTGTCCCTCTAGGAGATTCAGGCAGTCTTCTGGGAGTAATAAAGAAACAAAAAGGAAAAAATCTTTTAAAAATGTTCCATCTGTTACTATTGGCAGGGTTGAGGCGGAAATTGAAGGTTTTCCGTTTGCTTGTAGTTCCCGTTTTGTCCTGCCTGCCAGGGTGGCGCTAGAGAGCAAGAACATTTTTTGTGAGATTTTTGTAGATAGTGGAGCAGCTGTCAATCTCATTGATAATCATTTTGCGATAACTCATGGTTTCCAGGTATGCACTTTGGGAAAGGATATTCCTGTTTTTGCTATTGATTCCGCTCCACTTTCTCAGAAATCATTAAAGGGCATAGTTCACAATATTCGTTTAATTGTGAGTGATGCTCATGTTGAGGATGTGTCATGTTTCGTCCTTAGCGGATTACCTACTCCTCTTGTGTTGGGGCTACCCTGGCTCACTAAACATAACCCCACCATTGATTGGCAAGCGAGGCAAATAAATGGTTGGAGTGACTTTTGCAGAGAGAATTGCCTCACGACATCTGTTTCTGAGGTTTCTACTAAGACTGTACCACCATTTCTCTCTGAGTTTTCGGCTGTCTTCTTTGAGAGTGGAGTTCAGGATTTGCCCCCGCACAGGGAGTACGATTGCCCTATTAATCTCATCCCAGGCGCCAAGCTGCCTAAATCTCAATTATACAATCTTTCCCAACCTGAGAGGGTCGCTATGCGTGCTTATATCTCTGAGAGTCTGAGAAAAGGACACATACGACCCTCGAAGTCACCTGTTGCCGCTGGTTTTTTCTTTGTTAAGAAAAAAGATGGTTCTTTAAGACCTTGTCTGGATTTCAGGGAGCTGAACAGTATCACTATTCGTGACCCTTATCCGCTTCCTCTGATCCTGGACCTGTTTAACCAGATTGTTGGGGCTAAAGTCTTTTCCAAATTAGATCTAAGAGGGGCATACAACCTGGTCAGGGTCAGAGAAGGAGACGAATGGAAGACAGCCTTCAATACCCCTGAGGGCCATTTTGAGAATTTGGTTATGCCTTTTGGTTTGATGAATGCTCCAGCCGTTTTTCAGCATTTCGTGAACAGCATTTTTTATCATTTAATGGGAAAATTTGTATTAGTGTACAGGGAGTGCAGAATTATTAGGCAAATGAGTATTTTGACCACATCATCCTCTTTATGCATGTTGTCTTACTCCAAGCTGTATAGGCTCGAAAGCCTACTACCAATTAAGCATATTAGGTGATGTGCATCTCTGTAATGAGAAGGGGTGTGGTCTAATGACATCAACACCCTATATCAGGTGTGCATAATTATTAGGCAACTTCCTTTCCTTTGGCAAAATGGGTCAAAAGAAGGACTTGACAGGCTCAGAAAAGTCAAAAATAGTGAGATATCTTGCAGAGGGATGCAGCACTCTTAAAATTGCAAAGCTTCTGAAGCGTGATCATCGAACAATCAAGCGTTTCATTCAAAATAGTCAACAGGGTCGCAAGAAGCGTGTGGAAAAACCAAGGCGCAAAATAACTGCCCATGAACTGAGAAAAGTCAAGTGTGCAGCTGCCAAGATGCCACTTGCCACCAGTTTGGCCATATTTCGGAGCTGCAACATCACTGGAGTGCCCAAAAGCACAAAGTGTGCAATACTCAGAGACATGGCCAAGGTAAGAAAGGCTGAAAGACGACCACCACTGAACAAGACACACAAGCTGAAACGTCAAGACTGGGCCAAGAAATATCTCAAGACTGATTTTTCTAAGGTTTTATGGACTGATGAAATGAGAGTGAGTCTTGATGGGCCAGATGGATGGGCCCGTGGCTGGATTGGTAAAGGGCAGAGAGCTCCAGTCCGACTCAGACGCCAGCAAGGTGGAGGTGGAGTACTGGTTTGGGCTGGTATCATCAAAGATGAGCTTGTGGGGCCTTTTCGGGTTGAGGATGGAGTCAAGCTCAACTCCCAGTCCTACTGCCAGTTTCTGGAAGACACCTTCTTCAAGCAGTGGTACAGGAAGAAGTCTGCATCCTTCAAGAAAAACATGATTTTCATGCAGGACAATGCTCCATCACACGCGTCCAAGTACTCCACAGCGTGGCTGGCAAGAAAGGGTATAAAAGAAGAAAATCTAATGACATGGCCTCCTTGTTCACCTGATCTGAACCCCATTGAGAACCTGTGGTCCATCATCAAATGTGAGATTTACAAGGAGGGAAAACAGTACACCTCTCTGAACAGTGTCTGGGAGGCTGTGGTTGCTGCTGCACGCAATGTTGATGGTGAACAGATCAAAACACTGACAGAATCCATGGATGGCAGGCTTTTGAGTGTCCTTGCAAAGAAAGGTGGCTATATTGGTCACTGATTTGTTTTTGTTTTGTTTTTGAATGTCAGAAATGTATATTTGTGAATGTTGAGATGTTATATTGGTTTCACAGGTAAAAAAAGAATAATTGAAATGGGTATATATTTGTTTTTTGTTAAGTTGCCTAATAATTATGCACAGTAATAGTCACCTGCACACACAGATATCCCCCTAAAATAGCTAAAACTAAAAACAAACTAAAAACTACTTCCAAAAATATTCAGCTTTGATATTAATGAGTTTTTTGGGTTCATTGATAACATGGTTGTTGTTCAATAATAAAATTAATCCTCAAAAATACAACTTGCCTAATAATTCTGCACTCCCTGTATTTGGATGACATTTTGATTTTTTCTCCTGATTTCAAAACTCATAAGGAACACTTACGTCAGGTCTTGCTCATCCTGCGGGAGAATAAATTATACGCGAAACTGGAAAAATGTGTGTTTGCGGTTCCAGAAGTTCAATTTCTGGGGTTTCTCCGCTTCTGGTTTTCGCATGGACCCCGAGAAGATCCACGCTGTGCTTGAGTGGGAGCTTCCTGAGAATCAGAAGGCGCTGATGCGTTTTTTGGGCTTTGCCAATTATTACAGGAAGTTTATTTTGAATTATTCCTCTATTGTTAAACCACTCACTGATATGACCAGAAAGGGTGTAGATTTTTCTTCCTGGTCGGTAGAGGCGCGTAAGGCCTTTTCTAATATCAAGGAGAGTTTTGCTTCCGCTCCCATCTTGGTACAACCTGATATTTCTCTACCCTTCATAGTTGAGGTTGATGCTTCTGAGGTGGGTGTGGGTGCGGTCTTGTCTCAGGGTTCCTCTCCTGCCAAATGGCGACCGTGTGCCTTTTTCTCGAAGAAACTCTCCTCCGCAGAGAGAAATTACGATGTGGGAGATAGGGAATTGTTGGCCATCAAGTTGGCTTTTGAGGAATGGCGCCATTGGCTAGAGGGAGCCAGACACCCTATTACCGTGTTTACTGACCATAAAAATCTGGCCTACTTGGGGTCAGCGAAGTGTCTGAACCCGAGACAGGCCAGATGGTCTTTGTTCTTTTCAAGGTTTAAATTTGTTGTCACGTTCCCTGGGGTTAAGAATGTGAAGGCAGATGCCCTGTCACGTTGTTTTCCTGGAGGTGGGAATTTTGAAGACCCGGGTCCCATTTTGGCTGAAGGTGTGGTAGTCTCTGCTCTTTTTCCTGAACTGGAGGCAGAGGTGCAGGTAGCCCAGTCAGAGGCTCCTGATCTTTGTCCTCCTGGGAGGTTGTTTGTGCCTCTCACTTTAAGACACAAGATTTTTAAGGAACACCACGATACGGTCCTTGCTGGGCACCCGGGGGCAAGAGCCACAGTGAATCTCATCGCTCTGAGATTCTGGTGGCCTGCGCTTCGTAAGTCGGGTTAGGGTTTTGTGGCAGCCTGCGAGACTTGCGCTCGTGCCAAAGTCCCTCATTCACGGCCATCAGGTCCTCTCCTTCCCTTACCCATTCCTTCCCGTCCTTGGACACATCTGTCCATGGACTTCATTACGGACCTGCCTCGTTCCTCGGGGAAGACTGTGATTCTGGTGGTGGTGGACCGTTTTAGCAAAATGGTGCATTTCATCCCTTTTCCTGGTTTGCCCAATGCTAAGACGCTGGCGCAGGCATTTATTGATCACATTATTCAAATTGCATGGTATTCCTTCAGACATAGTCTCTGATAGGGGCACGCAGTTTGTTTCCAGATTCTGGAAGGCTTTCTGTTCTCGCTTGGGGGTTCGGTTGTCATTCTCTTCTGCTTTCCACCCGCAGTCGAATGGCCAGACAGAACGCGTCAATCAGAATCTGGAGACATATCTGCGCTGTTTTGTGGCGGAGAATCAGGAGGATTGGTGTTCTTTTTTGTCCCTTGCCGAGTTTGCTTTAAATAACCGTCGTCAGGAGTCCTCTGATAAGTCACCATTTTTTGGTGCATATGGGTTTCATCCGCAGTTTGGGACATTCTCGGGAGAGGGGTCTTCTGGTTTACCTGATGAGGACAGATTCTCCTCATCTTTGTCATCGATTTGGCAAAATATTCAGGATAATCTAAAGAGCATGAGTGAGAGATATAAGCGTGTGGCAGATAAGAGATGTGTGCCTGGTCCGGACCTTAATGTTAGTGATCTGGTGTGATTGTCTACCAAGAATATCAAATTGAAGGTTCCCTCCTGGAAGTTGGGTCCTAAGTTTATTGGGCCTTACAAAATCCTGTCTGTCATCAATCCTGTTGCCTACCGTCTTGATCTTCCTCAGACTTGGAAGATCCATAATGTTTTTCATAAGTCTTTATTAAAACCTTATGTTCAACCCATTGTACCCTCGTCTTTGCCTCCTCCTCCGATTATGGTTGATGGGAATCTTGAATTTCAGGTCTCTAGGATTGTGGATTCTCGTGTTGTCCGCGGTTCTCTCCAGTACCTCGTTCATTGGGAGGGTTATGGTCCTGAGGAGAGGATGTGGGTCCCAGTGACGGACATTAAGGCCACTCGCCTCATCAGGGCTTTCTATAGGTCCCATCCTGAGAAGGTGGGCTCTGAGTGTCCGGAGTCCACTCGTAGAGGGAGGGGTACTGTCACAACCAGACATCTGAGAAGCTCTGACAGATGCCTTTCAGAACCTCCTCCTTGAGCTTTTCTTTGTTTTGGTTTTCAGTTCCTTATCTCATTAGTCTCTCTCAGCTGTCTTGTAGTTGGACTGATTGCATCCCTTTAAATTCCTCCCCATAATGCATTAGTGTGCGATTTATACAATTTCCTGGAGTGTGTGCGCATGCTGATCCTATTTCCCAGTCTTCTACAAGATAAGTGTTGTACATTCATTAGTGATTTTATGTTTGCTGGATCCCAGGTGACCCTGACTCCCTCCGTGTCTAGTGTAGGGAGCCGGTGGTCGTGTACCCTCACTATTGTAGGGTGTTCAGGTGTTATATAGTCGAGGTACGTGGATATGCGATCATCCACCATTGGGGTGTTTGCATAGGCTGAGCAGAGTCAGGGAGAGTGCCAGGTCTTATGCAGGGGTCTCCCTTTTGTTCCTTAGTTTTGGATCCAGTGAGTCATATATTCATTTTGCATTGTCTTGTTTCCTGTACACCTTTCGTGACACATAGACTATAAATGCAGTAAAGCACAGGACTCACAACCTAATAGATCTGTTTTAGTTGTTGGGCATAAATCTTAATAAGCACACAGATGCCTAACCAATAAGATAAGAAAAGATGAGACCACTTGTATCTTTCACATGCTTACCTTACCTTCTTTAAGAGCGTGAAATAGATCAAAACATTGGTCTTTGTTTAGAGCTGTTTGCTTCCAGACAAATGTACAATGGACCTTTATAATATACGGTAGGCAGTAATCGAGGTCAAGCAAGAAATGGAAGATAAAATTATTTGTAAAAAAATATGGACTAATCTCAGAGCATTTATCTTTTTGTTTTGTTTATCTGTTGTTTAACAAGCTTGTTATGCAAATTGGGCCACTTGGGCCTTTCTTTCTGCACACGCTGAGCACCGGTAACCAAGAAATAAGCTTTTATAATACTGATTCGAAATATAAAATGTGGTCATAATACAACTTGAGTATTTTTATATTTAAGGGTTAATATTGAAGTATAAGATAACACTTTGTTGTAATAGCACTTCATAATCAGTTGATTATATGCTGCCTACATGTTCTCTCAATTGTATTTGCAAGGAAAGGTCAAAAGGTGTTGCAAGGCATTTCACTTAGTAAGAAATGCAGAAAACACATCACCCCTCCAATCTTTTGTGGTTCCTCTCGGCGTGATTAACTGTAAAAAGCGATCTAGATGCTGGCCAGGGGTTTCACAAAGTCTAGACCTGGGTCACAGACCAAATCCAAGTACACGCTTGCCTTGGATATGGAGCATAGGCTAACATTGTCGCAGTGGCCAGAGATAAGATAGCTGCAGATATGACCAGACATGAGAGGAGCTCTTTATTTTTGACATATATGAGGACATGTTAAGTAAGGTGACTACCCACCAAAGTGGAGATAGGGTGTGATGGTTGCAAGTAAGGAGGGGTCCCATGCAGGCAAGCATAAGGATGTTCATTGTGTGGCAGTAACAGTGCAGAGGCAGTGCTAATAAGGCTGACCAATGACAAACCTTCCTATGTTTTCTCTGCCTCCCTTCTCTTCTGTGTTTCCCACATCGCTGTAACCACAGAGCTGCCTTGCCATAATATGTAGTTGTATGTGATGTGGTGGACTGGTGTAGTTAAGTGATTGAGTCCATGCCCTAGACAAATCCATAGACTACACTATACATTGATCTAGCCTGGATTCTGGATTCTCCTGTTGTTTGCTCTTTCGCGCCTCTGATATTGCCCCTCTCATATTCTGTGATACACAGCTTGCCATTGCCCAGTTGCAAGCATCTTGACACCATCTGTGGATATGGCCATGCTTGACGGGTCCACTGTGGATTTTCAGTACAGAAATGTTGCCGATTTGCCACAGTTTTCATCCTTTGCATCTCAAATACAGAAGTTAATGATGGGATTCTGCAGCAAGGCAATGTAATTTAAAATCTGCACCTTATGTAAAGTCATCTGCAGATTTGACAGAGCAAATCTGCCACAGTGTGTGGATAACATTTTTAAATGTGACCTATGGCCGAGTGATGAGACGTTCATCAATCACATCGCCTAGGCGCAGCTCAGCCCCATTCAAGTGTGCAATACCAAGCACGGCTTTTATACAATGTACCTGTGCTTGATGAGCAGGGAGAAGGCCGCGGCACTCACAGGAGAGCCTGTGCATTCCCAAACATCTCAAACAGCCGGGTCCTATCAAGTCTTCGGTATTAAAATCTCAGAAAACCCTTTTAATAAGTCCTGTGAGCTGATCTCACACAAAAAAATCTACAGTAAAGTTTTGTGGCTGCCGCCACAAGCCCGGCTGGATGAGAGCTTCAGAAAACGTAGAGGGCTGTGCTCTGAGGGCAAAGTACTCCATTAGATTGACCAGATGGAGCTTCTGCCGTTGTTAAGCTAAGTTTTATCTGTTATTTGCATTTTATCTATTACTCAATCTTTTGTTATTTTATTACTGTATTTCATTGCTGTAAGTCCCCTGATGAGTTGGCCTCAGGCCAATGAAATGCGACGGGCAGAGTGGTACTGGGACATAGCTATATACTGCTTGATTTTCTGTGCATAATTATATGTTTATGCCTGGGCAGGACATTATATACCTGCGTATTTGCTTTATGTAGCTATATCTTTGTGTTTTCTTCTATTGCACCAGTTCTTCTGCTTGCTCCTTTTACCTGATGAAGCTGGGCAGTCAATTGGCGCAGCATAGGGACATTAAGGGTTATACTAGGAGGAAGGAGACGCGCAGTGGGATCTCCCTGTTTAGGGTGAGCTTGTTGATCCCTAGAATTTAGGATCATTAGAGGAGGGCTTACTAGGGGGAAGAGACCCAGTTTTCCTCCCCCCCCCCCCCCTCTATGTCTCCTGGCACTTATATAGCAATACTATATTTATTCAACACTGAGTGATTTGTGATAAGTGTGTTATACCCTGGCGGGCAATCTTACACTTCTTTTTGGGCATATTATTTTAATTATGTTTTAAAAGTTAAGTCTTAATTGAGGTCACACACAAATTTCGTTTTTCTTGTATTTATAATTGGGTACCCATTGTTATTTAAATATATTTGTTATGTACTACAAAGAAATTATCATGAATCTGTCTGCCTTATTTCTGTGCCATCTAAAGAACCCATAAGGATGTGTCCACCCTCTAACATCCATTTAGGCATACTCTTTACAAGGTTCAAACAAGCTTCTTCCTATATCTAGAAGCTTTTTCATCCTCTCATGCAAGAACCCTCAGAATTTTTTCCATTGCTCAGTTACATGATACTTGCTAACAATAGTAAAGGGACAAACAATAAATGGACATCGTATTCATGCACGTGTGCAGGAAATGTGAAGATGTAAAACCATTGTTTTTGAATGGAAAGTCAATGGAAACTACTAGTGTTTACTAGTGTTGAATGAATCGAGATGACTTTGATCCCAATTTCAGGGAAATTTTGATTTGTCGTGAAGCCGAATTTCCTTGTACTTTGTGCTATCGAATACATTTTTCCCCTGAATGGCGGTAAAATTATTATTTTTTTTAAATTACCACATATATTTGATTGCGATGAGTTGGCAGCATTGCTTGAAGATCTTGCACAAAATCCCATGTGCGGTGACTTATGATGCCACCACGCTGCCCGACATAATGATGTCATCACTGGCTGCGCAAGATTTCATGGCAGATCTTCAATCAACATGGCGGCGGCTGGCTCGTTGTGATCAAATGGATGAGATAAGTATGATAAAAAAAATAAAATAAATTTTATTTTACACTGTATAATTATTGTCAGATACCACAATGAGCTATAAATGCAGCATCTGAAAGGGTACAATGACGAGGAGCGGAATGTGCTTTATCACAAAGTAATTACCGTATTTTTCGCCCCATAAAATGGGGGAAAAATGCCCCTGTATCTCATGGGGTGAATGCTGACATTTACGAGTGAGCGGGGAGGGACTGGGAGGAGGAGCTGGGGGTTGGCAATTGCGGTGGGGCGGTGCAGTCACTGTACTCCGTCCCCGCTGCTCCAGTGCTGCACTATACAAATATAAAATGTCTCATTCAATTAAAAGTGATTAAACATGCCCCCCCACTTTTAATATTACTGTATTACCGCTTCTGTAGAAAGCAGGCAGGCAGGCCGGGCGGCAGCATAACTCCCTGATGTCACGTGCCTGCGCTGCCTACCTTATGAATGAAGCAGGCGGCGCAGGCACGTGACATCAGTGAGTGATACGCCGGCCGCCCGGCCTGCCTGTGTTGTACAGAAGCTGTTAGGATATACGGTAATATTAGGACTGAGGGGTCATGTTTAATCACTTTTAATTGAATGAGACATTTTATATTTGTATACTGCAGTGGGGGGGGGGGATCTCTGGATGAAAGTTTTATGGGGAACATCTGTGGAAGGCACTGTTAAGGGCTGGGGGGTCTGTGGATGGCACTGTTATGTGGTGGGGGGTCTGTGGATGGCACATATATAACAGTGCCATCCACAGATCCCCCATAACAGTGCCATCCACAGATCCCCCATAACAGTGCCATCCACAGATCCCCCATAACAGTGTCAGCCAAAGATCCCCCTGTAACAGTGTCAGCCACAGATCCCCCCTGTAACAGTGTCTGTCACAGATCCCCCATAACAGTGTCCATCACAGATCCCCCATAACAGTGCGATATCCACAGATCCCCCATAACAGTGCTTCATCCACAGATCCCCCCATGACAGTGCATTATCCACAGATCCCCATAACAGTGTCCTTCACAGATCCCCCCATAACAGTGTCCTTCACAGATCCCCTATAATAGTGCCATACACAGATCCCCAGTAATAGTGCCATCCACAGACCACCATTAGTTCCAAACCCACCAAAATCATACCTTTTGGTTAAAAAATATTTTTTTCTTATTTTCCTCCCCAAAAACCTAGGTGTGTCTTATGGGCCGGTGCGTCTTATAGGGCAAAAAATACAGTAGTCACAAAGCAGCGGAATCGAATTTTACAATATTTGGCTTATTACTAGAAACTGCAATAAAGCATTTAGATACATTAAAAACCAAGATCAGAATTACAGTGTGAGTCATTGGCATTACTCGGCTCAGTTTCTGAATGACAATATATATTTTTCAAGTTGAAATAATTATTGTTATCTGTACTACAAAAGAGTTTGAGTGTCATGAGAAGGTATTTGGTGTCTAGACTTTACACATACCTTTTTTTTTTCCTTCCTTCGTTCCTTCCTTTCCTTTCTTTGCATTTTTTATCTGGGTAACCCAAAAAGATTATTGTACTTTCTGAAGAGAGTGATATATTTTCTCATATTTATACTCACAACACTAAATTGTTAGTCTATTGCTAAGAGCTACAAAATGTGGAACTTCACATTTGAAAACCCAAGAGAGTTTATTTTGGATATAAACTGTAGGTAAGACAACAGAGTAAGGACTGCACATATTACAGTGATATACAACTTCTGGTCTGTATGGACTGTATTGCTGTACAACTGGATTCTGGAGTAAAAAAAGTTGTAAGTCTCATTTTATAAAAAGTGGGGTAGCAAAGATTCAGGCCTACATGGTCTGACAGATTTACCATTGTTAATACTAGAAAAAGACATAAAATTAATCTAAAATCTAGATGCATAGACAGTGATTTATCAAACTGGTTTAGTCTTTATTTTGGAGTAAAATGCAACCTTTTACAATTTTTTATTTATCAATTGTTTATGACAGGACAATGTTATATTTTTCTTATGCTAAGCCAACTTCAGAAATCCAGCTGTTTGTGGGTGTTTCTATGGAGCACATTAGTTTTTTTCTGGCTTTTTTTTATCATTGGGGTTGTCCCATACAATTGTTTCAACCGCTCTCCACTCCTAACCTGTAGCTGTGAAATGAAAATAAGTCAGAATTAGATAATTTGTGTAAAATTTGTGCCACTTTCATAAATTTGGCTTACCGACCTTTACCTTTATATGAATAGAGAAAAATTTTAAGACAAACTTCAAATTGTCCCGTCGACAAATCAGAGCCATAAATTTCAGTGCAGGTAAGGTATCTCTTAATAGATTTTCCAGCACACCATCTGTCACAACCCTCACGACACAGCCTTTCTTTGATTTTAGATTTTTGCTTCTCCTCCCCTGCTTTCTAATATATTTTTCTGTTCACATAGCCATACGAGGGTTTGTTTTTTGTGGAAAAATTTGCATTTTTAATGGCCCTGTTTATTTTTCAATAGCTTGTATTGGAGATGAGAAAAAATACTTTGTGTGGTGAAATTGGAAAATAAATGGCAATTTGGTCAAGGTATTTTGGGCATTGTTTTTATCACATTCACAATGCAATAAAAATACTGCAGGTCAGTATGATTATGGTGTTACCAAATGTATATGATTTGTATTATGTTTTATTAATTAAAAAAAATATAAATATTTTTCTTTTTTTTTCTTTGCATCACCATAGTCTGACAACCAAAACTTCTTTATATTTTGGTCTACTGAGCTATGCTAGGGCTTACTTTTTGCAGGGTAGATTTTATTGGTATTATTTGGGTGCACATGACTTTTCATTCATTTATTATTTTTGGAGGGTGGAGGAGATGACCAAAAATGGTAATCATGGATTTTGTTTTTCCCATTGCAACATATGCCACACAGGAAAGATATTTTTAAATTTGCTATAAAATAGCTCAGATATTTTCAGATGATGTGATATGTTCAATTTTATTATTTTTCTGTATTTTACTTTTTAGTCTCCTTAGGGGACTGGAACATGAGATCTTCTGATCACTTTTTCCATAGACCACAATACAACACTATTGCAGTCTATAGGATTGTGACACTCTGCCTGAGAAGCCGTGTCTCATCCAGGCTTTTCAGGCAGTTAGCCATGACAGCCTTGGGAACTTTCATAAGGTCCCAGACTGTCACGGCAACTGATAGCCACTGGGTCTCTGAATGGAGGACTGAGAGAGCCATGGTTGCTATTGACCACAGAATCTGAGGGGTTACTAAAATGGGATCAGTTTCATCTCCAATCCCAGTCATAGTGGTCCAGTGCCATTTGTATTACAGGGCTGGCACCTGCTGCTTACAGAGCGGACTTAGTGCATGTGCCCACTCCATACACTTTGCACTGCAGCAAGAAGTAACTCTACATTGTGGTGCATATAAGGGTTAAAGGGACTGTATAGCAGTCATGTGGGCATTCCTGTCCATGACTGACAGCTAATTTTGCATGACTGAGCAAGACCACCAAATGACACATAAACATAGAAAGAAGAGAGGTTTAAATTAGTCATTAGTGAATCGATTTTTTCCTGTTACAGACAAAGCTGATTAATTCATCATATTATTTGTACTATGATACCGATTGTATAGTGATGAAATTTGATATAGTGATGAAAAAGATTAAAATTCTTTGCAGGTTCCTTTTTAGAATGGGGAAGTACATGCCAGTCTTAATACATTGGCCCTATAGGCTTCTATAGGCCTATACTGTACCTCTGTATCATGAATGATGTTCATAATACAAAATCAACCCTAATCTTTGTCTCCTATGGTTGATGGTATAATGTGAATATAGATTCTATTAAGGATATCTATAATTTAGTTTTAACGGTATTTACTATCTCAGTATGTCCCTCTTATTTTATTGCAAACAGGGGGAAAAAAAACCGAACAGCAGGTTTTCATTACAGCTACTGTTAATGTTTTATAAACTGAAATCGAGAAAAATAATGATGGGTATAAAACCTAAAAACTACAGAAAAAGTTATTGTAGTTGATTTAAGTGAATGTCCGGTATCTTAAAAATTCAGTTACAGAGTAATACATTGATTCTTGAAGATAGATGTTATATTTGTGAAGTATTTAGACTGCCTTCCAACGGAGACTTCCTTTGTCAAAAGGAACAGTGTCTGGAAGTACAATGGTACAATAAAGCATTGAACGTGTGATAAAATGAGACGATGACTCTTCATTCCTTCTAGTATACAGAAATATTTGTCTGACACGGCTTCTTTCCTCAGAAAGGAGCTATATAAAGAATCTGTAAGCTAGACTCTCATACAGCCATAAATAAGCAAATCAGGAAAAGGCACTTGTCACTGATGGGAGATGGGAGATTTCTTTCTAACATTTCTTTTTTAAGACATTGCTTTCTAAACTAACCCTTCACTGGAGTAAGACTACGGGAGATAATTTTTTGTCGACTTTTTAAAAAGCTTCAGTTAATAAATCGGGCTTAAAGAGGACCTTTCACTAGAATAAAAAATCTAAACTAACTATACAGACATGGAGAGCGGCGCCTAGGGATCTCTCTGCACTTACTGTTATACCTGGGCGCCACTCCGTTCTCCCAGTATAGCCTCTGGTATCTTCATATGTTAGGCTCCACCCAGTTGAACCTGCCAGCGTCTTATTCTCCCATGCTGTTGCCCTTGCCAATTGCAGCGCTCAGCTCATAGCCTGAGAGAAAAAAAAAAACTCTCAGGCTATGAGCTGAGCACTGTGATTGGCCAGCGCTACAGCATGGGAGAAGGAGACGCCGGCAGGTTCCACTGGGTGGAGCCTAACATATGAAGATACCGGAGGCTATACCGGGAGAACGGAGCGGCGCCCAGGTATAACAGCAAGTGCAGCGAGATCCCTGGGCGCCGCTCTCCATGTCTGTATAGTTAGTTTAGATTTTTTATTCTAGTGAAAGGCCCACAGTCTGAAAACCCTATTTAAGACTTTATTTTTATTTTTTAAAGCCAGAATTCTGGAGTGCATGGTTTAATAAATTCCCCTCCATGCCCAAGTATTTAATAGGATATAATTGCTTTTCCAGGCAAGCTGATAACAATAAAGTTGGCCTTACACTTTAGACTATTGTTTGCCAAACTCACAGTATTTTTGTGGGACCAGCCTACCATGTAAAATGAATGAGGCTGTCCTGACCTTTCCCAACAGCCGATTTCTGGGAAAAGAAGGATCAGTTTGTTGGATTTTCAGGGGTAATAAGCTACCGCCAGAGGTGTCTGGCAGCGCTTGTTCCCCTTTTGCCATTCAGAACCGATAGCTGAGCATGCATACAATATATATAGGGTCAGGTAGAATAACTAGCGGTCAAACAAATGGAATCCATAAATGCATGGTCAGCTTAAGCATGATATGTCGGGTAGTGGCTTTCTCCCACCTACCCATGGAAAACACATATGTACTGTAGATGTTCATATGATTAGTTATTTAAGATGTATGAGCACCGTGAAAAAGCCCTCCAAAAACTGATTAAAATCTGCTAAGAATGGCGATTGATTATTTCAAATTATGAGATTCACTGTACAGGATAAATACTTTTATATTTTAATAGCTCTAATATTTTCAGATGCTGTGATACTAATTATGTTTACTGTTTTATTTTTTATGTAAAACTGATAAAATGCTATTTACATTTTTCAATTTTATTTTTATTTTTACCTAAAAGAAAATTGTATACATCCTTTTTAGTTTCCCTAGGGGACTTGAACATATGATTGTTCGATCACCAATATCATAGACTGCAGTAGTTTAATATTATCAGTGAAAGTATTTTGGAGCAAATTTTCCATTAGAGAAGGGTGAATTTCCTAAAATTGTATTGTAAAAGATATTTGATTTGGGTGTCAATCAATTCTACCCAAATTTAAGTTGCTTTAAATGCTTGGAAAAACCTCTCTGTAACGGGTTGATTTGCTTGTCTCTATTCTTCTGTTTGTCCAGTCATCATGCCATGATACTCTTTCATCCTATGTTTACTGATATAGTCATTACAGAGGGCAAGCATGAATTGCAATTTAACTATATAGACCTCTTAAATCTAACGCCCATACAACTAACAAGCATTCGTTGACAAGTTAGGCCTTATTCGCACAGTCAGTGTTTGGTCAGTGATTTTCATCAGTGATTTTGAGCCAAAACCAAGTGCGGGTCCAAAACACAGAACAGGTGCAGATCTTTCCCTTCTACCTTATGTCTGTGTAGGATCCACTCCTGGTTTTTGCTCACAATGACTTATGGAAATCACTGACCAAACACTGACTGTGTGAATGAAGCCTTAAACTGCCTGTTTTAAGCTTTTTGTTTTACTCTATGTGCCTCCTTTTGCTCATAATGTTAATAACTAGCCCCATGAGGTGCATGTAGATGTCTAACCTAACAGTATTTTGCATCTCTATCAAGCTGTCACGTAAGATTATCCATTAAAACAAGGAAATGCTATACCTTATAGTTTAACTGGAAAACATGACTCATCTTTTTATGACTTCATTGATAGCACCAATTATGCATAACTCATTAATCAGCTCAAGCACTATATGTTTAAGACCATATAGCCAGATAAATGAAAAAGAAATTGAGGATAAATTTATTTCTATGGTTAAGCAGGAAGATATATGAAAATTATTCTAAAAATTCATAAATAAAAACAATTCCACTTTGTGGTTATTGCTGCCATTTGTCCATAAAACTGTCCCAGAACCAAAATTGGCAAAATAATTAGAGCAATGGATGTAACAAGTAGCCATGAGGTACCAACTGTGAAAGGAAAATGACAATCTTCTCTTTCCTCTGTGTATATCCTCTTATTCTTGGCCACTTCATGCCAAGCATACAATTATCCACTGTAGCTCTCTTCTTCTACTGCACACCCATTCGTCACTTCCTTGCCATTCAGATATGTTTTCCAGTTACAATATAGTGATCACTCTAAAGTTATATTAATAGAGGAGATGGACCCAATGAGGTACCCACAAGTAGCTGCTTTGCCTTCTACTCTTCTAATGTAATTCTTGGTTATGCACAAATGCTCACCTTTGCAGCTACAGCCCTACAATGGGTATGCATAATCACAAGGGCAGATGATGCAAATCTAATAAATTTACTGCTCAACATTTTAAGGGGTTATCCAATGAAAAGTATTTACCTTTTCACAGGATAGGCAATAAATATCAGATCATGGGAGTAGGACTGCAGGGACAATGATCACAAGAATGAAGGGTCTAAAATCCCCTCTCTAAATAAAGTGGTAGCGCGGTGCACTTACACTACCGCTTCAATCATAGACAAAACTCTGGGTGGACCCCTGAAGTTCTTCTCAAGACTGTATGTGTGACATGCAATCTACATGCATTCCACTGCTGCCAGGAAATAAATGGCCTTAGTGGTGATAATGGTCATGTATATGGCTGAATATGTCACCACTGAGGCCATTGTTTGGTAGGCAGGGTTATGTGCATGTAGACATGTCACCATTCTAGCCCAGTGGGGACTGTAATCTGAGGAGAACAGAGCTCAGAACTCAGTGTGCATGTGACTATGGAGACAGTTTTAACTTTTGCACCATGTTTGACAATCTCAACAGGTGTTCCTGGTCTTGGAGAACATCTGTAGGCATGAGCCACTGCTGTGTGTGGTTCATTTATTCTAAATAGCTGTGGATCTCTTGGAAATTCCTTGAAGTGGAGTTTGGAAGTACTGTAAGTATTGTTGATCATTATTATTTTGATTATTTTTATCTTGTTTCTATATCTCATATGGTTATATTGACCATGTTTAACGCTAAAGATCAAGTATCGACAAGATAGGGACAGTGTAAATTGTGAACTTTATTGATGTTTATGCTTGGGGTACAAATGTTTGTTGCAACTTATTTGATAACATGATCTGCATGCTGGTAAACATCTGTGTCATGGCCACAATGAATGACCTAATTAGGAACAGAGGGGTGATTAGATGAACAAGTGTTCATATTCTCATTCCTTTTTTTGAAAAAGACCAAAGACCCATATTATAAGTAGAGAGCAATAATTCTCTCTGATTCATGGAGTAAGGGAGATTGATAACAGGCACAGAAGTCCATTTTACCCTTCCCCTGGGACCATGTATAGTTAGGTAGAGAGAAATAATGTTTCTCTTCTCCCTTCCTGCAGTCAACATGTTCCCACTGGTTGATATCAAAGCCCGGTGAAGGGTAGAGGCAGGGGCATTGCCTAGGTCTTAAAAGATCATGGACACAGGCCCCAAAGTGCGTATATATTAGTGTTGAGCGAAGCAATGTTCGGATCATAGATCCAAAATTGCTTCAGTCAAAACTTAATTTGAATGCTGTACGGAGATCCGTCATCAGCATTCAAATGTATGGGCTCTGACAAGGTGAAATTCGTTATCTTCAAATTCTCACAAGACTTCAGTGAATAACCTCAGACATTGATCATTCAACTTAAAAACTATTTTAAAACTGGCATCCAACGTCTGTACTCAGGTACCAGTAGGTACCAAAGCCAACTTTGGATCCCAGTTTTAATATTGCTTTTAAGTTGACTAATCAATGTCTGAAGTTATTCACCAAAGTCTCGAGAGACTTTGGAGATAACAAATTTCACCTTGGCAAAGCCCATACATTTAAATGCTGTACGGACATGGATCTTGGTGGCTTGTCTTGAGAAGAGAGTACTACAGCATACTAACCAAAACAGTACTACATGCCACAGTGGAACACAAAGTATAATGACAGCCACATTACCCTATAAATATTAGCCAGATTGCCCTTATGCGTGCCAGACACATTGCCAGATGCAGTATATTCACATCTCCTCCATTCACAGTATGTACACAGCCCTCACTGACTCTATATACACATCTCCTTCAATCAAAGTATATGCACAGGTGCTTGATAAGTATATACTGTGTAACACAGACAGGTCCCATAAGCATTCATAGAAGACTTACATGATGCTTCTCTTTAGTGCCAGCACTTCTCTTTGCTCCATGGACTGGCACTGGCTGCTGCTGGGCTGGTACTGGCTGTTACTGGGCTGGCACTGGCTGCTTGGCTGGTACTGGCTGTTACTGGGCTGTCACTGGCTGCTGCAGGGTTTGCAGAGGTCACTCACATAAGTCCTTTCATACTCCAGCACTGGAGAGCAGACAGGAGCAGCAGAGGCTCTGCAATCAGCTAATCCTTTCTGTTATATGATCCTTGGGCTGCAAGGCCAGACTGTGGGGCAAAGGACAAGCCCTGCCTCATGCTCTCATACTTAGCCACCAGCACAGGGCTACAGGCTGGTTTCATTAAACTTCAGCTGGATGTTCAAGGGAGCTGTTGCCTGAAAGTTTAATGAGTTCCCTGCATGCCCACACTGCTGCAGAGCAGTAAAGACTGAAAGTTGCCTAGTAAAGGTTTGGTGCAATGTGCTTGCCATCTGGGGCCCAGGCCCCAAATCTAAATGCCTAGCAATGTCCTTGGGTAGAGAACTGCTTTAACCCTTCAAATATGCGGTCTTTCTTGAAATCTGCCAATTTAAGTTTTTAAACCAGATCAAGATTGCAGTGCTAGCTAAGCTATATTGAGAGATATAGGGGGTCATTTACTAAGACCAGCATTTTAGACGCCGGTCTTAATAATAACTATAGCTGGCGGTTGATCCACCAGAGGTATGCAGAGGCACCGGCCTCTGTATAAGTTTGGCTGATCCACCGCTGCTTCTAAATGTAAGACAGCTTAGTAGGCCTAAACCAGGCATAGAAAATGGTAAATGAGACGGGCCTGCCTTTCCCCTCCCTGCTCAGCTAAGCCCACTTTTTTAGACCTGGTGTAAGCAGGGAAAAGTTGCAGATTGTGGAGCACAGGACCTTAGCGCCGCAATCGGCGCCTGCAATGGAATATTTCTGGTTAGTAAATGACCGCCATAGTCTTTAGAAATGAGACTGAGCGTGAAACCTGCAGGTACTGTATATGCAGTTCTCACTGGGAAACATTTCTATGGGTTGTAAATGGTAATGTGTGGTGTCAAGTGCTGCAGTCTTGGTCTTGTTTTAAAATCATGGCAGTAGCCCAATCACAGCCTTAGACATAGTTTTCAGAAGTGGTCTGCTTTCTGTGGCTGCACAACACTCATTATTATGTGGAACTAAATCTAACAGGCAGGGTGATCGTGCTGTGGGCAAGCATGGGTAAATCCTATGGGAGCAACTATCTGATAAGTGAGAGGGATACCATTCCTGTCTTACAGTGTAGTATTAGCTCCAGCAAATAATGGATAACCCCAGCCTATCCTCACAGAGCTGTAGCTTTTAGAAATTAGGGGAACCACCCACTAATTGACCACTATTGGGGTTGATGGTGTAAGACTGAGACATATTTGGCCATGTGGTTTCCACGAGTTATTGATCCGCATGGTGGACTAGTGGGGGATATGTTTTGTTCTCCATACCTCTTGTACCTCCTCACCAGGGTCACACTTACGTGTGTGGTCCATCTTTACGCCTACTTTCCCGGTTGAGTGATATAGTTGATATCGGTGGTGGCAGCTCTTCTGCTGTTTTCATCGGTAATTTTTGTTTTGTGTTTTATTGCTACCTACTTTTAATTATAGTTCATTAAAAAATTATTATTTCTTTTTAAGAGTTACCCCATACTAGCAGTGAATTTCTTTTGATTGTGGGACACTCAAGTGCCTATGGATATAGCCGTGAATTGGAACTAAATCTAACCTAAATACATACATGGAATATTCAGACGGGGGATAATGCAATTAGAGATTTGTGGGCAGGGTTGAAGAGGGCGGTCAAGTTATTTGTATATAAGGGTGGGTTCACATAAGCGTTATGAATTCTGTTATTGTTTTCCGTTATAACAGAAAATAATGGATGCATTCCATTTTGAACCATAGTTTAGAACACTAATGTGAACCTTCCCTAAAGGGGTGGGAAACCACAGAAGCATAATAAGGTTAAAATTGCTACTCTTATATAATTTGTTTGTAGTCCCAAACAAGTACCCTCATTTCCTCACTTCTGAAACCTTGTTACCTTTTTGTCTTGCTGTTTCTGTGCCAGCATTCTCTAGACCAAAATTTGCCTAAATTTTCCCTCTGCCCTGATGCTCCCTACACATTCTTCAGATGCAATTGAATATATCACAGTGTCAGTGCGAAGATACATCGGACCACAGCCATGTGATCTAGCAAACACAGGCAGGGAAGGTACATAACTTTTACTGCCCACTGGGTGAACCTTCTGACGGCCTTAAAACATGACACCCATGTGGATTTGGTGTTACCACCACGGATTGCATGCAGGCCTGTCTCTTTTTATCCTCCTCCTACACCATCTTCCGTCTCCTCCTCAGCTGACTTCTCCTTTTCCACTGCTACCGCCTCTTCCGCTGCACCCCCCAAGCTCTCCAGAACCTATTCGACATGCCAGGTGCATGCTGCGGCTGTTGTGCCTGGAAGCTAAGAGCCACACCGGTCCTGCACTGCTTTTAGCTCTGTGGTCACAGGCCGATTAGTGTCTAAGCCCGCTCAATTTGACAGCTGGTAAAGTGGTGTGCGACAATGGTGACAATCTGATAAGCGTGCTGAAACTGGGCAAAATGACACATGCTGTGCATGGCACACCTCCTGAACTTAGTCGCGCAGCGATTCATTGCCAAATACTGTGGGGTCCAGAATGTCTTGCAGCAGGCCAGGAAAATCTATGGCCATTTTCCAAGATCTTACATGGCCATGGCTCGCCTGGCTGATGTTCAGCGGCGACACCACCTGCCCGTCAGACATCTGATTTGTGACAGCCCGACGCGCTGGAATTCCACCTTGTATATGCTTGATAGGATGCCGTTAACGACTACCTGTATGAACTCTGCAGCAGGACAGTTTCTGGGGAGCTTAGTTACTTTTCACCGCACAAGTGGCTGCTCATGTGAGACGCATGCAGACTTCTGCGGCCATTTGATGAGATCACCAAACTGGTCAGTCGCTGCCAGGGCACCATCAGTGACATTGTACCTTACGCCTTCTTTCTAGAGCGTGCATTGCGTCATGTCATTGATCAACCTGTTGAGAAGCAGGAGCTGGAAGATGAGGAAGTCGCAATGCTGAATTATACCCATCTGAGACAAGTCAGTAAGAGTCTGAAGAGGAGTTAGAGGAGAATGGTGGCTGGGCGGAGGAAGAGGAGGAGGAGCAAGAAGAGCAGGCTTTGAGGGGGACTTTAAACTTGGTGTTGTCCGTGGCTGGGGGGAGGAGACCAAGCAGGAGCCAGGATGCTCCGCCACTTCAAATTTTGTGCAAATGGGGGCCTTCATGCTCCAGTGTTTGAAGAGAAACCTCAGTATAAAAAACATGAATGGCAAGGACCAGTACTGGGGGGCAATGTACTTAGACCCCCGATACAAATACAAAATGGCAGACATGTTACCAGCATCACAGAAGGCTGTAAGAATGCAGCATTTCCAGGCCTTGCTGCAAGAGATGCTGCATTCTGCTGTTGCAAGCGCTGGCAGAGGAATTTCCACCCACAGTGAAACAGGTGAGGGTACCAATCCTAACACGCCTGCAAGAAGATGGCGGTTTAAAGGTGTGTTGGTCACTTCGGATATGAGATCATTCTTGCAGCCAACACATTGAATGCCGCTCTATGGATCCAGCCTCAGAGAATGCCTAGACCGACAGGTGTCCAACTACATCAGGTTAACGGCCAATGTGAATGCTCTGAGAAGCGAGGAACCCTTGGATCCTAGTCGATGTTCGTCTATCACTATTTATCCATCAAGCACTTTGCTGCGCCTGATGCCTTCCTGGCCCCCAGGGACTTAAAACTTACCAACCAGGCACCTTGGTAATCTTTCTACTAATAAAGTGACACTCCTCCCACCAAATGCCACAATTCCCCTAGTTGGTTTTCCCTGCTTGCTTATATTGCCTCAGAATTGCTAAAATGCCATTATTTCTAGATATAGATGAAAATATTATAATTGGTTTTTTTTTAGAACTAGTATAAGGGCAATTTATTGAAGTGAGTTTCAAAGCAGATATTTTGAGGGCATATTTTAGTCAGCTAAGCAGGACACCAGTTATTAACTGTTTGAATGCTAGCCCTTGTAAATCCGCTATAAAAATGAACCTTTTAATTTATAATAACCTTTAAAAAATATGAAAATATAGAAAATCCATGAAATACATTGTAGTGTTTATTCTCAATATCTAATAAATAAAAAGAAACTCCTCCAGCTTGAAAAGGATAATGTTTGCAATTCCCCTCCTGAATTGACTATATAATCATCAAAAGATGTGATTCTTCTATTGCAAATTTTTTCTTTCTCACTCCTTTATGGGATGTAGAATCCAGCTATGTTCTGCTCTAATTTTAAAAAAAATCTTGGATAGATGGATCAGTGCTATTGTATCTTTTGTTTGCATGATTGTATGTTTTTTTTTTTTTTGCATTGCAGCCGTAACAGTGTGCACCTACATATTTGCTTAAATTTGTTCAATGTACTTTGTGATGCATACAGGGTGTGTTTGTTTCTATTTTTACTGTGCACCCCTACCATCTGTACAAACATGTTTTTTTTTTTTTTTTTATTACAGCACAATATGGCTGCATCCTACCTTTCCTGAGTACATGTTGGAGGCCAAGGCCTTATAGTTTAGGGTCCCATTTGATGAGGTTGCCTTATCAGTACAGTAAATACAACGGCAATGCAAAACAAAATAACTTACATTATATATTTAGTGTTTATATACATATTAGCATAAGCAAAATTCTGCTGTATCTTTTGGGGATTTTTGTATTGCATGTATTCAACTTCCTTGCTGGACTTTTTCGGTTAGAGTATATTGACTCAATTAGAGTATCAAGCATATCACTGCAATACTGTTCTATGGGCATCTTTATCTAGGCCTATTAAGAAAACAACAGAGCTGTCATACTGTTATAACAGTTCTACACATACTAGTATCATGAGGATTATCCTGGAGATAACCCATTCCCCTCACAACAGCAGTAAACATATATAAGAGGTCTTATAATTTGTGCTATGGACAATATTTTGTATTTCATTTTCAAAGGCATAGTACTTAAAAAGAAAAACTGCCAAAATGTCATTGCCTGCATAACTGCAAAACTGCATAACATTGCCTTTTGAAATGTTAGGCCCTAAAGTTTTTCTAGTTTCATTGGTAGTTTTAATTTTTAAGTCCCATTACTTTACTTATTTGCCCCTCATTTACCTCTGCAACCAAATAAATAATTTGATCAACCAAGCTAAACAATCAATCACCTATATGCTATGTACAGAGTATGACATCTGCTCCAATACTACTATCACTTACGTATATATGTTATTGATCCATGTCCTAGCCTATAATGTATCATTCAATTATGTCTTTAACTAAGATGTTTAAGTGTATGGATGATATAAATAGAATGGATGGTAACAGGTAAAAAAATAAGCTATACCTTAATTTGTCTCAAAATCATCTACAACTTCCCTGAATATGTTTGGATAATAAAACTTTATTTTGCAGACTGAATATTTAAGATCGAGCTAGTTTCATACAGTTCTGCTACTACTTGTGTTGTTATCTCTCAGAACAACCTAAAATCATTACTGCATAATAATAAAGTTATTTTATGCAAAACAGTAAACATAAAAAATGAAAGATGATTATTATAACCTCCTTAACTGTGACAATAATTTTCAATCTGTTTTTCTGAAACCATAGATCCCAATGAGACAAAATGTCATTTTTTATTTTGCAAAGAAAAAATGTTTCTATTGTATACTGACACACTGCTAAAATAAAAAGAATGGTCTCCTAGAAATGCCAGATTTAAGCTTTAGGTGACAGCACAAATTAAATCGTATTCTAATCTCAAAGCTGAAACTGATTAAAAGGATTTCCCATTAAGTATAAAAGGAAAACATAAGGATGATTATAACCTGGAAAGTTGGGCTACAAAAATATCTTGGAATATTTATAGCCATCATCAACTTAGATGTGAAAAATATTTCAGATTTTGAGTATAACTTTTAAATAGGCGGACATCAGAGATCATCTAAAATTTATTAATTATAATTTAATTAAATAATAGTGACATGTTGAAATTATAGTTTGATGATGTCATATAGAGATGAACACATTTTAAAAAAAATCCAATTTGGACGCGTCACCAAATTTTCAGAAAAATCGTTTCTTTCTGAATTAATTTGTCATGAAGCGGGTTAAATCAGCTATATCCTGCAGGGAGAGTGTATCTCGGTGTACATAACTGTGCATGGCAGTAACAAGCATATCTAGTCCTTTCTGGCAGTGTGTGTCAGTATGACAGGCAGGTTACATACAGTATATGACTGTACAATAAAGGAATTCAAGAGGGGCATGGGTGTATTTCTGGAGTGTAATAATATAGAAACATAGAAAACATAAAAACATAGAATGTGTCGGCAGATAAGAACCATTTGGACTATCTAGTCTGCCCAATATACTATATACTATGGATAGCCCCTGGCCCTATCCTTATGCCTATCCCATGCATGCTTAAACTCCTTCACTGTATTTGCAGCTACCACTTCTGCAGGAAGGCTATTCCATGCATCCACTACTCTCTCAGTAAAGTAATACTTCCTGATATTACTTTTAAACCTTTGCCCCTCTAATTTAAAACTATGTCCTCTTGTAGCAGTTTTTCTTCTTTTAAATATTCTCTCCTCTTTTACCTTGTTGATTCCCTTTATGTATTTAAAAGTTTCTATCATATCCCCTCTGTCTCATCTTTCTTCCAAGCTATACATGTTAAGGTCCTTTAGTCTTTCCTGGTAAGTTTTATCCTGCAATCCATGTACCAGTTTAGTAGCTCTTCTCTGAACTCTCTCCAAAGTATCAATATCCTTCTGGAGATTTGGTCTCCAGTACTGCGCACAATACTCCAAATGAGTACTAGTGCCGTGTAGAGCGGCATGAGCACCTCCCTCTTTCTACTGGTAATGCCTCTCCCTATACACCCAAGCATTCTGCTAGCATTTCCTGCTGCTCTATGATATTGTCTGCCTACCTTTAAGTCTTCTGAAAAAATGACCCCTAAATCCCTTTCCTCAGATACTGAGGTTAGGACTGTATCACAGATTTTATATTCTGCTCTTGGGTTTTTACGCCCCAGGTGCATTATCTTGCACTTATCAATAGAGATGTCCCTAACTATTCGCGGGCGAACAGTTCCTGGCGAATATCGCATGTTCGCGTTCGCCGACGGCGGGCGAACATATGCGATGTTCGGTCCGCCTCCTATACGTCATCATTGAGCAAACTTTGACCCTGTACCTCACAGTCAGCAGACACATTCCAGCCAATCAGCATACCCTCCCTCCCAGACCCTCCCACCGCCTATCAAAAAGCAAGGACAGCATCCATCTTAGATTAATTCTGAAGCTGTAGTGTCACAAAGTTGTAATCGCAATTCGATTAATACAGGTTATATTAATCGCATTGCGATTACAACTTAGAGCTGGGTTCCTAATGGTTATATTGATAGAATATAACGAAGATTGAGAATATAGTGCTATATTCGTTGTCAATTCTAGCAATACAACCATTAGGAACTCAGCTCTAAGTTGTAATCGCAATGCGAATAATGCAGGTTATATTAAGGTTATACAGGTTATTCAAGCTAGCGAATACAAGCTAAGTTCCTAATGGTTGTATTGCTAGAATTGACGAATATAACCAATATAGCACTATATTCTCAATCTTCGTTATATTCTAGCAATACAACCATTAGGAACCCAGCAGCTCTAAGTTGAATTCGCAATGCGATTAATATAACCTGCATTAATCTCATTGTGAGTACAACTTTCTCAAATCCGAATAGTACATTCTAGCATGGAGCCGTTCCCATGGTGATGGGGATGCTCCATGAGCACGGAAGTTGTCAGAAGCTCTAAGTTGAAATCGCAATGCGATTAATTCAAGTTCTATAAATCGCAATGCGATTTCAACAGAACTTCTGCTGACTTCCGTGCTCATGGAGCGTCTCCATCACCATGGGAACGCCTCCATGCTAGAATGTACTGTCGGATTTGAGAAAGTTGAAATCGCAATGCGATTAATTCAAGTTCTATAAATTGCATTGCGATTTCAACTTACCACACTCTGCATCAACTACGTAATTTTCAATGGGAGTTTTGCCATGGATCCCCCTCCGGCATGCCACAAACAACTTTTCCATCACTATTGTGGCCACAAAGAGTCCCTGTGGGTTTTCAAATTCGCCTTCCTATTGAAGTCTATTGCGGTTAGCCCGGTTCGCACGTTCGCGAACATTTGCGGAAATTTGCGTTCGCCGTTCGCGAACGGAAAATTTTATGTTCGTGACATCACTACTTATCAACATTAAATTTTAGTTACCAGATTTTTGACCAGTCCTCTAGTTTTTCTAAATCATTTTCCATTTGGTGTATCCCTCCAGGAACATCAACCCTGTTACAAATCTTTGTGTCATCAGCAAAAAGACAAACCTTACCGTCGAGGCCTTCTGCAACTTTGCTGATAAAGATATTCAACAATATGGGTCCCAGAACAGATCCCTTAAGGTTCCCCACTGGTAGCAAGACCATGTCTGAATATACTCCATTGACTACAACTCTCTGTTGTCTGTCCTTCAGCCACTGCCAAATCCATTCAACAATATGGAAGTCCAAGTCCAAAGACTGCAATTTTTTCATAAGCCTTCTATGTGGGACGGTATCAAATGCCTTACTAAAGTCTAGATAAGCAATGTCTACTGTACCTCCACCATCTATTATTTTAGTCACCCAATCAAAAAAAATCAATAAGATTAGTTTGACATGATCTCCCTGAAGTAAACCCATGCTGTTTTTCATCTTTCAATCCATGGGATTTCAGATGCTTCCCAATCCTCTCCATAAGTATGGTTTCCATTAATTTCCCCACTATTGATGTCAGGCTTACTGGCCTATAGTTGCCTGATTCCTCCCTACTACCTTTCTTGTGAATAGGCACAACATTTGCTACTTTCCAATCTTCTGGGACGACTCTTGTTACCAGTGATTGGTTAAATAAATCTGTTAATGGTTTTGCTAGTTCACCGCTGAGCTCTTTTAATAGCTTTGGGTGTATACCATCAGGCCCCTGTGACTTATTTGTATTAATTTTAGACAGTTGACTTAGAACCTCTTCCTCTGTAAAGACACATGCATCAAAAAATCCATTAGTCTTCCTCCCTAACTGAGGTCCTTTTCCTTCATTTTCCTTTGTAAAAACTGAACAGAAGTATTCATTGAGGCAGTAAGCTAGTTCTTTATCTTCTTTCATATACCTTCCTTCTTTTGTTTTTAATTTGTTAATTCCTTGTTTTAGCTTCCTTTTTTTCATTTATGTATCTGAAGAATGTCTTATCGCCTTTTTTCACTGATTAAGCTAATTTCTCTTCTGCCTGTGCTTTAGAAGCTCTTATAACTTGTTTGGCCTCTCTCTGCCTAATCTTATAAATTTGCCTGTCATCCTCGTTTTTTATATTTTTTATAATTACTAAATGCTATCTTTTTTGTTTTTAATGATTTTGGCTCTTCCTTTTTTTTTGCTTTAACTGGCAAGCCTAATGCAATTTTCTGTTGCCATCAATAGTACCACTTTTAAATATACCTGATGCAAACATTGAGTGCCACTGTTAAATATTACAGGCTATAGCTACTAGAGATGGGTCGTTGATCCAGGGAGGGAGTTATTCTGATTGTCTGATTGTAGTCGGGAAGGAATTTTTTATTCCCCTAAAGTGGGGAAAATTGGATTCTACCTCACAGTTTTTTGTTTGTTTTACCTTCCTTTGGATCAACTTGCAGGATGACAAGCCGAACTGGATGGACAAATGTCTTTTTTCGGCCTTATATACTATGTTACTAATGTGTGCATCAGCATGCATCAGTATTAGGCCTCTTTCACATGACCGCATGGCTTTTTCAGTGTTTTGCGGTCCATTTTTCCCAGATCCATTGTTTTGTTTTTTGTTTCCGTTTCTGTTCCGTTTTTCCGTTCCATTTTTCCGTATGGCATACAGTATGCAGTAGTTACATAGACAATATTGGGATGGGCATACAATTTTGAATAGATGGTTCAGCAAAAACGAAATGGATACGTTTCCGCATGTGTACTTTTGTTGCGGACCCATTGACTTGAATGGAGCTACGGAATGTGATTTGCGGGCAATAATAGGGCATGTTTCAATGGAACAGAAAAACGGAAATACGGAAACCGAAGCATACGGAGTACATTCAGTTTTTTGCAGAACCATTGAAATTAATGGTTTCGTATACGAACCGTATACGTAACGGAAAAAAAAATGGTCGTGTGAAAGAGGCCTTAGGCTCAGCTCATACTTCACTTTTTTTGTCAGTTACGGCTCCAAACATAGAACAGGTGCAGATCTTTTCATGATACCTTATCTGCGAGTAGGATTGGCTCCTGATTTTGTCTCGCCATACAGTAATTAACTGACCAAATAACTGAAATGTGAACTCAGCCTTACAAGTCAATGTTTGCATCAGGTATAATGTACTTAACCATGCAGTGTCCAAGATTCTATTATGGAGTGAAAGAGCGGTCTCATTTTACACCGTCTGTTGTTTACGCATAGATTGATAGTTAACCTTTTAGCTACTGATTCTTCTAAATTGTCAAATAGCGGTCTCTTTTCGCTGTTTGTGGGGTGTCCACATCGATTGATATATAAGGTATTACATTACCCACTACTAATACAATTTGTGGCCCCTGACAGAGTAGGAAGGGTGTCAGCATTACGTTTGTATTGACGTTAATGTTTATTTTTCCCTTCTTCTGATCCTTCAGAAGAACAACCCCAAGAAAACATATCTTATCTTTTGAGTATACGCCTTCACCTGGTCAGTATTTGGTCTCTAATTTATCAGTATTAGTAAGGCAAAAACAGGAGCAGGTCCAAAACAGAGATGTCACATAAAGGAAATATTTGTATGTCTTCTGTGTTTTGGACTCACTCCTGTTTTTGGCTCCCAAATAATGTGGAAATCCTAATGCAAAATACTGACCATCTGATAGAGGCTTTTACTCAGATGGAAAATAAGTCCTGCATGAAGGATGGCCTCTATCACACGGTCAGAATTTGGCCAGCTTTTTGCATCGGTATGTGATCCGTAATGTTAATGCAAAAAACCTTCTACTCAAGATACTGCTCAACATACGTCTGCAGGGCTGGAACAGTTTTTTTTCAGTGAAGTAATGACGGCTTGGGACTTTCCATCTTGGCTTGGCAAAAGACATTAGTACTCTGAAATGGCTAGAGTCAACCATATGGAAAGGGAGGGACTGTAGTACCAGCAACTTGTCCAGGAGCACATTCAGTTTCTGCGTTGTTGGATGAGTGCACACATACTGTTGTCTTTTTGCAATAGCCTCGGTGATCATTTACTGGCAAAATGCATGACAATAGGTAGGGGAGGAGCATAAGGAACAGTAGACAATGGGAAGGAAACAAAGCTCCCTTCTGCTGAGGTGGTGATACCTTGACTGCTGAGAAGGGGTGTGTGCCATTTGGAGATGCAGCGGTTGCTACGTCAGGCTGTACCACTACATTAGTGCCATGGTTTTCCCAGGCCACTTTATGGTCACACTCCATGTGTTGGCGCAGGTTGTGGTGCCAACATTGGCACCCTGGCCGTGCTTCACCTTTTGCCAACGGATTCTGCATATGGCTACACTGACATCCTTTGACAAATTGATGACTTTCCACACAGGCGAGTAGGGAATTTTACCCCTATGACTCACTTCTGACTACCTGCCACTGCCTCTATAAAATTATGCACTGCTAGTTGTTTCTGGTCATGTAGTCTCCTGAGTATCAGATGGTCCACCCCAGGCACGTTTGGCCGCAGATATCACACTGCTGGCACCCTGATTGCTCATGGCCACGCTCGCACCCTTATGGCTTATGTGTACACTGCCCCTTCACCCCCTGATGATGATGATAATGCCCCCTATTCATCCATCTCCCACTTGCGATCGATTACATCATCATCTACTACTGTCTACTCCTTAGGTTTGTCACCCTCACCAGTCTCATGGCCACATCCATGGCTCGTTGATGCAGCTGCTGCTACCATTCCCCTTCTGCTGAAGGGCACTCCAATTATAGTTCAATTACACGACTTATTTAACCCAATTTGGGAATCAAGGTGTAATAGATCTGCCTATCTATTATACAAGGTGGGCACCCCAATAGCGGATAAATTACACTACTTATTTATCTCAATTTGAGAATCAAGGCATACTAGAATTGCTTATCTTTTTAACAAAGAGGACACCCCAATAACAGTTATATTACACACCTTTTTCACCCCAATTTGAGGAGCAAAGAGTAATAGAATTGCCTATCTATTAATTACCTCTGTGTAGGGATTGATGCAAACTGAGATGTCTCCTATGGATCCCTTCATCTTCAGATTACACAGCCTGCAATGTCCCTGCACTTTCCTTATTCTCTCTCTATGCTGTCCCTACACACTGTCCATAGCATTTGGCACATCTGTCCCTATGCGTAGTTCACTATAAAATGGCAGAGACCGGGCGGGATTAGGATTTGTATAGGTCTTTGACATCACAGGGGATAGCAATCTGCTGATTGGCTGGCTGAAGTCCATTATGGATGATCTCTTGTTCCGGGGCGTCTTACTTTCACTTTGTAACACATGTAGCTGCCTTTTTAGAAAAAAGTTGATTTGCTACCAGAAAGCGCCAGGAAATTTGGTTTTGATGCAAATCAAATTTTTCCTAAACTTGAGATCGAATTCCACTTCAGATGCTTCAATTCACTCAACACTAATGTCATACAATGGGAATTTGCACATCCTGAAGCAAATTAAAGGGGTTGTCTCATTATGATTAGTACTTTTTCAAATATAAGTAGTATTATATTTTTACCCAAAAAGGCTTCTGTTCATATGATTGTGGAACCATATCATATGGTGCCAGATGGAGGTCCTCTGAGGCCTTAATATGCTATGATAGGGAATATTTATGTGATACAATCTCTTTAAGCATGTTGAAATCCCTTTGTCTACATCAAAAGACAGTACTGCTATGTTATGCTTGTTATTTAAGACCTGTATTAGACCAGCAGATGAGACTGATGATTGTCAGTAAGTGAAAGGGGTAGTAACGTATTAAAACCTAACTTTTATTAGGATTATTAAAAGTCCCAGTGATGGGAGGAGAACCCCTACCAGACAAACAAAACACACAACAACAGGGGACCTGAGGTGACAGGTCGCCTGATGGTCAGATACCCGTTCACGTCTCCGAGTAAAGTCGGAGGTGGACTGTGCGACCAATAGTCGTTAAAAAAACAATGGAGACCGTGGCAGGTGTGCCGTGGTCTACAGACATGCCATGCGGCAAATATAAGGGTTGGTCTTACCAGTGGTGGACGAAAGGACCTACAGGTCCAGAACCCCGGAGAAGGTGTTCTCACGTGTGGATACGTCCTCCAGTTGGCAGTCACTTTATACAGGAGGGCCACAGGGAGGAGTCTGTCCCTGGTAATGCCCTACTTGGCCTATCAAGCCCTAAAGTGCCTCCTAATACGGGGTCCTATCCCCGCAAGGGGTGGCCCCGTCCAGAACCTAGCCCTAGAATAGAGGACCCTAGGTGACCCTGTGGGGACAGAGAAATGGCCCTATGGGGCTTTCAGACCATGATTGCTCTGAAAGCCCCATAGGGCCATTTCCCTGGGACTTTTAATAATCCTAATAAAGGTTAGGATTTAATACGTTACTACCCCATTCTTTCACTTAGTTTCAATTTACGAGTAGTTCTTGGGGGGTGCCCTCGCACCACCCCTAAGGGACCACCCCTTGTATCTACTGATGATTGTCAGGAAGGAAGCGTTCCTTCCTGACAATGGTCTGCTCGTCAGTGGAATTGAGTGCTGCTATTATATGCAGTGATCTCCTCCACAGTATGGGGAGGAGCGATCGCTAACGACCATCGCTCTTCCCTATGCAAAATCATTATTTGCCGGCAGCAGACCATGATTAGACAGCACAATTTGCCGCCAGCAAACAATTTTTCAGCCTGATTAAAAATTGCAACTACCTGATGAACAAGCACTTGTTTGTTAATCTGCAGCACTTTTACACAGGCAAATCATCTCTAACTAGCGTTCCTACAAATGCTTGTTATCAATTATCTGTCTGACTATATCCTGGTGTAATACAACCCTAGGTTTTGCTTTGAGCATATAAACATGAGTAGCAGTTAAAAATTATGTCTTTTTTGTCAAATATGCAATCATGGTGGTTCTCCCTTGCTTTTACAATACAAACAGAAAGAGAGAACGGCAGCACAATCAATGTAGTCCACTAGAAGATCCAAAACCAAATAATGAGGCAGCACTCCAAGTATGCAGTGAATACGGCGTTGGATCTGTTTATTCTGAAAAGCCAACACTTCACATACTTCATGGTAGATAGCTTCTAGATTTCAGTACATATTCCATACAATTCCAATACAGTTATATATCTGAAGAGACACTGGAATACATTTCAATTTAATAAAGCGTTCATTTATATAAAAATTCACTGTGCACTTGGCCAGTTGGATATGGTCAACTGGGGCATGGATATAGAAGATACAGGGAACAGTTGCATGCGAGCCCTGGTGCCTAAAAGTGTACTTATACCCTGTAGCACTTAAGAAGATCTCAGTATCTCATATAAATGACGCATATGAGGTAGGAGGCTGTTTTACAGATTTTGCATTGGGACCCAGGAGCTTAGAGTTACACTGATTATGATCAGGGTAGTATTTTAGCCAATGAAATAAAAAAACAAAATCCAAAATTAGCAGAAACAGAAAGCTTGAAAATGTTGTAGAATTGAAGTACAAAGTGCATGAGAAATGCATTATGCAATGATTGAGTTTTATTGACATGAACCAGAAAACCCCTTTCCCACAAGACCATCTTACCCCGTGGTCACAGAACTGGAAAAAAATTGATTTGTCCCGGTAGTACACAAATAATTTTTCAGATTGAGCATCCTCATCCTGCCAACAGCGCAATAAATTGTAGGATTAGGAGATTTGTCTCGCTGCCTCATGCTCATAAAGAAATTTCCTCATTGTACTTGAATGTAAGCTTTAATAAACATCTTCATACTATTTAGCATTTTCTTAAGCAGTAGTCTAATCCTTTATTTTTTGTAATCACCTGTCCCACGTGTCCCAACTGATACTGGAAACATTCACACTTTCTTTTTGTACACTTAAAATGACAACTACAGACAGTGGTACATTTGTATTTCTTTTTGTGTTAATATTCGGGTCATTAGTTTCTACATTCGTACCTTAAACTACTACTTTTGACCAAGCAATTATTTTCTACCTGATAAATACCAAGGTAGACCTGCCCAGGTATGGAGACATCAATATTTTTTTCAGTGGCTGTCCCAGAGAACTGTGATTTAACAATTCATATTGTTAAATATAAAAGCAGCAATAACAATAGACATGGAAGCATCTAGAGGCATTTGCATGATATTCACACGGTAATGAAACTTTAGCATATTAATCTAGCAGATACAGATAAGCAAATGAATTTATTTAATGCACAGTTGGTCGATTCGCAAAATGGTTATGTTTCTTTGGTCATTAATATTATATGGGCAAAGTAATTTTAGAAAATTTTAAGGGAATGTGTCATCAGCAAATGACCTATTGTTTAAATCATATTTTTATGCAAACCATATTTTTTTTAGAATTTTTAGAGTTTTTCTTTTCCATGTCACTATCTATATGTAAGAAAATAATGTATATGATCCTGCAATTTTCACACTGGCCACTAGGTAATACATTTAGGCCCTCTCTTTTGATAACATCTACATAGACAGGAAATCATGACCTATTAATATTATAAAAATATTTAAAGGGAACCTGTCACCCAAAAATCGCCTATTAAGCTGTTTACAGTACCTTATAGTGCTGTATAGTCGTTTCCTGATGCACTTTTTGTTAGTTTTGCAGCATGTATGCTCAGTCAGAAATCGATGTTATATTCAGCTGCTGCCCCGTGCTTCAAGTCAGGCTTGAAGTCACGGGGGCAGCGGCCTCGGCGTCTTACATGGCCCTCTCCCCGCCCCCTGCCTCTGTGACTGACAGCCGAAATCCGATTCCGGGACCGCGCTCAACGGCCGCATGCGCAGTAAAGGGCGGCAGGAGCGCGGTCCCGGCTGCCGCGCGTACTACGCGCCGTCTTACTTTCGCCGCACTGCGCATGCGCCCGACATCCTGTATCAAACGCGCCCGCGCCCAGATGCCTGACTTGAAGCACGGGGCAGCAGCTGAATATAACATCGATTTCTGACTGAGCATACATGCTGCAAAACTAACAAAAAGTGCATCAGGAAACGACTATACAGCACTATAAGGTACTGTAAACAGCTTAATAGGCGATTTTTGGGTGACAGGTTCCCTTTAAGAGACTCATACAAACAATTAAGTAATACTACTACTACTACTACTACTACTACTACTAATGATAATAATAATAATAATTATTATTATTATTATTATTATTTTGCTTAATATAATCTATACCTCTTAAGGGATCACAATAATGGTAGTAGAGAAAGTAGTAAGGAAAAACTTTATATGGTTTAGTAAGATAAGCCTGGTCAATGCAACTTTAAACTGTTAGTAAATCTGTTTGGGGAAAAGGCTTAAAGGGGTTTTCCAGGCTGCATATATTGATGAACTATCCTCAGGATAGGTGCTCAATATCCAAGCGGGTACAACACCACGTTTCCGCTGTTTCCTGCAGCTGCAGCTAGAACCGGAAGCTGGACCCAGAAGCACAAGTCCATTCAAAGTGCAGTGGCTGTGCCAGGTTGCTGCAGCTCAGCTCCAATTCAAGTTAATGTAACCTGGCATGGCCATTACACTTTGAATGGATCTGTACTCCTAGAGCATTAAAAGGGCTAGTACTGGCAGGAAACAGCTGATAAAATGTGGGGTTTGGGGTGTTGGACACCAACCTTGATCTTAAAGATAGGTGGTAGGTATCAGGAGCCTGGAAAACGCATTTAATTTAAACCTACCTACACAAATCTGCTCAGGCATTTTTTGCCACAAAAAAAAACATCACAGAACCATTAGTATTTTTTTCCATACTGCATTCATTTTTTTTTATTTTTTAATGTCTTTTTTCCTAAACAATTTTGTGAACAGTATTTTTTCAGACACTTTATTGTCTATAGAGATGGACATGTCTAAACACCTTACAAAAAGTCAGCCCTTTGACATGCTACATTTTTAAACAAATGCCCAAACCCAAAAAAGGCACCTAAATAACAAAAACTCCAGCAGCAAAGAATAAGGAAAACTCTGTCCCGCTTTTTATATTTGAAATAGACTTCCAGCCAACCACCAGAGCTGGAGTTTTTACTGCAAAAAAAACACACCAAAAACTGCAGGTGTAAAAGATTCCACTAAAACAGCAAAACAGCAAAATAAAAAAAATAAAAAAAATACAGATACAAAATACAAAACGTTTTTTAAAACCCTCAGGTTAATGAAAGGAGTGCAACCCCAGAGAGTTTCCCCAACTCCCAAAGCACCTGAATAGGGTCAATAAGTAATAGAAATGCATTGATCTTAAAATCTGCTTGTGCGGTGCAAACTTAAATTATCTTGCATGCTAAATAAGATCTGTTCATGAATACAGTCACTGGGAAAGATTTTTTTTTTACCACTATGCCTTTCTATTTCCCTTTGGATTCAAATAATAGATTGCTGTGAAACAATTTACGTATAGGTCAAGTTATACTGTCACAGGCATTTAATGATAATAAAGCACTTTTCTTAGTTCAGTATTAATTGTTCTCATGGCCGTCTCCATGATGTTGTATAGCCTTGTGTTTGACTTCTGATATCTGAACATATTTAATAAGGCCTCCTGAACACAAACGTATTTGTTCCATTCCGTGCATTGGGGACCACAATTTGCGGTCCCCAATGCACGGGCAACCTCCGTGTGGCCGCCCGGATGGATCCAGACCCATTCAACTTGAATAGGTCGGCATCCGTCTGTTCCGCAAAAAGATAGAGTAAGTTCTATCTTTGCAGAACAGAAGTACGGAACAAAACCCCACTGAAGCACTCCGTAGTACTTCTGTAGTGTTCCTTTCTGTGTTTCCATTCCGCGCTGTTCCACATGTCTGGATATGCGGACCCATTTTAGTCAATACGGAATTGAGTTATACGGAATACACACAGAACGGTGCCAGTGTATTTCGGATCCTCATATACGGCAACCGGACACCTACGATTGTGTGCAGGAGGCCTAAGACTGTAATGTCTAGTACTCTAAAGGTCCCTTTACATGGGACGTTATTACAACAGATTGTCGGGAGGAAGTGTTCCTTCCTGACAATCTGCTGATTGCTAGCAGAGGAGACCTGTGTATTTACATGCAGTGATCTACTCCAGAGTATGGGGAGGAGCGATCTCTAAAGCCACCACTGTTCCCCATAAGGACTCAGTGTTTGCCGGCAGCAGATCGTGTTTACATGGCACGATCTGCTGCCAGTAAACTATCATTTTTGCATGTGCACAAACGATCAGATTACCCAATGAACGAGCGTTTCGCTCATTCATTGGGTAATCAGCGGTACAGTTACACTGCCTGATCATCACTAACGAGTGTTACTATGAATGCTCAGTGATAATCTATGCAATTCTTGACCCGTGTAAAGGGCTTTAAGGGCCATATTACACCAACAGATCATGTGACCAATATCTGTCCAATCAGAACATAGTTGGTGTAGATACCAAAAGATCTGTGTGTGTAACAGGCCATCTGACCAATAGTTGGTCAGAAAATCTGTCAGACAATCTGCTGGTGTAATACAGCCCTAAGTACCAACAAATGCTGTTATAACAAAAGGACATCACAAAACAAAAAGTAGGCTATGTGTAAATGAAAAAAAAAAAAAATCTATAAGCTAACATAATATTTAGCTCTTTTAATAAAATAGTAACATTAACAGCATTTTATGGCGTATTGTCTAGGGAAAGTCATAAATAAATGTTCTATAGCCTTAACAGTAATAATTATTGGCATCTATGCACTCCATAAAGTGTACCTATTCTTTAGCGAAACTGTTATGTTATAATGGCATGTCAAAGGCTTTGATCAGAGGGAGTCTGAGACCCCCACCAATCACTAAAACAAGGTGAAAGAAGCATTCACACACAAAGCGCTGTACCTCATCATTGCTGAAGATGGGCTCAATAGAGTCTGTCTCAAATCCGCCTTTAGCAGTAAGGAGAGACAGTGTGGTATAGTATGTGAATGATTCTTTCTCCTCATTGTAATAAACCTTTTACATGTCACTGTGATATATCAAAACTTTTGCTAAAGTTCAGGTACATTTTGTATGGTGGATGTTGGGTCTTTAGAGATGGTTCTTGCGGAACAAGCATGATAGCTAGCAGGTACCTGCTGTTTCACACAGCCAACAATATCAGCTAAAGCAGCTAATGCCTGCGATCGACAATAATGCTGACTGCGGACATTTAACCTCTCAGATGCTGTGGTCAAATGTGATCACAGCGTCTGAGAGGGCTCAAACTCAGAATCGATTTAAAACAGCAAGCACCATTTTTAAATACCCGACCACCAATGTAAAATTATGGGGGACGGTCAGGAAGGGGCTAAATCATCTATGTATCAAATCATAAGCTGCTATGAAATTAACTGTATGTTTGTAGAAATATAAAAAAGTTATGCCTGTCAGAAAATGCAGATGCTAAAAAAATGTAGATAATTTTTCAATGGTTTTTATATTTTTAAAGTAGTAAAGCAAAAAAAATAAAAATAAATCAAGTTTGGTTTTGTATTGAGCCACAGAATAAGGATGTCATGTCATATTTTTAGCACGCAATGAACTCTGTGATGTAAAATCCCTAAAAACCTTGGTGTTACTGTGTTGTTGTTGTTTTTTTTTTCAATTTAACCCCACAAATATTTTTTTCACAGTTTCAGTTACAGACATGGTAAATTAAGTGGTGCCCTTAAGAAATACAAGTCATTCCACAAAAAAATAAGCCTTCATATGGCTATATGAATGGAACATTTAAAAAAAGTTATGCTCAACCAAAAATGGGTCTGGTACTTAAGGGGCTAATATTCCTTGCCCTTAGAACTTACCAGATAGGTGGAAAATGTGGTTTGAAAAGGCAGGCCTAAGGGTGTTTGGGCAAAAATAGTCATGGGCCCCCCTTACCAGCAAATAGAGGCAGGCTGCCCATGTCTGCAGAGTGACTATGAAGGGATTTAAAATCACTGAAACTGTCTCTATTGTAGGAACGGTGATGCTTATAAATGAGCTCATTCCATTAAAACGAACAGTTGGAAGCTGTATGACGTCTTCTTTTACATAAATATGATTCTAGTTGTGGAAATTGTACACTCATTTCACATAATTCAGCAGTTAATTCATGTTTTTTTAATTATCAGAGTCCACTGATAGCATGTGTGTTCCCCATGTTCAAGCTGTTCATTTCACAATATGTTTTCATAAAAACATTCTCATTTTTAATCACACAGTGACTTTTAGCATGTTACATAGTTCACATTTTTGTTACATTCTTCTTCTTTACAAGTTAAGTTATAACCTTTTAGTTAAAGAGTTGGCAACCAAGCAGTGGACAGGTAGCTCCCTCTAGTGTTTTTACACTTGGATATCTAAATAAAATGGTTGTTTTTATCAAGATCATTACGCTGTCCTAAATTAGAATATATAGCGATCATATAAATATTACATGAGCCATATCCTTTGACTTTAGTCCTAAATACACTGTGGTCACTATATGTCATTCAATTTGATTTATAGTACGTTTTTGCTTATGAAAAAACGCATGAAGATACCTTAAAAGAGATAAAGCTTATAATAACATTATTAATATTAATTAATAACATTAAAAGACATTTTTCACTAGGATCAATGTTATCAAACAAGCCAGCTGAGTAAAAAAAAACATGCCTTTCTTTACCATATAAGAGAAATCTTGTTTTTTTAAAATGCATCATAGACCTGTTACATGTGAGCTCGGCAGCTGAAGGCATCTGTGTTGGTCCCATGTTCATATATGCCCGCATTGCTGAGAAAAATTATGCTTTAATATATGCAAATGAGCCTCTAGGAGCGATGGGGGCGTTACTGTTACACCCATAGGCTCTGTTCTCTTTGAAACTGCCGTGCCCTTTGCACTTTGACTTTAGGAGAAGTCAGGCCAGGTATAATGATGTTTTCACTGTCTGGACCTGTCAAGCAAAGTAGAGATGATGCGACAGTTGCAGAGAGAACAGATCCTCTATGAGTAATGGCAACTCCCCTGTTAGGGCTCCTTCACACTTGCGGCAGGACGGATCCGGCAGGCTGGTCCCCCTGTCGGACCCGTCCTTCCACTGTTTCGCCGAGCCGCCGGACCGCCGCTCCGTCCCCATTGACTATAATGGGGACGGGGGCTGAGCTCCGGCGCAGCACGGCGGTGCACGGTGAAAGCCGCCGGACTAAAAAGTCGGACATGCAGGACTTTTTAGTCTGGCGGCTTTCGCCGCCGTGCTGCGTCGGAGCTCAGCCCCCGACCCCATTATAGTCAATGGGGACGGAGCGGCGGTCCGGTGGCTCGGCGAAACAGTGGAAGGACGGACACATTTGCATATACCAAAACTTCATTTTTCTCAGCAATGCAGACACAGATGAACATGGGACCAACACAGATGCCTTCAGCTGACAAGCGCACATGTAACAGGTCAGTCAGTTTCATGGGTACAAATCTGCTGACAGATGCCCTTTGAACAATATAATAGACACAATACAATACGTAATAATAAAATGCACAAATCTATTCAATTCCATTTTCATCTTTCCATTTTATGAGACTCAGTTAAACTACGCTCTCCATCTAAAAACAAGAAAGAAATGGATTTGAATGTGCACATGTATACGTTTCCTCTGTTAATTTTGTATGTGTTTTTTTTTTCCTTCTAATAATGACATCTAATTAAGATGTTACCGTGAGGTAGTGTTATCAATGATACCTAGTATATGGTATTTGCATTGTCTTAGATGCACTTTTCATATGTCAAAGGCATGTGAGTAAAATACTCCATGTAGAGGTAGAATTAAGCACAATCAACTGTATTGTACAAAGTCCATATTATCCAAAAAGTTATTCAGCATTGAGGTAAAATCCAGCAAAATGACCCTTTAATGAAATGCAAATGCAAGTAACAAATGGCTTTGCATTAATACATTAGAACCGCTCACATGTTTCAGAGATGTCCATCCTTAGTCATAGCAACACTCTAGCTAGAAAAGAATGAGCTAGATTGTGTTTGTTTGCACATTACATGTAAACTCCATATCCTGTGTCATTCAGGTTTTATTAGAGAAGTGGGGCTAAATTAATGTTTTTCATCTCTGATCCATTGCTTACTAGTAATTGATTTTAATGATTTTAAAACACCAAGGGTTGGCTCAGACCAGAAAGTGTGTGAGAAAAAAGGAATTTGGCTTTTTTTTAAAAGTTTATTGATGTCTCTAAAAGTGGGGACATACGTTGCAGAGTCATGTATGGCCACAACATGCCCACATTTAGAGTCCACAGCATGTGTGTGGCAATTGTTGGGAGTGAGTACTTTGGAGGTCATTTATCAAACAAGAATATGCCCCTTCGTAACTCCGGCCGATCCACTGCCAGTTATAGGAGTTATTAAGACGAGCATCTAAAATGCCAGTCTTAATAAATGTGCCCCTTTATGCCTATATTCATGTCTGATAATTGTCATGAAAATCTACCCATGTATATGGAGTCTGATTATGCAAGCCAAAAGGTATATTTAGCCTCCCATGCACTGTACCATAGCTCGGGGCCTCTCCCTTCCCAGATTCTCTCTTTCTTGCTTGATTGACAAGACCAGGCTAATGGAGTGTCATGGTGCCTGGTTCTGAAACCCTCCCTCTGTAATATTGATTTAAACTTTGCCATATGCTCAATACAGCTCTGTCCCATTTGTATTAAGTCTATTTTTTGAAAATTGCAGGATCAGATCTGGCAACTACAGTATGGGTAGACAGCCCAATTGCTATGGCAGAGCATGTGGAACCACTGGGTCAACTAGCAGATTTGACTTTGGGCTAAAGCAAGGGCTATTATCCTGTCTGCCCTCTGGTATTCACCCTTGAAGCCCTGTACACGAATCTGGTTTCCCTGCAACGAAAGCAGCAGGCCATGACTTCCCGGAGTAGTCTCTGTATTTGAAAGCTGACCCACTAGAGGCAGAGATACCGCTGTAGGGCACAAAGAGGTCAAAATCATATTCGAGAACAGGCCAAGGTCCGAGCAGGCAGAGTATGTGCTATATGGCAAATGGTACATGTTAGGTCATGCAGCGGAGGGTCAGTATCCAGTAAGTCATTTAACAGGCAGAAAACAGAAGTGTGTGCAGCATACCTTAGCAGTGAACTAGCAAGCTAGACTATCTTTTGCTCAGGCACCCTCCTATGGGGGAAGGTGCCTAAGTAGCCCAAGGTTAGCTGCCGTTGGCTGGTGAAGATTAGAGTATGAGCTGGCTCTTTAAGAGCTGGAGAGAGCACTCGTACCCTACTTGTAGAGGAAGAGACTACTCCGGGAAGTCATGGCCTGCTGCTTTCGTTGCAGGGAAACCAGATTCGTGTACAGGGCTTCAAGGGTGAATACCAGAGGGCAGACAGGATAATAGCCCTTGCTTTAGCCCAAAGTCAAATCTGCTAGTTGACCCAGTGGTTCCACATGCTCTGCCATAGCAATTGGGCTGTCTACCCATACTGTAGTTGCCAGATCTGATCCTGCAATTTTCAAAAAATAGACTTAATACAAATCCAGCATTCAGCCTGCATGGAGGTAAAGAGCAGGACAGAGCAGACTCTGCACAGAGACTGGCCTCCTGTGGTCTTCCTCTGACAGGGTCTGACTGCTAGGTTGGATATGGAGGACAGGGGCAGCTGCAGCTATGCATTGTGCAGAGTTTAAAAGTGTTTTTTTTACTGACAAACTCCCTTTAAGGAGTAGATAGATATTTGTTCTTATTGCACATTGAACAATATCATTATAGGGTTTCTTATTGGCAATTACTTGGTGTAAGCAAAGCCTAACACTTTTAGTTACAATTTATATATTCTGTGTAAGCCATGCAATTTTTCACTGATTAGTTGAGCATTATAGGAAATACACATTTTTTTATTTAGAGAAATAAACAAGTTAAATTACCCATGGCTAAGAAAAGTAATGAAACGTTGTACAAAGTCAGACATGCCACACATTGAGCAATGCTGCTGGTAAGCTTTCTTCATCCATTTGAAATGCATAGCCAAGAAAGAAAATCATGAATGAGATGACAAGTTAACAGACCTGAAAGCTTAGCAATACCGGTGTAAATAGAAGAAAGGGGGCAGGGGCAGGGGCGTAGCTAAAGGCTCATGGGTCCTGGTGCAAGAGTTCAGCTTGGGCCCCCCTTCTCTCAGGGCTTTATCGCCAGGGGCCGGGAAGCATATAGCCTTTGTGCTGCCTGAGGCAAAAATTGAAACGGCATTCCCCCCATGGCAAATTCTTGACCTAACCCCTTACCTCTAGCCAGAGGTGTAACTTAAATAGCATGCACTTTCTATAATACCATTGTCTTCACATGCGGCACAAGGGTCTTTGGGCCTCCTCAGGCTCCTGGGCCCGGTAGCGACTGCTAACTCTGCACCCCCTATAGCTACGCCCCTGAAAGGGGGTTCTATGGCAAGAATAAAACTGAGCTTCTCTTTTGTACTAAGGACAGAAGTATATATTTGATGACTGTTGGGACAATTCCAAAATCCCTTGTTTGCTAGAATCCAGCTTCTCAGAGGGGGAAGTTCTGCAAAAGGTTACTTCATCCGCAAGGTTGAGACCAAATGTGCTTGGGCCTTCTCTCCACAGGGCCCTGTAGCAGTTTTCATGTTTAATATTATTTATATCCTGATTTATCACATAATAAGTAGAGTTGAGCGAACACCTGGATGTTCGGGTTCGAGAAGTTCGGCCGAACATCCCGGAAATGTTCGGGTTCGGGATCCGAACCCGATCCGAACTTCGTCCCGAACCCGAACCCCATTGAAGTCAATGGGGACCCGAACTTTTCGGCACTAAAACGGCTGTAAAACAGCCCAGGAAAGGGCTAGAGGGCTGCAAAAGGCAGCAACATGTAGGTAAATCCCCTGCAAACAAATGTGGATAGGGAAATTAATTAAAATAAAAATTAAATAAATAAAAATTAACCAAAATCAATTGGAGAGAGGTTCCATAGCAGAGAATCTGGCTTCCCGTCACCCACCACTGGAACAGTCCATTCTCAGATATTTAGGCCCCGGCACCCAGGCAGAGGAGAGAGGTCCCGTAACAGAGAATCTGTCTTCATGTCAGCAGAGAATTAGTCTGCATGTCATAGCAGAGAATGAGGCTTCACGTCAGCCACCACTGCAACAGTCCATTGGCATATATTTAGGCCTAGCACACAGGCAGAGGAGAGAGGTCCCGTAACAGAGAATCTGGCTTCATGTCAGCAGAGAATCAGTCTGCATGTCATAGCAGAGAATGAGGCTTCACGTCAGCCACCACTGCAACAGTCCATTGGCATATATTTAGGCCCAGCACACACACAGGCAGAGGAGAGAGGTCCCGTAACAGAGAATCTGTCTTCATGTCAGCAGAGAATTAGTCTGCATGTCATAGCAGAGAATGAGGCTTCACGTCACCCACCACTGCAACAGTCCATTGGCATATATTTAGGCCTAGCACACAGGCAGAGCAGAGAGGTCCCGTAACAGACAATCTGGCTTCATGACAGCAGAGAATCAGTCTGCATGTCATAGCAGAGAATGAGGCTTCACGTCACCCACCACTGCAACAGTCCATTGGCATATATTTAGGCCTAGCACACAGGCAGAGGAGAGAGGTCCCGTAACAGAGAATCTGTCTTCATGTCAGCAGAGAATCAGTCTGCATGTCATAGCAGAGAATGAGGCTTTACGTCAGCCACCACTGCAACAGTCCATTGGCATATATTTAGGCCCAGCACCCAGGCAGAGGAGGGAGGTCCCGTAACAGAGAATCTGTCTTCATGTCAGCAGAGAATTAGTCTGCATGTCATAGCAGAGAATGAGGCTTCACGTCAGCCACCACTGCAACAGTCCATTGGCATATATTTAGGCCCAGCACACACACAGGCAGAGGAGAGAGGTCCCGTAACAGAGAATCTGGCTTCATGTCAGCAGAGAATCAGTCTGCATGTCATAGCAGAGAATGAGGCTTCACGTCAGCCACCACTGCAACAGTCCATTGGCATATATTTAGGCCCAGCACACACACAGGCAGAGGAGAGAGGTCCCGTAACAGAGAATCTGGCTTCATGTCAGCAGAGAATCAGTCTGCATGTCATAGCAGAGAATGAGGCTTCACGTCAGCCACCACTGCAACAGTCCATTGGCATATATTTAGGCCCAGCACCCAGGCAGAGGAGGGAGGTCCCGTAACAGAGAATCTGTCTTCATGTCAGCAGAGAATTAGTCTGCATGTCATAGCAGAGAATGAGGCTTCACGTCAGCCACCACTGCAACAGTCCATTGGCATATATTTAGGCCCAGCACACACACAGGCAGAGGAGAGAGGTCCCGTAACAGAGAATCTGGCTTCATGTCAGCAGAGAATCAGTCTGCATGTCATAGCAGAGAATGAGGCTTCACGTCAGCCACCACTGCAACAGTCCATTGGCATATATTTAGGCCCAGCACACACACAGGCAGAGGAGAGAGGTCCCGTAACAGAGAATCTGGCTTCATGTCAGCAGAGAATCAGTCTGCATGTCATAGCAGAGAATGAGGCTTCACGTCAGCCACCACTGCAACAGTCCATTGGCATATATTTAGGCCCAGCACCCAGGCAGAGGAGGGAGGTCCCGTAACAGAGAATCTGTCTTCATGTCAGCAGAGAATTAGTCTGCATGTCATAGCAGAGAATGAGGCTTCACGTCAGCCACCACTGCAACAGTCCATTGGCATATATTTAGGCCCAGCACACACACAGGCAGAGGAGAGAGGTCCCGTAACAGAGAATCTGGCTTCATGTCAGCAGAGAATCAGTCTGCATGTCATAGCAGAGAATGAGGCTTCACGTCAGCCACCACTGCAACAGTCCATTGGCATATATTTAGGCCCAGCACACACACAGGCAGAGGAGAGAGGTCCCGTAACAGAGAATCTGGCTTCATGTCAGCAGAGAATCAGTCTGCATGTCATAGCAGAGAATGAGGCTTCACGTCAGCCACCACTGCAACAGTCCATTGGCATATATTTAGGCCCAGCACACACACAGGCAGAGGAGAGAGGTCCCGTAACAGAGAATCTGGCTTCATGTCAGCAGAGAATCAGTCTGCATGTCATAGCAGAGAATGAGGCTTCACGTCAGCCACCACTGCAACAGTCCATTGGCATATATTTAGGCCCAGCACACACACAGGCAGAGGAGAGAGGTCCCGTAACAGAGAATCTGTCTTCATGTCAGCAGAGAATTAGTCTGCATGTCATAGCAGAGAATGAGGCTTCACGTCACCCACCACTGCAACAGTCCATTGGCATATATTTAGGCCTAGCACACAGGCAGAGCAGAGAGGTCCCGTAACAGACAATCTGGCTTCATGACAGCAGAGAATCAGTCTGCATGTCATAGCAGAGAATGAGGCTTCACGTCACCCACCACTGCAACAGTCCATTGGCATATATTTAGGCCTAGCACACAGGCAGAGCAGAGAGGTCCCGTAACAGACAATCTGGCTTCATGACAGCAGAGAATCAGTCTGCATGTCATAGCAGAGAATGAGGCTTCACGTCACCCACCACTGCAACAGTCCATTGGCATATATTTAGGCCTAGCACACAGGCAGAGCAGAGAGGTCCCGTAACAGACAATCTGGCTTCATGTCAGCAGAGAATCAGTCTGCATGTCATAGCAGAGAATGAGGCTTCACGTCACCCACCACTGCAACAGTCCATTGGCATATATTTAGGCCTAGCACACAGGCAGAGCAGAGAGGTCCCGTAACAGACAATCTGGCTTCATGACAGCAGAGAATCAGTCTGCATGTCATAGCAGAGAATGAGGCTTCACGTCACCCACCACTGCAACAGTCCATTGGCATATATTTAGGCCTAGCACACAGGCAGAGCAGAGAGGTCCCGTAACAGACAATCTGGCTTCATGTCAGCAGAGAATCAGTCTGCATGTCATAGCAGAGAATGAGGCTTCACGTCACCCACCACTGCAACAGTCCATTGGCATATATTTAGGCCTAGCACACAGGCAGAGCAGAGAGGTCCCGTAACAGACGATCTGGCTTCATGTCAGCAGAGAATCAGTCTGCATGTCATAGCAGAGAATCAGGCTTCACGTCAGCCACCACTGCAACAGTCCATTGTCATAAATTTAGGCCCAGCACCCAGGCAGAGGAGAGAGGTCCCGTAACAGACAATCTGGCTTCATGTCAGCAGAGAATTAGTCTGCATGTCATAGCAGAGAATCAGGCTTCATGTCAGCCACCACTGCAACAGTCCATTGGCATATATTTAGGCCTAGCACACAGGCAGAGGAGAGGTTCATTCAACTTTGGGTAGCATCGCAATATAATGGTAAAATGAAAATAAAAATAGGATTGAATGAGGAAGTGCCCTGGAGTCCAATAATATATGGTTATGGGGAGGTAGTTAATGTCTAATCTGGACAAGGGACGGACAGGTCCTGTGGGATCCATGCCTGGTTCATTTTTATGAACGTCAGCTTGTCCACATTGGCTGTAGACAGGCGGCTGCGTTTGTCTGTAATGACGCCCCCTGCCGTGCTGAATACACGTTCAGACAAAACGCTGGCTGCCGGGCAGGCCAGCACCTCCAAGGCATAAAAGGCTAGCTCTGGCCACGTGGACAATTTAGAGACCCAGAAGTTGAATGGGGCCGAACCATCAGTCAGTACGTGGAGGGGTGTGCACACGTACTGTTCCACCATGTTAGTGAAATGTTGCCTCCTGCTAACACGTTGCGTATCAGGTGGTGGTGCAGTTAGCTGTGGCGTGTTGACAAAAGTTTTCCACATCTCTGCCATGCTAACCCTGCCCTCAGAGGAGCTGGCCGTGACACAGCTGCCTTGGCGACCTCTTGCTCCTCCTCTGCCTTGGCCTTGGGCTTCCACTTGTTCCCCTGTGACATTTGGGAATGCTCTCAGTAGCGCGTCTACCAACGTGCGCTTGTACTCGCGCATCTTCCTATCACGCTCCAGTGCAGGAAGTAAGGTGGGCACATTGTCTTTGTAGCGTGGATCCAGCAGGGTGGCAACCCAGTAGTCCGCACAGGTTAAAATGTGGGCAACTCTGCTGTCGTTGCGCAGGCACTGCAGCATGTAGTCGCTCATGTGTGCCAGGCTGCCCAGGGGTAAGGACAAGCTGTCCTCTGTGGGAGGCGTATCGTCATCGTCCTGCCTTTCCCCCCAGCCACGCACCAGTGATGGACCCGAGCTGCGTTGGGTGCCACCCCGCTGTGACCATGCTTCATCCTCATCCTCCTCCACCTCCTCCTCATCCTCGTCCTCCTCGTCCTCCAGTAGTGGGCCCTGGCTGGCCACATTTGTACCTGGCCTCTGCTGTTGCAAAAAACCTCCCTCTGAGTCACTTCGAAGAGACTGGCCTGAAAGTGCTAAAAATGACCCCTCTTCCTCATCCTCCTCCTCCTCCTCCTGGGCCATCTCCTGTTCCATCATCGCCCTAAGTGTTTTCTCAAGGAGACATAGAAGTGGTATTGTAACGCTGATAACGGTGTCATCGCCACTGGCCATGTTGGTGGAGTACTCGAAACAGCGCAACAGGGCACACAGGTCTCGCATGGAGGCCCAGTCATTGGTGGTGAAGTGGTGCTGTTCTGTAGTGCGACTGACCCGTGCGTGCTGCAGCTGAAACTCCACTATGGCCTGCTGCTGCTCGCACAGTCTGTCCAGCATGTGCAAGGTGGAGTTCCACCTGGTGGGCACGTCGCATATGAGGCGGTGAGCGGGAAGGCCGAAGTTACGCTGTAGCGCAGACAGGCGAGCAGCGGCAGGATGTGAACGCCGGAAGCGCGAACAGACGGCCCGCACTTTATGCAGCAGCTCTGACATGTCGGGGTAGTTGTGAATGAACTTCTGCACCACCAAATTCAGCACATGCGCCAAGCAAGGGATGTGCGTCAAATTGGCTAGTCCCAGAGCTGCAACGAGATTTCGCCCATTATCACACACCACCAGGCCGGGCTTGAGGCTCACCGGCAGCAACCACTCGTCGGTCTGTTGTTCAATACCCCGCCACAACTCCTGTGCGGTGTGGGGCCTGTCCCCCAAACATATGAGTTTCAGAATGGCCTGCTGACGTTTACCCCGGGCTGTGCTGAAGTTGGTGGTGAAGGTGTGTGGCTGACTGGATGAGCAGGTGGAAGAAGAGGAGGAGGAAGCCGAGAAGGAGGAGGTGGCAACAGGAGGCAAAGAATGTTGCCCTGCGATCCTTGGCGGCGGCAGGACGTGCGCCAAACAGCTCTCCGCCTGGGGCCCAGCTGCCACTACATTTACCCAGTGTGCAGTTAGGGAGATATAGCGTCCCTGGCCGTGCTTACTGGTCCACGTATCTGTGGTTAGGTGGACCTTGCTACAGATGGCGTTGCGCAGTGCACACTTGATTTTATCGGATACTTGGTTGTGCAGGGAAGGCACGGCTCTCTTGGAGAAGTAGTGCCGGCTGGGAACAACATACTGTGGGACAGCAAGCGACATGAGCTGTTTGAAGCTGTCTGTGTCCACCAGCCTAAATGACAGCATTTCATAGGCCAGTAGTTTAGAAATGCTGGCATTCAGGGCCAGGGATCGAGGGTGGCTAGGTGGGAATTTACGCTTTCTATCAAATGTTTGTGAGATGGAGAGCTGAACGCTGGCGTGTGACATGGTTGAGACGCTTGGTGACGGAGGTGGTGGTGGTGGTGTTGGTGGTACATCCCCTGTTTGCTGGGCGGCAGGTGCCAACGTTCCTCCAGAGGCGGAGGAAGAGGCCGAGGCGGCAGCAGCAGAATAGGCCGAGGCGGCAGCAGCAGAAGAGGTAGCAGGGGGAGCCTGAGTGACTTCCTTGGTTTTAAGGTGTTTACTCCACTGCAGTTCATGCTTTGCATGCAGGTGCCTGGTCATGCAGGTTGTGCTCAGGTTCAGAACGTTAATGCCTCGCTTCAGGCTCTGATGGCACAGCGTGCAAACCACTCGGGTCTTGTCGTCAGCACATTGTTTGAAGAAGTGCCATGCCAGGGAACTCCTTGAAGCTGCCTTTGGGGTGCTCGGTCCCAGATGGCGGCGGTCAGTAGCAGGCGGAGTCTCTTGGCGGCGGGTGTTCTGCTTTTGCCCACTGCTCCCTCTTTTGCTACGCTGTTGGCTCGGTCTCACCACTGCCTCTTCCTCCGAACTGTGAAAGTCAGTGGCACGACCTTCATTCCATGTGGGGTCTAGGACCTCATCGTCCCCTGCATCGTCTTCCACCCAGTCTTGATCCCTGACCTCCTGTTCAGTCTGCACACTGCAGAAAGACGCAGCAGTTGGCACCTGTGTTTCGTCATCATCAGAGACATGCTGAGGTGGTATTCCCATGTCCTCATCATCAGGAAACATAAGTGGTTGTGCGTCAGTGCATTCTATGTCTTTCACCGCTGGGGAAGGGCTAGGTGGATGCCCTTGGGAAACCCTGCCAGCGGAGTCTTCAAACAGCATAAGAGACTGCTGCATAACTTGAGGCTGAGACAGTTTCCCTGGTATGCATGGGGGTGATGTGACAGACTGATGGGGTTGGTTTTCAGGCGCCATCTGTGCGCTTTCTGCAGAAGACTGGGTGGGAGATAATGTGAACGTGCTGGATCCACTGTCGGCCACCCAATTGACTAATGCCTGTACCTGCTCAGGCCTTACCATCCTTAGAACGGCATTGGGCCCCACCATATATCGCTGTAAATTCTGGCGGCTACTGGGACCTGAGGTAGTTGGTACACTAGGACGTGTGGATGTGGCAGAACGGCCACGTCCTCTCCCAGCACCAGAGGGTCCACTAACACCACCACGACCATGTCCACGTCCGCGTCCCTTACTAGATGTTTTTCTCATTGTTATGGTTCACCACAACAACAAATATATTATTTGGCCCAATGTATTGTATTCAAATTCAGCGGGATATAAATTTGAGGCCTAGTATTTAGGCGCTGGGTGACCGGTATGGATTTAGTGACAGAATTAGACTTGGAAATGCACAGAAGCGTGTGTGTGAAGTTATTCTGAATGACCCAATGTGCACCTTGAATATTATATACCCTTTTTGGGATAGATTTCAAATAGCTCTGATATAGCAGGAACCACTAAATTATGAAATTGCTAAATTGGGAATTGTACTTCAACCCAGAACAAAAAATGTGCTTTGACGGGCACTAAATAACTTTCCCAGCTACAACAGTACAGCGGTAACGAGAGATTTAGAGGGATTTAAATTTGAGGCCTAGTATTTAGGCGCTGGGTGACAGGTATGGGTTTAGTGACAGAATTAGACTTGGAAATACACAGTAGCGGGTGTGTGTGAAGTTATTCTGAATGACCCAATGTGCACCTTCAATATTATATACCCTTTTTGGGATAGATTTCAAATAGCTCTGATATAGCAGGAACCACTAAATTATGAAATTGCTAAATTGGGAATTGTACTTCAACCCAGAACAAAAAATGTGCTTTGACGGACACTAAATATCTTGCCCAGCAACAACAGTACAGCGGTGGGTAACGAGAGATTTAGAGGGATTTAAATTTGAGGCCTAGTATTTAGGCGCTGGGTCACCGGTATGGATTTAGTGACAGAATTAGACTTGGAAATGCACAGAAGCGTGTGTGTGAAGTTATTCTGAATGACCCTATGTGCACCTTCAATATTATATACCCTTTTAGGGATAGATTTCAAATAGCTCTGATATAGCAGAAACCACTAAATTATGAAATTGCTAAATTGGGAATTGTACTTCAACCCAGAACAAAAAATGTGCTTTGACGGACACTAAATATCTTGCCCAGCAACAACAGTACAGCGGTGGGTAACGAGAGATTTAGAGGGATTTAAATTTGAGGCCTAGTATTTAGGCGCTGGGTGACAGGTATGGGTTTAGTGACAGAATTAGACTTGGAAATACACAGTAGCGGGTGTGTGTGAAGTTATTCTGAATGACCCAATGTGCACCTTCAATATTATATACCCTTTTTGGGATAGATTTCAAATAGCTCTGATATAGCAGGAACCACTAAATTATGAAATTGCTAAATTGGGAATTGTACTTCAACCCAGAACAAAAAATGTGCTTTGACGGACACTAAATATCTTGCCCAGCAACAACAGTACAGCGGTGGGTAACGAGAGATTTAGAGGGATTTAAATTTGAGGCCTAGTATTTAGGCGCTGGGTCACCGGTATGGATTTAGTGACAGAATTAGACTTGGAAATGCACAGAAGCGTGTGTGTGAAGTTATTCTGAATGACCCTATGTGCACCTTCAATATTATATACCCTTTTAGGGATAGATTTCAAATAGCTCTGATATAGCAGAAACCACTAAATTATGAAATTGCTAAATTGGGAATTGTACTTCAACCCAGAACAAAAAATGTGCTTTGACGGACACTAAATATCTTGCCCAGCAACAACAGTACAGCGGTGGGTAACGAGAGATTTAGAGGGATTTAAATTTGAGGCCTAGTATTTAGGCGCTGGGTCACCGGTATGGATTTAGTGACAGAATTAGACTTGGAAATGCACAGAAGCGTGTGTGTGAAGTTATTCTGAATGACCCTATGTGCACCTTCAATATTATATACCCTTTTAGGGATAGATTTCAAATAGCTCTGATATAGCAGAAACCACTAAATTATGAAATTGCTAAATTGGGAATTGTACTTCAACCCAGAACAAAAAATGTGCTTTGACGGACACTAAATATCTTGCCCAGCAACAACAGTACAGCGGTGGGTAACGAGAGATTTAGAGGGATTTAAATTTGAGGCCTAGTATTTAGGCGCTGGGTCACCGGTATGGATTTAGTGACAGAATTAGACTTGGAAATGCACAGAAGCGTGTGTGTGAAGTTATTCTGAATGACCCTATGCGCACCTTCAATATTATATACCCTTTTAGGGATAGATTTCAAATAGCTCTGATATAGCAGAAACCACTAAATTATGAAATTGCTAAATTGGGAATTGTACTTCAACCCAGAACAAAAAATGTGCTTTGACGGACACTAAATATCTTGCCCAGCAACAACAGTACAGCGGTGGGTAACGAGAGATTTAGAGGGATTTAAATTTGAGGCCTAGTATTTAGGCGCTGGGTGACAGGTATGGGTTTAGTGACAGAATTAGACTTGGAAATACACAGTAGCGGGTGTGTGTGAAGTTATTCTGAATGACCCAATGTGCACCTTCAATATTATATACCCTTTTTGGGATAGATTTCAAATAGCTCTGATATAGCAGGAACCACTAAATTATGAAATTGCTAAATTGGGAATTGTATTTCAACCCAGAACAAGAAATGTGCTTGAACGGACACTAAATAACTCGCCCAGCTACAGCACTAGGGACAGATTTAGCTGGATATAAATTTGAGGCCTAGTATTTAGGCGCTGGGTGACCGGTATGGATTTAGTGACAGAATTAGACTGGGATATGGCCAAAAAATGAACAGACTATTGCTGGTTAAATGCACTTGGTGTGACAGCTTCACCCTGATGTAGGCTTTAGCCAAAAAACAACCACACCATTGAGGGTTAAATGCACTTGGTGACAGGCGCAGCTTGCCCCTGATTTTGTATATGGCCAAAAAATGAACAGACTATTGCTGGTTAAATGCACTTGGTGTGACAGCTTCACCCTGATGTAGGCTTTAGCCAAAAAACAACCACACCATTGAGGGTTAAATGCACTTGGTGACAGGCGCAGCTTGCCCCTGATTTTGTATATGGCCAAAAAATGAACAGACTATTGCTGGTTAAATGCACTTGGTGTGACAGCTTCACCCTGATGTAGGCTTTAGCCAAAAAACAACCACACCATTGAGGGTTAAATGCACTTGGTGACAGGCGCAGCTTGCCCCTGATTTTGTATATGGCCAAAAAATGAACAGACTATTGCTGGTTAAATGCACTTGGTGTGACAGCTTCACCCTGATGTAGGCTTTAGCCAAAAAACAACCACACCATTGAGGGTTAAATGCACTTGGTCGCAGCTTGTGCTGGCGCACCACAAGACACAAAATGGCCGCCGATCACCCCAGAAAAATGAGACTGACAAACGGTCTGTGCAGCCTAAAAACAGTGAGCAATTGAGGATCAGCAGCTCAATGATCCACAGCTGCAGATCGATCAGTTAATCAAGTCCTTTGGAGGAGTTAATCTGCCTAATCTCGCCCTACTGTCGCAGCCGCAACCTCTCCCTACGCTAATCAGAGCAGAGTGACGGGCGGCGCTATGTGACTCCAGCTTAAATAGAGGCTGGGTCACATGGTGCTCTGGCCAATCACAGCCATGCCAATAGTAGGCATGGCTGTGATGGCCTCTTGGGGCAAGTAGTATGACGCTTGTTGATTGGCTGCTTTGCAGCCTTTCAAAAAGCGCCAAGAAAGCGTCACAAAAGCGCGAAGAAAGCGACGAACACCGAACCCGAACCCGGACTTTTACGAAAATGTCCGGGTTCGGGTCCGTGTCACGGACACCCCAAAATTCGGTACGAACCCGAACTATACAGTTCGAGTTCGCTCATCCCTAATAATAAGTCATTTTTCTTTAAAGAGCACTTCAAGACAAAACTTGTTGGCATTAGTATGTTTTCCCTAGTCCTGTTTTTTAAGTGATGGATTGTCAAAGTGTGGAATTAATACTATTGTCGGCCTGGGTAGATCATCTGACTATTTAGGTGTTCTGTTTTGCTATGTGTGAGGAGTGGAGTTAAAATCCTTCCTTGTGTCAAGTAGTCACTTCCTATGCCCCACTGAGACCGACTGTATCATGACAATACTGCATTGGGTACACCACTTTACAGTGATAATTGAGCAGATGTATAGTTCAGTTCTGAGTGGTGTTGCTTTTTGATATTGACAAGTTATCTTTATGCCCTTTCCGACATCCACCATACATGTACGACTGATGTCTGATCTTTAAAGATGGCGCCTATGAACACCATAGCTCCTGGATGCTTGCTTTTTCACACAGAATACACCCGGGGCTAATGTCTGTGATTAGCAGTAACGTCAATCTTGGATATTTAACCCCTTAGATGCTGTGGTCAAATGCGACTGAGGAATCTGAATGGCTAGAAACCTAGAAGAAGGAACTTTCCGGGCTGAGATGCCTCATCCTGGCTGAGATTGGGGAAGGCGTTTCATTGAAGTAATAGGCCAGAGCTTATTACTGGTATATTACAGTTCAGATGGCAGCCCTGGATTGGAATATACCAATCTTTTTATTCTGTAATAGATACATTTCATTGTTTTATACAAATTGCAAGATAATCATTGCATATTGGGGTCCACTAGAGGGCCTAAAAAAGTTTTTTTTTTAAAATATTTAAAAATAATTGCTAAATAAAAATAAACAATAAAAAAATAAACATCATGGCATTGCTGGATCTGAAAACGCCTGTGCTATTGTAGCATTAAATTTTTTTAAAAAATATATCCCACAGAAGTTGCTACTGAACTGAAAATTGAATAAAAAGTGATCAAAAGTCATACACAACCCACAGATTGTTCCACAAAAAAGAGCCCTCACACAGCTTCTTAGATGTTACTATATTTATTTTTTTCAGTATTAAAACACAAGAAAAACTATATAAATGTGGTATTGTTATAATGGTTACTGACCCAGAAAATAAAGGGAACAAGTCAGTTTTACTGCATAGTGAATGCCCTGAAAACAAAATCCATAAAATTGTGGTAGAATTACATTTTTTTTCCAAATCTACCCCATTTGGAAATTTTTTCCTACTTCCCACAATATCATATGCAATATTAAATGGTGCACTTCAAAAGTACAACTTGTCTCGCGAAAAACAAGCCCTCATAAGGCTATGTTAATAGAAAAGTTTATGGCTCTGGGAGGGCAAAGCGTAAAAAACAAAAATGTGAAAATCGCAGAAAGGGGTTAAAGAGAACCTCTCACCATGAAATTGCAAGGGATTCTGTAGACAGCATGTTACAGATCAGAATAAACTGAGCAGAATGACATATAGTTCCGTGGGGGGGAAAAAAACCTCTGTAAAACATATAATTCATTCATTTAATCCTATTTAATGAACACATTTCTTAAAATTCAATTTTGGTTCGATTTTCCAAAATGAACTAAATCTCACTCAGTCCCTGAAAAAAGTTTAATCAAAATTCAGATTTTTTTTTTTTATATTTTTTAAACTCCGCATCACTTTACAGACATTATCATCAATTACTCACAATCTAAGTTCCCTGTCTTTGGAGTGTGGGAGGAAACCGGAGTACCCGGAGGAAACCCACATAAACACAGGGAGAACATACAAATTCCATGCAGATGGTGTCCTTGTTCTCCTAGGACCCCAGCACGTCAAGGCATCAGTCCTAATTATTGAGCCACTGAGCTGATCAAATTTTGATTTTAAAGAATTGATTCACTGATCTCTACTTAGGAGTCATGTGGGAGGGCCTAATGAATGATTGACAGCCTTTCATATATATTTAGTCATGACTGATAGGACCACCCATATGACTCCAGACCTAAACATTAAAACAACAGAGGTTTAAATGACAGCTTTTAAATGAAAGCTTAACAGAATCTATTCTCGTAAAACTTTATATCAATCTGCTCAGCTCCTCCTGCTCTACCTGCTGCCTGCCGAATGTCCTGCATTTTCAAGGTGACAGGTTCCCTTCAAAGATGAGGGATTCAGATCTACTTTGTGTTGCAAAGGGACCCGTTGTATAGGAAAGCTTATGCAGTCCATAGACTCATATATCTCTATTGGTGGATGTACAATCAGCAGTCCTATTTTACTGTCTTCTGCTTATCTTCTTGACTTCTTCTTGTCATTAACAATACCTGAACTAGGTAATCTCTGAGCTTTTCTGAAAAGTGATTGTATGTGTCCAGAGGTTACTGGCAATGGTGAGAACATAATGATGCTAGCCTGAGATATGGAAATGAGACAGCTTCATATTCCACTGTGTATATTTGCATTACAGAATTTCCTGCAGGTCTGTATGAGAAGAATTCATACAGGCAGGTTAGAAATTCTCCACATATTAAATTTCTTTGAAACGATGGAAAATGTTTTTATGTAGGCAATTCTTAGAGGTGGTTTGATACATACTTACATAAACAAGGTGTTTGTCTCTGGGGATTACCAAGTTCATCTGTCGTATGTATTCTCATTTTGACTACCAAAACACCTTAAGCATGTTTAAGCTAATAAAAAGCACATTAAAATTCAGTGACCTTCTGATTGCAATGTTAGATAGATTTATCATTTTACCAAAGATCTTCTGATTATTCTGTGTGGATTTTCAATGTTGGACCAAAATAGATTTTTCTGTCGATTTATGACTGTGCTGAAAGTATATTTATAAGGCAAGTCTTACTGCTTGAATCATTGTAAAAAAAAAAGTCATGCTTTCATCTACGTAGATTGATTGCTATAGTAGAAAACTGTCCAAAGAATTCATCAGTTAACTGTAATTTTATTTTTAAGTGGACATTTACTTTATCACAAGAAAAAATGGTCATCTGCCAATTTTCAGGGGTTGTGTTATCCAGTGCATTCCACCCTTCTTGTCATATCTCCATACTCATAAAGAATGCAGTTATATCCCCTAAAGCTTTGTGCACATTGAAGATAAAACACATTGAATTATTTTTTATTGCAGTGGAATTGCACCAGTGATTCAGTTTTGCGTAGAGCAAAATGTAATAAAAAAAGAATATTTTTCTTGATAATTATAAGCTACATATATCATGAACAACAGCGCTACAAATCAGCAAACAACAGACTGGGTCTCATAGGTAACTGGCAGTGTAATGTTGACAGTCATAATGAATTACAATATGTACATTATATTTGCAATGTATTATAGAAAAAATCAGACCCAGAAAAGGTCCACTAATAAGACAAAAATAAAAAGTAAAAAAAAGTTTTTAAAAGTTCTACAAAAACAAAAAACAATTAAGCATAATATTGAGAAATGAAAAAGTCACAGGTCGATTGCCAGAAAAATAAAAATATATATGGTTCTCAAAAAATGGCAACACAAAAACATGAGGTATTTTCAGCTTTATTACTGTATGTGTTGGGGAGGGTAACATGTCCCAGACCATATGATTAGACAGTTTTGCATTCCACTTTTATTTACTTTCTTGTATTGATGGTTTACAGGGCATGGCCAAGTAAAGCAAAATTCACCTCTACAATCGCGCAGCATTACTTTTATGCAGTATCATATGTTGGCGGGTGGGTTTGTGTGCCAGGGCTGTTTTCTAATATCATCAGTCCCTGATATCGCACTATATAACATGCAGAAGCAAGCACAGTTAATGAAGCAAGGGGAAGGGCAAGGAATGGGTAGAGGAGGGGCTATAAATGGGGCATTGGGGACCAATTCAGATTCTTCTGTGGTGCCCAATGATTACTATGTACACCCTTGCCTTGGAGCACACACAAACATCTGTTAGCCTCCACCTTTATGGCATTTCAGTACCCAGTAGAACCGGCCTAAAAATTCAAAGGACATGGTGTGTCTCAGATGGCACAAGCTGGGTACAGCATAATGGACACTGAAATGCCATATCAGTGGAAAACTTGGAATTTTCCTATGCTCATTAACTTCTGCAAAACACCAGTAGTTTCAAAATGCTCACTCCACCCCTTGAGCATCTACACCTAGCTCTTTCAGAACTAAATTCCATTATCAGAGCAATCTGCTTTCTAGTTGAAAGGCCTTGAGGGGACCTCTGGTATTATTTATATTATGGAGACCAGTTAATATACATGATGACTATTGCTGGCTAGGCAAGATTTTGAGAAAATATATGCAAACTAACATATCTAACACTAGCTGGCACCAGAAAGTACCTTTCTCATCTTTTTTTGTCAGAAAAGCTAGTTAAAATGTTTTCCCCAAAAATCCAAAGATATGCAAATTAGCTTTCCTAGCAAAGTAATTGTTTCTATACAAATTAGCTTTCCTAGCAAAGTAATTATTTCTAATGCCAGCTGATGTTAGAAATGCTAATTTGCATTTTTTTTTTTTTTACCAGAATCCAAGAGGAGCATTGTCTAACAATAAGTCATCACATATACAAAGTAGACTCCATAATAAAATAGTACCCACTCAAAGAGGTCTCCCTTAAGCCTCTCAGCTATGAATGGTGAACAATAATTAGAAGGTTGTGCTGTAGATGTGCAACACTCGTGTTTTTTAAGTCCTTTCAGAAAGAAATATGAGTTGTATATGTTTTTTTTTTGTGTGGGTCTATCTCTTGATGTGTTACAAAATGTTTGGGTTTGTTAGATTCCACATTTTCTGGAAAATTGAGGTTGAATTATAAATTTATAACATTGCTTTGCTCATTTTTAGTGTGTACAGTATATTTATGCATACCTCCCTGTGCTTCATATAACAATTTTCTTCTATTTTTCAATTTTTTGTGTTAGCCTCAATCTGTTCAGTGACTATTGATAATTAAATTTATTAACTATTGCCATGCTTCTGCTTCATACATCAATTGTCCCCTATTTTATATCCACTAAGATTTGGTGGTAGCCACATCAGTGTTTTTTCATAATAAGATGCTCCCCAGTAGAAGCCTCAACCTGTTTAGCATCTTTTCATAGTAAGATTTTTATGTATTGTTTTCCCAGAAACCCAGAGGGGTGTTGCCTAGCCTATAATACTCCACACACATTCTGTGCATGCTAGATGTTCTCCATAATGATAGAAAGGACCTCCCTCTCCTGACAATGCATTGAGATTATGTGTATAAAACCATCCCTGATTAATATAAGGAAAGTTACTTTTATATTTAGAATGCCATGAACATTGCAAATCCAGTTAGGGTTTTCTATAGAATCTGAAAAAGATATATATTGTATACCAGGAAGAACAACAATTAACCCTACAGAGGAAGGAGACTATGGCATCCCCAAAACAACAAGCACTTATTTAAAGTTTATCAATCCCCTTATTCAGCAGTCCAAACACAGCCACTAATGAAAATATTATATCAGTAATACATTTCTCATTTCCACGGGTTACTACCACTGCTACAGCACAGATACAAGGTGTCCAGTATGGGAGCTGCTGTGCATGCGTGTCTGTACGCGGTCTGATGGTCCCGGCCACTAGAGAGGCCAACATCTTTTCCTATCCTGTACAAGCATGGCCATCACTGCTAGATTGTAGGGTGGTCGTAACCCCTAGAAACAAGCAGTGTGATGGAAAAATTAATCTAGCAAGCAAATAAAGCAATATGAAAATCATAAAAACTGAGTAAGTGGCTCATATTAACTTTCTCTACATAATAAATACCATTTGCTGAAGTTGCGACAACCACTTTAATAAAAAAAAGTCCAAAAATGATCTCTGTATGGTGGCAGATACCCTTTTCTCTGTCTTCTGGCATATATTTCTCTGTCTTCTGGCCATAAATTTGAGCAATTAGTGTAGAATAGTGATGGACGAGCATGCTCAGCCAAACATCATTTTCACTCGGCACATCGCGGTGTTCGGCTGAAGTCTCCTCCCCGCACGTTTGTTGGCTGCTATGCAGACAATAAACGTGCGGGGAAGTGCTGGCCCTCACTGTAATACCATAGCCATGTTGGTTACTGGCATTACAGTGATTCACTGGCTGGAACACGTCATCGGGTGTTATATAGCACCCAATTATACGTGGTTTGGCTCAGTCTTAATCAGGGAGAGCTGCAGCAGCAGGAACAGATAGTGTAGGGACAGGAATTGTTTAGTGTTGAAAGGTGTTAGAGACCCAAAAGTCCTTTTAAGGACTATTGTTTTATCTATCTGCAATATACAGGGTGGGCCATTTATATGGATACACCTTAATAAAATGGGAATGGTTGGTGATATTAACTTCCTGTTTGTGGCACATTAGTATATGTGAGAGGGGAAACTTCAAGATGGGTGGTGATCATGGCGGCCATTTTGAAGTCGGACATTTTGAATCCAACTTTTGTCTTTTCAATAGGAAGAGGGTCATGTGACACATCAAACTTATTGGGAATTTCACAAGAAAAACAATGGTGTGCTTGGTTTTAACGTAACTTTATTCTTTCATGAGTTATTTACAAGTTTCTGACCACTTATAAAATGTGTTCAATGTGCTGCCCATTGTGTTCGATTGTCAATGCAACCCTCTTCTCCCACTCTTCATACATTGATAGCAACACCGCAGGAGAAATGTTAGCACAGGCTTCCAGTATCCGTAGTTTCAGGTGCTGCATATGCTGTGAAGATACGAGATGTGCAGCACCTGAAACTACAGATACTGGAAGCCTATGCTAGCATTTCTCCTGCAGTGTTGCTATCAGTGTGTGAAGAGTGGGAGAAGAGGTTTGCATTGACAATCCAAAACAATGAGCAGCACATTGAACACATTTTATAAGTGGTCAGAAACTTGTAAATAACTCATGAAAGAATAAAGTTGCGTTAAAACCAAGCACACCATTGTTTTTCTTGTGAAATTCCCAATAAGTTTGATGTGTCACATGATCCTCTTCCTATTGAAAAAACAAAAGTTGGATTCAAAATGGCCGCCATGGTCACCACCCATCTTAAAAAGTTTCCCCCCTCACATATACTAATGTGCCACAAACAGGAAGTTAATATCACCAACCATTCCCATTTTATTAAGGTGTATCCATATAAATGGCCCACCCTGTATATTATTAGTGCAACCTGCACTAAATTCCTTGCTATTGTTTGGCCGCTGCTGACAGTGACACAACCTCTGCTACATCTGTGGTGTTACATTAGAGCACCCTAAAATCTGTGATATTCAGCGCAATTGTTTGGCCACTGGTGACAGCGACATTACTTGCGCTGTATATCCTGTATAACGTTTGCGCATTCTAAATATCAGTGACATTCAGTCTAATTTGTTCCCTGCTGGTGACAGCAACATTACCTGCGCTACATCTCCTGTATAACGTTTGCGCATCCTTAATATCTGTGATATTCAGTGTAAATTTTTCACCGCTAGTGACAGTGACATTACCTGTGCTACATCTCCTGTATAACGTTTGCGCATCCTAAACATCTGGAGCAACCTTTTTCACCTGAAGAAGGGGAGTTGTTTTCCCCCAAAATGCATTGTGAAGTGTTTTTATAACCAATAAACCTGGAAGATTGCTATTAATTCCAATTGGCCGGTAATTTTTTGCGCCAAGGGATGATCTTTTTTGTATCTGCATAAAAATCCTCTGTGAGACTTCAGGCAACCCCACTTGAGGATATTTACATCCGTGGATGCAAAACGACCGCATCCGGGGAACGTAGAGCTTTTCCTGACATGCCTACTATAGAGACTCAGATCTGATTATATATTCTAACCCACAGGCATTCCCATGGTTACGCTTGTCGGGGAGCAGTATGACAAAGTGGAATAACAGTACACATTGGAAAAAAAAAAAGATGAATATTCTAAAAAACAAAGTTATAGTAATATAGCGAATATTCGTAAAATACACATATAGATTGCAATTTAGCTAATATAGTGCTATAGTAATTTTTTAAATAGTGTACATATTTTCCAAAACTGAAGTTCAGAGAGGGCCCCCAAAATTTTTTTTGCCTCTTCTGAACTTCAGTTTTGGAAAATATGTACACTTATTAAAAAAATTACCATAGCACTAAATTAGCTAAATTACAGTCTATATGTGTATTTTACAAATATTCGTAATATTGCTCTACTTCGTCTTTTAGAATATTCGTAATATTCTAAAAGTCGAAGTTATAGCAATATAACGAATATTCGTAAAATACACATATAGACTGTAATTTAGCTAATATAGTGCTATAGTAATTTTTTTAATAGTGTACATATTTTCCAAAACTGAAGTTCAGAAGAGGCAAAAAAAATTAGACAAAAAAAAAGATTATAGCACTATATTAGCTAAATTACAATCTATATGTGTATTTTACAAATATTCGTAATATTGCTCTTCGTCTTTTAGAATATTCGAAATTATAGCTATATATAGAATATTCGTAAAATACACATATTAGCCTAGCCATAGTCATAGGAACGTTGCCTTATACTGTCAAAAGAAAAATCGCAATACGCAAATAATTAAATCATATATTATTCGCAATAAACAGAATAATGACGAATATTCGATTTCGACGAATATTCAATCAAATATTCGCGAAATATCGCAAAATCAAATATGGCACCTCCCGTTCATCACTAGTGGAGAGGACTAGCAAAATGGTGCAATACCAGAAGGTCCTTGTGGAAAAATTGCTCCACAAATTTCCAGCTGACTACGATGGCGGCAGTGTACGTAGTTCCTTGGGCAACTGAGGAGGGGAGACAAGGGGAGCACACAAAAATTCCAACAGAGGCAGGGCAACACTCTCCAGGGCCTGGGACAGTTTCATGAAACCCCGCCAGCACCCTTACCCTGATGCACGGCCTAGTGTCACAAGGAGGGAAAAGTTTTGGAAGATGGTGAAGGAGTACATAGCAGACCGTGTCAATGTCCTCAGTGATCCCTGTGTGCTTCTAGGGGCATAATTACTGATAAGAGCATCCGCCTGTCAACTTAAAATGCTGACAGTTTGACTGTTATCAAAATGAACAAGGCCTGGATTGCCCCTGACTTCTCTACTCCACCAGAGGAAAGCGGCTGAACATAAAGGCACTTTAAATGTGGCTTTTGCAGTGTATTGAATACACTGTATTCCCATGCACTCCTTCCACCACCAAAAAGGGTATATGGTTCAATCTCCCTTTTCTTGTCCTCTTTCTCCTCCTCCATCATATCAACATGCTTATTAGGCTGCCCTCGCTCCTAATGTTTTAGAGCGTCAGCTCAGCAGCAGACCCTCACTCCTAATGTTTTAGAGGGTCACCAGCAGGCCCTCGCCCATAACATTATAGATGGTCAGATCAGCAGCAGGCTCTCACCACTAATGTTTTAGATGGTCAGATCAGCAGCAGGCCGTCAATCTTAATGTTTTAGACGGTCACCCTAGCAGCATACACTCACCCCTAATGTTTTAGATGGTCAGATCAGCAGCAGGCCCTCACCCCTAATGTTTTAGAGGATCAGATCAGCAGCAGACCATCACCCCTAATGTTTTAGAGGGTCACCAGCAGGCCCTCGCCCATAATGTTTTAGATGGTCAGCTCAGCAGCAGACCCTCACCCCTAATGTTTTAGATGGTCAGATCACCAGCAGGCCCTTGCTCCTAGTGTTTTTGAGGGTCACCAGCAGGGCACCCATCATAATTTTTCAAGGGTGTGTATGATGCCCTCCTTTATGTGTAACAAAGGGTGTTTTGGAATGCCGGTTAAATATAAAAGAATGTTTCCTAACAATGTTTCCTCTAAAAATGATTTTATCTTTGGTTTTGTGCGTATTATTGTCAGTCTGTAAAAGTGGCGTACTACTCAGACAACATCGTTTACAGCAGCGACCTGGGAGTCCAAGATGCATCCAGACATCCTCCCCATGCTGTTCTCGAACCATTTTAGTGGTGTTTCCATCAATTTCTGACCTTTTCCTGTGAACCAGACACCCTCCCCTCTTCAGAGCAGGATGTGCCTGTTTTAATGATCTGGTTCTCCCAGTGACTTCCATTGTGCTTGTGTGCTTTGTAGAGCACCCGTGCATCCCAAAATGTTCTACTCGAGCACCCGAGCACTTTGGTGCTCGATCAACACTAGTGTACAACAAATCTTAAAAGTTTCTGATTCAATGATTTCAGATTTTTTTTTTTTTTATTCCCCAAAAATTTATTTGGGTACAGTTGATTTGCTCATCTCTACTTGAGACCGTAAATGTAATGATCAGTAAGTGGTGAGTATTTATTAAAGGTCTGTTCTCAGGTTCTCATTATTAATGTGTTGCTGCTAAACTCCATTAATGTGCAAGAACATTTCCGAATCTGATGTGTAATGTAAGACATTTCATTGCTGAATTCCTGTAGGTTTCTTAAAGTTAAGTAATTACAATGCATTAAACAACATGCTTGCAAAATATGCAAATTTTCCTTCCATTACTAAGTTCATTATTCACATAAAAAATTATGGGTAAGGAAAAATTGATCTTTAATGTACAATTCAATATAACTGTCTGTTTACCTGTGTTCACTAAAGTCACGAATCAGCAAATCTCACATGATTTCAATGCCACAGATCTCAAGACTCTAGAGCTACAAAATTGCAATTTGCATACATTTAGAGGCAATGTATCTATAACCTCACTGAGCTAATGTGCTTTTAAGAATGTCCAATATATAATCTTGAAGCAGCTATTCTTATGAATTTAGAAAAAGACTACAGTATTAAATATAAATATCATTTATGAGAATTTTAGGAAAAATGGACAATGTGCAAACATATTAAAGTGTTGCAGAGTTTTGGTGATGATAAATTTCAAGCTTTCTCTATTGACTTATACAGATACATGATGCAAGCTTACAATTTTATCTTAAGTGAATGTATAGTTAGAAAATATCTTATTGTTTAAAAATCAAGTTGCTATGTTAAACATTTATCTATATTACAAAATATTCCCCAAGTCCTGCAGTTTTCTCACTGGCTGAGTGACATAGTGTTGATGTAGAAGCAGCATGAGAAGACCATGCTGCTGCCAAATCACCACTCTGTGGTCTCCTCATGCTGCTTCTACATCAACACTATGTCACTAAGCCAGTCTGTGGTCTCCTCATGTTGCTGCTGCCACCTCCACACTCTGTCATTGTATAACTCTTTGGCCTCCTCATGTTGCTGCCACTTCCACACTATGTCACCTTGCCAGTCTGTGGCCTCCTCATGCTGCTGCTGCCACCTCCACATTTTGTCATTGTGCCACTCTGTGGTCTCTTCATGCTGCTGCCAAATTACCACTCTGTGAAGAGACCACAGAGTGGCACAATGATAGATTGTGGAGGTGGCAGCATCAGCCTGAGGAGACCACAGACTGGCCCAGTGAAATAGTGTTGAGCTAGATGCAGCATCAGGGGACCACAGAGTGGTGATTTGGCAGAAGCATGAGGAGATCACAGAATGGTGAAGTGGCAACAGCATGAGGAGACCACAGAGTGGCAAAATGACAGAGTGTGGAGGTGGCAGAAGTAGCACGAGGACGCCACAGACTGGCAAGGTTACATAGTGTGGAGGTGGCAGCAGCATGAAGCCACAGAGTGGCACAATAACAGAGTGTGGAGATGGCAGCAGCATCATGAGGAGACCACAGAGTGGCCCAGAGACAGAGTTGTGTGTTGGTAGCAGCAGGAGGAGACCATAGAGTGGCCAGGTGACATACAGTGAAGGTGGCAGCAGCATGAGAATGAGTATGGAGGTAGCAGCAGTAGCATGAAGAGACCTGAGTGTGGAGGTAGCAGCAGCAGCAGTAGTATCATGAAGACCACAGACTGACCTAGTGACATAGTGTTGATGTAGCAGCAGCATGCGGAGACCAAAGAGTGGCACAATGACAGAGTGTGGAGGTGGCAGAAGCAGCATGAGGAGGCACAGACTGGCAAGGTGACATAGTGTGGAGGTGGCAGCAGCATGTAGAAGCCACAGAGTGGCACAATGACAGAGTGTGAAGGTGGCAGCAGCAGCATGAGGAGACCACAGACTGGCCCAGTGACAGAGTGGGGAGGTGGATGGCAATAACAGTACCCGCTGACAATGGTGGGTGTAAGAAAAAGCACTTGGCATCAGATGTGTGGCATCAGGTAGGTGTCAGCATCAGAATAGTAGCTGAGGCAGTGTTGAGCGCGAATATTCGAAAAACAAATTTTTATCGCGAATATCGGCACTTCAAGAATTTGCAAATATTTATTCGTATTTGTTGTTGTTTTTTTTTTTTTTAACACAGTACACATCAGGTGAATATCCCTCCCTTCTTCTAGCTTTTGGGCCAATGAGAAGGTTTTGTCACAGCTTAGCAACATCCCTAGCATCCATCATTAATTACCCAAAATTTACTGCATATAAAGCTAATCTAATGTTCTGCCGTGTCAACCATTTTCTCTAGTCTCAAGAAACTTATGCCAGCTTGAAAAATGTAGCATAAGTGACCCACGGCGGTATTTTGCGCACATTACGCAAATAATATTTGCTAAATATCGCAAATTCGAATATTGCCCCTGCCGCTCATCACTAGTAGCCAGAAGAAACCGGTCTCTTTGTCAAGGTTTGGGTTATCTAATCTGATGCATCAGGCATTGGTGGGTGGAAATCCTGGCTAATTCACGCCTGAATTATCGTGACAAAGGTCAGTCTCTCCACATCTTGGGATAACTATGGCCCCCACCGCACTAAACACCTGCTCTAATGCCACACTACTGGCAGGACAGATTTTCCAGGGCAAACTTGCCAGTTGTGGCCTCAAATCCAGTTTGGCTGTCCAGTAGTCCAGTGGATCTTCAATGTGGGGTGGCAGGTTGCTGTCCAAGAATGCCCCACCTGCTGGTTCAGGTTCTGCTTCAGGTCTAGCTGCTGCTGCTGGTGAAAAGTTTCTTCACTAGGCAGGCAAAGAAAGCTGCTCATCATTGAGTCTAGACTCAAGCTTCTGCTGATGGAGCTGGTACTGCTTCTACCCCCTCACCCCACTACAGCAGCCATGGCAGTGGAACGAAAGCACAAAGGGCTCCCCCTGTCAGACCTGCGAGAGGATGGATGAAGGTGCAGATAGGCAGCTGCCAACTGACTACATAGGATGTCTCTATAGTATTTCAGTTTGTCCTTCCTCTTAGCTGGTGTAAAAAAGACACCCATGTTGGACCTGGGTGGAGAGCCAGAAGTCATCCCTCTGCCGAATGGTGACAATTCGGCTGTCACTACTAAAGCAAGTAAACATGCAGCGGGTCATTTGCGCAAGTGACTTGGAGGGACACCCTGTCTCCATCTCCACTGCATACTGCCACAGTGTGCTTGGGTCATCTGCCTCATCTTCCTCTTCTCCCTCTTGCTCCTCGGGCTGCTCCTGCTCCTCATCTCCTGTCACCTGTGTAGAAAAAACACCCATTTCACTACACACTGCTTGTGGCCATGAGAAGTAGGCAACACATCTCCAGTCCCCTGACCAGCCAAATTTACCAGCATCTGTTTCAGGATATGAAGCAGTGGAATGATGTTGTTCATCCCATAGTCCTGGTGACTGACAAAAACTGTGGCATCCTCAAAGGGCCTGAGCAAATGGCAGGTGTCATGCATGAGTTGCTACTGGCTAACATCAAAGTACTCCTGTCCGCTTGGATCATCAAGAAATCATTTATGGCCTTTCTCTGTTCGGTCCAACATATGGAGGGTGGAATTCCAATGGGTGGAAGTTGTATTTAAGCCTATGTTGGGGGACACCATTCTGCCACTGCAGCTCAAGGAGGGTGTGCATTGCAGTGCACGAGTGGCTGAAGTGTATGCAAAGTTTCCTGGCCATTTTTAGGATGTCTTGCAGGAGGGTGGAAGACTTCAGGACTTGCTTGACAACCAGACTGAACACATGCGCCATGCAGGGCGCATGGCTCAGCCTTCCTTGATGCAGCGCCGACATCATGTTCTTCCCGTTGTCGGTCATAATAGTTCCGATTTTAAGCTGTCGCAAAGAAAGCCAGGATTTGATTTCTTAATGAAGGACACGGAGCAGTTCCTCCCCTGTGTGACTCAGTTTTCCCAGGCAAATGAGGTGTAGAACAGCGTGACACCGCCGTGCCCTGCACATGTGGTATCCTGGAGGAGCACTGTGAGTGGTCCCTGCAATAAAGGCTGAGGACACGGTGGAAGACGAAGAGGCAGAGGCAGACATTTTCGCAGGACCAACGGAGTGAGACAGTGGAGGCGGAAGCTGCATCATCTGGCCAAGTTGCTGGTGTGGCTGGATAGGAACCACATTTATCCAGTGAGCCATAAAGGACATATATTGTCCTTGAATGTAGTTACAGCTTCACACGTTGGTGCTGCAGTGCACTTTGGCTGACACTGACAGGCTCAAGGACTGGCCCACATACTGTTCTACTGCATGTGTACAGGGCTGGTACTGTCTTTTTTTGGCAAAGAAATGACAGCTTAGGACTCTCCACCTTGGCTCGGCATAAGCCATCAGTTCTCTGAAAGGTGCAGAGTCCACCACTTGGAAAGGGAGGAATTTCAGCACCAGCAACTTGGCCAGGAGTACGTTCAGCTACTGCACCATTGGATGAGTTGGCAATCGCTCAGCTTCTGCACTGTTGTCTCTTGGCAATTGCTTTGGTGATCGACTGCTGACAGAATGACTGACAAAAAGTAGGAGGAGCAGGAGCATCAGGACCAGCAGATGATGGGAAGGACAGATACCTCCCTTTGGCTGAGGTGGTGGAGCCTTGGCTGCCTGAAATCGGTTGTGTGCCACTGGGGGATACAGTGGTTGCTGTGGCAGGCTGGACCTCCACATCGGAGCCACGGTTCTCCGAGGCCACTTTATGGTGTTGCTGCATATGTTGACGCAGGGCAGCCCTCAGTAGCCCCCATTGCCTTTCATATTTGCCCCCAGTATCCTTCATTGCCTGTCATGCTTGCCCCCAGCAGCCCCCATTGTCTCAGATTAGCCACTATTGCCTCATGTTTAATAAAAATTAATAAACCACTGACTTCTCCTGCTCCCGCACAGCGTTTCAGTGCAGTGGAATGTTTTTTGTACCCTTATCCAAATCTATGCCTCCACACATTCCTGTATCTAAGCTATAGTTCTTTCTTCCTCATTGCTTTTTTTTTATTTATTTTTATATGCAATGCTGTGATACCTTATATGGACAATGGTGTTTCTTTCCAAATCATATCCAAGCAACTGAATTTATCACAGTTGGACTCCAATCAAGGTGTAGAAACATCTCAAAGAAGATCAAAAGAAATAAGAGGCCCCCAGAGCTAAATTTCAAGTGTCATAGCAAAGGGTCTGAATACTTATGCCCATGAGGAATTTTAGTTTTTCCTTTTTTAATAAATTTGAAATTATTTCTAAAATTCTATCATAAAACAAAAGAGAAAACAGCACTGTTCTGTATGTGCCTTGAGAAAGCATCTGTGATGTGAAATGGCCGTAGTCGGCTGCCCTCCTGCATTACCCTCCTGTCCTTTTTATATCTGCATGATGGATTAAATAAAGGAAGATTTTTATGTTGATTACCATGATCTGGATCTCTTTTGTTCTGGATTTCTAAAATTCTGTTTTCGCTATTTCATTTTGAGGTATTAAGTATTAATGCACTTTTTTTAGGCATTTTTTTTATCTTAGCAGAAGACAGCAAAATAGCAAAATGTGAAAAAAAAAAAAAAGGGTCTGAAGACTTTCCAAACTGACTGTAATGTTCACTGCACAGGAGAAAAAAATAGATCATTTTATTTTATGGGTCCTTTGCACCGCAATCTGTGACTTTTCCCTACTCACGCCAGGTCTAAAAAAAAGTAGGTGCTGTGTGGGCAGGGAAGGGGGTCTCATTCATCATTTTCTACTACTGGTTTAGAAAATGCTCTAAATGTAAGCCAGCAAGGGAGCTCTCCTACATTTAGACGTAGTGGTGGATCCGAAGAAGTTATGTAGAGGCCAGCACCTCTACATAACGTTGGCTATCCACTAACAGTGCAGGGTCTTATTAAGACCGGCTTCTAAAATGCAGGTCTTAATAAATGTGCCCCATATTGCTTTGAATGGTGGACAACTAGAAACTAACTGCCTTGGTCATGAGGAGGATAATGAGGCAATCCAATATTTTTTCCACAGCCATTAGTGTTGCAAACTGGTTGTAAACTCTTATTTAAAAAGCCCCACTTGTGTTAGATTATTATATAGATGTTTATCTCTGGGCCTGGGTTATGAGGTGTTTCCTTGATTTGTGCTTAGTGTTGCTATTTGGCTGCCATTCAACCTTGGCTGTCTCTCATAAATAACACCTTATCGAATTTTGTGATTGGCAGCAGAGGACGCAGACAAGTTTAAACCCTTGAACTTAACACTGATGCATAACAATTTAAGACTACTAATCTTTTTGTACAACCCAGTATTTTTCACAAGTTTTTGCTAGGAGAAAAATTGAAATCGTGAATCTATGGGATTATCTATCTATCTATCTATCTATCTATCTATTTGTAAATGTCTAGCTATGTATTTTTGTTTATTCTTTATTTGTAATAATATAATACTGCAGTATTTATCTAGCTAGTCCCTAATACATTATTTATCTTCTTCTTCGCCTTCTTCTTATGATTATTATATACAGTGCTTCCCATAATTATTCATACCCCTGTCAAATTTTGACTTAAAATTACTTTTATTCAACCAGCAAGTTTTTTGATGGGAAAGGACATAGGTGTCTCCCAAAAGATAACAAGATGATGTACAAGAGGCATTATTGTGGAACATTTTCTCAGCTTTTATTTACATTTGAGTAAAAAATACAAGATGTTCCGCACTGTGGAAAATCTCAGGGGACGTGGTCGGAAGCCAAAAGTGACACTTGTGCTGACCAGGAGGATAGTTAGAGAGGTGAAAAAGAATCCAAGGATCACCACCAAGGCCATGCTGGTGAATCTGGGCTACGCTGGTGGCAATGTATCAAGGCAGAAAATCCAACGGACACTGCACACTGCTGGGTTCCACTTCTCCAGATAAGGCACACAAAAGCTCGCTTGGCCTTTGCAAAAGCTCATCTGGACAAAGAAGAAGACTTCTGATCTTCTGTGTTATGGTCAGATGAAACTAAAATTTTATTGTTTGGTCACAATGATGTTTCCTCTATTTGGCGTAAAAAAGGAGAAGCCTTCAACCCAAAGAACACATCTCCACTGTCAAACATGGTGATGGGAACCTAATGCTTTGAGGGTGTTTTTCAGCCAATGGACCAGGGAACTTAATCACAGTAAACGGCACCATGAAAAAAGAGCAATACATGCAGATTCTCAACGACAACATCAGGCAGTCTGCAGAGAAACTTAGCCTTGGGCACCAGTGGACATTTTAGCATGACAATGACCCAAAACACACAGCAAAAGTGGCGAAGAAATGGTTACCAGACAACAACATTAACGTTTTGGAATGGCCCAGCCAGAGTCCAGACTTGAATCCAATTGAGAATCTGTGGAGAGATCTAAAGATCAGGGTGATGGCAAGAAGACCCTCCAACCTGAAAGATTTGGAGCTCATTGCTAAAGATAAATGGGCAAAAATACCTGTGGAGACATGCAAAAAGCTGGTCTGCAATTATAGGAAGTATTTGATTGCTGTAATAGCCAATAAAGGCTTTTCTATAGATTTTTGAGAAGGGTATGAATAATTTTGGAGTGGACACTTTTTGCTCAAATGTAAATAAAAATTGAGAAATGTTTTTTCCCCCACAATAATGCTTCTTGTACATCGTCTTATTATCTTTCGGGAGACACCTATGTCAATTCCCGTCAAGAAATGACTTGCTGGTTGAATAAAAGCAACTTTAAGTCAAAATTTGCCTGGGGTATGAATAATTATTGGCAGCAATGTACTTGAAGTTCTGAACACAATGCAGTTAGCATTTGATACAACCTATATTCTGCTTAAAGGGATATTCAGTTTTTGCAATTTTTTGGCATCAGTGGACAAGAAACAACACATTATTTGTAATGCACTGTTTTCCATTGTGGTCACATGACATTTTCTGCTTTGTTGGTTCCTTGTTCCGATGACATCATATTGACATCTGAGGGGTGGCAAGGATTTAAGGGTCTGCTGTGTCAACATAACATTATCAGTGACCTTGCCTGTTCAGTCTCCTGAACCCTGCCCTGTAGACATGATGTCAGCAATGATATTGTGTCTTAGGACACGTATATTCAAGCAGGCTTGGATCTATAATATTCTAGCTGGGAGGGGAAGGAGAGGCAGAGACCTGACCTTACAGACACTCCCCATGAGTCTTGCGTCAGAATATAAACATAGGATGCGGGTTACAGATTGCAATTACGCTGGAGGAGTCAAACTGCACTCAGAACTTATATAATGCAGTATGTTTGAAAACTCGTATCATTGTTATTTTTTATTTTGCATAACCAGAAAACTCTTATAATGCAATCCTGACCTTGACTGTCACATTCTGTTGGCGGACATTGCTAATTTGCAAGAAATTATTGTATTCTAATATGACTAGAAAACTAAATTCAATGCAGCTCAGTATTTGATACCTGTTTTTTTTTTATGCAAGTACTATAACATACACATAAAAAATTGCATGGAAAAAAAGCAACATATTTTGGAGTTCTAGGTAATTTGTGAAGCTCCATATGGTGCTTCCATACTACACTGTATTTCCTGACTTCTCCCCTAGATACATTCATTCTAGAGGAAAATAGATGTTGAGGAACATGTGGTAAAATAACCTCTGTGTGTCTCTATTTCCATAAATATAAACATATAAGACTACAGTATGGAACCAGAGAATTTATTGGTTTACACTTTATAGAACATACAACACAAATCTGTTACACATCCATATGCATGACATCTTATCATCATATGTGCTCAGGCACCTGTCTCTTGTGGGTTTGAGTACTGCTAGCTATGCTTTCATTTTCCCTGCTATATATTTTTTGAGTTGTGTGACCTGCCCCTGGTTTTCCAACAAATTCTGTTTGGGTCTGTTCATATTCCGTCTGCTTGTTCTGTGTTGGAGCTTTTATCTGTCTGCCTGGTCTCTCCAGATTGTATCTGGATCTGTTAAGGTTCTATATATGTCTGAATTCTGACCTAGTTCTGTCTGCCTTTACCCTGAGTCTGTTTCTTGGATTTTCTGTTTGCCTCACCTTGTCTGGTTCAGTCTGTATTTGCTTTGGATATATGTACTTTGCCAGTCTATTCTCTGTCTGGTTCTGTCTATGTGCTTTGCTTGTATCTCTGGTGCTTTGCACTGGAGTCTCCGAACCTTGTGTGTTAGCTGCCAACTACACTGTGACTATTCCAAGAGGAAGTGGTGAAGACGAGATCACCGTATAAAGGTTAAAGGGTGAAAAACAGGGAACCAACAGGATAATGCCCTCAGGACTAGCCCTAAGGCAAGCCAATTTGTTGGCACCGTGGTTTGAAAAACATTGTCCCTAAAATTGATGTTAATTTGTCTCTTTATATGTTATATGCAAGGTACAGAATAGATAGATAGATAATAACTACATAGATAATAGTTAGATAGATAGATGATAACTTGATAGATAGTTTACATCCCTTCTACATTCTACATTGTCCAGCTAAGATTGTATTGACATAATTGGTTGGAATTGTAAAGTGCCTGGTATTTATGCATCCAAACATTTCTAAATTACGTTGCTTGCTACCAGCTGTCATTTTTGGAACTACTGCATAAGATAGTCATTGGAGACATAATATCAATTTACCTTGTGCCAACTGGTAAAAGTGCAATCATTTACTGGTGAATTCTCTAAATTATGCTAAAGAGGAGTTGTTGAACTGTGGAGTCATGTCCAACATCTAATTATAATCTCTGTCGCTGCTTCTCTAGAAATGTTCAAGGTTTTGACATTTTGGCAACAGTGGAATTATTTTCATGTCCCCTATCACTTATCCTTCTTTTAAAGGCTTATTTCACAGCCCTTTTATGCATGCCCATAAGACATATTCAGGCCGTGAATGATCTTTAAAGTGTTCTACACTGGCAATGACATAAATAAAAAGTCCATGATCCATGAGATTTGCCACATGACATGTGCTGGCCAAAAATAGTAGATATTTGTCTGTGAGACTAACAATTGTGGTTGAAGTTATATTGTCCCCAAATGTCTCCCATGGAGAGAGGCAAGGATTGGATGGATTTAAAGAGGTATATAGAAGCTGCTTACCTACCTACCTCTAGAGGGACAACAAGCTCAGATTATGGCTAGCTCGAACTATATGATATAATTGATGAGGCCATTTGTACAAACTGCCAATCTCTTAAGGGGAAATTTTGCCAATCTCTCAAGGGGTTGTCTCATTAAGACAATTAGGTTGTATGGACATCATAGAGAGGGTCCACATAATGTAACGTTCTCTTTGATCCAGAATGGAGAGCTTTTTTGTGCTCCCCATTCTCGCAGGCTCTATTACAAGGATAGTCATTCATCGAAATGGCCATCATATACAGTAATACTACATTTACCCTTTAGCATAAATGCTTGGCTGGTCACTACTTTTCCCTGAGGAAATCAGCAGTTTACCATAGATTTTGAGATCACAATTATAAAAAATAAAAATAAAAACAAAAACTATTTGCTCCAAAGTGGTAGAACGTGTAAATGTAAATCACCCTGTATATAGAAATTACTGCAATTACTACTGCTTTTACAATTGAAATGAAACTTTAAATATGTATGAACATTTTTTTTGTATATTAATAACAACATTGACAGAAACGTAGCTTGAAGATTTTGTGTGGCCATATTTGGAAGACCAGTATTGTCTCATTGTAATAATAATAATGTTTATCTATATAGGGTCAAGATATTCTGCAGCACTTTACAATAAGGGGGTTCATGTACAAACTGAGTCATAAATAGCATAGCAACAAACAAGTCAATAATTAAAACAAGATTAGGAGCCTTGCTCACAAGAGCTTACAATCTTTGAGGCATTAGGGGGTGACACAGAAAGTAACAAGAACTTCTGTTATACAATGGTCCAGCCATCTTAACGCAATACAGGAGTAGATATAAGTCTGCATAAGCCAGTCATTAGCTGATAACCATAGTGCTTCTGAGTGCATGCGGTATGGATATTTGATAATGGATCAAGTTCAGAAGAATGATGATGGGGAAGGGGGGGGGGGGGGGTGAATGGTGAAGAGTTAGATTAGGACATGTAATTGGCCAACCAAAAAATATATGTCTGTCCAGTTGGGCTGTGTAGAATGAAAAGAGGAGATGACCTAGGACTGAACCCTGCAGAACCCCAACAGCAAAGGAAGAGGAGGGGAAATAGAGCCAGCAAATGATACACTGAAAAAGCAGTCAGAGGGATAGGAAGAAAATCAAGAGACAATGATTTCCTTAAGCACAATAGATTGGAACATGGTGAGGAGGAGATGAACAGTGTCAAATGCTGCAGAGAGATTGGGGTCAATGAGTAGAGAGTAGACACCATTACATTTAGCTGTCAGAAGTTTATGCAGAAAGTAGGGTGCAGAGAGATAACAGATGAAGCGAGAGTAAAACAGTCACTCCAGGAGTTTAGGGATCAGGGGGAGATTAGAGACAGGTCTGTAGTTAGTTCTATAGGATGGGACAAAAGAAGATTTCTTTAATAAGTTATGACAGAATATTTGAAAGAGGGAAAGATGCCTGGAGAGAGAGGTTGAAGATTTTAGTTAGGATAGTGGTGACAGTTGGGGAGAGATACTGGAGGAGGTGTGAGGTAATGGAGTCAGTAGTGCAGTAGTACATGAGGAGCCTTGAGACTTATTCTTCTGTGACTGGGTCGAATGCAAAAAATGAACTGGAGGTGATGCGATACAAAGGGGATCAATGACAGAGGCTGGGAGCTAATTTCCTCTTGGATATTTTCAATCTTTTCTTTGAAGTAGATGGCCAGATCATTAGTGCAGAGGTCTGTAATAGGTGCTTGCACTATTTGAGTGAGGAGGGAGTGAACAGTATCAGAGTTTTTTGCGATTATTGGATAGTGAGGAGATCAGGGTCATGAAATAGGACTGAGTTATAGGTTGTCAGCATAAATTTGGAACAGAGGAAATCTTGTGATCTGCGAGTTTTTCTCCATAGGTCTTTGGCACTCCTGGAGCATCACTGGAGATAGCGAGCTTGAGACGTAAGCCAGGGTTGCTTTTGTCTCTATTTAGAGGTTATGAGTGTAGGGGGATCTACTTCATCCAGGGTGCTTCGGAGGGTGTCATTATAGTGTTTTGCAGTTCAGGATAGGAGAGGGAAGAAATTGGGAACAATTATGACTGTAGCGTGTCTGTAAGTTATTTAGTTTCAATGGCATGTAGATTCCTAAATTTGTGATAAGTAGAAGTGTGCTGAGGTGGATGTGAAGGAGAGAAAGTTGAAATCAGAGATCAGGAGACGAGAGTTAGTAAAGTAAAAAATGGAGCAGAGCCAGAAAAAGACCAGTTCAATTGTATTACTGTATTTATGTGTCGGACATTTAGAACGCTGTGATGCCAAGAGAGGAGGTTATAGATAGAAGCTGGGAGGCAGATGAAGTGGTAGAGTTGAAGTGGGGATGTTAAAGTCGCCCAAAATTAGTGCTGGTAATTCTAAGGACAATAAGTGTGGCAGCCAGGCAGCAAAGAGATCTAGGAAGTAGGCAAGCCAAGGGTTCAGTAAATAAACATTATTCTGAGGAAGAGAGGATGGAAGAGTCTGAGGGTGTGGACCTTAAAAGATGAGAGAATGATGGTACCAAGGTAATGACCTGGAAAGTGCATTGTGGGATAATAAGTATACTGACTCAATTACTATGTCTGTTGTCAGGTTTGGGGGTATGTGGAAAATGTAAGCTACCATAATACAGAGCAGCAGGACAAGCAGTCAGATTGCTGAATCCAAGTTTCAGTGAGAGCCAGCAGGTTAAGAGAATTAGTAAGAAAATGTTGTGAATATAGGGGAGTTTGTTACACACTGACCATGGGTTCCCGAGTGCAAAGTTAAAACAGGTAAGAGACATTTTAGCAGGGATTACATGTGAGATGGTTAAGGGTTTGATGGTCAAGGGTTAGGATAAATATCTCTTGACGTTAAAAGCAAAAGTATAAAGAGAAAGAGCAAATGGTTCATTGATTTGTAAGAGTGCTTATAGTGCTGCACGCTGACACATTGTAGGTTGAGATGATTCAGGAAGGTGAACAAAGCATGTGATTTGTACATTGGAGAAAGGGGCTAATGTGGAGGGGGAAATAGGACAGTGAATGTGAAGGAAATGAGCACATAAGGATTCAAAATACACACATATATATAACTATATGAAGAGAAGAGAGATGGCAGTTAGATCCATGTCATGTGTAATTGCTAGACACTCGCTAAGACTTTGAGCAAAAAAAAAAAAAAAAAAAACTTATGAAGGGTTCACAAATAGAGTTGAGCGAACACCTGGATGTTCGGGTTCGAGAAGTTCGGCCGAACATCCCGGAAATGTTCGGGTTCGGGATCCGAACCCGATCCGAACTTCGTCCCGAACCCGAACCCCATTGAAGTCAATGGGGACCCGAACTTTTCGGCACTAAAAAGGCTGTAAAACAGCCCAGGAAAGAGCTAGAGGGCTGCAAAAGGCAGCAACATGTAGGTAAATCCCCTGCAAACAAATGTGGATAGGGAAATGAATTAAAATAAAAATTAAATAAATAAAAATTAACCAAAATCAATTGGAGAGAGGTTCCATAGCAGAGAATCTGGCTTCCCGTCACCCACCACTGGAACAATTCTAGTAAGAAGCAGGGCGGCAATACCAGAGGGTTAGACGGATCGTTAGTGATAGGGATATGTGTCAAACAAGATTAGACGATATGACCAATAAATTTAGAGAGCGAGGCTACCCCCCTGATCTATTGAAAATACAGCATAATAAAGCTGAGATTACACCACCAGATAGAACTAAGAAAGAAACAAGGATCCCCTTAGTGATTAAATACCATCCCTGGTCCCAGCGCCTTAGGACTATTGTTAATCAACATTGGCACATATTATCTAAGTCCTATCCACGGATAGGAGAGTTCCAGAGGCCACCCATGATATGCTATAAACGGGCAGAAAATATTAGGGATAAAATAGTCCGGGCGGATGTGGGAAGTAATAAAATAGAAAGAGGACAGAGTACTTTATCTACACCTAGACGGGGCACTTTTCCTTGTTTAAACTGTGTCAATTGTTCCAGCGTTATAAAGGGTTCATGTTTCTCCCACCCTCACTCAGGTGAAAATATTCCAATAAGGGGCACGTTCACTTGTGATAGTAGATTTGTGGTTTACATTCTTAAATGTCCATGTGGATTACTATATGTGGGGGAAACCTCAATGAGAATGAAGGACAGACTAAGTAAACACAAATCTACTATCCGTAAACAGAATTTATTACTCCCAATACCCCTTCATTTTTATGATAAAAAACACAACATCTCGCAGTTGAGGTATCAGATTATTGAAGGTGTATCATTACCCCGTCGAGGGGGTGACAGAAATAAATTGTTATTGAAAAGGGAGGCTTACTGGATCCATCGTCTTCAGACAATGGAGCCCAGGGGCCTCAATCGTGAGTACAATGTGTCCTGCTTCCTATAAGGCATTCGGCCTTATGCAATCTGATAAATATATTTCTTTTTTTCTTCAGCGTGATTAATCACTGCAAGAATGGACTATGTGACTGAAAATCTTCGCCAGTATAGAGTGGATATGTTTTTTGCGAATTTTCAATTGCGAATTTTCAGTTGCGAATTTTTAGTTGCGAATTTTCAATTGCGAATTTTCAATTTTCAATTGCAAATTTTCAGTTGCGAATTTTCAATTGCGAATTTTTCAATGCGAATTTTTCATTGCGATTATTTGATATGCGAATTTTATTTAATGAGGGAGGCGGAGCTTCTTTGATGATGTCAGTTCCTTTGTGTTTCATTTATGTATAAATAGCTGGAGTGTAAGATGTTTTATGCAGTCTGATGAAAGCACATCTGTGCTGAAACGCGTCACTATGCCATTTTGAATATGTGACTGAATAAATCTACATTGTGATCTACATCAGCGAAGTGCCGGTCCTTTCCTTTGAAACCACCACTGGAACAGTCCATTCTCAGATATTTAGGCCCCGGCACCCAGGCAGAGGAGAGAGGTCCCGTAACAGAGAATCTGTCTTCATGTCAGCAGAGAATTAGTCTGCATGTCATAGCAGAGAATGAGGCTTCACGTCAGCCACCACTGCAACAGTCCATTGGCATATATTTAGGCCCAGCACCCAGGCAGAGGAGGGAGGTCCCGTAACAGAGAATCTGTCTTCATGTCAGCAGAGAATTAGTCTGCATGTCATAGCAGAGAATGAGGCTTCACGTCAGCCACCACTGCAACAGTCCATTGGCATATATTTAGGCCCAGCACACACACAGGCAGAGGAGAGAGGTCCCGTAACAGAGAATCTGGCTTCATGTCAGCAGAGAATCAGTCTGCATGTCATAGCAGAGAATGAGGCTTCACGTCAGCCACCACTGCAACAGTCCATTGGCATATATTTAGGCCCAGCACACACACAGGCAGAGGAGAGAGGTCCCGTAACAGAGGATCTGGCTTCATGTCAGCAGAGAATCAGTCTGTATGTCATAGCAGAGAATCAGGCTTCACGTCAGCCACCACTGCAACAGTCCATTGTCATAAATTTAGGCCCAGCACCCAGGCAGAGGAGAGAGGTCCCGTAACAGACAATCTGGCTTCATGTCAGCAGAGAATTAGTCTGCATGTCATAGCAGAGAATGAGGCTTCACGTCAGCCACCACTGCAACAGTCCATTGGCATATATTTAGGCCTAGCACACAGGCAGAGGAGAGAGGTCCCGTAACAGACAATCTGGCTTCATGTCAGCAGAGAATCAGTCTGCATGTCATAGCAGAGAATGAGGCTTCACGTCAGCCACCACTGCAACAGTCCATTGGCATATATTTAGGCCCAGCACACACACAGGCAGAGGAGAGAGGTCCCGTAACAGAGAATCTGGCTTCATGTCAGCAGAGAATCAGTCTGCATGTCATAGCAGAGAATGAGGCTTCACGTCAGCCACCACTGCAACAGTCCATTGGCATATATTTAGGCCCAGCACACACACAGGCAGAGGAGAGAGGTCCCGTAACAGACAATCTGGCTTCATGTCAGCAGAGAATCAGTCTGCATGTCATAGCAGAGAATGAGGCTTCACGTCACCCACCACTGCAACAGTCCATTGGCATATATTTAGGCCTAGCACACAGGCAGAGCAGAGAGGTCCCGTAACAGACAATCTGGCTTCATGACAGCAGAGAATCAGTCTGCATGTCATAGCAGAGAATGAGGCTTCACGTCACCCACCACTGCAACAGTCCATTGGCATATATTTAGGCCTAGCACACAGGCAGAGCAGAGAGGTCCCGTAACAGACGATCTGGCTTCATGTCAGCAGAGAATCAGTCTGCATGTCATAGCAGAGAATGAGGCTTCACGTCAGCCACCACTGCAACAGTCCATTGGCATATATTTAGGCCCAGCACACACACAGGCAGAGGAGAGAGGTCCCGTAACAGAGGATCTGGCTTCATGTCAGCAGAGAATCAGTCTGCATGTCATAGCAGAGAATCAGGCTTCACGTCAGCCACCACTGCAACAGTCCATTGTCATAAATTTAGGCCCAGCACCCAGGCAGAGGAGAGAGGTCCCGTAACAGACAATCTGGCTTCATGTCAGCAGAGAATTAGTCTGCATGTCATAGCAGAGAATGAGGCTTCACGTCAGCCACCACTGCAACAGTCCATTGGCATATATTTAGGCCTAGCACACAGGCAGAGGAGAGAGGTCCCGTAACAGACAATCTGGCTTCATGTCAGCAGAGAATCAGTCTGCATGTCATAGCAGAGAATGAGGCTTCACGTCACCCACCACTGCAACAGTCCATTGGCATATATTTAGGCCTAGCACACAGGCAGAGCAGAGAGGTCCCGTAACAGACAATCTGGCTTCATGACAGCAGAGAATCAGTCTGCATGTCATAGCAGAGAATGAGGCTTCACGTCACCCACCACTGCAACAGTCCATTGGCATATATTTAGGCCTAGCACACAGGCAGAGCAGAGAGGTCCCGTAACAGACGATCTGGCTTCATGTCAGCAGAGAATCAGTCTGCATGTCATAGCAGAGAATGAGGCTTCACGTCAGCCACCACTGCAACAGTCCATTGGCATATATTTAGGCCCAGCACACACACAGGCAGAGGAGAGAGGTCCCGTAACAGAGGATCTGGCTTCATGTCAGCAGAGAATCAGTCTGCATGTCATAGCAGAGAATCAGGCTTCACGTCAGCCACCACTGCAACAGTCCATTGTCATAAATTTAGGCCCAGCACCCAGGCAGAGGAGAGAGGTCCCGTAACAGACAATCTGGCTTCATGTCAGCAGAGAATTAGTCTGCATGTCATAGCAGAGAATGAGGCTTCACGTCAGCCACCACTGCAACAGTCCATTGGCATATATTTAGGCCTAGCACACAGGCAGAGGAGAGAGGTCCCGTAACAGACAATCTGGCTTCATGTCAGCAGAGAATCAGTCTGCATGTCATAGCAGAGAATGAGGCTTCACGTCACCCACCACTGCAACAGTCCATTGGCATATATTTAGGCCTAGCACACAGGCAGAGCAGAGAGGTCCCGTAACAGACAATCTGGCTTCATGACAGCAGAGAATCAGTCTGCATGTCATAGCAGAGAATGAGGCTTCACGTCACCCACCACTGCAACAGTCCATTGGCATATATTTAGGCCTAGCACACAGGCAGAGCAGAGAGGTCCCGTAACAGACGATCTGGCTTCATGTCAGCAGAGAATCAGTCTGCATGTCATAGCAGAGAATGAGGCTTCACGTCAGCCACCACTGCAACAGTCCATTGGCATATATTTAGGCCCAGCATACACACAGGCAGAGGAGAGAGGTCCCGTAACAGAGGATCTGGCTTCATGTCAGCAGAGAATCAGTCTGCATGTCATAGCAGAGAATCAGGCTTCACGTCAGCCACCACTGCAACAGTCCATTGTCATAAATTTAGGCCCAGCACCCAGGCAGAGGAGAGAGGTCCCGTAACAGACAATCTGGCTTCATGTCAGCAGAGAATTAGTCTGCATGTCATAGCAGAGAATGAGGCTTCACGTCAGCCACCACTGCAACAGTCCATTGGCATATATTTAGGCCTAGCACACAGGCAGAGGAGAGAGGTCCCGTAACAGACAATCTGGCTTCATGTCAGCAGAGAATCAGTCTGCATGTCATAGCAGAGAATGAGGCTTCACGTCAGCCACCACTGCAACAGTCCATTGGCATATATTTAGGCCCAGCACACACACAGGCAGAGGAGAGAGGTCCCGTAACAGAGAATCTGGCTTCATGTCAGCAGAGAATCAGTCTGCATGTCATAGCAGAGAATGAGGCTTCACGTCAGCCACCACTGCAACAGTCCATTGGCATATATTTAGGCCCAGCACACACACAGGCAGAGGAGAGAGGTCCCGTAACAGAGGATCTGGCTTCATGTCAGCAGAGAATCAGTCTGCATGTCATAGCAGAGAATGAGGCTTCACGTCAGCCACCACTGCAACAGTCCATTGGCATATATTTAGGCCCAGCACACACCCAGGCAGAGGAGGGAGGTCCCGTAACAGAGAATCTGTCTTCATGTCAGCAGAGAATCAGTCTGCATGTCATAGCAGAGAATCAGGCTTCGCGTCAGCCACCACTGCAACAGTCCATTGGCATATATTTAGGCCCAGCACACACACAGGCAGAGGAGGGAGGTCCCGTAACAGAGAATCTGGCTTCATGTCAGCAGAGAATCAGTCTGCATGTCATAGCAGAGAATGAGGCTTCACGTCACCCACCACTGCAACAGTCCATTGGCATATATTTAGGCCTAGCACACAGGCAGAGCAGAGAGGTCCCGTAACAGACAATCTGGCTTCATGACAGCAGAGAATCAGTCTGCATGTCATAGCAGAGAATGAGGCTTCACGTCACCCACCACTGCAACAGTCCATTGGCATATATTTAGGCCTAGCACACAGGCAGAGGAGAGGTTCATTCAACTTTGGGTAGCCTCGCAATATAATGGTAAAATGAAAATAAAAATAGGATTGAATGAGGAAGTGCCCTGGAGTCCAATAATATATGGTTATGGGGAGGTAGTTAATGTCTAATCTGGACAAGGGACGGACAGGTCCTGTGGGATCCATGCCTGGTTCATTTTTATGAACGTCAGCTTGTCCACATTGGCTGTAGACAGGCGGCTGCGTTTGTCTGTAATGACGCCCCCTGCCGTGCTGAATACACGTTCAGACAAAACGCTGGCTGCCGGGCAGGCCAGCACCTCCAAGGCATAAAAGGCTAGCTCTGGCCACGTGGACAATTTAGAGACCCAGAAGTTGAATGGGGCCGAACCATCAGTCAGTACGTGGAGGGGTGTGCACACGTACTGTTCCACCATGTTAGTGAAATGTTGCCTCCTGCTAACACGTTGCGTATCAGGTGGTGGTGCAGTTAGCTGTGGCGTGTTGACAAAAGTTTTCCACATCTCTGCCATGCTAACCCTGCCCTCAGAGGAGCTGGCCGTGACACAGCTGCCTTGGCGACCTCTTGCTCCTCCTCTGCCTTGGCCTTGGGCTTCCACTTGTTCCCCTGTGACATTTGGGAATGCTCTCAGTAGCGCGTCTACCAACGTGCGCTTGTACTCGCGCATCTTCCTATCACGCTCCAGTGCAGGAAGTAAGGTGGGCACATTGTCTTTGTAGCGTGGATCCAGCAGGGTGGCAACCCAGTAGTCCGCACAGGTTAAAATGTGGGCAACTCTGCTGTCGTTGCGCAGGCACTGCAGCATGTAGTCGCTCATGTGTGCCAGGCTGCCCAGGGGTAAGGACAAGCTGTCCTCTGTGGGAGGCGTATCGTCATCGTCCTGCCTTTCCCCCCAGCCACGCACCAGTGATGGACCCGAGCTGCGTTGGGTGCCACCCCGCTGTGACCATGCTTCATCCTCATCCTCCTCCACCTCCTCCTCATCCTCGTCCTCCTCGTCCTCCAGTAGTGGGCCCTGGCTGGCCACATTTGTACCTGGCCTCTGCTGTTGCCAAAAACCTCCCTCTGAGTCACTTCGAAGAGACTGGCCTGAAAGTGCTAAAAATGAACCCTCTTCCTCCTCCTCCTCCTCCTCCTCCTGGGCCACCTCCTCTTCCATCATCGCCCTAAGTGTTTTCTCAATGCGACATAGAAGTGGTATTGTAACGCTGATAACGGTGTCAACGCCACTGGCCATGTTGGTGGAGTACTCGAAACAGCGCAACAGGGCACACAGGTCTCGCATGGAGGCCCAGTCATTGGTGGTGAAGTGGTGCTGTTCTGTAGTGCGACTGACCCGTGCGTGCTGCAGCTGAAACTCCACTATGGCCTGCTGCTGCTCGCACAGTCTGTCCAGCATGTGCAAGGTGGAGTTCCACCTGGTGGGCACGTCGCATATGAGGCGGTGAGCGGGAAGGCCGAAGTTACGCTGTAGCGCAGACAGGCGAGCAGCAGCAGGATGTGAACGCCGGAAGCGCGAACAGACGGCCCGCACTTTATGCAGCAGCTCTGACATGTCGGGGTAGTTGTGAATGAACTTCTGCACCACCAAATTCAGCACATGCGCCAAGCAAGGGATGTGCGTCAAATTGGCTAGTCCCAGAGCTGCAACGAGATTTCGCCCATTATCACACACCACCAGGCCGGGCTTGAGGCTCACCGGCAGCAACCACTCGTCGGTCTGTTGTTCAATACCCCGCCACAACTCCTGTGCGGTGTGGGGCCTGTCCCCCAAACATATGAGTTTCAGAATGGCCTGCTGACGTTTACCCCGGGCTGTGCTGAAGTTGGTGGTGAAGGTGTGTGGCTGACTGGATGAGCAGGTGGAAGAAGAGGAGGAGGAAGCCGAGAAGGAGGAGGTGGCAACAGGAGGCAAAGAATGTTGCCCTGCGATCCTTGGCGGCGGAAGGACGTGCGCCAAACAGCTCTCCGCCTGGGGCCCAGCTGCCACTACATTTACCCAGTGTGCAGTTAGGGAGATATAGCGTCCCTGGCCGTGCTTACTGGTCCACGTATCTGTGGTTAGGTGGACCTTGCTACAGATGGCGTTGCGCAGTGCACACTTGATTTTATGGGATACTTGGTTGTGCAGGGAAGGCACGGCTCTCTTGGAGAAGTAGTGCCGGCTGGGAACAACATACTGTGGGACAGCAAGCGACATGAGCTGTTTGAAGCTGTCTGTGTCCACCAGCCTAAATGACAGCATTTCATAGGCCAGTAGTTTAGAAATGCTGGCATTCAGGGCCAGGGATCGAGGGTGGCTAGGTGGGAATTTACGCTTTCTATCAAATGTTTGTGAGATGGAGAGCTGAACGCTGGCGTGTGACATGGTTGAGACGCTTGGTGACGGAGGTGGTGGTGGTGGTGTTGGTGGTACATCCCCTGTTTGCTGGGCGGCAGGTGCCAACGTTCCTCCAGAGGCGGAGGAAGAGGCCGAGGCGGCAGCAGCAGAATAGGCCGAGGCGGCAGCAGCAGAAGAGGTAGCAGGGGGAGCCTGAGTGACTTCCTTGGTTTTAAGGTGTTTACTCCACTGCAGTTCATGCTTTGCATGCAGGTGCCTGGTCATGCAGGTTGTGCTCAGGTTCAGAACGTTAATGCCTCGCTTCAGGCTCTGATGGCACAGCGTGCAAACCACTCGGGTCTTGTCGTCAGCACATTGTTTGAAGAAGTGCCATGCCAGGGAACTCCTTGAAGCTGCCTTTGGGGTGCTCGGTCCCAGATGACGGCGGGCAGTAGCAGGCGGAGTCTCTTGGCGGCGGGTGTTCTGCTTTTGCCCACTGCTCCCTCTTTTGCTACGCTGTTGGCTCGGTCTCACCACTGCCTCTTCCTCCGAACTGTGAAAGTCAGTGGCACGACCTTCATTCCATGTGGGGTCTAGGACCTCATCGTCCCCTGCATCGTCTTCCACCCAGTCTTGATCCCTGACCTCCTGTTCAGTCTGCACACTGCAGAAAGACGCAGCAGTTGGCACCTGTGTTTCGTCATCATCAGAGACATGCTGAGGTGGTATTCCCATGTCCTCATCATCAGGAAACATAAGTGGTTGTGCGTCAGTGCATTCTATGTCTTTCACCGCTGGGGAAGGGCTAGGTGGATGCCCTTGGGAAACCCTGCCAGCGGAGTCTTCAAACAGCATAAGAGACTGCTGCATAACTTGAGGCTGAGACAGTTTCCCTGGTATGCATGGGGGTGATGTGACAGACTGATGGGGTTGGTTTTCAGGCGCCATCTGTGCGCTTTCTGCAGAAGACTGGGTGGGAGATAATGTGAACGTGCTGGATCCACTGTCGGCCACCCAATTGACTAATGCCTGTACCTGCTCAGGCCTTACCATCCTTAGAACGGCATTGGGCCCCACCATATATCGCTGTAAATTCTGGCGGCTACTGGGACCTGAGGTAGTTGGTACACTAGGACGTGTGGATGTGGCAGAACGGCCACGTCCTCTCCCAGCACCAGAGGGTCCACTAACACCACCACGACCATGTCCACGTCCGCGTCCCTTACTAGATGTTTTCCTCATTGTTATGGTTCACCACAACAACAAATATATTATTTGGCCCAATGTATTGTATTCAAATTCAGCGGGATATAAATTTGAGGCCTAGTATTTAGGCGCTGGGTGACCGGTATGGATTTAGTGACAGAATTAGACTTGGAAATGCACAGAAGCGTGTGTGTGTGAAGTTATTCTGAATGACCCAATGTGCACCTTGAATATTATATACCCTTTTAGGGATAGATTTCAAATAGCTCTGATATAGCAGAAACCACTAAATTATGAAATTGCTAAATTGGGAATTGTATTTCAACCCAGAACAAGAAATGTGCTTGAACGGACACTAAATAACTCGCCCAGCTACAGCACTAACGAGAGATTTAGCAGGATATAAATTTGAGGCCTAGTATTTAGGCGCTGGGTGACAGGTATGGGTTTAGTGACAGAATTAGACTTGGAAATACACAGTAGCGGGTGTGTGTGAAGTTATTCTGAATGACCCAATGTGCACCTTGAATATTATATACCCTTTTAGGGATAGATTTCAAATAGCTCTGATATAGCAGAAACCACTAAATTATGAAATTGCTAAATTGGGAATTGTATTTCAACCCAGAACAAGAAATGTGCTTGAACGGACACTAAATAACTCGCCCAGCTACAGCACTAACGAGAGATTTAGCAGGATATAAATTTGAGGCCTAGTATTTAGGCGCTGGGTGACAGGTATGGGTTTAGTGACAGAATTAGACTTGGAAATACACAGTAGCGGGTGTGTGTGAAGTTATTCTGAATGACCCAATGTGCACCTTGAATATTATATACCCTTTTAGGGATAGATTTCAAATAGCTCTGATATAGCAGAAACCACTAAATTATGAAATTGCTAAATTGGGAATTGTATTTCAACCCAGAACAAGAAATGTGCTTGAACGGACACTAAATAACTCGCCCAGCTACAGCACTAACGAGAGATTTAGCAGGATATAAATTTGAGGCCTAGTATTTAGGCGCTGGGTGACAGGTATGGGTTTAGTGACAGAATTAGACTTAGAAATACACAGTAGCGGGTGTGTGTGAAGTTATTCTGAATGACCCAATGTGCACCTTGAATATTATATACCCTTTTAGGGATAGATTTCAAATAGCTCTGATATAGCAGAAACCACTAAATTATGAAATTGCTAAATTGGGAATTGTATTTCAACCCAGAACAAAAAATGTGCTTTGACGGACACTAAATAACTTTCCCAGCCACAACAGGACAGCGTTAACGAGAGATTTAGCAGGATATAAATTTGAGGCCTAGTATTTAGGCGCTGGGTGACAGGTATGGGTTTAGTGACAGAATTAGACTTGGAAATACACAGTAGCGGGTGTGTGTGAAGTTATTCTGAATGACCCAATGTGCACCTTGAATATTATATACCCTTTTAGGGATAGATTTCAAATAGCTCTGATATAGCAGAAACCACTAAATTATGAAATTGCTAAATTGGGAATTGTATTTCAACCCAGAACAAGAAATGTGCTTGAACGGACACTAAATAACTCGCCCAGCTACAGCACTAACGAGAGATTTAGCAGGATATAAATTTGAGGCCTAGTATTTAGGCGCTGGGTGACAGGTATGGGTTTAGTGACAGAATTAGACTTAGAAATACACAGTAGCGGGTGTGTGTGAAGTTATTCTGAATGACCCAATGTGCACCTTGAATATTATATACCCTTTTAGGGATAGATTTCAAATAGCTCTGATATAGCAGAAACCACTAAATTATGAAATTGCTAAATTGGGAATTGTATTTCAACCCAGAACAAAAAATGTGCTTTGACGGACACTAAATAACTTTCCCAGCCACAACAGGACAGCGTTAACGAGAGATTTAGCAGGATATAAATTTGAGGCCTAGTATTTAGGCGCTGGGTGACAGGTATGGGTTTAGTGACAGAATTAGACTTGGAAATACACAGTAGCGGGTGTGTGTGAAGTTATTCTGAATGACCCAATGTGCACCTTGAATATTATATACCCTTTTAGGGATAGATTTCAAATAGCTCTGATATAGCAGAAACCACTAAATTATGAAATTGCTAAATTGGGAATTGTATTTCAACCCAGAACAAGAAATGTGCTTGAACGGACACTAAATAACTCGCCCAGCTACAGCACTAAGGACAGATTTAGCTGGATATAAATTTGAGGCCTAGTATTTAGGCGCTGGGTGACAGGTATGGGTTTAGTGACAGAATTAGACTTGGAAATACACAGTAGCGGGTGTGTGTGAAGTTATTCTGAATGTCCCTATGTGCACCTTCAATATGATCTACCCTTTTAGGGATAGATTTCAAATAGCTCTGATATAGCAGAAACCACTAAATTATGAAATTGCTAAATTGGGAATTGTATTTCAACCCAGAACAAGAAATGTGCTTGAACGGACACTAAATAACTCGCCCAGCTACAGCACTAACGAGAGATTTAGCAGGATATAAATTTGAGGCCTAGTATTTAGGCGCTGGGTGACAGGTATGGGTTTAGTGACAGAATTAGACTTAGAAATACACAGTAGCGGGTGTGTGTGAAGTTATTCTGAATGACCCAATGTGCACCTTGAATATTATATACCCTTTTAGGGATAGATTTCAAATAGCTCTGATATAGCAGAAACCACTAAATTATGAAATTGCTAAATTGGGAATTGTATTTCAACCCAGAACAAAAAATGTGCTTTGACGGACACTAAATAACTTTCCCAGCCACAACAGGACAGCGTTAACGAGAGATTTAGCAGGATATAAATTTGAGGCCTAGTATTTAGGCGCTGGGTGACAGGTATGGGTTTAGTGACAGAATTAGACTTGGAAATACACAGTAGCGGGTGTGTGTGAAGTTATTCTGAATGACCCAATGTGCACCTTGAATATTATATACCCTTTTAGGGATAGATTTCAAATAGCTCTGATATAGCAGAAACCACTAAGTTATGAAATTGCTAAATTGGGAATTGTATTTCAACCCAGAACAAGAAATGTGCTTGAACGGACACTAAATAACTCGCCCAGCTACAGCACTAAGGACAGATTTAGCTGGATATAAATTTGAGGCCTAGTATTTAGGCGCTGGGTGACAGGTATGGGTTTAGTGACAGAATTAGACTTGGAAATGCACAGTAGCGGGTGTGTGAAGTTATTCTGAATGACCCTATGTGCACCTTGAATATTATATACCCTTTTAGGGATAGATTTCAAATAGATCTGATACAGCAGAAACCACTAAATTTTTAAATTGCTAAATTGGGAATTGTATTTCAACCCAGAACAAAAAATGTGCTTTGACGGACACTAAATAACTTTCCCAGCCACAACAGGACAGCGGTAACGAGAGATTTAGCGGGATATAAATTTGAGGCCTAGTATTTAGGCGCTGGGTGACCGGTATGGATTTAGTGACAGAATTAGACTGGGATATGGCCAAAAAATAACCACACTATTGCTGGTTAAATGCACTTGGTGATGGGCGCAGCTTGCCCCTGATGTAGTATATGGCCAAAAAATGAACAGACTATTGCTGGTTAAATGCACTTGGTGTCACAGCTTGACCAACCACACTACTGAGGGTTAAATGCACTTGGTGACGGGCGCAGCTTGCCCCTGATTTAGTATATGGCCAAAAAATGAACAGACTATTGCTGGTTAAATGCACTTGGTGTGATAGCTTGACCAACCACACTACTGAGGGTTAAATGCACTTGGTGTGACAGCTTCACCCTGATGTAGGCTTTAGCCAAAAAACAACCACACCATTGAGGGTTAAATGCACTTGGTCGCAGCTTGTGCTGGCGCACCACAAGACACAAAATGGCCGCCGATCACCCCAGAAAAATGTGACTGACAAACGGTCTGGGCAGCCTAAAAACAGTGAGCAATTGAGGATCAGCAGCTCAATGATCCACAGCTGCAGATCGATCAGTTAATCAAGTCCTTTGGAGGAGTTAATCTGCCTAATCTCGCCCTACTGTCGCAGCCGCAACCTCTCCCTACGCTAATCAGAGCAGAGTGACGGGCGGCGCTATGTGACTCCAGCTTAAATAGAGGCTGGGTCACATGGTGCTCTGGCCAATCACAGCCATGCCAATAGTAGGCATGGCTGTGATGGCCTCTTGGGGCAAGTAGTATGACGCTTGTTGATTGGCTGCTTAGCAGCCTTTCAAAAAGCGCCAAGAAAGCGTCACAAAAGCGCGAAGAAAGCGACGAACACCGAACCCGAACCCGGACTTTTACGAAAATGTCCGGGTTCGGGTCCGTGTCACGGACACCCCAAAATTCGGTACGAACCCGAACTATACAGTTCGAGTTCGCTCATCCCTATTCACAAACTTTCAAACATCACAAAAAATCTGGTAAACTGGTTATAGGAGTGCCAAACAAGTTCATCTAAGGTTATACTTCTGAAAACATGTTTTCTTTATTATCAGGATGAATGGGGGGGTTTAATATTTTTAACATCTACTGATTACACTTATATGGCATATCAATGAGTTAGACAGATTCTAATAGAAATAGGCACAGAGAAAATCCTGGAGCATTGATTACCAAAAACCACTGGTCTCTCTGGAATTTTCTTTTGTCAAGCTAATTTTGTAAACTGAGAAACCTTGATATGTATTCCAATAAGTGCCTCTTCTTATTAGTGAACAACCCATGAATTTTGGAAGGCCTTTAACCTCTTGTATAATTTAAAAGTCACAGAGAGAATAGCTAAGAATCCCAATAAAATGTTATTGTTTTAAGTAGTCTGCACAAAGTATCAATCAGGTTTCTGCTGGAGCACACATACAAAAGGTGATTTTGATTCCCTTGACTCAAAAAGTATAATTGTGATACATTTACTGTTAATAAGTAATCATGGTGCAAGATTTATTAGCACCTTCTACATAAATCAAGTCAATTACAGAGTGTCAGCGCAACCAAACTCAGTCAGTTAAGTATTATCAGCAATTCAGTCAAAACCTTCCTATTTTCAAATCCATTGGGGGTTGTTTATCAAAACATGTAAATAGAAATAGGGCCATTTATCAGAAGCAATTACTTATTTTATGCTAAATTTTATGTGATGGATCAGAACACAATAGTCTAAGTTGGTGAAGTGAAATAAGAAAATATATAAATAAAACTATTGTTTAAAAATAGAAAACAGAAAATAAGCATGTGCTTATGTATTCACCCCCTTTATTAGGAAGCCCATAAAAAGACTGCCATGAAGACCAAGGAACTCCCCAAACAAGTAAGGGACAATGTTGTTGAGAAGTAAAAGTCAGGGTTAAGTTCTAAAGAAATATCCAAATCTTTGATGATCCCCAGGAGCACCATCAAATCTATCGTAATCAAATGGAAAGAACATGGCACAAAAGCAAACCTGCCAAGAGACGGCCGCCCACCAAAACTCACAGACCAGGCAAGGAGGGCATTAATCAGAGAGGCAGCACAGAGACCTAAGGTAACAGAGACTGGAGTATCTGTACATAGGACGACAATAAGCCATATGCTCCATAGAGCTGAGCTTTATGGCAAAGTGGCCAGAATAAAGACATTTCTTTCAGCTAAAAACAATAAGACATGTTGTGAGTTTGTGAAAAGGCATGTGGGAGACTTCCAAAATGTATGGAGGAAGGTGCTCTGGTCTGACGAGACTAACATTTTACTTTTCGGCCATCAAAGAAAATGCTATGTCTGGCACAAACTCAACACATCACTTCACCAAAGAGAACACCATCCTCACAGTGAGACATGGTGGTGGCCGCATCATGCTGTGGGGATGTTTTTCAGCAGCTGGAACTGGGAAACTGGTCAGAGTTGAGGGAAAGATGGATGGTGCTAAGTACAGGGATATTCTTAAGCAAAACCTGTACCAATCTGTGATTTGAGACTAGGACAGTGGTTCACCTTCCAGCAGGACAATGACCTCAAACACACTGCTAAAGCAACACTTGAATGATGCAAATCCTCAAACAATCCATGTTAATTCCAGCTTGTGAGGCACCAAAATACGAAAAAAGTCAAGTGGGGTGAATACTTTTGCAAGGCACTGTAGATAGATAGCCGTCATGGCACATAACAGGTAGAATTTAGTCAATGTAGAAAAATTGAGTCGGCACTGCAAGAGGTGACTATATCCCAGAATACAGACACTGCATCATACTCTAGTGACGTCTGGGGGTGCTCAGTGCTCAAAAAGTGTATACGATAATCCACAACAGAAGAAAAGTACATGGCACTTCACTGATTTATTTGTAGATAAAACAAGATGGATGCGGGCACAAAACAGTCAAAAGGCTACAGCTGTTTTGCGCTCCCTGCACTTCCTCAGGCCTCACCAAGGAAGGCCTGAGGAAGCACAGGAAGCACGAAACGTCTGTAGCTTTTTGACTGTGCTGTGCCCTCATCCATCTTGTTTTATCTATAAATAAAGCTCCGAAGATTTTGGGTGAGTGCCGTGTGCTTTTCTTCTGTTGTGAATTTAGTGTTAGGTTCCCATCTTACAGAGATCGCCTTGACGTGTGGCAGATGGGCCCAAATAATTCTGTACAAAATGTATTTGCCAATAATCTCAAATTTATTTAATAAGCATAGCATTATCATTAGAATACTTTTTGTACTTTATTTGGTTTGCAGAGTGCTGTGGCATATTTTTTTTAGATAGATAGATATTTTGTGTGCATTGACCAGGATGGTCAGCAAAGTATCTACAAACCAGTAGGTGTCCATGGTGCCCCAAGACATTGCCAGATAGACCAGAATGGTGTCACATAGAGTATCAATAGGTCCAACTTACTGACCACTAGGTATCCAGGTGCACCAGGCAATGCCAGATGGATCAGTATGGTAGCATACCGAGTGTATATAGGCCAGGAGGTCTCCAGGTTATGCCAAATGGACCAGTATGTTGACAGAGTGTCAACAAGTGGAAATAATGGACGAATAGTTATCAGATGCACCCACAGTGTGCTACCTAGCATATATTTCTGTATGCCATATTTATTTAATTTTTTGGATCCTTATAAAGCTTGTGAGAAAAATATTTCTGCTCTAGAGTGAGAAGCTTAATCAAGAACAGAAGATGGCTTTGGGAGGGTTTGCTGTCAAATATTCAGTATACAGTATGCTGGTTAAGCATTGCCCATAGGACATGGTGCATTAGTAATTCAAGTTCTACTGCGGCACTAAACTTTCAGAAAACATAAAAAAAACTCACACCTCATTTTGCATCTCTTCTCTTGCATCTCTTACATATACACTATTTACCTCTTGGCTTAACTTAGTGCAAGCCTATTCAACATTATGTCCAATTCAGTTCTGTAAACCAGGAGGAGAATGTACAAAGTGTGCATTTTTCCTGCTTATTCTTCTTTCTGGGCTCTTATGGAATCATGAGTTAACAGATGTATTTCAGAGGAAAAATATGGTTAGAATAAAATGTCCTTTTTAATTACAAGTTGATATTGGTCCATTCTGTTTATGTTAGATTATATCTGCAGTTGGAAGGATGTTTTGCGGCAATACATTATTTGGCTACAAGAAGAATTTAGGGTTAACCCTATGTTTTGTTTTCAGTGTGAATAATTTGAGCCTAATCTAAAGCTACACATAAACAAATGTGTTATCGAGCTTGCTCTTCAGAGCTTCACGTGTGAGCACAATAATGGACAAATTCTTCTTCAATGTGTCTTTTGAAATCAGTTCACAGTTGTATAATGTTCTTAAGTTAAAGCAGTATGAATGTAATGATAGCAGACAAAACGAATGTGTAGAGAAGGAAAATGTTAGGCACCCGTACATGACAAGTGCCTTGATATGCCTACATACAATCAGTACAAGTGTGAATAGGGGGATACATGAGGACACAGTCCCATGTGCAATACTTGGCGAAACTCTATACTTTGATGATCTTCTCTATTGCCATTTTGGATAATTTATTTTATTTTTTTTAGCTAATGGCTGCCTCTTTAAAATACAGATTTATACCCAAATGACTTTTTATAGCTACGGAACTTTCACAGATTTCTATCCATAGTAGCAATTAGAAATGAGCAAACTGCCCAAATTTGATTTGTGTTTGATTCTGCTGAGTCGGCCTACCAAATCTATTCAGGATCCAATAATGTCTACCTGAAGCAAAAGTGCTTAAATTGGCCTGAAAATTAGTGTATGACATTCTTAGGTCTCCTGTGGCTCATATTTTTCTCTCCTGTTTCTCACTTTTTAACATTTTTTTAAATATTTATTTCTCTCTCTGTAGTATATATTGGATTTCTACAGAAATAATGTATAAAACTTTGTATAATGCTGCCTTTATACCTTGTAGGCATCTCCTTGTCATCTCTATGAGCAGGAGCTAGGGGAAAGCAGTGTGAAGCTGCATCAAATGGGTATACACTATACTCACTAAACTCACAAATAGCCAAGAAAGACAGTCTGAGTTTTATAGCGCTTCAACCAACCATGGTTTTACCTATTATATTACTGCACCCCTCCCCCCCCTTTAGATAAGGCAGATAAGGCACTCTATGCATAAGTGTGGTGATTATAGGGAGGAATGCACAGATGTCATATTGGCGTGGGTGGAGTTTGCAGGGCAGACTTGTGAGAACCCATATTGTTTCCATAAAAGTGGGAGCACCTGGTTGGATTGCAAGTTTTACAAATGTCATAAATGTAATAGGAAAGTAATGTGACATCTACAGTAAATCTTTTGATATCAGGCTTTATCAATTGATGATCAAGAAGGATTATTCATAAAGCTGAATGTATTTGTGCTAAAGGGTACGTTGAAAAGGTTGGAACCAAGATCTTGACATGGGAACCAAAAAATTTGTAAGGGTAGAGAGTGTTAGGTTGGATTGGGGACTGGAACAAGAGAATTTTGTCATCCTCAAATGGTCTCCCCTCATGGACTAAATAAGCAAGTAAATTTTTGTTTATTCTCGTGACCCATGAAATATATTTAACTACTCTCATCTTTCACCCTTATGTGCTCCTATTTTATGGCCCCTTTGCTTTAATATTCCGCCCAAAAAAACTGTATTCTGATCTCACTGTGTGGTTTATTTCACTATTACAGTAAGGGTCCATTCACAAGTCTGCAACTGTTTTGTGGTCCCCAAATTGCGTATCTGCTAAACACGGACACCAGCCATCTGTGTTCCGCATTTTGCGGACAATCAGATAGCTACAAGCTAATATCCTCTCTTGTCCCAGATATTAAAATAAAAATTTTAATAAATTGGCTAAAATAGTATAAATTAGACTATTATAATAGTATAAGTGAGCAACTTTTTTGTGGGTAAAACTAGCTAATACTCATTATTGGTGCCATATATCTGCGTGATTGTACAACGTTGTTTCTAGAGGGTGGCTGGGAGTGCATTTCTCCACAATGCCACTCTGATTGTGGTGCACACTGACACACACTATCAGCTCTTAAACATGCATGTGTTTGAGAATTTTTACTATCACTTTATAGCACATTTTCATAAGAGATCTGCCCCCCAACATGTTTCACCAGTAATCTGGCTTCATCAGGGGTTTGGGCCGCATTCTTTGCACACACAGTGTGCTGTCCACATATTTTGTGGCCCCCATTGAAAATGAATGGGTCCGCACCCATTCCGCCAAAATTGCGGAACTGATGTAGACCCATTTTGCAGATGTGTGAATGGACTCTTAATCTTCTCCCTTTTCCCCTCTTCTATCTCTCTGTGATTATGAAGTTCCTCCTATGGCTGTTTCATGACTTACTTTCACCTGGTACAATGGATATGTAGACAAATTATTTGGTTCACTAAACATGCCTCTATTATTATTATTATATACATGTGTATGTTTGCTATCCTAAGCAGACCAGTTGGCTTGTGCATTTGCTTCAGTACTATATTCGTTAGTGAAACAGGCACTGTAGAGTAGCTGAAAGTCTTGTACTTGGTGCTGCCAAATAATGCCAGGACACCTACGGCATGACTAGACCAACCCCCAGATGTGATGTTATTATTAACAAGGCATAACTTGGGTTGGACGGCACTCCTCTTTGTCATTCGGTACGGTGCTCAATGGTAGTGGAAGTAATGTAATAAAAGTAGACCACGGCACTCGTATTTGTGGTTTTGAATATTATATTTTCATTTCATTATTTTCAACATCCATTAGTAATAAATGCAAACTGGCCAACGTTTCGGTCCTAACACGGGACCTTGTTCACGGGCTTAGTTACTTGCAGCATCCCACAGGCAACATGCTGCAAGTAACTAAGGCCGTGAACAAGGTCCCGTGTTAGGACCGAAACGTTCGCCAGTTTGCATTTATTACTAATGGATGTTGAAAATAATGAAATGAAAATATAATATTCAAAACCACAAATACGAGTGCCGTGGTCTACTTTTATTACATTATTAACAAGGCATGCATACCAGACAAGGTATGCATAGGGTTTGTTAAAATAACAGTTACAAAAGAATAGTGGGGTTTGGACATTTTGTACTTTGATGATCCAAGATGTTTTAGCCCATGATGACGCTTTAAAATATGGATGAAACAGGCAAGAAGTCTGATTAGGGTCTGCTTAATGTAACTATAGGGGTAGCCTCCACGAGGAGGTTACCATCCCAGGGCTGTTACCCCACTACTCAGGGAGTAGTGTCTATCTGGTAGGACATTTAGGGAAAGTACTAGGAATCCAGCCAACTAACTGTCTCCAGGGCTGTGTCATACCTCATCACTTCTGAGGATATACTGTACCACTGATCAGATAAGATCCTTTCACACGTATCTGTCCACATGCAACTCGGTCTGTACATGTTTAGGGACTTTTATTGAATTGACAATTGGTCTATTTTTCAGGGTCCAATATAGTTTTAAGAGAAGATAAAAAATTATGTTTTATGTTTAACAACCAGTCTGATTTGTTTTGATACCTGGTGGGTTTGGTGATTTCCCTGCATTGGGATTATTGCTGTGATTTTTGTAAGTTTTGAGTAGACAACAGCTAGAAAAAAAAAAATTGGTGTCAGCTGGGATGAAGCATTTATGAGTAACACCCTTCCTACACAAATATAATAATGATAATGCGGAGCATGATGATCAACAGATTATTTGGCTCTGTATTCTGTGATTGTACCTGCAGCCATCTGACTCACAGTACAGTGTGATTACATAGCCATATGCTTTAATCCCTTAGAATGCACAAGTCAGTGAGCTCAAAGGAATAAAAGAAATAACTGTATATTGATGAACCCTGTAAATGACAATCACATAAACTACATAATACTAGTTCAGCACTCCTGTTTCCACTCAGGTAAGACTGAATAGTGGACATATTGTTAAAATAATAAATGTCCAAAAAAGTTAAATAGACTTTAAGGAGGGCTTATCACCATTATTGATTAGGTCGGTTTTTGTAGATAACTGTATTCTAAATAATATTTTTAAAAAAATTCTGAAGCATCTCTTTGCATTGTGTCATTCCTCTGTTATTCCTCTTTGAAATTTTGGAATAAATTGACAACTGGGTGTTAGCAGTTGGGGGGAATCTCTCTGCAGACTCTCATGCTATCCAATCAGGGCTGTCAGTGCCTGTGTAATAGCACCTTATGAGACGAGCTATGAAAAAAGATGTTTCAGAATTGTATCCTTTTTATGGAAAACACAACTATTTCCTAAAATAGACATGTCAGGACGGATGACGGGTCTTTTTCGTAATTTTAATCACCAGAAACATATTTTCAAAATGATCCATGGTTCAAGACCTGTAAAACATTATCGATTAAGATTTTGATGAAGTCCCAGACTCCTCTATATTTGGCAATAGCGTCTTGCACTTCTTGCCCATCCCATATAAAAGCATAGCTCTGTAGCGGATCAATACAGTCTAAATTCCTCGACGAAAGTCATAGCACAATTTAACCCATTCATCCTTGCAATTTCTATGCCCAGGCAATGTCTTCTGTCTAAACATTATATTCCTTAGCTAAATGAGGCGCAAAGTGCTTCAAACACAGCACAATAACTTAATTAAAATTAATTGAAATCTAAATGGAATGACATCAGACTGGCTTTGCTCTAGACAGCTCGGTAGAAAGTCACCGCTTGAATACAATGTGTGTGCTGACTCTGACTCCAATTCAATAGCTGTGTGTCATTTTGGTTTCTTTCACCCCCTCCTAAGAGAAACATTTCCTCTAGTCCTAATTATGCTCCTTCTTTTTATAACTGCTGCATCTGGCAATCCTTTTCTCAGTCTATTTCACTTGTGCCTGATGCTTGCTTCTCTCTTCTTTCCTCCAAGTGCTGAAAATCTAGTCTAGTCTAGCAAATCAGCTCCCTGCTCTCAGCTCATATGTGCTACAATATTGCCATCTCTATTTAAAGTCTGCTAATCTTAGGAAAAGTAAAAGAAATCCAAGATTCATCATTTATTGTCAAACAGCCTTTTTTTTAAAATAATTTCTGTCGAATAATTTGGAAAGAAACCTAAAACGAGGCGAGATTTTTTTTTTTTATAACCCTACATTAGAATTAGCCACATGCTATAAAATCCTTAGAACAAAAGATCTACTTTCAGTGCTGCATTCTGTCATATACTGTCTGAGGAATATCTTACAGCCCAGTGGGTAGAGCCAGAGGCAACAGGCCTGTGAACAGTAAGGGGTAAACGATGGATTGATGTTCTGTTACACACATGGAGATGCTCGGCAAGGAGACATTGTTGATTCTATCAACTTCTTTAAGCGCGACTGAGGATCACAAATTGGACGTCAAATAAAATAAGGGGAGATGACAAATGAGATAGCAACCGACCTGGCCTTTCCGAGAAAACGAAATACGAGGCAACAGTTTCATGGACTGGTGTGCGGTGAATGGAGGAAAGGTCAAACCACAAGCGATCCTAAGGAATTTTATGGCTATGTATCCATTAAACCATCATCACATTTTATTATTATGTTCTCTGCCATTTGATAAATGGTACTGATTCAGAATTGGTGGCGATGTGTAATTGTTCTACTTTTGCCACAGTTTGGAGACTAAAATACTTTGATAAATGACTCTGCAAGCTGCAGAATCAGCTTCCCAAACAGCTGCATCCTGTTGGGTGTAAGCAAGAGAATGTGAAAAGATGATCTGTACTGAGAAGGAGAATTCTCTAGGCCCAGCCATTGTGCCCTTGCTGCTTTAATTAGGAAAATGAGTATAATAAGTTTTGACTTACATCCAATTCCAATAAGGCAAATCTTTTATACAGTGGTATTTTAGATAAAATTTAAGTAAGGAGTTCTATATACCTCTATATACCTCTATATTTCCCAGCTTAATTAGCAAAGCTCCAAGCTCATAGCATTTGGGAATTGTTGGTAGCAATATAGTATCACAAATTATCTCTTTCATATCATTTTATGTAATGAGTCTCATTAAAAAATGCTACAAACAGTCTCTCTAAAGATACTTAAGCCCAATTCATGAATTTTAACCTTCATATACTGGCTAAGGATATTGTCCAGACATCTCCTCCCTTCCTCACCTCTTTGTGTCCATGTGCATAGTTTGATTTTATATATATATATATATATATATATATATATATATTAACAAGTGGCTCTCTATTAACAATCCTGGGCAGTAATGGTAAAATAATGAAGTAATCTGTGGATTCCTCCTGCGTAAAATTAGTATTAAGAAAGGCATTTACATGGTTTAATAACCACACATAGAAGACACCTCTTTCTGGCAGATGGCAGTAATAGGAGTCTAGCAATAATTACATACACTACCCATGGATACAGATAGGAAACCATCATTCAAGCAGACAACATGCCACTTCTAATAGCTAACAGGTTGGAAAATCTTGCAACCCAACTTAATCTGTAAGCAATTCATATTTGCCCATTGAGATCTAGATTAGTGCTCGCTTGGTCACCTCCAGTACTTTATGATTCCAAAGCAATTCATTGCAACTGCTCCTAGAACTTGAAAATGGAATTATTAAAACCTGGACTGCTAATGTTCAAAAATGAATCCACTCTTTGTGTCTGAGCTCAGCACTACATGCTTTATATAACCCTTTGCCAGAGTTATGGCTGTCAAGGAAGACTATGCTGCTGTCCAAACGTTCACCTGCATCACTTTGACCTATTTCAGTCTCCATGCAGTAGAAACACATGACAGAAAGAGTATACAGCCATAGCCACCAGCTTACTACAGACAATAGAAGACAGTACAGACCATATCTTTCTGTAGATTACCATGAACTACGCACACAAGCTCATCTCTTGACATGACTTGACTTGGTCTTCGAAATACCAGATTATGACATCTGCATGAATAATGAGCAGATTGGGTCTTTCCTTAGTCTGGAGCTGATGGTTTTCAACCAGACTACTTTATTGTTCAGTGCAACGTGCTGCATGAAAAAAGCAATTGGATCTGAGCAAGACACAGATATGCATGGAGGACTTCTACTTAAGTTCATTTCATGGTGCATCTATGTGTTTCAGTGCAAATGGAGCCTGTAAGTGAACAAGGTCTGCTTTTACAATAGTTCAGCAGGCGTTTTAAAAAGGCTTATCTACCCGTCTATGTTCAGTCATGTATGTAGACTAACATATATTAAGCATCTCTGAGATATTCAATATTGTTCTTACACTGATTCATTATATCCAAGTCTCTCGACAGCCATTAAAATGAATGAAACAAATAGGCAGAGAATAGAGAGAAAAGTTATTTATAGCTTTGCCAATTAGGCAGTATAAGAATTCCACACAGCACCTTCCGTCTCTTACCTTGTACATGTGTCCAGAATCAGCAATCATAAATACTCGAGCGAGCCTAATAAAAGGATGGAGGGATGTTGAACTGAAGCATTTTGCAGTACCTTCACTTAATGAATAAATGCTTTGTTGTTAAGGAAGCCTGGGTCGCCACCAGCTCCAGCAGGACTCAGAATTTACAATCACAGCCAAAAAATAAAAATAAAGAGATACATCCAGAATCTAAAAAAAATCTGAAAACAAGTTAACGTGCCAAAAGCCAAAATCCACACATTCCGAGACAGCTTAATAAGACAGAAATCCCAGTGAAAGGACAGTCAGGAGGGGGCTGAGGGGGAGAAGCTTTGAATAGATGCCTAGAAGGAGCAATCAGAATGAACAGGTCTTCCACTGGCTCTTGTCTGTAGATCCAGGAGAAACAGCGAACACCTCCTGTGCCCATATATGGTTTCTGCAGCAGTTTACTTGGCTTTGTGCAGTACGTGGACCATGTACCAGGCAACACTTGCTTTGGTCCATCCACACAGCATTCTCCGTGATGGATGCTGCTGCTACGAGCAATGACTGAAGCTCCAGCCCTGTGCACTCAGAGCAGGACTAATACCGTGTTCTGCATCTAGGAAATGAATAGATGCTCCAAAGCTAATGTCTTTTACCCTGAAATATGTCACTTACTATGCCAATTGAAATGGGCTGCGGCAGCGATAATATTCTGCACCAAAACCCAGCAAATTCCTCCTAAATTGGTAATTCTGGATTTGTTTGCAGGTTGAATACTCCCATGCAGACATAATTTGTCTATATGACTCCTTCAAAGGGATGTCTCACACTTTGTTATGGCATAAAGTATGGTGCAGCATGGTGCTAGTGCCTGACTGTCCCTTCAGTTCAATAGTATAAGGATTGGATGGTGATTCCCATATTCCTTCTTCAGGCTCCTGTGTCAAAATCCGTTTGCGTTCCGTGCAGATTTTGTTGTGGACTGCATTGCAAAGGGTGAAATCCCTAATAAAAATTCACAGAAGGTATTGACATGTTCCGGATTTCAGTGTCTTATATTGATATCACTCAAGTTTAATGCCATAATCATGATTACAAATAAAGATGCAGTCAGATGTACGAATAAGTACCTCCCTGCCAGATCTTCACTGCCCCTCTGGTTCTCCCAGCCAGGTTCTATTTAGCCTGCTTCAGTGGTCATGTCATGTCAACAACATGTGACTGCTGCAACCAATCACAGACCTCAGCGATGCACATGAAGAGGCCAGTGATTGACTGCAGCAGTTATGTGTTGTCGATATGACATCACCACTGCAGCCAGATGAATAGTGCCTGGCCGGTTGAACTGTAGCAGCAGCATGGGATCTGTCAGGTAAGTACTTACCTGTTCTTCATTGCAGCGTGATCTGGAGGGTCTGAAACTGGACAACTCTTTTATAGGTAAAGTGTCACCAAAAATTGTATCTGCCAGTTAAAATCAAATAGTAGAACATTTCTTTTTTTTCCTAATCTCTTTTTATTTTCTGATTGTAGATTTAAAAAAAAATTATAATTCTGAACATTATCATGGGGGCAGCCATCTTGCCTGAGCTGTTCTTAACAGCATTTACAAAGCATTAAAAAAATTGCTTTACAGCAGAACCATGGGCCATAGACACAATGAACAGGAGGGGACCTCACTGACTTCTATGGGAGAGTTTTCTAAGCATGCTCTATGACCTGTGCAGAGATCATTGTACAAGGAAAGAATAAAGAAGATTTGACAGTCACCTATTGTGAATGATTGATCTTTTCTTATCTATACACAGAGGTGATAACATTACAGGCAGGAGGATTAGAATGAGTTAACTGCAGTAAAGTGATCTGTACAAACCAAGAAGTTGCGGCAATTATTAGACATAGTGGCCGGCCCAAAACTGTAGGATTTCTGGTTTTAGTTTAAATATAAAAAGTGACATAGAAAATAAAAAAATTACATAATCAAAACTATATAAACATATGTTAAACATAAAAATGTTATTTAAACAGAATGTCATTTTCTGATGACACACTCCCCTTAGGCCTCATGCATACGACCGTTGTGTGCATCCGCGTCCGTTTTTCACAGTTTAGCGGAGGTCCCATTCATTTCTATGGAGCTGTCCGTGATCCATGATTCCAGTCCGTCAAAAAAATAAAACCTGTCCTATTCTTGTCAGTGGAAAACGGAGGACGGACCCATTCAAGTCAATGGGTCCGTCAAAAAAAAAAGATGCACAACTGGTATGTCATCAGTGTCCATTTTTTTCTACAAGAAAATTACACTTTTCTATAACCTTCCTTTTTTTCCCCCTGTCAGACAATAAAAATGGAAGACACAAGGAAACACAACTGAAGCCAAATCGGACACGGACCACTGAAGCCAAATCACTGACAGTGAAAAAACACTGTCGTGTGCATGAGGCCTTAAAGTGGAACTGTCATTTCAGATTATTCTTAATTTAGTGTAGGTAGGGATGGAGATGTCAAACATTTTTGCAATATACTTCAGTAGGGAAAGATATTTCTTTGTACTAGAAAGCAAGTTGTAAACAGTCTTCTTAGCAAAGCTTTAATGGAGCATTGGTAAGGAGAGTCTGTCTTCAGTCCTTAGGCCTACTGAGCTCTGAAACTGCCTGAATGTAACATACAGTACATAGGCTTCCAGCCCTCCTCTTGTCTCTACCCCAGTATCTGACCAGGTATATGTACTCTATTACTGCCCATCATCCTGCCTATCTGACTTGTTACACACAAGTAGGGTTCAGCAAACCAGAACTGTAAAGTTTGGGTTTGTACCGAACTTTAGGATTTTTGGGCCCCGGACCCGAACCCGAACCCGAACATTTCTGTAAAAGTTCAGGTTCGTGTTTGATGTTCCGCGATTTTTTAGCGCTTTTTGAAAGTCTGCAGAGCAGCCAATCAACAAGCGTTTAACTGTGTGCCCTTAGAAGCCATCACAGCAATATCTACTAATGGCATGGCTGTTATTGGCCAGTGCAGCATATGACCCAGCCTCTATATAAGCTGGAGTCACGTAGCGCTAAACTTCACTCTGCTCTTATTAGTGTAAGGATAAGATGCTGCTGCTGTGAGAGAGAGAATAGAAAATAATCTTTAATCAGAACTTTAATCAGCGATCTACCTAGATTTAGTTGTGTGGGTGCAGTGCACAATCTTTTCACCCTGCCCTGAGCCCAATGACAGAGAAAAATAACTTTTATCCGTCTGTTAGTTAGCACCAGCACTGCATATGTGCTTTTGTGACATTGAAATACTGCAATAATAATCTGGTTTTAAAAAAACATTATTTTTTGGCAATATCCTATATCTGGTGCCTTTGCAGCATTAGTCAGTGTGCAATTTAAGCTAGAAATACAGCTATAATTTTCTGGGTTTTAAAAAAAACACCTTTTTTGGGTAAAATATAAAATTTTACAGCCCTTGCTGCATATGCATGTGTGAAATTCAATCGTTATTTACTGCTGTCATATTCTGTTATTAAACAAACACCCTTTTTAGGCAAAATAATTAATATTGCAGTCCTTGCTGCATCTGTGATTGTTAAAAACAAGTTTGAAATACTTCAATAATTTTCTGGCTTTGAAAAAACAACCATTTTTGGCAATACCCTTCATCTTGGGCCTCTGCCACATTAGTCAGTGTGCAATTTAAGCTACAAATACAGCTAGAATTTTCTGGGTTTTAAAAAACACCCTTTTTGGGCAAAAATATTTAATTGCGGCCTAGTCTGCATCTGTATGTGTAAGATACACCCTTTAGATACTGTAGTTCTATTCTGCTATTAGAAAAACACCCATTTAGGGCAAGATCCTAAATTTGAGAAATATGAGGAGAGTATCAAATAAGGGACGGGCCCAGCTTGTGGTGCGGCTGATGGAGCTCATGTTGCAGGGAGAAGATGTGGTTGATCTGTGCCAGCTACACGCACAAGTGAAACCCCTTCCTCAGGTGCGAGTAGGCCACAGGACCTGCAGCAGTATTTGGTCGGGCCTAATGCGGCTCTACGAATTGTGAGGCCAGAACAAGTACTGGCAATAGTAGATTGGGTTGCTGACAGTGCCTCCAGTTCCTTCACATTGTCTCTCACCCAGTCTCCTGCTGAAAGATCAGATTGGCACCTGCAGCCGATGTCCATCAGTCTTTCACCTCACCCCCTTGCAAATCAGCCAAGCAGTCTGAGCCCCAAGTCATGCAGCAGTCTCTTCTGCTTTTTGATGACTCTGTTAGCAGGGTTTCCCAGGGCCATCCACCTAGCCCTGCCCCAGAAGTGGAAGATGCCAAACCACTTATGTTTAAAGGTCAGTACATTAGAGGACCATCGCAGCACGTCTCCGATTATGCTGAAACACAGGTGCCAACTGCTGGGGCTTTCGAAAGTGTGCAGACCGATAAGGAGGGCAGGGGTGAAGACTGGGTGGAAGATGATGTGGAGGACGATGAGGTTCTCAACCCCACATGGAATCAAGGTCATGCGAGTGACCTGTGTAGTTTGGAGGATGAGGCGGTGGCCGCTCAGAGCCACCAGCACAGCAGTAGAGGGAGCAGAGTGCAAAAGTGGAGCGGCCGTCAACTAGACAGTACGCCTGCTACTGCCCACCGCAGCAAAGGACCGAGCACACCAAATCCAGTTACCTGGCATGGCAGTTCTTCAGACAATGTGCTGACGACAAGACACAAGTGGTTTGCATGCTGTGCAATCAGAGCCTGAAGTGAGGCATACATTTTCTCAACCTGATCACAACCTGCATGACCAGGCTTCTAAGGGCAAAGCACAAGCTGTAGTAAAGTAGAAACCTCAAAAACGAAGAAAGGACTCTGGCTCCTCCTGCTTCCTCTTTGGCTGGAGTCTCCGCCTCTTCATCCACCTCTGGTGTAACAGTGCCACCTGCCATCCCGCAAACAGAGGATCTGCCAGCAACACCAGCACCTGGGTCACCAAGCATCTCCACAATGTCCCACGGAAGCGTTAAGCTCTCCATCTCCCAAACACTGGAGCGAAAGAGGAAGTACCCGCCTACACACCCGCGATCCCTGGCCCTTAATGCCAGCATTTCAAAATTACTGGTCTTTGAAATACTGCAATTCTGTCTGGTGGAGACGGAGAGCTTTAAAAGCATTATGGCGGTGGCTGTCCCACAGTACGTCGTGCCCAGCCACCACTTCTTTTCCAGGCTTGCCAACCCTTCCCTGCACAACCAAGTGGGGGACAAAATCAGGTGTGAACTGCGCAACGCCAATTGTGGCAAGGTGCACCTCACTACGGATATGTGGACCAGTAAGCACAGTCAGGGACATTATATCTCCATAACAGCACACTGGGTAAATGCAGTGGCGGCTGGACCTGAGGCGGATAGCAGTTTGGCGCATGTCCTTCCACCACCGAGGATTTCAGGGCGCTTCAGTTTTCCTCCTGTTGCTTCCTCCTCCTACTCTGCTTCCTCATCCTCTACCGCCTCCTCATCCGGTCAGCGTAACACCTTCACCACCAACTTCAGCACAGCCAGGGGTAAACGACAGCACGCAGTTTTAAAACTTTTATGTTTGGGGGACAAACACCACACCACGCAGGAGCTGTGGATGGGCCTTGAACAACAGACCGATGAGTGGTTGGTGCCAGTGAGCCTCAAGTCCGGCCTGGTGGTGTGCGATAATGGGCGAAATCTCTTAGCAGCTCTGGGACTAGCCAGTTTGACGCACATCCCTTGCCTGGTGCCTGTGCTGAAATTGGTGGTGCAGAGATTCCATAAAAATTACCCCGATATGTCAAAGCTGCCGCATAAAGTGCGGGCTATCTGTGCATGCTTTCGGCGTTCTTACCCTGCTGCTGTTTGCCTGTCAGCTCTGCAGCGTAACTTCGGCCTTCCCGCTCACCGCTTCATATGTGACGTGCCCACCTCCACCTTGCACATGCTGGACAGACTGTGCGAGCAGCAGCAGGCGTTAGTGGAGTTTCAGCTACAGCATGCACGGGTGAGTCGCTCTGCGGAACAGCACCACTTCACCATCAATGACTGGGCCTCAATGCAAGACCTGTGTGCCCTGTTGCGCTGTTTCGAGTACTCCACCAACATGGCCAGTGCCAACGATGCTGTTCTCAGCATTACTATCCCACTACTATGCCTCCTTGAAAAAATGCTTCGGGCGATGATGGAAGAGGATGTGGCACAGGGGGAGGAGGAGGAGGAAGAGGGATCATTTCCAAGAGTTTCTGGCCAATCATTCACAAGTGGCTTCGAGGGTGGGTTCCTGCAATCACAAATGCAAGGTACACAATTGTCCAGCAAGGGCACAGTTCTGGAGCATGAGGAGATGGAGGAGGAGGAACCGTGTTCACACCAGGGTGGCACCCAAAGCAGCTCATGACCATCGCTGGCGTGTGGCTGGGGAGATACAGAGGACACAGACGATACACCTACCACAGAGGACAGCTTTTCGTTGCCTCTGGGCAGCCTGGCACACATGAGTGATTACATGCTGCAGTGTCTCTGCAATGACCGCCGAGTTGCCAACATTCTAACTTGTGCTGATTACTGGGTGGACATGCTGCTGGATCCCAGTTACAAGGACAACGTACCGTCCTTAATTCCATCACTGGAGCATGATCGTAAGATGCGCGAGTACCAGCGCACGCTGGTGGCATTCCCACCTGACAGCAGGGGCACAGTGGAAGCACAAGGTGAAGGCAGAGGACGAGGAAGAGGTCGCTAACGCAGCTGGGGCACCGCCAGCAGCTCAGAAGGCAGAGTTAGCATGGCCAAAATGTGCAAAAGCTGATATGGAACATCTTAGCAGGAGGCAGCATTTCACCAACATCGTGGAGCAGTATGTGTGCACAGGCCTACACTTAATGAATGACGGGTCTGCCCCCTTCAACCTTAAGTCTCCAAATTGGGCACATGGCCTGAACTTGCCCTTTACGCCTTGGAGGTACTGGCCTCCAGGCGGTGTTATCATACACAAGCTCAGCCGATTGTCCACAGCCAATGTGGACAAGCTCACGTTCATTAAAATGAACCAGACATGGATCCCACATGACTTGTCCATACCTTGTGCAAAATAGACATGTATACCAGCCTTAACCAGCCATTGATATACTACAGTGCAATTTCTCATTCTTGTATTTTGGATATTTCACACTCTTTTGGAGTGTACCCTAATAAAAAAAAAAAAAATATTAAAATTAAAACCAAAAACCAGTGTTGGCTACCTCGTCCTTCTCCACCGCTGCTTTCACCTACACCGCTACGTCCACCGCCTCCTCAAACTCCTACTCCATATGGACCTCCACCTCATAAATTAAGTTTATTTTATTTGTTGTACGTATTTTATTTTATGTCATTTCACTAATTTGTCTGTTAAATTTTCTGGTGAAATTCACACACTTTGGGGTTTGATATACCACTGCTATACCTAGTAGACATGTTAATAAAATTCACTAATCTGTCTGTTGAATTTTTGGCTGAAATTCTCCAATTTTTGGGTGTGATATACCCCTGCTATACCTAGAAGACAGGTAAAAAAAATATACTAATTTGTGTGTTACATTTTTGGGTGACATTCAAAAGATTTTGGCTATGATAGACCCCTGCTCTACCTAGTAGACAGGTTAATAAATTTCACTAATAGTTCTGTTACATTCTTGGGTGACATTTTAAAATTTTTGCCGTGAATAAATCCCTGCTCTGCATAGGTGACAGGGACCAAAATTTTAAAAAATAATCTGTTCCATTGATGGGTGACATTAACCTATTTCTGGCGATGAAAACCCCCTGCTCTGCATAGGTGACAGGGACTTGAATTTCGAAAATTTGTCTTTAATTGATCCTTTCATTTGATCCTTCTGCTTTAATAACTTGTCCCACATTTCCGCTTCATGCCATTGACCTCCCTTGAATGAGATCTCCCTTTCTCATGCTCCCTGCCTGGTGTGGAACCCTGAGTTGCCGATAACCGTGATCAACATGGTAGGCTCAGAAAAGAACATCGAAAATTGATGGAGAAGATATCCAAATGGATGGTGGACGTCATAGGGACATGCGAACAGGCAGAAGTTATCTAGAGTCAAAATACCCCAGTGACGTTCCCTATTATTTTTTATTAATCATTCCAATAACAGGGCATCTTAACAGTCCTGCATTGTTATTTATTGTCACTACCAGATTCGGGAGTGGGTAATTGCCACGCCCCCCCTCCTTAACTTGGAAGCTTATGCTTCAATACTTTGTCCCACATTTCCGCTCAATTACATTTAATTTCATCCATTGACCTCCCTTGGATGTGGTATTCCTTTCTCAGGCTCCCTCTCCGGCCTGGAACCCTGATTTTCCGCCACCTGTAATCACCATGGTAGACGCATAAAAGAACATCGAAAGTTGATAGGGAAGCTATCAAATTGGATCGTAGACATCACGGGGACGTGCGACATGATGGAGCAGTATGTGTGCACACTCCTACATGTACTGAATGATGGGTCTGCCCTCTTCAACTTCTGGGTCTTCAAATTGGGCATATGGCCTGAGCTTGCCCTTTACGCTTTGGAGGTGGTGGCCTGCCCTGCAGCCAGTGTACTGTCTGAACGTGCGTTTAGCACAACTGGAGGGGGTTGTCACAGGTTATATTTCCCAATGTTTTAGGGTGTACCGTAATAAAAAAATATATATAAATAAATTTAAAACCAAAAAGCAGTGTAGGCTACCTCCTCCACCGCCGCATCCACCGACCCCTCAACCTCCTACTCCATATGGACCTCGTCCTCCTATCCACAGTTGAAGACTGTTGCACTGGCCATGCTCTTAACCACATTTTGATGCCATTTGCAGCCCTCTAGCCCTTTCAATGACGTTTTTACAGCCATTTCAATGCTCAAAAGTTCGGGTCCCTATTGACTTCAATGGGGTTCGGGTTCGGGGTCAAGTTCGGGTCCGAACCTGTCGAACCCGAACATCCAGGTGTCCACTCACCTCTACTAGTGTCTGATTTCAAGGACCCCAAAAGGTCACACATATTAAGAAAATGCAGAAGTAGTTACATATGAAACTCAGAAAGAGCTGCTGGAAGCTGTAAATCTCTTTTTATATGGCGGACAGGAGCTTCTTTAAAGGGAACCTGTCACCTGGATTTTGGTTATAGAGCTGAGGACACAGGTTGCTAGATGGCCGCTAGCACATCCGCAATACCCAGTCCCCATAGCTCTGTGTGCTTTTATTGTGTATAAAAAACGATTTGATACATAAGCTAATTAAGCTGAGATGAGTCAGAGCTTGAAAATATGACTCTTCTCTGGTCACACAAGTCAGATATGACTCTTTTGTGTTAATTTGCATATGTATCAAATCGTTTTTTTGACACAATAAAAGCACACAGAGGTATGGGGACTGGGTATTGCGGATGTGCTAGCTGCCATCTAGCAGCCCATGTCCTCAGCTCTGTGCCCAAAATCCTGGTGACAGGTTCCCTTTAAGGTCCTTTGCATACATGTACCATGAAAACCCAGCCTAAGGCCTCTTTCACACGAACCTGCGGATCCGCAATACACGGGCGCAGTTCCGTGGGCATTCCGCATCAAGGATGCAGACCCATTCACTTCAATAGGTCCGCAAATCTGGAGATGCGGAATGGTGTGGAACGGAAGCACGGAAAGGAACCCTACAGAAGCACTACGGAGTGTGGTATTCGCGCATTGTGGCCCCGAATTTGCAGCCCGCAGCACGGCAACGGGGTGCACATGTTCATCTGCAAGAGGCTTAAGGCTATAATCTCTCCGTTCAGCATCTGTTTTGCTACATAAAGATTGCATTGTTGCATTGTTTAAAAAAAGCCAGAAACCTGAACAAAGCAAGATAATTGCACAACTTAGCTCAACTGTGACTCAACAATTGAGAAAAAACTAATTTCTGTTCACAAGTCTGTGACTTTAACACCATAGACTGCAATGTGTGTCTGCAATTTGGTTCCATTTTTTTTTGGAGTACAGAGAGAAGGCTTGCGGCATCAGGTGGGTGGCAGCATCAGCAGCACTGCGGTAGCAAACTAAAATCAGATCATTACTGCCACAGTGATCTAGTTTATTGCATCAGGCACCGGTATATGGGAATCCTGATTCACCTTTATAAAGGTTAGTCTCTAGCTTCTCCTGCTCCTCCTGTCTTGGCAACTGGGCAGATGATCCACCTAGTTCTGTATAGAATTTCTGTCCTCCTCCTTGTCCCCATCCTTCTCCTGTGCCAGTTCAGCCTCCGTAGGGCTCAGGTGGCCTTGCGATGTAGGCTCCATGTATTCTGTTCACTCGACAGTCAGATTTATCAGCATTCCCTTCAGGACATGAGGAGTGGAATGACATACTTCATCCTTTATTTCTGGCTGACTGACAAATACAGTGGCCTCCCCAAAGTGCCTGAGCAAACATCAGGTGGCACGGATGAGCTGCCAATATCTAACTTCAGCTGGGGAGTAGTCATCATTAAGAAATCAGTTTCCTCTGCTAATACAGTTGGTCCAACATGTGGAGCGTGGAGTTCCAACGTGTGGAAATGTTGCATATGAGGCAATGTTGGGGAACACCATTCTGCTTTTGCAAGCCAAGGAAGGGATGTTTTCCAGCGTAAGAGTGACTGACTAGTGATGATAGGCAGGTCCCATATTCAAATTTGCAATATTATACGAATATGTGGTAGAATATTCGTCACATATTTGCGAATATTCGTATTCGAGATTATTTTGCAATTGAGAAAAATCTGCAATGTAAAAATCGCGTAATGCGAAGTGGGTCAAAAACAAATATATAACACTATAGAATATAGTGCTATATATTTGTTTTTTAGATTATTCGTCATTTTTTTCCCATCTGAAGTGAACAGTCATTGTCCCACAAGCAATTTAGGCAGGGAGGAATCATGACTTCAGATGGAAAAAAAAATGATGAATATTCTAAAAACAAATATATAGCACTATAGAATATAGTGTTATATATTCGTTTTTAGAACATTCGTCATTTTTTCAATCTGAAAATATGATTCCTCCCTGCTTCTTGTTGCTTGTGGGCCAATTAGTCATTGGCCCACAAGCAACTTAATCAGGAGGAATCATGACTTAAGAAGGAAAAAAATGACGAATATTCTAAAAAATGAATATATAGCACTATATTGAATATAGTGCTATTTATTCGTTATATCAAATATTCAGCATTTTTTTACATCTGAAAACATGATTCCTCCCTGCTTAAGTTGCCTGTGGGCCAATGACTCATTGGCCCACAAGCAAGAAGCAGGGAGAAATCATGTTTTCAGATTTTAAAAACTGACGAACATTCAATATAGCAAATATACTGTATAGCATTATATTAAATATATTCACGAATTCTCGAAGTTGCGATATTCAAGATAAATATATATATACATATATGCAGAATAGCATTCACAGGAAAAGATACCCACAGGACTACTATTCAGAATATATAAAAATAAGATACTCTTGGCAATAAATGAAGGGATGAAGAAAATCCCAAAGACAAATGAGTAAAGTGTAAAGTGCCACAGTATAAATCAGTACATATAGGAGACAATTCTATAGCGTATAAAGACCAATGTAGTCCTGATCCCGACACATGTTTCGCGATCACTTTCTCAAGGGATACATGTGATGTGTACTCACTACCTATATATACCATATTCATTAGATTGATTAGATACACATGGAAGAAAACCCGATGTAATCAAATAAGGAGAGAGGAAGAGGAAGTGGTATGTGTTCCAAGTTGGAACTCATAACATCACTTTCGGTTCCTAGGGTGTCTGGACACATACCTTAAATATTTATTGCACACTACATTTAAAAAGGGGCGGTGGGCATGGAGAAATAACATTCATGAAGGAGGAAAAGTGATGCGAGCTGGGGCAATAAAATATTAACCTAAATAAATAACGAACAGGAGGACGGACCCAGGGCGATCCACGGAGGATCGCAGAAACCAGACAGGAAATCTGGTCTGTGCTCCAACGTGGAACGCATGTGTTTCATGTGCACTGTAACACCAATCTAATCTCTTTTTACAATGGCTAAACACCAATGGAGGGGGACAATAGTTGAAGACTGTTGCAATTAATCTGTGTAAAATATATACAATAAGTTATCTGTGGACCAAATGTTTGGCAGTGCTGATGTATGGCTACATCTGGAACAACAGCGTTCACAAATTAGATACAATAGCGTAAATAAATGTAACAATGGTATGCATAAATAAGAAACAATACATACGTATAATAACATTAAACTTAGTTATAGAATAAACAAATAAAAAAATATATAAGACATATTTAAGAAAAACCAAGTCAAACTAAGTGTGACATGCTAAGTGTAAGTGCAAACACGTGTGAGGTGCTCAGTGATATAGTGATAAAGTGAAAAAATACATAAAATTAGATTACAGAGTAAACCAGATCATAATAAATCCCAGTCGGATATCAGCCCTATTGGTGTATCCACAAGTAAAATCTCATCATACTATACCACCATTCATATAGGTATAGGATGTGCAGATTTTTTTATTTTATTTTTATAGCCATCCTATTATAAAAGATGCTGATGTTTTCCATGGTCATAGACCAACCAATCTTATATGATCAGTATTTTATTACTTTGCCTGGCATATGTACCAGTATGAATCCAAAACGCAACCTAATAAAATGACTAATATAAAAACCATATAAAAAGGTCAGATTAGATGAGAGCACCACAAAGACCAAACATAAGGCTAGGAAGAACAGGATATATAAACATGATAAACATAAAGCAGGCCCAGCATGCATGTGGAACCTACACTCCCTAATTGTAGGTTAGCCGTCATGGCACATAACAGGTAGATTTTAGTGTTAGTGTTAGATATCGCCTTGATGTCTGGCAGACGGGGTCAAATAATTTTGTAAAAAAAAAATTATTTGCCAAGCATCTCTAATTTATAAGTACAAACCGGATTCCAAAAAAGTTGGGACACTATACAAATCGTGAATAAAAACTGAATGCAATGATGTGGAGGTGCCAGCTTCTAATATTTTATTCAGAATAGAACATAAATCACGGAACAAAAGTTTAAACTGAGAAAATGTACCATTTTAAGGGAAAAATATGTTGAATCAGAATTTCATGGTGTCAACAAATCCCCAAAAAGTTGGGACAAGGCCATTTTCACCACTGTGTGGCATCTCCCCTTCTTCTTACAACACTCAACAGACGTCTGGGGACCGAGGAGACCAGTTTCTCAAGTTTAGAAATAGGAATGCTCTCCCATTCTTGTCTAATACAGGCCTCTAACTGTTCAATCATCTTGGGCCTTCTTTGTTGCACCTTCCTCTTTATGATGCGCCAAATGTTCTCTATAGGTGAAAGATCTGGACTGCAGACTGGCCATTTCAGTACCCGGATCCTTCTCCTACGCAGCCATGATGTTGTGATTGATGCAGAATGTGGTCTGGCATTATCTTGTTGAAAAATGCAGGGTCTTCCCTGAAAGAGATGACGTCTGGATGGGAGCATATGTTGTTCTAGAACCTGAATATATTTTTCTGCATTGATGGTGTCTTTCCAGACATGCAAGCTGCCCATGCCACACGCACTCATGCAACCCCATACCATCAGAGATGCAGGCTTCCAAACTGAGCGTTGATAACAACTTGGGTTGTCCTTGTCCTCTTTGGTCCCGATGACATGGCGTCCCAGATATCCAAAAAGAACTTTGAATCGTGGCTCGTCTGACCACAGAACAGTCTTCCATTTTGCCACACTCCATTTTAAATGATCCCTGGCCCACTGAAAACGCCTGAGCTTGTGGATCTTGCTTAGAAATGGCTTCTTCTTTGCACTGTAGAGTTTCGGCTGGCAACGGCGGACGGCCCGGTGGATTGTGTTCACTGACAATGGTTTCTGGAAGTATTCCTGAGCCCATTCTGTGATTTCCTTTACAGTAGCATTCCTGTTTGTGGTGCAGTGTCGTTTAAGGGCCCGGAGATCACGGGCATCCAGTATGGTTTTACGGCCTTGACCCTTACGCACAGAGATTGTTCCAGATTCTCTGAATCTTCAGATGATGTTATGCACAGTTGATGATGATAGATGCAAAGTCTTTGCAATTTTTCGCTAGGTAACACCTTTCTGATATTTCTCCACTATCTTTCTGCGCAACATTGTGGGAATTGGTGATCCTCTACCCATCTTGGCTTCTGAGAGACACTGCCACTCTGAGAAGCTCTTTTTATACCCAATCATGTTGCCAATTGACCTAATTAGTGTTAATTGGTCTTCCAGCTCTTCGTTATGCTCAAATTAACTTTTTCGTGTCTCTTTGCTACTTGTCCCAACTTTTTGGGGATTTGTTGACACCGTGAACATTTTAATCAACGTATTTTTCCTTTAAAATGATACATTTACTCGGATTAAACGTTTGATCTGTCATCTACATTCTATTACAAATAAAATATTGACATTTGCCATCTCCACATCATTGCATTCAGTTTTTATTCACAATTTGTTTAGTGTCCCAAATTTTTTGGAATCCGGTTTGTATAGCACTAGCAATTACTATGCATTTTTGTACTTTATTTGGTTTGCAGGGAGCTGTTGCATTGCATGTTTTGTTTTACAATGTTGTTTTTAGCCATAGCATTGTGCCCCTGTGCTTTGGGATGTGCTGACTGACCCCCTTTTTCTTTGCAGTCCACAGATAGTGTATTCTATATACTTTTTACATAGATTGTTTGCAACAGTCTTCAACTATTGTCCCCCTCTATTGGTGGTTAGCCATTGTAAATAAAGATCGGTCTTACAGTGCACATGAAACACATGAATTCAATTGTGGAACGCAGCTTAATAGGTTTTTTTCGTCACAAGTTCGTGATCTCGCGAGATCACGCGACTAGGATTGGTGATATTGCGGGATCACGCTTATTTTATCACACTAGGGATTGCTGTATTGCGCTCCATGGTGGAGCACAGACTAGATTTCCTGTTTGGTTTCTGCAATCCTCCGTGGATCGCCCTGGATCCGATCTCCTGTTTGTTATATATTTAGGTTAATATTTTATTGCAAAAAACTCACTGGAAAAAGTGGTCCAAACGGGTGAAAATGCTCCAAACCCAGACACTGTAGCGTGTTTCTAACCGGGTGAGCAATTCCTCTGCATGCGGTCCGCAGACAACAGCAATCCCCAGCAAAAAATGCATACAATGGAGGATGCCGGGGTGGACCGCAAGCACCACAAGAACATCTTACACAAAATGATACATTCTGCAGATCTGCTAATTCCTCAGAGCGATGTTAAAAGCTGAGAACTTTGCCAATATCTTCCAGTCAGGAACATATCGGAGCCCCTCATGCACCACGTCACGGTGTCTCAGCACGCATGGGGTCCTACCACTTAACTGCCCGTGGTGTATGAACAGTGTCTGAACAGTGCTAGAAACCAACTCACAGCCAGACTCTCATATGCCTCCATAGTGGTATCACCAATGCACTGCGAGGTAGGATAAAGCTGTGAGCTGCACCCACAACAGACCATGTGACACAGAAGCTAACAGGTGCAAAAGAATGTTACCAACAAAATAAAGTGGCAGATTCATACACATAAAGACAATAAACTCACTGAAAAAAGTGGCCTAAACGGGAGAAAAAGCTCCAAACCCAGAAGCTGTAGCATGTAACTGGATGGACAAATGTCTTTTTTCGGCCTTATGTACTATGTTACTATGTCTATAACCGGGGGAGCAATTCACTGATTCAGACCCTGTTCACACACCACGGGCAGTTGAGTGGTAGGACCTCATGCATGCTGAGACACCGTGACGTGGTGCATGAGGGGCTCCAATATGTTCCTGACTGGAAGATATTGGCAAAGTTCTCCGCTTTTAACATTGGCCTGAGGAATTAGCTAGAATTGTCAGTTGTGTATCATTTTGGTGCATTTTTTTGCAGTGATTTTAATAATTTATTGCCCCAGCTGGCATCACTTTTCTTCCTTCATGAATGTTATTTTTCCATGCCCATCACCCCTTTTTAAATGTAGTGTGCAATAAATATTTAAAGTATGTGTCTGGACACCCTAGCAAGCTGCCACCCTCACCCCTGATGATGATATCCCCTCTGCACCCAGCTCCTACGTGCAATCTTATATCGTCATTAAATATTGTCTTTTTGTCACTTATGTCACCCTCACCAGTCTCATGGCTGTGTCCCAGACCACTCACAACATGTGCTCCCACCCAACTGTCACCATCGCTAATTGCTAGTTCAAAACAGATAAAGTATTAACGTGTAGAGAGCTTGTTGAGACTGTGATACACAGTAAGTCTATGTATAACAGAACAGATTGATACAGCAGATGAACTAGATAAACATGCCTATATATTAGACTGCCTGTTGACAATGAGTCTGATGCAGAGTAAGTCTTTGTATAACAGAACAGATTAAGTATTACTGGCATAGTAAGTGTACTAGATAAACACGCCTATATGTTAGACCGCCTGTTGACAATAAGTCTGATGCACAGTAAGTCTATATATAACAGAACAGATTAAGAATGAATGGTGCAACAAGTGAACAAGATGCATAGGGTGATTACACTGAGCCTGCACTGTCCCAGAAGTCTTCCTATGCTCTCCCTATGATCTCCCTACACTGTCCATGCACTCTACCTGCACTGTTCCTGTCCAATATTCTACAATTAAAAGCCTTCTAAAACACTGTCCCTTGCACTTGTCACATCTCTCCCTATTCTCAGTTCACAGTGAACTGGCGTTAACCATGCGGGATGGGCTTTCATAGGGCTGTGACACCAACAGGGGATGGCTATCTGGGCTTCTTACTTTCACTTTGTAACACGTGTAGCCACCATTTTAGGGAAAAAAATTATTCAGATCAAAGTAAATTCATTTTGCTTCGATTCGCTCAACACTATTGCTGTTGTTGAAGTTTTTCATGCATTTTTTTTTTCAAAACCACAAGTGAATTCAAAAGGAATGATAAATAAAGAAGTGACATATCTCTCCTTTCTGATAGATCCACTTAAGGATTTAGTTTAAAAAAAAAAACATCAAAAACTGCAGTGGAATTTAAAAAAAGTATATAAAAACCTCATTACGTTCTTGGCAATTAATTCATAAATATCCATTTAACGTTAGACACCTCATATCCATTCAGTTTAAAAACACAGCATTGTCATTTTTATCTATTTCCATCATTAAACCTAAATAATTATATGAAGTGTTATACGAATCTAAACTTTAAAGTTCATACGGAACTTTAGGATTTTTGGTACCCGGACCTGAACTTTGCCGGAAAAGTTTGGGTTTGAGTTCGGTGTTTTGGCATTTAATAAAGCTTGATGAAAGGCTGCAGGGTAGCCAATCAACAAGCTTTTAAGCATCATGTGTCCCAGCCTCTATATGAGGTGGTTCAAGTGTACCGCCCATCAGCTCTCAGTAGTGAAGGGACAGAAAGCAGGCAGCTGAAGTGAGGGACAGTGTTAGTGCGATTTTTTTTTGTGGGTGCAATACACCATCTTTGCACACCAGACACAGAAAGCTAATCATAAATCTGGCTGTTAATTCTGTGAGTGACCTACAGCGATTTTTTTTTTTTGTGGGCACAATGCAACATTGTACTTTGTACCCCTGACACACTATATACTAATATAATAGTTAGTTTGGTGCACGTCATAGACCAATTTATTGCGTGAAGTACACCTGACTGCATACATATCAGGGAAATTGAAATAGTTAATCTGTCTGTTGGTTAGGTGCGCGTCATATACCTATTTATTGCGTGAAGTACACCTGCACTGCATACGTGACAGGGAAAATAATACAGGTAATCTGTCTGTTAGTTCAGCGGGTGAACGCAAAGAAGGGACGTGGCCCTGGTCGTAGTGCTGCTGGGGCTGGTGGAGCTCCTGTTGCAGGGAGAGGATTTGGTTGATCTGTGCCAGCATCACACCCAAATGAAACACCTTCCTCAGGTTCACGTAGGCAACAGAACATTCAGCATTATTTTGTAGGCCCGAATACCAGTGTACGAATGGTGAGGCCATAACAAGTAGAGGCGGTAGTAGATTGGGTGGCTGACAGTGCCTTCAGTTCCTTCACATTGTCTCCCACCAGGTCCACTGCTCAAAGAGTAGAATCGGCACCTGCAGCCCATGGGCATCTGTCTTTCACCTCACCCCCTTGCAAATCAGCCAAGCAGTCTGAGCCCCAAATCATGCAGCAGTCTCTTATGCTTTTTGATGGCTCTGCTGGCAGGGTTTCCGAAGGCCGTCCACATAGCCCTGCTCCAGAAGTGGAATAGATTGAGTACACTGATGCCCAACCACTTATGTTTCAGGATGTGGACATGGGAGGACCACCGCAGGACATCTCTGATGATGACAAGACACAGGTGTCAACTACTGCGGCTTTTTTCAGTGTGCAGACCGGCAAGGAAGGCAGGGGTGAAAAATAGGTGGAAGATGATGTGGATGATGATGAAGTCCTAGACCCTACATGGAATCAAGGTCATGAGAGCGACGTGTGCAGTTTGGAGGAAGAGGTGGTGGTCATACAGCACCAGCCACACAGCAAAAGAGGGAGCAGCATGTAAAAGCAGAGTGGCCATCCCCTAGCCAGTATGCCTGCTACTGCCCACCGCACCCAGGGACTGAGCACACCAAAGCCAGCTCCAAGGAGTTCCCTGGCATGGCAGTTCTTCAGACAATGTGCTGACGACAAAACGCAAGTGGTTTTCACGCTGTGAATTCAGAGCCTGAAGCGAGGCATATATGTTCTAAACCTGAGCTCCACCTGCATGACCAGGCATCTAAATGCAAAGCACAAGCTGCAGTGGAGTAAACACCTCAAAAACCATGAAAGATTTCAGGCTCCTCCTGGTCCCTCTTCTGCTGCAGTCTCGGCCTCTTCCTCCCCCTCTGGAGTGACAGTGGCACCTACCACCCCACAAACAGAGGATATGGCAGCAATGCCACCACATCCGTTACTGTCACCAAGCATCTCCACAATGTCCCATGTAAGCGTTCAGCTGTCCATCTCCCAAACACTGGAGAGAAAGGGGAAGTACCACCCTACCCACCCATGATCCCTGGCCCTAAATGCCAGTATTTCAAAATTCATGGCCTTTGAAATGCTGTCATTCCGTCTGGTGGAGACGGAGAGTTTTAAAAGCCTTATGGCGGTGGTTGTCCCACAGTACGTGTTTCCAAGCTGCCACTACTTTTACAGGCAAGCCATCCCCGGCCCGCACAACCAAGTAGTGGACAAAATTAGGTGTGCACTGCGTAACACCATTTGTGGCAAGGTCCACATAACCTCCGATACGTGGACCAGTAAGCACGGGCAGGGACGTTATATCTCCCTAACTGCATACTGGGTAAATGAAGTGATGCCTGGGCCTGAGGCAGATTGCAGTTTGGCTCATGTCCTTCTACCACCTAGGATTGCAGGACATTTCTCTTTGCCTCCTGTTGCTTTCTCCTCCTACTCCATTTCTTCCTCTACCACCTCCTCATATGGTCAGCGTAACACCTTAACCACTAACTTCATCACAGCCAGGACGAAACGACAGCAGGCTGTTATGAAACTCATTTGTTTGGGGGAAAAACCTTGCGCAATAGCTGTGGACAGGGATGGAACAACAGACCAATAAGGTGCCACTGAGCCTCAAGCCAGGCCTTGTGTTGTGCGATAATGGGTAAAATCTCGTAGCAGTTCTGGACCTAGCCGGTTTGACGCACATGCCTTGTCTGGCGCATGTGCTGAATTTGGTGGTGCAGAGGTTCCTAAAAAATTACTCCGATATGTCAGAGCTGCTGCAGAAAGTGCGGGCCATCTGTGCGCGCTTTCGGCGTTCTCACCCTGCTGCTGCTCGCCTGTCTGCACTGCAGTGTAGGGAGATCATAGGGAGAGTTGGTTCCTGCACCAACAGAGGCCAGGTACACAATTGTCCAGCCATGGCACAGTTCTATAGGATGAGGAGGAGGATGATGAGAAGGGGGAACCGTGTTCACAGCAGGGTGGCACCCAAAGCAGCTCATGGGCATTACTGGAGCATGACTGGGGGGACTGGGGGGATACAGAGGACACAGACGATACACCTCCCACCAAGAACAGCTTGTCGTTGCCTCTGGGCAGCCTGGCACACATGAGTGATTACATGCTGCAGTGCCTGCACAACGACTGCCGAGTTGTCCACATTCTAACCAGTGCTGATTACAGAGTGGCCACTCTGCTGGATTCCCGCTACAAGGACAACGTGCCATACTTAATTCTGCCACTGGAGCATGATCGGAAGATGTGCAAGTACAAGCGCACGCTGGTAGACACGCTGCTGATGGCATTTCGACCTGACGATGGGGGCTAAGTGGAAGCACAAGGCTAAAGCAGAGGAGGAGGAAGAAGTCGCCAACGCAGCTGGGGCACCGCCAGCACCTCAGAAGGAAGGGTTAGCATGACCGAAATGTTGAAAAGCTTTGTCAGCACGCCACAACAACCAGCACCATCAGCTGACATGGAACGTCTTAGCAGTAGGCAGCATTTCAGCAACATGGTGGAGCAGTATGTGTGTATATTTCCCTATATTTTTTTATTAGCCGCTGGTGCATTAGTGACATTACCTGTGGTATTTCTTCTGTATATTGTTTCCACATCCCAAACACCTGTAATATTCCCTATAATTTTATATTAGCTGCTTCTGACATCAGCAACATTATCTGCAGTATTTCTTCTGTGTAACGATTTCACATCCTAAATACCTGTGACATTCCCTATATTTTTTATTAGGCGCTGGTGACATCAGTGACATTACCTTGGGTACATCTCCTATGTAACGTTTCCACATCCCAAATACCTGTGACATTCCCTGAAAGTTTGAATTAGCAGCTGATGGCGGAATACTATCTGCGTAATTTCTCCTGTGTAACATTTCCACATCCCAAATACCAGTGGCATTCCCTGAAATTTTTTATCAGCCGCTGCTAACATCAGGCTGCTAACATCAGCGACATTATCTGCAGTATTTATTCTGTGTACCGTTCCACATCCCAAAAACCTGTGACATTCCCTTTTCATTTTTTATTAGCTGCTGGTGACAGCATTGACATTATCTGCGGTATATCTCCTGTGTGACATTTCCACATCCCAAATACCTGTGACATTCCATGTAATTTTTTACTTATTTTTTTGCCACTGGTGACATCAGTGACATTACCTGGGGTACATCCCCTGTATATTGTTTCCACATCCCAAATACCTGTAATATTCCCTATAATTTTATATTAGCTGCTTCTGACATCAGCAACATTATCTGCAGTATTTCTTCTGTGTAACGATTTCACATCCTAAATACCTGTGACATTCCCTATATTTTTTATTAGGCACTAGTGACATTACCTTGGGTACATCTCCTATGTAATGTTTCCACATCCCAAATACCTGTGACATTCCCTGAAAGTTTGAATTAGCAGTTGATGGCGGAATACTATCTGCGTAATTTCTCCTGTGTAACATTTCCACATCCCAAATACCAGTGGCATTCCCTGAAATTTTTTATCAGCCGCAGCTAACATCAGCGACATTATCTGCGGTATTTATTATGTGTACCGTTCCACATCCCAAAAACCTGTAACATTCCCTTTTCATTTTTTATTAGCTGCTGGTGACAGCATTGACATTATCTGCGGTATATCTCCTGTGTGACATTTCCACATCCCAAATACCTGTGACATTCCCTGTAATTTTTTATTTATTTTTTTGCCACTGGTGACATCAGTGACATTACCTGGGGTACATTCCCTGTGTAACGTTTCCACATCCCAAATGCCTGTAGCATTACCTGAAATTTTTTATTAGCCGCTGATGGCGGAATACTATCTGCGTTATTTCTCCTGTGTAACATTTCCAAATCCCAAATACCAGTGGCATTCCCTGAAATTTTTTATCAGCCGCTGCTAACATCAGCGACATTATCTGTGGTATTTCTCCTATGCAATGTTTCCACATCCTAAACACCTGTGACAATCCCTGTAATTTTTTATTAGCCGCTGCTGACATCAGCGGCATTATCTGCGGTATTTCTTCCGTGTAACGTTCCACATCCCAAACACCCGTGACATTCTCTTTCTTTTTTCATTAGCTGCTGATGACAGCATTGACATTATCTGTGGTATATCTCCTGTGTAACATTTAGACAACCCAAATACCTGTGACATTCCCTGAATTTTTTTTTTAGCTGCTGGTGAAATCAGTGACATTACCTGGGGTACATTTCCTGTGTGACGTTTCCACATCCCAAATACCTGTGGCATTACCTGAAAATTTTTATCAGTCGCTGCTGACATCAGCAACATTATATCTGCGTTATTTCTCCTGTGTAACATTTCCACATCCTAAATACCTGTGACATTCCGTGTAATTTTATTTTAGCCGCTGCTGACATCAGCGACATTATCTGCGGCAATTCTCCTGTGTAACGTTTCCACATCCTAAATACCTGTGACATTCCCTGAAATTTTATATTAGCCGCTCCTGACATCAGCAACATTATCTGTAGTATTTCTTCTGTGTACCGTTCCACATCCCAAAAACCTATGACATTCCCTTTAATTGGTTATTAGCCACTGGTTACAGCATTGACATTATCTGCGGCATATCTCTTGTGTGACGTTTCCACATCCCAAATACCTGTGGCATTACCTGAAAATTTTTATTAGTCGCTGCTGACATCAGCAACATTATATCTGCGTTATTTCTCCTGTGTAACATTTCCACATCCTAAATACTTGTGACATTCCGTGTAATTTTTTATTAGCCACTGCTGACATCAGCAACATTATCTGCGTTATTTCTCCTGTGTAAAATTTCCACATCCTAGATACCTATGACATTCCCTGCAATTTTATATTAGCCGCTGCTGACATCAGCAACATTATCTGTGGTATTTCTCCTGTGTAACGTTTCCACATCCCAAACACCTGTGACATTCCCTTTCTTGTTTCATTAGCTGCTGATGACAGCATTGACATTATCTGCGGTATATCTCCTGTGTGACATTTAGACAACCCAAATACCTGTGACATTCCCTGAAATCTTTTATTAGCTGCTGGTGACATCAGCAACATTACCTGGGGTACATCTCCTGTGTAACGTTTCCACATCCCAAATACTTGAGGCATTCCCTGAATTTTTTATTAGCCACTGCTGACATCAGCAACATTATCTGCGTTATTTCTCCTGTGTAACATTTCCATATCCTAGATACCTGTGACATTCCCTGTAATTTTATATTAGCCGCTGCTGACATCAGCGACATTATCTGTGGTATTTCTCCCGTGTAACGTTTTCACATCCCAAATACCTATGACATTCCCTGTAATTTTTTATTAGCCGTTGCTGACATCAGCAACATTATCTGCGTTATTTCTTCCGTGTAACGTTCCACATCCCAAACACCTATGACATTCCCTTTCTTTTTTCATTAGCTGCTGATGACAGCATTGACATTATGTGCGGTATATCTCCTGTGTGACATTTAGACAACCCAAATACCTGTGACATTCCCTGAAATTTTTGATTAGCTGCTGGTGACATCAGTGACATTACCTGGGGTAAATCCTCTGTGTAACGTTTCCACATCCCAAATACCTGAGGCATTCCCTGAATTTTTTATTAGCCACTGCTGACATCAGCAACATTACCTGGGGTACATCTCCTGTGTAACGTTTCCACATCCCAAATACCTGAGGCATTCCCTGAATTTTTTATTAGCCACTGCTGACATCAGCAAGATTATCTGCGTTATTTCTCCTGTGTAACATTTCCACATCCTAGATACCTGTGACAGTCCCTGTAATTTTATATTAGCTGCTGCTGACATCAGCAACATTATCTGCAGTATTACTTCCGTGTACCGTTCCACATCTCAAAAACCTATGACATTCCCTTTAATTGGTTATTAGCCGCTGGTGACAGCATTGACATTATCTGCGGTATATCTCTTGTGTGACGTTTCCACATCCTAGATACCTGTGACATTCCCTGTAATTTTATATTAGCCGCTGCTGACATCAGCGACATTATCTGTGGTATTTCTCCCGTGTAACGTTTTCACATCCCAAATACCTATGACATTCCCTGTAATTTTTTATTAGCCGTTGCTGACATCAGCAACATTATCTGCGTTATTTCTTCCGTGTAACGTTCCACATCCCAAACACCTGTGACATTCCCTTTCTTTTTTCATTAGCTGCTGATGACCGCATTGACATTTTCTGCAGTATATCTCCTGTGTAACATTTAGACAACCCAAATACCTGTGACATTCCCTGAAATTTTTTATTAGCTGCTGGTGACATCAGTGACATTACCTGGGGTACATCTCCTGTGTAACGTTTCCACATCCCAAATACCTGAGGCATTCCCTGAATTTTTTATTAGCCACTGCTGACATCAGCAACATTATCTGCGTTATTTCTCCTGTGTGACGTTTCCACATCCCAAATACCTGTGACATTCCCTGAAATTTTTTATTAGCCGCTGGTGACATCAGTGACATATCTGCGGCATTTCTACTATGTAACATTTTCACATCCCAAATACCTATGACATTTCCTTTAATTTTCTATTAGCCTCTGGTGACAGCATTGACATTATCTGCAGTATATCTCCTGTGTGACCCAAATACCCAAATACCTATGACATTCCCTGTAATTTTTTTTATAGAGACTGGTGACATCAGTGACATTTCCTTTGGTACATCTCCTGTGTAACATTTCCACATCCCAAATACCTGTGGCATTCCCTGAAATTTTTTATTAGCCGCTGCTTACAACAGCGAAATTATCAGTGGTATTTCTCCTGTGTGACATTTCCACATGCCAAATACCTGTGACATTCCCTGTAATTTTATATTAGCCACTCCTGACATCAGCGACATTATCTGTAATATTTCTCCTGTGTGACGTTTCCACATCCTAAATACCTTTTTTAATTTTTTTGTGCATACACTTACGTACAACATACTTTCAAGCATATATTACATTTAATAAGAAGAAGGCAAACAGTAAGGGACAGGGAAGTGGCCGTGGCCCTGGGCACGTTGAAACTGTCAGAGCACAAGAAAAACAATCATCCACGATACCTAGCTACGTGTCCCATTTTGCAGGGCAGCGCAGGACAACGCTCTCAAATTCAGACCAGTGCGACCAGGTGGTTTGTTGCAGCAGATAATTATTCAAGTCGGTTAAGCACCACCCTATCTTTCATCAATTCCAGTCTTAGTAGCCAAGAGTCTGGTCAACACAATCCTCACCCTGATCCTCCTTCCTCCCACTATGAAGAGTCTTGCCAATCAAGTGATCCCACACTCGGACATTCCGAGGAGCTCTTTTCATCACCATTCCTTGATTTGGGCCTCTCAACAAGACTGCTTGAACAGGGACATGAGATCTTGTGCCCTGATTCCCTAACTCTTGAGCATTCACAGTCCCAAATACCTGTGACATTCCCTGAAATTTTATATTAGCCGCTGCTGACATCAGCGACATTATTGGCGTTTTTTCTCCTGTGTAACGTTTCCACATCACAAATACCTATGACATTCTCTGTAATTTTTTATTAGCCACTGATGACATCAGCAACATTATCTGCGGCATTTCTCCTATGTAACATTTCCACATCCCAAATACCTATGACATTCCATGTAAACCCATGTTGGTTTTCACTTATAATATTATTTACAGTCACATACTCCTGTATACAGTCCCTTAAGAGTCCTTCAAAGATTTTTCCCACAGCAGAAGTTAAATTAACTGGTCTATAATTACCTTTTTTAAATATGGGCACCACATTTGCCTTGCGCCAATCACTTAGCACAATACTAGTACCTAGAGAATCATTAAAAATGATAAACAAAGGCACAGCAATGACTGAACTGAGCTCTTTAACCTATTAAGGACACAGGGCGTATTTCCGATCACTGCCGCGTGGCAGGCAGTGATCGGAACAGAGTGCCTGCTGAAATCATTCAGCAGGCACTCTGTGACAATGCTGAGGAGGGTCCTGTGGCCCCCCTATCCGCGATCACAGCAAACCGCAGGTCAATTCAGACCTGCGGTTTGCTGCGTTTCTGGGTCATTTGGGTCTCAGATGACCCGATAACCCGGAATAGGATGGTGATCGGTGGTGTGATAATACATCACCAATCATCATGCTTAGATCCTGAGAGGTAGCAGTGACATCACCTCTCAGGATTGCATCCTATTGGCTGGACGGGCGGGCGGGGGTTAACTTCCCCCAGCTCTGCTCTCCTCCTCCACCCTGCTTCCGTGGAGCCAGGAGAGAGGAGCCCATCCGTCCACCTCTGTGCCCCCACAGACATAGCAGAGCTGGAGAGGGTCCAGAGGAGAGCAACTAAAGTAATAACTGGAATGGTACAACTACAGTACCCTGAAAGATTATCAAAATTAGGGTAATTCACTTTAGAAAAAAGATGACTAAAGGGAGATCTAATTACTATGTATAAATATATCAGGGGTCAGTACAGAGATCTCTCCCATCATCTATTTATCCCCAGGACTGCGACTGTGATGAGGGGACATCCTCTGCTTTAGGAGGAAAGAAGGTTTGTACACAAACATAGAAGAGGATTCTTTACAGTAAGAGCAGTGAGACTATGGAACTCTCTGCCTGAGGAGGTGGTGATGGTGAGTACAATAAAGGAATTCAAGAGGGGCCTGGATGTATTTCTGGAGCTTAATAATATTACAGACTATAGCTACTAGAGAGGGGTCGTTGATCCAGGGAGTTATTCTGAATGCCTGATTGGAGTCGGGAAGGAATTTTTTATTCCCCTAGAACAGGGGAAAATTGGCTTCTACCTCACAGTTTTTTTTTTGCCTTCTTTTGGATCAACTTGCAGGATGACAGGCCAAACTGGATGGACAAAAGTCTTTTTTCGGCCTTATGTACTATATTACTATGTATGTTACATGCCCCGATTATCCGGGCCTCTGCATTGACGGTTGCTTCAGGGAGTACCACACTTCCATGGAGTACTACATTTTTAATTACAATCCCCAGATTTAATTCTATTTGGCCACAGACAATTGCCCAGATAAAAAATAAAAATAAAATATGTCTCTCAGACACTAAAACAATTTTTTTTTCAAAAATGATATTATTTTGTAAAGCTAAAATAAATAAAAAAGTATACATATTAGGTATCGCCGTGTCCGTGAGAATCTGAACTATAAAAATACCACATGACCTAACCCCTCAGATGAGCACAAAATAAAATAAAAACGGTGTAAAAAACAATTTTTTTGTCACCTCACATCACAAAAAGTGTAATAGCAAGCGATTCAAAAGTCATATGCCCTCTAATATGGTGCCAATAAAACCGTCCTCTCATCCCAAAAAAATTAGCCCCTATCTAAGACAATCGGCTAAAATATTGACTCTCAGATTATGGAGATACTAACATGTGTGGTCATAAAATGCTGTATGGCCAAACGCTAGGGCGCACAAGGAAAGGAGCACCATATGGCTTTGACATTTCAGAATTCAAATTTTTTGTAACCTTGCCCCACAAAAATGTAATATAGAGCAACAAAAAATCATATGTACCCTAAAAATAGTCCCAACAAAACTTCCACCTTATCCCGTAGTTTCCAAAATGGGATCACTTTTTGGAGTTTCTACTCTAGGAGTGCATCAGGGAGGCTTCAAATGGGACATGGTGTAAATAAACCAGTCCAGCAAAATCTGCCTTCCAGAAACCATATGGTTTTCCTTTACTTCTGCACCCTAGCCGTGTGCCCGTACAGTAATTTATGACCACATATGGTGTGTTTGTATAAATACAGAATCAGGGAAATAAATATTGAGTTTTGTTCGGCTGTTACCCTTGCTTTGTTACTGGAAAAAATTGATTAAAAAAATTTGCCCAAAAATTGAAATTCTGAAATTTCATCTCCATTTGCCAATAACGCTTGTGGAACACCTAAAGGGTTAATGATGGTTGTAAAATCAGTTTTGAATACCTTGAGGGGTGTAGTTTATAAAATATGGTCATTTTTGGGTAGTTTCTATTATGTAAGCCTCACAAAGTGACTTCATACCTGAACTGTTCCTTAAAAAGTGGATTTTGGAAACTTTCTTAATAATTTTTATATTTGTTTTTAAAATTTTAAGCCTTGTAACGTCCCCCAAAAATAAAATGCCATTCCCAAAATGATCCAAACCTGAAGTAGACATATGGGGAATGTAAATTATTAACTATTTTTGGAGGTATTACTATGTATTATAGAAGTAGATAAATTGAAACTTGGAAATTTGCTAATTTTTAAAAAAAAATTGTAAATTTGGTATTTTTTTTATAAATAAAAATATATTTTTTTTACTCCATTTTACCAGTGTCATGAATTACAATATGTGACAAAAAAACTATCTCAGAATGGCCTGGATAAGTAAAAGCATTTTAATGTTATTCACACATAAAGTGACACTGGTCAGATTAGCAAAAAATGGCTTGGTCCTTAAGGTGAAAATGAGCCCTGTCCTTAAGGGGTTAAGCACTCTTAAGTGTAATCCATCTGGACCCGGAGCCTTTTTCATATTTACCCACCATATTTACCCATATTTAACAGCCCCAGAACCACAGATAACAGCTACTTTTTCTTCTTTTGTATATACAGATCTAAAAAAGCCATTTAGTAACTCTGCCTTTTCCTTATTTTCATTGACTTTTCCCCCCCCCCCTTTACCATTATTTAGTGGACCTACCTGCCCATACCTAGGATTTTTAGCATTTATATATTTAAATAATTTTTGGGGGTTTGTTTTGCTCTCTTTTGCTACCTGCTGTTCATTTTGTATTTTTGATAATTTTATCTCCTTTTTACAGATTTTCATTATGCTCTTTGTAATTTTCAAACACTACATCTGACCTCTCAGATTTATATTTTTTAAATGCCCTTTTTTTTTCTTTTTTGGCCCTTTGTACAGTAGCTGTAAGCAATGGGGGGTTTAATTTCATCCGTTTATACTTGTTACATGAAGGAATATATTTTTTTGTGCAATTACTCAAGGTGGATCTAAAGCTCTCCCGTTTATCCTCAGAATAATAATGTGACAGTAGCTGCACCCAGTCTATGCCCTGAAATGCTGCCCTCAACCCAAGGAAATTAGCCTTTTTGAAATTTAGTGTCTTTTCTTTTCTCTGCCTGACAGAGTTTGCTTATTAGGCCCCTTTCACACGGGCGAGAATTCAGGTGAACGCATTGCACCTGCACTGAATCCGGACCCATTCATTTCAATGGGGCTGTGCAGATGAGCAGTGATTTTCACGCATCACTTGTGCGTTGCGTGAAAATTGCAGCATGCTCTATATTGTGTGTTTTTTATACAACGCAGGCCCCAAAGAAGTGACTAGGGATGAGTGAAAATTGCAAGCATCCGGTGCGATTTTCACGCATGATTGCTAGACAATCGGGATGGGGACCCGATCTTTATTATGTTTCCCTTATAAAATGATTATAAAGGAAAATAATAGCATTCTTAATACAGAATGCTAAGTAAATTAGGGATGGAGGGGTTAAAAAATAAAAATAAAATAATTAAACTCACCTCATCCACCTGATTGCGCAGCCCGGCTCGTCTTCTTTCCTCTTCTTTGAAAAAAATGAATGCATTTTATTTTTTAACACATTTTGTTCATGTTTGACTTATGTATTCCTTGTTCACCCACTTAATCATGTATAATAGAACACATTATATATTGGTTGTTCACTTATATCTAATCATGTATTGAACAACAGAATTTGTTATACATTATATATTATGTATTATGTCACATTCTTATATATTTCCACTTTGTTAGGATTTCTCTATACAAATAGTAATTATTTGCCATTCTAGTGCAATAATAGTATACATTGAATATGCTGAGTACTTTGATTGTGAGGGTTTCCCATGTTATGGACGCATTTGCTTTACCAGCTAAGTGCTACAATTTATGATCTACTTTGTCTGAAGGACCTTCCTGGAGGAGTGGGTTACCATCTGTGACGCGTCGGAGCATGCGACTGGCCGTCACGTGACCGACGCATCACGTGGGCGGAGAGAGGTGTGTGGCCTCGTGACTGGCCATCAGGGGGCCGCGCCCACCTCCCTGCCTTCTTGTGGGTGTTTACGGGGGCGCGATTGGCCATCGCGGTTCTGACGCATCATACGGGTGGGGCAGGGGGTGCTTCCGGCTAACTGGCCATTGGCCGGCTGCACTACTTCGCCCGCCCTTAACTTTCCCTCCTCCCAATGTCCTGATTACAATGGGGCATTCCTAGATCAATTTGATATGTGATACAGGTGTGTAGGGCTCTTTATAAGAAGCGCATTCACAAGGAGAGCCTCACCCCCAGAGGAAGGCATCTGCCGAAATGCGCGTCGGGGGTTACGTGGCTCTCCTGAGGTGTACATCCCCACATCTATGGGTATGTAGACATGCTATAGTGTTGTGGACTTTGAGAGATATGCTCATTGGCTCTAGGTGCTCAGTATACCCACTTGGGTTATCCACAGCCAGTTTTGCTTGTATTTGGAGGTTTAAGCTGTCACCACAGCTGCAATTGTGGTATCTGACCATTTGATATGGTGACTTTTTATGCACTTGCACTTTAACTTTGTATGTATTTGGAGGTTTAAGTTGTCACCACAGCTACAATTGTGGTATTTGACCATTGATATAGTGACTTCTTATGCACTTGCACTTTAACCTTCTGTTGGCTGTTATATGGTCTCATAACTTGGAACCATCAGACATCCATATGTCGCGGTGTTATCTGCAACCACTTTTTTGATATGGTGTTTTGCCACTCAGTATTTGCACTATTGCATTTTTATATCTGTGGTTGCAGTTATACATACAGAAATCAGTGAGGTATTGTACTCCTTTTTTCTACCGCCTTTTGTACATTGCATACTCCAAAACCCCTCCCCCCCATGTCTCATTTGTGTTAACATACCTCCTCAGATGTAGCTATTTTTTATCTGTTGTCTCAGGTCTCATTTTTATGTGTCATTAATTCAATAAAGGATTTATTTTTGATGATATACCCGTTTAATCTCAGTTTATTCTTGTTGGTTGGTGTAATCATTAGAAATGACCAGATTCAACAGAGCATTGCCCCTAGTGGAAGCTTCTACAAACTGGCCCATAAAGTGGTCATGCAGCAAGTTGAGAAATCTTCTCCCCTTTGCGGTTGAGGCCTGTGCAGCCCCCTCTATTTGGTAATACAGTTCTTTTCTGTGATGTTAGGGGGTCTAAAGATTACACCAAGTAACCTCCCTTGCACAAACACACTGCACATTGGTATTGAGAATTCACAATGGTACTAACGCGTTTGAACTACATGGTCTGATGCAGTAATACTGGCCCTTCAGAAAACATTCAGGTGTGACAATGCAATATTGTTGCAGTGAGGATAAACATCTTTTGAACTAGCCACTGTGATTCAGTTAATGCCTTCATTAACATGGTTATAAATTGCATTACTGATGTCAAATGCATATGTTGCTGCTGCTGTATCCTATCCTCCTATCCATCCCCCGATATTGCAGCTCTGCACTTGCTCAATAACAGGGCTATGGTAATGGAATTATTATTGCTATATTTATATTTTTATTTCAGTAAAATTATTGAACTCTTTTTTTTAAAAGAATAACACATATTTACAAAAATTTGGGTATGTGCAGTGATGCCATATGTCTTTTAAACCAGACACTGTGATGCAGTTACCTTAATTAACAAGGTTATAATTTGTGTTTCTGATGTGAAATGCATATGCTGCTGCTGTTTACTATACATCACTTATCTTGCAGCAATGTACATGTTCATTTACACAGCTATAACATATATAGCTATAACACACTGAGAATTCCATACAAAAAGCTGACCTAAGAGGTAGAACTGAATAAAAATAAAAATGCCTCACTGATACAGATTCTATAATGTACAGGAGGGAGAACACACAATCCTACCTCTAGATAGCACATGCAGGTTAGCTGTAACATGCTGATGTAGATGCTCAGACATGCACCAAAAATGTAAATAGCATCAAAGAGGATTTTACCGGTATATTTTTTTTCTCTGGGCTAAAGATGTTCATGTCTTATCCTGAAGCTAGATAGGTTATCAATATCAGATCTGGGGGATCCCACACCCGACATCCCCATAGATCAGCATCTAAGGCCGCTGCTATGCCAGAAACCAAGAGCAGGAGACTCCTTTCACTTAAAATAGAGCTGAGCTAAAGTACCTTGGCAGGCCTACTACATAAGATATGGATCCAGCTCCATACACTGGATGTGTACTTTTGTGATGTTAACAGGTTGCCGACCTAGGATGAGAATGCTCGTCCTAATTGGCCAATACTTACTTCCTTAGGACGAGCATTGTCGTCCTAGGGTTAACCGGCTGCCCCTATTAGGTATCGCTGCGTCCATAACAACCTACTCTATAAAAATGGTATGTTATTGGTGGCTCACCTTGTCAGTACAATGTATAGGTGCTCTGGTTCTATACTGATTCACCCGATCAGGAAGCGGTTTGTAACAATAAAAATATATAGTGGAAGAACCGGCACTCTACATCTATCAATAATGCTAAAGAGGCAGTATGTGGGATAGTAAAATCTGTATTTATTTTGTAAGGATATGTTTTAGGAGTGGGGAATAAAGAGGTGGAGGTTCTAAAAATATGTGGAGGTTCTAAAAATATGGAAGTCCAAAGGATGAGGTTCTCATAAATAAAAATAACAGTAAAAATAAAAATAATGTTTTGTCATATACAACGTTGCAGATGCACAATGCCAGAGATATGTTCAAAAATATGTGTACCAAAAATTATAATCACAAGAGTAGCAAAAATCACAAGAGTAGCAAAAATAGCAAATATATGCAGAGTCGAAGTGTGGCACTGCAGTAATTGTCTAGTAGCGGTTTTCACCTTCCGTGGATACAATGAGTGGTTGTGTCCATTTGTATGTAATCCATAAAAATTGATACAAATTGTCTATCTTTACCTCCGGTCTTGGTCACATAGGAGGTATATAATAGATGGAGCGGTGAAAAAAAGGGGCTAAAAATATGTATAGAATACGTATAGAATACAAAAATGTAAAAATATAAAAATGTATATAAATGGTATGTCAGTCGGGTGCTGTACTTAGTGTGGCGTCCCACACATTAAGGAAAACTGCACCCTGACTGTTTTACCTTTCTTGGCGAGGTGTCCTGGTTATTGGAGCAGCCTTGCTGCGCTCTGCAGTGTTTATTTTCCCGGTCTTTTCGGCGTGCCTCGTGGAGATGACGTCACTTCTTCGGTGTCTCACGGGTCTTAGCCGAACTTGGTTTTAAGTTATTTGTTGGTGCTCTTTTTCGATCCGGAGGATTCAGATGGAATTCGGAAGCGCTTCCAAATTGAGGTTATTGGCAGGTTTTCAGAGGGAGGTCACCAGACGCGTTTCGAAGGACTGCGCTGCCTTCTTCATCAGTGGTAGCCCTCTGACTGCCGTTGTCCTGCCTTTTATGCTGCAGATAGCTTCAGATCCAGAAGCAGGGACGCAACTGAATACTCAGGGCTGAGTATTCAGTTGCGTCCCTGCTTCTGGATCTGAAGCTATCTGCAGCATAAAAGGCAGGACAACGGCAGTCAGAGGGCTACCACTGATGAAGAAGGCAGCGCAGTCCTTCGAAACGCGTCTGGTGACCTCCCTCTGAAAACCTGCCAATAACCTCAATTTGGAAGCGCTTCCGAATTCCATCTGAATCCTCCGGATCGAAAAAGAGCACCAACAAATAACTTAAAACCAAGTTCGGCTAAGACCCGTGAGACACCGAAGAAGTGACGTCATCTCCACGAGGCACGCCGAAAAGACCGGGAAAATAAACACTGCAGAGCGCAGCAAGGCTGCTCCAATAACCAGGACACCTCGCCAAGAAAGGTAAAACAGTCAGGGTGCAGTTTTCCTTAATGTGTGGGACGCCACACTAAGTACAGCACCCGACTGACATACCATTTATATACATTTTTATATTTTTACATTTTTGTATTCTATACGTATTCTATACATATTTTTAGCCCCTTTTTTTCACCGCTCCATCTATTATATACCTCCTATGTGACCAAGACCGGAGGTAAAGATAGACAATTTGTATCAATTTTTATGGATTACATACAAATGGACACAACCACTCATTGTATCCACGGAAGGTGAAAACCGCTACTAGACAATTACTGCAGTGCCACACTTCGACTCTGCATATATTTGCTATTTTTGCTACTCTTGTGATTTTTGCTACTCTTGTGATTATAATTTTTGGTACACATATTTTTGAACATATCTCTGGCATTGTGCATCTGCAACGTTGTATATGACAAAACATTATTTTTATTTTTACTGTTATTTTTATTTATGAGAACCTCATCCTTTGGACTTCCATATTTTTAGAACCTCCACATATTTTTAGAACCTCCACCTCTTTATTCCCCACTCCTAAAACATATCCTTACAAAATAAATACAGATTTTACTATCCCACATACTGCCTCTTTAGCATTATTGATAGATGTAGAGTGCCGGTTCTTCCACTATATACTCTATAAAAATATCCCATGATCCACCCCATCCGGTCAACACTGTAAAAAAAAAACTGTGCTTAAAAAAAATTGTAATACCAAGCGATCAAACAGTCATATATACCCCAAAATCATACCAAACAAACCATCATCTTATCCCACAAAAAATGAGTCCCTACATAAGACAAGCATACAAAAATTAAAAAAGATATAGTTTTCAGAAAATGAACACATGAAAACATTTTTGGTTTCAAAAATGCTTTTGTTTAAAACCAAAATGTTCAAAAAAACTGACATATTAGGTATCTCCGCGTCCGTAACGACCTATTCTATAAAAATATCACATGAGGTAACGTGTCTGGTGAACACCGTAAAAAAAAAATGAAATAAAAACTGTGCAAATTTTTTTTTATCACCTTACATCGCAAAAAGTGTAATACAAAGCGATCGAAAAGCAGTATGTACCCAAAAATAATATGAATCAAACCATATTCTGATGTCGCAAAAAATGAAACCCTACATAAGAAAATCGGCAAAAAAATAAAAAAGATGCGGCTTTCAGAAAATGGAGAAATAAAAAAATATTTTTTTGTTTCAAAAGTGCTTTAATTGTTTAAAACAAAAATATATTTAACCCTTAATGACACATGACGTACCATTATGTTATGGAGGCCACTGCATTCCCGCAATTTGATGTAATAGTACGTCATGGTGATTGGGCTTGCACTGGAGCGGTGTGCGCTCCGATCACTGCAGGGGTCCGGCAGTCCCTGGTAGCCAGGCCCCTGCTGGATTCACCAGCATCGCTGTAAAAGCCGATTCAGGCGGATTAACACTCTTCTATGCCGTGGTCCGCGCTGATCGTGACATAGAAGGGGTTTGTGTCGGGTAAGGGAGCGCATTGAGTCCCTGTGCTGCCTTGCACGGCATGGGACCTGCCTTTTATGGGTGCCTGGGAGATACAGCCTCAGGACACGAACAGGCAAGACAGATGTATTGTAATGCATCTCAGAGGGGATCAGACCCCCAAAAGTGAACGTCGGAAATAAAGTAAAGAAAAAATGTGGTTTTAATCAAATTAATAAAGTTTTTAATGAAAAAAATGAAGAAAAAAAATGCCCCTTTTCCCTTACGTTTCAATAAAAAACTGAAAAAATTAAATAGGCACACATGTTAGGTATTGCCGTGTCCGTAATGACCAGCTCTATATATATCACATGATCCTCCCTGTCCGATAAACACGATAAAAAAATTTAAAAACGGTTTAAAAACAGCAATTTTTGTCTCCTTGCATCACAAAAACTGCAACATCAAGCAATCAAAAAGGTGTATGTCGCAGAAAATGATATCAATAAAACCATCTCCTCATCCCGCAAAAAATTTGCCCCTACCTAGGACAATCGCCCAAAAAATAAAAAAAACTGTAGCTCTCAGAACATGGAGACACTAAAACATCATTTTTTTGTTTCAAAGCTGCTATTATTGTGCTAAAGTGAAAAACATAAAAAAATATACATATTAGGTATCGCCACATCTGGAACAACCAGCTCTATAAAAAATATCACATGACCTAACCCCTCAGGTGAACACCGTAAAAAAATAAACAAATAAAAACTGTAAAAAAAAGCCATTTTTGTCACCTTACATCACAAAATTGCAATAGCAAGTGATCAAAGAGGCATATGCCCCCCAAATTAGTACCAATCAAACCGTCACCCCATCTTGAAAAAAACTATACCATACCTAAGACAATCGGTCAAAAATTTAAAAAAGTCACTCTCAGACAATGGATACACTAAAATATGTTTATTTTTTGCTTCAAAACTGCTATTATTGTGTTAAAGTGAAATAAATGAAAAAGTAGACATATTAGGTATTGCCGCGTCTGTAACAACCTTCTCTACAAAAATATCACATAACCTAACTCCTCAGATGAACACCTTAAAAAAATATTAGAAACTGTAAAAAAAAGCTATTTTTGTCACCTTATATCACAAAAATTGCAACAGCAAGCGATCAAAAAGGCATATACCCTTCAAAATAGTACCAATCAAACCATCAACTCATCCTGAAAAAAATTAGATCTTAGCTAAGACAATCGGTGAAAAAATAAAAAAAGCTATGGCTCTCAGACTATGGATACACTAAAACATCATTATTTCGGTTTCAGAAATGCTATTATTGTGTAAAACTTAAATAAATAAGAAAAAGTAGACATATTAGGTATTGCCACATCCGTAGCGATCTTCTATATAAAAATTCACATGACCTAATCTCTCAGGTAAAGGCAGCAAAAATAAATAAATTAAAACTGTGCCAAAGCAAACAATTTTTTGGTCACCTTGCCCTATAAAGTGTTAAAATGAATGATCAAAAAATCATATGTACCCAAAAATGTTACCAATTAAAACATACACTCTTCCTGCAAAAAACAAGCCCCTGCACAAGATGATTGGCAGAAAAATTTATAAAAATAAGGCGTTCAGAAAATGAAGATACAAAAACATATTTTTTTTTCCAAAAATGCTTTATTATGTAAAACTGAAACAAACAAACATAGAAAGTATACATATTTGATATTATTGAGTCCGTAACAACCTGCTCTATAAAAATAGAGAATGATCTAACCTGTCAGATGATTTTTTTTAAAATAAAAAATAATAACCGTGCCAAAACATCAATTTTTGGGTTACCTTGCCTCACAAAAAACATAACATAGAGCAATTAAAAATCATATGTGCCCCAAAAAAGTACCAATAAAACTGGCACCTTATCCCGTAGTTTCCAAAATGTGGTCTCTTTTTTTGAGTTTCTACTGTAGGGGTATATTAGGGGGCCTCAAATGGGACATGGCATCTAAAAACCAGTTCAGCTAAATCCGCCTTCCAAAAACATTATGGCGTTCCTTTCCTTCTGCACCCTGCCGTGTAGCCATACAGCAGTTTACGGCCACATGTGGGATGTTTCTGTAAACTGCATAATCAGGGTAATAAATATTGAGTTTTTGTTATAAACTATTTTTATTGTTTTAATATATCAATGCGAAATTAACTGTAGACATAATGTTTCTTGATAAAAGAGACATACTACATGTACAATAGTTTAGATTATATGCAAAGCATGCATTTTGTAGTCACATTACACAGAACAAGTAACCAAAGAAAATTAGAAAATCAAACTCAGGAACATAGGAGTATAAATCATGTGTACATTATGTTAGGCAAAGTGCCTATAATTCCTCCAAGGAGACCTGATATGGAGAAAAGTATTTCTAGTTTTAAGCTCCCAATGGGAGAGTTCCTCTAAGCGGTAGAACTGGTCAACTTTATTAATCCATTGTTCTATGGTAGGGGTCTCAGAGGAACGCCATAGTGTAGGAATCAAGAGGTGGGCTGCCAAAATCATAAAGGAGAAGAGGGACATTTTGTGGGTGTCTTCTCCTCGGATATCAAAAGATAGGAGAGCAATTTTAGGAGTACAGGGATACCTGGATCTACAAACAACATTGCTTAGTCGGAAAATGGTATTCCACCAAGAAAGTAATAAAGGGCAACTCCACCATATGTGAAACAATTAACCTCTACTAGTTCCACATCTCCAGCATTGGTCTGAAATGTTAGGATAAAAGAGAAATATCTTGTCTGGGGTCCTATACCATCTAGAAAGTACACATTTTTCTGCAGTCAAACACAACGTGAAAGAGTGATAAAGAGCTTGGTAATCTCTGACTGAGATAATTGTCTTCCCAAGTCTTTCTCCCATAACCCAATTACTGCTGGTTTGACATCCGCGGGGGAGAGTATTTGTTTTTTATATAAAGTGGAGATCAATTTAGAAGGTTATCTGGCACTGGTCAGCAGATTTTCAAAACACAATGGTGGAGACTGGATGTTTATTGACTTAGTTCTAAGAGCAATTTCTTTTTTGAGGAAACCAAGAAATAAAGCATGTGGGGTGTGGAGATTAAGACACTCTTAGTGAAGGTTCTAAAAGAACGCAACCATTATCATCCAACAAATCAGTTATTAACAAAGAAGATCTGACTTCAGGAGAACAGGAGTTTCTCAGATCTCTTGGGGCAATGGAAATATTATCTCTGACTTGAAGGAGAGGTAAAGGTAAGGTCAGGGCTCGATGGCTGGAGGAGAACACCCCCACACTTTTAAAGTGGTGTGTATTATAGGATTTGGGATAGAGGAGATAGTGGGGAGTGCACTGTCCGCCAGCAAAAGGGCCCTGAAAGTAGAAGGAAGAAATATATTTTCCATTGGAAGCCACAGTTTTTTATAGGAGGGTCTGAGCCAATCAACCACTCTGCTTAAGTGTATAGCTTTTATACATAGTTCCGGCTCAGGGATACCTATACCTCCTAGGTGTCTGGGTTTAGTTAGGGTCGAGAAGGATAGTCTAGGCTTCTTTTTCTGCCAAATGAACTGACGGATGTGGGAATTCAAAGATCTAAATAAAGATCTCGGAATAGCGATTGGAAGGACCTGGAAAAGGTAAGTGAGTCTAGGGATCACTAGGGACATCACCAAGTTCTTCCTACCAAACCATGACAGGTAAGGATAATCCAGGGAGTCCAACTGAGCAACAATGGCCGCCAATAGGGGAGTGTAGTTGAGGTGAAATAAGTCTGAGAGGTGTGAGGTTAATTTGATGACCAAGAAATTAGATGACGGGAGGACCAGTTGAATGGGGAGTTTAACTGAAGAGCTGAAATAAGGTTAGGGGAGAGGACTATATGTAGGATTTGAGATTTTTGTGGGTTTACCGTAGTTAGAGAGGGAACTAAATCTTTTTAAGAGGGAAATTATTAGGGGCATAGATTTGTTGGGGTTTGTGGTGAGGATTAGAAGATCGTCAGCAAAAGCGGCTAATTTTCTGATCCTATCCGAAGTCCTTCAATGCCCTCTTCCTGTCTCAAAGCTTGTAATAAGGTTTCCATCACAAGAACAAATATTAGGGGGGGTGAGGGGGCAACCCTGAGGTGTTCCATTTTTTATGTAAAAATGAACCGAAATGAGGTTGTTGACTAAAACAGAAGCAGAGGAGTTCACATACTGTACATTGCAAACACAGCTTGAACATAGGGAATAGGGAAGTGAAATTTATACAGGGTGAAGTTTTAATAAAGGACCAGTCTATACGATCAAATGCTTTTTCAGCATCAGTGCCGAGTAATACCAAAGGTAGTTTTTTATACGAGGCAAAAAAGAGGGCATCAAGGACCTTAGTATTATCTTTTCCTTCGCGGCCCTTTACAAATCTCACCTGAATCAAATCACCTGATCAGGGTGGATCAAGTTGGGGATGAAGGGTTGAAGTCTGGTGGCAAGCATTTTTGCAAGGAGTTTTAAGTCTATGTTTAATAAGGATATGGGACAGTAGTTAGCGCAAGATGTCGGATCTTTGACTTCTTTGGGAATTATTGTAATTAGTGCGTTGGTCATGGCAGGTGACAATGGTTGCTTATGTAGAGCAAGATTACAAACGGAAAGAAAGTGAGGGAGCAAGGAGTTTTGGAAGGTGGTATAATAAATGGTTTGGAAGCCATCTGGGCCAGGGCATTTGTCTTTTGGGGTGGCCTTAAGGGCGTTTTTGAGTTCTGTAGGAGAAAACGGTTTTATTTTGTTGGGTGGGAGATAGAGTTGGGAGGTTTAATGAGTCAAGGAAAGAATTAACAGTAGAGTCTCTCTCTAGAATGTCTTGGTCTCCCTTTGCATATGGTAGATTATAAAGAGCTTAATAAGAGTCTAAACTGTTCGGCAATGGCCTCCGAGGAAAAAAGTTGATGTCCTTGAGAGGATTTAATGGAAGTCACATGTCTTGCTAATTTTTTAAGTCTTAAGTGTTGCATCATAAATTTTGAGGCTTTATTGCCATGGGCAAAGAATTTGTGTTAGGAGGATAAATAGTTTTTGGCTGCTTTTGCATTTAGGAGGTTTTTAAATTCTGACCTAAGGGCTGTAAGGCTCGACAAGTGTTGGGCTGATAGGGATCGTTTATGGAGTGATTCCAAAGCATGGATCTGGTCTAGTGAGGAAGAGAGGTGTTTGTCTGCTTGTTTTTTTTTTTATTTCTTTTTTTAAAGGAGCATTTGCTAATAAAGTGACCCCTAATGAACATTTTGTGGGCATCCCATAGAATTTGAGGGGAAGTGTCAGGTTTGATGTTAATGGAGAAATATTCCTCTAAGAGAGATGAGAAATAATTCTTATGGTCTTCGTTACTCAGTATGGACTTGTTTAGTCTCAAAATAGGAGTCCTACCTGGAACAGATGGTGAACGTAGAGTGCAAAAGACAGGAGAGTGGTCTGAGATGGTAATATTTCCGATCTTTGCATCAGCACATAGGTGTATTTGGTCTTTAGGAGTAAAGATATAGTCAATCCTACTGTAGGAATTCCCTGGAGCAGAATAAAAGGATTAATCAATGCAAGTAGGGCTAAGACATCTCCATATATCAACAAGACCTAAATTATATAGTCTGGAATTTTTTAAGATTTCTGGCTGACAACGATGATTTCCTGGAGGATGTAGACCGACAAAGTCACCTGCCAAAACAAGTGTTCCCTCGTGCACGGACTCTACTATGGTTAAAACAGATAGTAGCCAAGAGATCTAATCAGAATTTGGAGCATAAATGTTGACAAAGGTATACATCCTATGTCTGATGCTGCCCTTTAGAATAATATATGTGCCATCAGGGTCTTGTGTGTGGAATACAAAATGGGGACATCTTTCCTAAACCCCACACTCACTCCCCAAGAGGCTGCGCCGTCCGCTCCACAATGATACCAGTTCGGATATTTAGAGAATTAAAGGTCCTTGTATTTACGATGTTTATAGTGGGTTTCCTGGAGGAAGATTACAGATCACTTCTCCTTCCACAGAAGGAAGAAAATGTTTGATCTTTTGGATGGGGATCTAAGTCCCTTTACATTATAGGATGTTAATTTGAGGTCTGTCATGGCAAACAAAGGAAATAAATTATTGTGGGGGTTTGACAGTAATTGTAAAAGAAGAGTAGTTGTTTGGTATTGTGGAGTGTCATGGCAGCCTCTAGGAGAGGAGACAACTGATCTGCAACCGGCTAATACATGAAGAAGTAGTACCCATGTGTTCCGTATCTAAAGAAACATTAAAAATACATAGAGCAAAAAACATAACAGTAGTATAACAGTAATGAAGCAAATAGCATCATTAATAACATTATGAAACTTGAAAGGCTCCTTCAGAGGGGGGAAAGGTGTGCTTGACCCAAGATAAGAGGTCTTGCTATTTTTGGGAGCAGAGAGGATGGGAATAATAGACTTCAGGAGGGGAAGGGTAGAAAGGGGGAGGAAGAAAGGGAGAAGTGGGACGAGAGCATAATAATGTAGAGACATTGGTATCTCAGGTAAAATCTTAACTATAAGAAAAAGAGAGGATTAAGAGATGTCCCGGTTATCCTTCTGGGGGTTAGGTTACCGCTGCGGTGCTTCATGCGGTGTCGTTTCGGTGTAGTAGATTTCTCCCATGGGGTCATCTTTGGGAGGTCCGGTAGAGATGTGATTTCAGACACTGCATCCCAGTCTGCTATGTCCAAAGGATAAATGTTCATAGTGGAAAATGCTACTTGTAGATTGATATATGAGGCGATCTTGATCTGTTTTCCAGAATATTTGAAAGTTAGGCCAAAGGGAAAGGTCCATCTATAGGGGATCTGTTTGTTGCGAAGGTGAACTGTAAGGGGTTTAAAAATTCTCCTCTTCCTCAGGGTAATAGGAGAGAGATCTTGATAAATAGATATAAAAGATTCACCATAGGGGGGGGCGTGGCCAACTGCCGGCATGAAAGCACGCGTTTAAGTGCAGCTCCGTTCACCCTCTGCAATCCTCCACCATCCTGACAAACTGCCAACCCCAGGCACAGATTGGACGGTGTGTAAGCGCAAGAGGAGACCCCCGCACACCGGCGATGGGGCCCAACAAAGCTCAAACTGCCGCAGAAAGGCTGAAGGAGTTTGCTCGGTCTGAGGCCCAAAATGGCGCTGCGTCTGCATCACCTTCGCGCGCCGCGGTTACCCGCGGGCAGGCCGCACAGCAGGCAGAGGCTGAGGAACCCACTGAGCCTGAATTCACCCTCAAGGCTACCTACGATCAACTGCTGGTGGCGATCTCATCGTGTCAGTCCTCGCTCACTGGGAAGCTGGAGGAGGTGAGAGTGGATGTTAGTTTGCTACGCCATGATATGCAGCAACTGAGGGACCGAGTCAAGACCACTGAAGATCGGGTTTCCGCTCTGGAAGATCTGACCAGACCGATAGAGGGGAGAGTGCAAGATCTGGAGAGCGGTTGGTCAGTGGCAGCAGAAGTGCGATGACCTGGAAAATAGATTGCGACACAATAATGTACGGATCCTGGGCCTCCTGAAAAAGCTGAGGGCCGGGACCCGGCGGCGTTCCTGGAGACCTGGTTCAAGGAGCAGTTCCCAGAGGCACCCTTTACCCCTGCGTATGCTGTGGAGAGAGCCCACCGTGTCCCCGCCAGACAACCACCACCTGGAGCCCCCCCTAGACCGCTCCTGGCGCGCCTCTTGAACTGGAGGGACCGTGACCTTATTCTCAGCCAGGCTAGGAGCAAGCAAGATATCCGGCATGACAACGCAAGGGTCTCCTTTTTCCCGGATTTCTCCGCGGACCTCCAGAAGAGGAGAGCCACGTTTGTTGCGGTCAAACGCTGTCTCCGTGAGTTAAACCTACATTACTCTATGGCTTACCCGGCTCGCCTTAGGGTGATTGATGGAGAGAAGACCGTATTTTTCAGCGATCGCAGGGAGGCCGAGGACTGGGCCTCGAGGATTGCTGCGCGCCTTCCTCTGCGCTGATCTGTTCATTGTCCACACCGCAAGTATTACGTGTCCCCTCATGTCTGCCTAGTGTAGGACTTGTTTTGAAGGCTCTGATGTTGTCCCTCGATTTACTGTCTTATTGCCCTGTTGTGACATTGCTGTACTATTTCGATGGACTCAGGAGAGGACTGGCGGGGTTATTGGGGACACTTACGATTCGATCAGTGGACGATATCTCCATGTGCTCCTTTTTCTTGAGTTATGGTTGGCAGTATTCATTATCTAGATGCAAGGGGGGTGGGAGTGTCACCTGTGTGGTATTAACATCTTTATACACCATACAGGTCCCCGAACCTAGGGCCACTCAGTTAGCTGGCCCAACGCCTGACACACTCAGGTTGTTCATGTTATCGTTATATGTTGTTACAGTATGCTCCTGTTTGCTCGTATCAAGTATGGCTAACACTAACCATTTTATTTGCAGACTGGCTGCTGACCTGGAGGGATCAGATGCCTAATCTGGGGGCGCTTGTAATCTATGGGAGGGTATATGTCATGGATTCATCTAAAATGTCATTATGGCCCCCTTGAGAGTCATGTCCTGGAACATCAGAGGGCTGGGGGATCCTAAAAAGAGGATTGCGGTGTTCTCCCAGATTCGGTCCTTTAACCCTTATATCATGGGACTTCAGGAGACCCATCTCATCCCAGAAACGGGTAAAAGGCTGAAGAAGCCTTGGGCTCAGCATGTATTTAATGCCTACGGCAGTTCGCACTCCAGAGGAGTCGCGCTACTGTTTCATAGAAGCCTCCGGTGCGAGATTTAACATTCGGTGGTGGATCCGGGGGGACAGTACATTTTTATATTCGCTCATATCGACTGCCTTCCATATGTGATTGTCAATCTGTACAACCCACCCCCTGCTTCTTTTTCCCTGCTGCAAGCAGTGGTGGGTTTTGTGACTCAATATCCTGCCGCTCGCTTCTTATGTATGGGAGACTTCAATCAGGTGATGAGTGAGACCGCGGATAGGTTCAGCAGTAGGGCTGATAGAGGCGGGATGAGAGGAGACTCTTCGACCCTTGCTAGAATTTCTCAGGAGATGGGATGGATAGATGTATGGATGGCTAGGAACCCCAATGCCAGGGAAGTTCGATAGGGTCTGGTCTGAGTGGTGCTCCTCACCGCTCACTTTGCACGCATCACGCCCATAAAGGTCGACTGGGGATCCCCTGGGATTTGCTTGGTCCTTAAGATTTTCCCCGGTGCCTGGAGCGTCCTTTAACGCTAGCTGTTTTCTAGGAGCGTGTACTAGGGCTCCCTCACAACTGTAGTGCCTGTGTTATTGTCGTGTGTATCTCATATGTGTACCCCCAGAAATATGGTATTGTAGCATTTGTATTACTCTGTCTCTGCATTTCTGATTAGCCCCTGCGTGGGCCTTTGTGATGTCATATGTGTGCCATACTTGTTTTGCTATCCTTGAATAAAACGAGTTAAAAAAAAAAGATTCACCATAGGTGATGTTATTTGAAGCTCTGGCTGCATTGAGGATGTTCTCTTTATGCATATAATTTAGAAATCCACAGATTTATGTCTCTGGGTGGTTCAGAGTCGTTTGGTTTCAGTCTGAGAACTCTGTGAGCACTTTCTATGATTATATGGGATGGTCCGTTGTTACCTAGGAGGGATTCGGCAATTTGTTTAATGATAGACTTGAGATCTCCATTAGGCACCATTTCAGGTATGCCTCTAAACCAGAGATTATTCCTCCGGCCACGATTTTCTTGATCCTCCATAGCTGCAAATAGAGAGTTTATATGATGTTGGCATGAGGCAAGGGATTGGGAGACAGCTGAGTTGTGCTCCAGGGCGGCCTGCTGTGTGGCCTCCAGGGATTCGACTCTATGGCCTATGCGCTGAATTTCGTGTGTCAGCACCGATAGGTCCTGTTTGAGGGGAGACAGAGCTTCTGCCAAGGCTTGCTTTATGAATTTCCTGGACACCAGTAAGGTGCGGGAGTTTTAAGACTCACCCCCATCGCTGTCTCCCTCGGACCCACCTCCTTCTGTGTCTGCTAGAGCGCACTCATCTGCCTGCGCCATCTTGGTTTCTGTAGTCACAGACGCTGCAGCTTGTTTCTTTAGGAATTTGGCTATACCTGATCCTGGGTTGGGTCCCTTAGGGTCAGTAGACTTTTGTCCCCCAATCTTCACCTTTTTAAAGTCTGTTAGGTAGCTTTAGCGGATCCCGTAGCAAGAGAATAAGCGGAGCTCAGCAAAGCATGTCTTCATGGCTCGGACGCTGGCTCTGCCCCCCCCCAATAAATATTGAGTTTTGTTGGGCTGTTAACCCTTGCTTTGCTACTGGAACAAATTGATTAAAATGTAAAATCTGCCAAAAAAGTGAAATTCTGACATTTCATCTCCATTTTTCATAAATTTTTGGGGAACACCTAAAGGGTTAACGAAGTTTGTAAAATCAGTTTTGAATAGCTTGAGAGGTGTAGTTTCTAAAATTGGGTAATGTTTGGGTGGTTTCTGTTATGTAAGCCTCACAAAGTGACTTCAGACCTGAATTGGTCCTTAAATAGTGAGTTTTGGAAATTTTCTGAAAAATTTCAAGATTTGCTTCTAAACTTCAAAGCCTTTTAACATCCCCAAAAATAAAATGTCATTTTCAAAATGATCCAAACATGAAGTAGACATATAGTAAATGTAAAGTAATAACTATTGTGAGACAGTGACAGGTCTCATGCAGGTTGGAGGCAAGGAAGGGGTGGATAGTGTGGTCCTCACCCCTGTTCCACCACAGGTGAGACAAGCTGGATGTAATCAGCCGGGCATAAGTCACCTTCCAGAGTGTCAGAAAGGGGGCAGTGTGTTGCCTGTAGACAGAGGCCTGGAGGCTCTGTCTGTGTGGCCTTAGCTGGGCTAGGCTGAGGGACCACAAGGCTAAGTGACAGCCTGCAATTTGGGGGACACAGTGATGCCTGTGGTACAAGGGCCACGAGGTCAGAGTCGAGAGGACTGCTGGACCACAATCCCCCAAAGGGACTTGCGTTTGCTATAGCCTGGAGGCTGCTGGGCTAGCTGAGAAAGCTGCATGTTATAACCGTGTCTGAACAGCACTCTATAGGTGAATCAGAGATTCTGCACTATGTTTAGTTAGAGCCCAGCTGGGCAGGTATTTGTTTTGTATTATGTTTGTTTTGCTAAGGTGCCAAATAAAAGTGAAGTTTGGACCTTAAACTTGGGGTCTGACAAAGATATTTGTGTGAATGACTCCCGGAGAAGAGCTAACCCCCTACACTATTATATGAGGTATCACTATCTATTATAAAAATAGAGAAATAGAAATTTGTAAATTTGGGATTTTTTTCACAAATAAAGGTGAAATATATTGACTCAAATTTATGACTATCCTGAAGTACAATGTGTCACGAGAAAACAATCTCAGAATTGTTTGAATAAGTAAAAGTGTTCCAAAGCTATTACCACATAAAGTGACACAGATTTGCAAAGAATGGCCTGGGCAAAAGAGCGAAAACTGGTCCGGTAGAAGGGGTTAAAAAACAAACATATTAGGTATCGCCGCATCTGGAAAAACCTACTCTATAAAAATATCACATGAGCTAACCTGTCTTGTGAACACCGTAAAAAATAAATAAATAAAAACTGCCCAAAAATTATTTTGTCACCATACATTGCAAAAAGTGTAATACCAAACGATAAAAAAGTAGTATGTACCCTTAAATAGTACCAATCAAATCGTCATCTCATCCCGCAAAAAATTAGACCGTAACTAAGACAATTGCCTAAAAAGTAAAAAGATTTGGCTTTCTCAAAATGGAGACATAAAAACATGATTGTTTTTCTTTCAAAAATAGTACGCTCTGCCGTGTTCCCATACAGCAGTTTATGACCACATATGGGGTGTTTCTGTAAACTGCAGAATCAGGGTAATAAACATTGAGTTTTATTTGGCTTTTAACCCTTGATGTGTTACAGGAAAAAAATAATTACAATGGAGAATCTGCCAAAAAAGTGAAATTTTAAAATGTCATCTCCTTTTGCTTTAATTCTTGTGGAACACCTAAAGGGTTAAAAAAGTTTGTACACTCAGTTTTGAATAACTTGAGAGGTGTAGTTTCTACAATGGGGTCATTTAGGGGGTTTCTCACTATGTAAGCCCCACAAAGTGACTTTAAAATTGAAGTGGTCCTTAAAAAAGTGGGTTTTGGGGGTGGGTGTGGCCTCCACATCTCCAGTGTGATTTGTCTCACATTGTCAGCCACTGATGGGCATAACCTTGAAGAAGAGTAGAGCCCAACCATTGGCTCCCCTGGCATCCTCCCAAGGCAACTTGCCGCGTCTATTCGCCCGACAGTCCACCTCACTGGCTCCCACTCTCAACGGCCGCGCCATGTGCTCACAAGATGGTGCAGGCACTCACGCCACGCGGACATCAGAAGTGCTCCCTACAGTGCCCGACAGCCTTCCTTTGCAAGCGGGCAGGCGTCGATCTGCCTCAGTGCCCTCCTTACCTGCTCCTGCAGTGCAGCCTACATTGACAAACAGTCTAGACCGAAGTCCTTCTGCCACCACCGGCGCGCGATCTCTACAGGCTCACAGCGGTCCTGACTCTCCCCACTGGCCCGAGCAACAGCAATCCACCGCCACACTGCTTTTTTTGTATTCGTTATCCCTATTCGATTTCTTATTTATGCGCAAAGTCGGCCAGGTAATATTTGCTCATGCGCAATATGTCCGTGGCTCAGCTTGGGGAAGTTTTTCAAACTGTCCGAAAGTTTCAAAATGGTTTCAAAATGGTTGGCAGGAATTTCCAGGAATTTCCACGATGAAAAGGACGAACTCATGATCACTGTAAGTACAACACTGTATTTGATTACATTTCTAATGCATGTTTGAACAATAGCTTTATAGGCAGCTAGAGTGTTTTATTTTATATTTTATCAGATCTGTTTAGATATTCAAGATTGTTGCAATAAGTATTGTTGTGACATCAAAGCATGTTTTTGGTAGCATGTATTTATGTATGGACAGCATATAAATATCAATCACAATGCACATTGCACATCCATTTTCCTCCCATACACTATATACCACACACATACACACCAAAAAACACATATAGTCTATAGATAAGAGTTTATGTCTTGTTGGTCTGGAGAAGCTTTTTTTGTCTGACCGCCAGTATTTGCTGGTTCATTTAGCGTTACCCAGGGTGCACCACGGGGAGGCGAACCAGCTGTACACCCCAATAACGTACTGTCACTTCACTAGACAGGTACTGTATTTTTTGCCATATAATACACACTTTATTTCCCCTACTCACTATGTCATGTGCCTGCTCCTGCCACTTTATGAATGAAGCAGGGGGAGCAGGCGCATGATGTAGTCAGTGACATTATGCTCCAGACCTGCCTGCTACAGAAGTTTCAAAAGTGAGTACTACAGAGGATTGCCATACTTTAACATAACTCACATGTGTACACTTTACATATAAAGACTGTGGTGAACGGGGCCCGGTTTAATAGAGTACAGTGACTGCACCGGACCCCGCCGCGATTCCAACATCACTTGCCGGCCTCCAGCCCCTGTAATGGTGGTCATTATTTACACAGGGACACAGTTATGGAGGGGAATCTATGTGTCATCCACAGATCCCTCCCATAGCATTGTCATCCACAGATCCCACCATAGCAGTGTCATCCACAGATCCCCCCCCCCCAAACTGTGTCATCCAACAACCACCATTAGTTCAAAACCCACAAAAAGCAGACCTTCTGGTTTAAAATATTTGTTTCCTATTTTCATCCTCTAAATTATTGGTGCGTTTTCTGAGCAGGGGCGTTGTAGAGGGAGAAAAATACGGTACATCTCATTTCAGCTGACCAATATACGATTGCTCCCTCCCCACACACATACAATTATAATACAATCTGATCTTATAACGGTAACATTAAAACTAATATTTCCCCATCCAACAATAAAATAATTTTTGCTGTGATGTTGGGGACATTTATTCTTAATACTTGTATTTCAAAAACACTAATCACTACACCAACTAAACAGTAAAAAACGGACACAAAAAATAACGCTAATGAACTTTCTTTAAAAAACAGAACAGAATACGCTGATTTTTTTGTTTTTTATTTAACTAACAAAAGACGCAGACACTAATTACTACACCAACTAAATAGTCAAAAACTGACACTAAAAAGTAACGCTAATAAACTTGTTTTTAGTTTTTTTATCTAACAAAAGACACAGACACTGACGCAGACACTACACCAACTAAACAGTAAAAAAACTAACACTAAAAACTAAAACTAATAAACATTTTGTTACTAACAAAAGACGCAGACACTAACACAGACACTACAACAACTAAACAGTAAGAAACTAACATTAATAAACTTTTTTTTTTAAATAACGCAGACACTAAACTAAAACACTAAAACACACCTAAAGCCTACAACATACTATTCCTAACATACACCCTGCACTTGAACCTATTAGCTACACTATTCACTAACTAACCTATACTATCTCACACTAACTAAACGGATTATATCTTTCACCTATCTGCTACACTAACATACCCTATCTAACACCATCAGTTCAGTATCTATCAATTTGATTTTTTATTTGCTTTTAAAAAAGCACAGTACAGTATTCAGGTCGTCTCACAACCAACACCGCATGAAACTGCACATAATGGCTGCTGGGAAAGAATCTTATATAGTAAGGGGTGGGCAACTTTCTTATTGGTTGCTAAGGATGTTGCTAACCTCTTTGCCTTCTTCTCATTGGCCTACAAGCTAAAAGAAGGGAGGGATAAGTGTCCTCCAGAAGTGGCGATATTCGCTTCGCAAAAATATTCACATTATGCATATTCGCTCTCCACTCATTGTCTTGTCAATGTAATTAATATTGGAGCCTTGGGAACATACAGCTGCAAATTCTGCATCTAGACATTGTCACCTTCCTACCCTCCCCCTTGTCCTCCCACCCCTCCTACTATCTTATGTCCTCTTTTATGTGTCTTCTCTTAAACAATTTTTTCTGTATTGATTTAATGTTAGTTTCCAAACTGTTACATGGATTACTATGTCGAGCACAAATGCATGTGTGCTTGTTTGTACCAAATGATACAGAAAAGAAAATGTTAGGTTAAAAACTTCAATAAAACCTTAAATGAGAAAAAAAGTGGGTTTTGGAAATTTTCTTAAAAATATAAAAATTTGCTTCTAAAATTCTAATCCTTATAAGATCCTAAAAAATAAAATTACATTTACGAAATGATGCAAACATGAAAGTGGACATATGGGGAATATAAGCTAATAACTCTCTTATGATGAAAGCAGAGAAATTCAGTGTAGTGTAGCTCACTACGCTCACTGCGCCTGCGCTGTGAGGCGCAGGCGCAGTGAGCTACGCTACGAGCGCCTGACCCGATGACTGCCAAGAAGTTAGTTGGAAGTAGTACAGCGCTAGATTTAAGATGATTGGAATACTTTAGCAATACCCACAAGGGCGGGGCCCGGTGTAGTAGAATACAGTGACTGCATCTGATCCTGCTGTCATTACAGAAACAGATACCGGCCCCCAGCCCTTCCTCCCTTTCAGCATATTCACTGGATGGTCGCAGCATTCGCCCCCATAAGACGCACTGCTATTTTCCCCCCACTATGGTATATCAACAAAAAAATGTCACTATCATGAAATACAATGTGTCACAAGAAAACAGTCTCAGAATGGCTTGGATAAGTAAAATCATTCCGAAGTTATCACCACATAAAGTGACACATGTCAAGTTTCCAAAAACGACCTCGTCATTAAGGTGAAAAATGGCAAGTTCCTTAAGGTGTTAATGGGTTTTTTGGCAACTGCATTTTTTGCAGTAAAACAGCAGCTTTATGAAATGAAATGCAGTGTACACATAAGTTTTATATATATATATATATATATATATATATATATACACAGTACAGACCAAAAGTTTGGACACACCTTCTCATTCAAAGAGTTTTCTTTATTTTCATGACTATGATGAAAATTGTAAATTCACACTGAAGGCATCAAAACTATGAATTAACACATGTGGAATTATATACATAACAAAAAATTGTGAAACAACTGAAAATATGTCATATTCTAGGTTCTTCAAAGTAGCCACCTTTTGCTTTGATTACATTCTCTTGATGAGCTTCAAGAGGTAGTCACCTGAAATGGTCGTCCAACAGTCTTGAAGGAGTTCCCAGCGATGCTTAGCACTTGTTGGCCCTTTTGCCTTTACTCTGCGGTCCAGCTCACCCCAAACCATCTCGATTGGGTTCAGGTCCGGTGACTGTGTATGTACATAATGCATGTATATAATTCCACATGTGTTAATTCATAGTTTTGATGCCTTCAGTGTGAATCTACAATTTTCATAGTCATGAAAATAAAGAAAACTCTTTGAATAAGAAGGTGTGTCCAAACTTTTGGTCTGTACTGTATATATATATATATACATATATATATGTATACAACACCTTCTCTTGTAAGGAAAAAACGACATGAAGAAAAAAATTGTGGTAAGATACACTGTATGCAAAAAATGGCAGAAAATGCCAAAAATGCCCCCCAAAAAACAAAACTCTAAAACATAGATGGCCAAAGAAGCTACTTGACCTCCCTGAGACAAATTCATGTGTGTATACACCCTCAAGAGACCGAGATTATTTTTTCGTAGCAATCAGACTTCTTTTTTCATTTTCAAAAGGGACTCTGAAAAATGTCTTAAATTGCTATGGACAACTTCTCTATCTGTCATGTGTATTTACACAGGCATTTTATGATACATTTTTACTGAACGTTACAGAAAAAAGAAGTATACATTATTTTTGTTCCCTGCCTTGAAAACACACAGCTTTCTATGGAAGTTTTCAATAAAGTTTTTTTGAGCCAAGGCCAGAAGTGGGTTGGAAGGGAATGAGCAATATAAAGGAAGAATGTGTACTTCCTCTTCCTGCTGGATCTACAGTACTTCTGGCATCACCATGGCATTTTTTCAGGCATTTTGTTCCCTACTAAAAAGATTTAAAAAAACGCTTGAAATTTGCTGGTCCAAAAAAGAAAAAGATGCCAGAGATCAAATAGAAAATATCAGTAGCCAAAAAGTGCTTGCATATACTGTATTTCATATTTCCCAATTCGTATTTCAGCTATTGTCCTGAGCTATAATCTTTAAAAAATAAAAAGTATCAAAAACATAGGTGCATAAAACACTCACAAAACACATGCTAACAACCTATTTATAAATCCAAATATGCACACAACCATTGCTGCTTTTGAGGTCCACGCATTGCGGATCCGTAAAGCATGGATACCAGCGTATGTGTTCCGCACTTTGCAGAATGTAAAGTCCTGCCCTCTATAGAACTGTTCTATCCTTGTGAATAGGACATGTACGATTTTTTTGCGGGGCCACAGAACGAATATATGGATACCGACAGCACACTGCAAATTGAAGTGACCTACAAAATGCGGATTGGATGTGGCCCAAAAATAAGTTTGTGTACGGTGCCCATACTCTTGTTTTGATGTATTTTCCCCAATGTATAAGCAAAGACAGACTTTGGAGCAGAGCATCTAATATGTTTTAGAGGCCTAGTTAATACTATGACGTACAGAACAAAAAGATTCTGTAAGTGTGTCTGTAAACTGTTATGTGAAGACAAATTTAAACTTGGAGTAAATCACTGCTGATCACCTAACTGTTCAGATTTAATCACAGAGGTAACAGTTTAGTGATCATGTGCTGCTCTCATGTTTTCAGTCAAAATGTGTTTTAAAGTAAGCATAAAAGAGCATTAAGTGGTTTCTGTTAGTTACACATGATTAATTCTCTAACACTTCTCTGCAGGTCCCTTTAGGTCACAACTGCTTAAATACAATACTCTGGGCAATTTTACTAAAAATCTGAACCCAATAAAAGAATATCTTTTACCATCAAACCAATAAAACTGTAGTGCTTTGCCAGTGCCTCATTGAATTTATTTTTATCTTATAAAACTTATGATCTTTACGCCTCTTAAAGGAAAAAAGTTACTTTAACAAAAGTTGTTTGCAATATCTGAAAGTGCACTATGCATTTAAAGTATACCAAGACACAAAACTAATGTTCTATAGTCTAGCAGATTTGCATAAAACCACTTGTGAAGAGGGCAATGGAAAGAAACAGTATTTTGAGTGTCATTTAATCAAAACTTAAAATTGTTGTCCCTTCTCAATATTTATGGCTTATCGCTACAATGTGCCATACATTTCAGATAGATATGGGTCCCACCGAGTTCCTCCAGTAAAGAAGCATACTAGTTTGCTGCAAACCTTGACTCCCTGAACTTATTTCCTATTGGGGTGCACAACTCCTTACCATCCTTTCCAGAGTAATCATGCCATTAAGGCCATATCTTTTCTTTCTTTTTTGTTTCTTTGTTTATGTATGTTCGTGGGAGTCCGTTATTTTATGTAAATTAGATTAAAGGCTACGTTTTAGAACAGGTTGTTCCCTGTGATTACTTTAAATATACATATATACTTCCTGTGGTATTACTCCTTCTGACGGGATATCGTCTTAGCTGTGATTCATCCTTTCCAGAGAACAGCAACACGTGTTGTCAGCTCTGCAGTGTCCAGAGAACCCAGGGCTAGGGCTACCAGTGTTAGGGCTACCTGTCACTGCAATTGGGAGTGATCAACTGGATCCAGTCCAGTGCCAACTGCGCAAGACATCATGGATCAAGCCCAAGAAGATCACTACAGCGAGTGTCGACTACAGGAATGCCCCAGCCTGCATCTGAGGTGAACCAGCCACATAACAGTCTGCAACCATAAGTATGTTCATTATAGAGTCTGTCACAAGCAATTGGCTGTGCTAGTGAGACAAGATCCTTCATTACTAGCTAGATAATTGTTAATGAGGAACCGTGCTATTGCCTTATTGTGCTAGCATAGTTTTCTACCCTGTCAGTAGACAGAGAATGTGATATGCCTACTAGTCCTGGGGCATCTAGCATTATCCAAAATATGTGTTTGTTGATACCATTTCTTTAGTGTACCATGATTGCCAAAATATGGGTCTCTGAGAAGTGTACTGTTGACAGAATATTAGACAGTTTTGCCAGCATGTTTCACATCCGCACATTATCAGAGGTAAAAATGTGTTTCTTTGGTTGCAAACAAAAGATGGATAAAAGCTTGTGAGATTTTGCTGTAAGTCTCCAGAAAGCTTTGCGTTCCATCCAACACATGAGTCCACATAAGGTACTTAACCCAGACCAGAGTCTGAAAGACCAGTTTATAGAGGCTGTCAAACTAGATGCTGTGTTATGCTGTGATGCTATTGTTAGTGTTGAGCGAAATGAGCCAAAAAATGTGAGAAAGTTCAGAAAAATTTGATTTGCCTTGATGCCACTTTGCTCTACATTGTGGTAATAATCTATTTTTTTTCCTGAAATGGCGGTAAAAAAATATACATACCTCATCCATTTGCTCATGCAGTGGCCATCATGGCCAACTTGATTGAAGATACCGAGCAAAATCTCACTCGTGGTGACATGTGACATCACCACGTTATCGTGCTGGTTGGACGCAGTGACGTTATCAGTTAAGACGTCACCGCATCCTGCCAGCGTGATGACACCACTCGAGATTTTGCGCAGTGTCTTCAGTCAAGATGGCTACAATGGCCTCTCTGCGAGCAAATGGATAAGGTATATTTTTTAACTGATTAACCCCCTGAAAGGCCTCAATTGCAGCATCAATGCTGAGATCAGTGACGAACGCAGCATCTGAGTGGTTCAATGACGGGGGAAGGGAAGTCGGGGGTGCTGGCGAAGCAGCTGAATTGGAGTTTTCATAACTCCGCTCATCACTAGGTGTTAAAGCGTGCCAATAATGTTGAAGTACTACAAAAAGAGGGCATGAAGCAAGCCTGCCAGTCTGATAGAGGTACTTGGTATCCTAGAGGTAGAATGAGATATGGTCCTAAATGGTAGCCCTAGAAATTATAGTCAGCTGCAGACAGACCAGTTTGATGCCAATGGTAGACTTATATGTTGTAAATGTTAAAAAGCTAGTCATGTAGAGATTAAGTGCAAGTAGTTAAACTAGCGTCTTCTGGGGCAACGGACTAACCCTCGCAGTGAGACTGCTTGGGTCTAAATTTTTCGTAATATATTGTTAAGTGTCCTACGATTACTGTCAAAATAAATGGTGCATCGTGCCTTGCCTTAGTCGACACTAAACACTGGGAGCTAGGCTAGCTCATTCATTCTACTCTTAGTAAGATAAATGTGATTGCTAGAAATGACCAGCCCATAGCATCCCAGGCTACTGGAAGCCCTCTGTGCAAATTGTTAGCACTGAATTAAATTGGCAAAGGTTAATAGTTGTTTACGTGCATGATGAGGGTTGTAGTATTGCGGATGAATGTTTTGCTAAATTGTCTGGAGAAATTGATGTGTATACACCAGCAATTGTTAATTTCAACCCGTTGTCTGTCCGCAATGTGTTACAGCACAAGATAAGGTCATTTCGAGAGCATAAAAATTTCAGTGACAACAAGGGTAAGATTGGAAATGCAAGGGTTGCTGATGCTAAACCCATATGGTTATAGCCACACTATGAGACATTATTATAGTGTAAAGCACTGTAGGAAGGAACAAGGGGCTATCATTGATGGTCGGTATGTGTCACCAAGGTTCCTGGCCTCGGTGAGGTAAGAGTCTTTTTTTTATCCTGAAGTATCAGTATTGCAGATTGCAGTCTGACACTTCAGCTGTTTAGTATGGCTGTAAAGCTGATCTGGGACGGCTTTTACTGGGAGTATCCAAAGTGCTGGGTAGGTGGTTACTCTCCACGTTCCAGGCCAGGTCTTGGCAGGTTTAAAAGCAGTCAGCACTGTCAGGTGGGATAGATTACTCCTCTCTGATAGGGGAGAGCAGTCAGTTTGTGTTTGGGATCTGAGGCTTTTTGCCGTACTGGAGGGCTGAGAGCCGCATGCTGGGAAACATGCTCCCTAAAGCCTGATGTGGGCCGCTGGTGAAAAAACTGCAAACAAGGCAAATGTTTTGTTCCTTAGACTTTCCATTGTGTGAACTAACACCATGACTGTGTACTGTAATTTTGTTTTTTCCTTATGTGTGAATAAACACTGAAGTTTTGCTTTACCAGCTGGTTTTTGCCTCTGTACTGCGTCCGTTTACCCTGTCAACCACAGCAAATCCCCATAATTGGTGGCTCGGAGTGGGCACACACAGTGAGGATGGCCTGAAGGCTGAAAAGTCCTATATCAAGCCTGCTAGGTTACGACCCGTGTCCCCTGACAAATGGAGGCGGTCGTGAAAGCCCTCATGGAGGCTAACTTGCAGCAGCGGGAGGCTAACAAGCAGCAGCTGGAAACCAGCCAGCTGCTATTACAGCATGTGATGACGTTACAAGTGGCAGGAGCATCACAGAACATTCACTATTCCCGGAAAGCTGTCCGTGCGGCGATCCCTAAGATAACCCCCTTGGACAACGTTGAGACCTATCTGGCGGTATTCAAAAAGGTGGTCGTGAGGAAGAAGTTACCCCGACACCAATGGGCTGAGGTCATCACTCTGTTCCTGGCTTCTGGACCCCAGCAGGTGTTTTTCGACTTACCAGATGGTCAAGCAGCTGACTTCCCAACCGTAAAGGGTGAGATTCTGGCAAGACTGGGGGTGACTGTATTGGTCTGGGCCCAGCGGGTGCATCAGTGGGAATTTAACCCAGCTGAACCCGCCAGACCGCACTATTATGATCTGCTTCACCAGTTGCAAAATGGCTGCAGCCTGGTGTACTGAGTCCCACTGCTATGCTGGACCGACTGCTGGCTGATGTGTTCTGGAGGGCTTTGCCATACTCTCTCCAGAACTGAATCGGCCAAGTGTCCCCTGGTAATGCCCTAGAGATGGTCGACCTAGTAGAGCACTATTAGGCCATCAAAAATCTACAGGGGGGTTCTTTTGGGAGGGGGGCCAGTTAAACCCATAAATCTCCACCCTAGACCAGGTGGCCAGTGCCAGCAAAACCCGCTTGGGATATACTCCCTACAGACCCAGCTCCAATGGCCAGTTGGCACTGACAGGAGCCTTGTCACATAAGGGCTGACTGTACCCATCTGGGGAAACCATGGACACTAACTATGGCTACCGCCTCTCAATGTATGCCAGGAGGCTGTGTACAACCGGTACCCCTGAGACAATAGACAATAGTCACCTGTGCTAGGTGCAAGTGGGAAATACCCTGGCGGTGGCGCTTCTGGACTCAGGGAGTCTAGTGTCCCTGGTAAGAGCTGCCCTGGTGCGGCCCTCTGAGTTTACTGGCCGAAAAGTCAGTGTTGTGTGCATCCATAGAGACTTAAAGGACTATCCCACCGCCCTGGTGTCTTTATCCATGGTGGCCGACAGGTGGACTCATGAGGTAGCCATCTCCATAAAGTTACATTATAAACTAATAATTGGGAGAGACTTCCCTGGTTTCCCATCACTGTGGCCTGAGGCGAGAGTCACCAATACACATGAGACAGGGATAATCCTAGCAGAGTGGCCTAGCTCACATGGGAGACCAGAACCCTGGGAACTTGAGACCGAAGGGCCAGCGGTAGGGGTGACCACCACTTTGGTGGAAGAGGAGGAGACAACCCCGCTAAGTGTGATGGTGGGAGATGTGTTGAGAACCTCAACGTCTCCAGAGATAATTTTGGTACAGCACAGCACCAGGGCCCAACTCTATCTCGAGCCTGGGAAAATGTGGTAGTAGTTGAGGGTGAGCTGCAACAACTGGGGGCCATAAGTTCCTGGCTAGGTGGCAGGGACCCTACGATGTGCTTGAAAAAGTTGGGGAGGTAACCTACAAGGTACTCAAGCCCGGGCGGAGAAAGCCTGAGCAGGTGTACCATGTAAACTTATTGAAACCATGGAAAGATAGGGAGACCAATATAGACAACAGCCCCGGGTTTTCTGGGGGTAAAGTTTCCAGTCCCGCGGTCTGATACGAGGAAAGCAGTTGCCACAGTGAAGATTGCTGACAACCTTTCCTCTAAACAGACTCAGGAGGCCAGGGAGTTCGTCAACAGAAACACGGATGTGTTTTCGGACCTCCCTGGACACGCTTCTATCATCCGACATGACATTGTCACTGAGCCTAAGGCCAGAATTCGGTTGAAACCATACCGGGTATCTGAGTCGCGGTGACAAGCCATCTCGGAAGAAGTGCAGCTGATCTTACAGCTAGGTGTCATCGAGGAGTCAAAAAGTGAATAGGCCAGTCCAATACTCTTAATACCCAAGCCGGATGGGACATTACAATTCTGTAACGACTTTTGCAAACTAAATAAGGTTTCCAAGTTTGACGCATATCCCAAGCCCCAAGTGAATGAGCTTATTGAGAAGTTAGGCCAAGCCCGATATTTTTCTGTGTTGGACCTCACCAAAGGGTACTGCCAGGTACCCTTGACGGAGGCTGCCAAGAAAAAAATGGCTTTCATCATATCAGAGGAACTGTATCAGTACAAGGTATTACCCTTTGGTCTACATGGCACTCCCGCCACGTTTTAAAGGCTAATGGACATTGAACTTCGTACACATTATCGGTACGGTCATCTACCTAAAGTACAGGCAGTAGTGAACTCCCTTAGGAAGGCTGGCTTGACCCAATAAAGTGAGCGATAGGGTTAGAAGAGACCAAGTCCCTGGAGTATATAATTGGGCGCGGAATTATCAAACCTCAGGTGAACAAAATTGAGGCAAGTTAAGTCGTTCCGGGAATAGTGGGGCACTATAAGAGGTTTGTCCGCCACTTTGCTACAGTCGCCGCACCATTGACAGGCCTTTTGAAGGGACGCAAGTCAGAGACAGTCCACTGGAATGAGCAGGTAGAAAAGGCTTTCTCCTCTTTGAAGTCGGTCCTGAGTGGGTCCCCGGTTTTGGTCACGCCAGACTTCAAAAGAGAGTTTATAGTGCAGACCGATGCCTCCGAGGTAGGTCTCGGTGCTGTACTGTCTCAGGAAGTCAACGGGGAGGAGCATCCCATTATCTTCCTCAGCCGGAAGCTTACCCCAGCCAAGACCAGGTATAGTATAGTGGAGCGAGAGTGCCTGGCTATCAAGTGGGCACTCGAGTCTCTCCGCTATTATTTGTTGGGGAGAAAGTTTTGTCTGGTGACCGACCACTCCCCTCTCAAATGGATAAGCCAGGCCAAGGACAGAAATGCCCAGGTCACCCGGTGGTTTCTGTCTTTTCAGAATTTCCAGTTTTCGGTGGAACACAGGGCAGGCCGGTTACTATTAAACGCAGAAGCCCTGTCCCGGGTACACTGTTTAATATGTTTCCACCCCCTCAGGGTTGAACAAAGGGTGGGTATGTAGGAAGGAACAAGGAGTCATCATTGATGGGCGGTATGTGTCACCGAGGTTCCTGGCCTCTGTTTCCTGAAATGTCATTATTGCAGTCTGACATTTCAGCTGGTTAGTATGGCTGTAAAGCTGATCCGAGACGGCTCTTACTGAGAGTAGCAAAAGTGCTGGGTGGGTGGCTACTCTCCAAGTTCCAGGCTGGGTCTTGGGAGGCTTATAAAAAGCAGTCAGCAGTGTCAGGTGGTGTGGATTATCCTCCATCTCACAGTGAAGCTGTGGAGTCTCTGTTTTTTTGGCATCTGAAGATGTGTGCTGTGCTAAAGGAGTGAGAGCCGCATGCTGGAAAACAGGCCCCTAAAGCCTGCTGGGGACCATTGATGAAAAACTGCTAACAAGGTGAATGTTTTGTTCTGTGGGCTTTCCATGATGTGAACGAACACCAAGATTGCAAACTGTCATTTTGTTTTGCCTTCTGTTTGAATAAACACTGAGCTGTTTAAGTTAAAGGCTTTGTGGTTGCCTCTATACAGCGGCTGCTAACCTGCCTACCAGAGCAAATCCCCACAACACACACACATATATATTTCTGTGTATGTAAAATGCACAAAATCAGCTGGTTACATCATACATTTGTATCTTGCTGTGTGTATAAATATATATATACTCATGGCAAGGTAGAGATGTATGTATGATGTAACGGGCTGATTTGCTACATGTCACACCAGTTAATAAGTAATCATTTGTAAAGGGATGAAATGCTTATTTTCATAACTGTATACAGTGGAGGAAATAATTATTTGACCCCTCACTGATTTTGTAAGTTTGTCCAATGACAAAGAAATGAAAAGTCTCAGAACAGTATCATTTCAATGGTAGGTTTATTGTAACAGTGGCAGATAGCACATCAAAAGGAAAATCGAAAAAATAACTTTAAATAAAAGATAGCAACTGATTTGCATTTCATTGAGTGAAATAAGTATTTGAACCCCTACCAACCATTAAGAGTTCTGGCTCCCACAGAGTGGTTAGACACTTCTACTCAATTAGTCACCCTCATTAAGGACACCTGTCTTAACTAGTCACCTGTATAAAAGACACCTGTCCACAGAATCAATCAATCAAGCAGACTCCAAACTCTCCAACATGGGAAAGACCAAAGAGCTGTCCAAGGATGTCAGAGACAAAATTGTAGACCTGCACAAGGCTGGAATGGGCTACAAAACCATTAGCAAGAAGCTGGGAGAGAAGGTGACAACTGTTGGTGCGATTGTTCGAAAATGGAAGGAGCACAAAATGACCATCAATCGACCTCGCTCTGGGGCTCCACGCAAGATCTCACCTCGTGGGGTGTCAATGGTTCTGAGAAAGGTGAAAAAGCATCCTAGAACTACACGGGAGGAGTTAGTTAATGACCTCAAATTAGCAGGGACCACAGTCACCAAGAAAACCATTGGAAACACATTACACCGCAATGGATTAAAATCCTGCAGGGCTCGCAAGGTCCCCCTGCTCAGGAAGGCACATGTGCAGGCCCGTCTGAAGTTTGCCAATGAACACCTGAATGATTCAGAGAGTGACTGGGAGAAGGTGCTGTGGTCTGATGAGACCAAAATAGAGCTCTTTGGCATTAACTCAACTCGCTGTGTTTGGAGGAAGAAAAATGCTGCCTATGACCCCCAAAACACCGTCCCCACCGTCAAGCATGGGGGTGGAAACATTTTGCTTTGGGGGTGTTTTTCTGCTAAGGGCACAGGACAACTTATTCGCATAAACGGGAAAATGGACGGAGCCATGTATCGTGAAATCCTGAGCGACAACCTCCTTCCCTCTGCCAGGAAACTGAAAATGGGTCGTGGATGGGTGTTCCAGCACGACAATGACCCAAAACATACAGCAAAGGCAACAAAGGAGTGGCTCAAGAAGAAGCACATTAAGGTCATGGAGTGGCCTAGTCAGTCTCCGGACCTTAATCCAATCGAAAACCTATGGAGGGAGCTCAAGCTCAGAGTTGCACAGAGACAGCCTCGAAACCTTAGGGATTTAGAGATGATCTGCAAAGAGGAGTGGACCAACATTCCTCCTAAAATGTGCGCAAACTTGGTCATCAATTACAAGAAACGTTTGACCTCTGTGCTTGCAAACAAGGGTTTTTCCACCAAGTATTAAGTCTTTTTTTGTTAGAGGGTTCAAATACTTATTTCACTCAATGAAATGCAAATCAGTTGCTATCTTTTATTTAAAGTTATTTTTTCGATTTTCCTTTTGATGTGCTATCTGCCACTGTTACAATAAACCTACCATTGAAATGATACTGTTCTGAGACTTTTCATTTCTTTGTCATTGGACAAACTTACAAAATCAGTGAGGGGTCAAATAATTATTTCCTCCACTGTATATACATTACAGAGTGTTGAAGAGAGATACAAAAGTAATGTAAGCATTGTAACTGGGCATTTTCTGTCACTGATCTCTCTGATCCGATCCGAGTTCCGACGCTTCGAATCGGACCATTTTTTCAATATGGCCATCTGAGGGTGATTGACCTTAAATTTTCTTTTCAGCTTGGACAGGATCTCACATACAATGGACTGCTTCTCTGCGTTGACACGGGTGTGGTCGTAGCCCCGATCCAACATGCGCTGCAGGTGAAAGGTGTAAGCATATAATCCCAATTTAAAAAAAAATACAAGTATTGAAAATAATGTCCTCAACAAAACATCAAAAATTATTTGTCTTTGAACGCAAAATATTAGATTTAATGTTACAATTATAAGATCAGATTGTATTGCGATTGTAAGTGTGTGGGGTCTGAGCAATCATATTTTGGCCAGCTGAGCAGGGGTGGAAAGCTGGTTCGCCTCCACGTGGTGCACCCTGGCTAACTCTAAAAATTATGAACCAGCAAATACTGGCGATCTGACAAAGAAAGCTTCTCCTGAGTCCTGTGTTTCTCTGTGTGTGTGGGGTATATAGTGTGCGGCAGGAAAATGGATGTGCAATGTGCATGTGAGAGATATTTCTTTGCTGTCCATACATACATGCTACTGACATAGGGATGTGATGTCACAACAATAATTAGTGCACCAATCAGTAATATCTACTTAGACTTGATAAAATGTTGTATGTATTGCGAAAAAACATTCGCATCATAAGTGGCAATTTTCGCAAACCCGAAAATTTTATAACACTCTATCTGCATAAAAAGCGATTGACAGGCATGTGAAATGCAAACGAACTTTGAGCGCTCTCGATCCACCGAACATGCGAACATATAGCAATGTTCTCATGCCCCATATTCTTTTGCATTGAGACAAACTTTGACCCATGACACATCCATCAGGTGGGACAGGACAGCCAATTGAGACGTTTCATCACATGGACACACCCCCAACCCTATAAGAGAACGTGATCTGGCAGCCATTTTACATTATGTGTTTTGCCGGTGTAGGGAGAGGTTGTATTTTGGAGCAGGAACAGGCTGTTAGGTACTTAGGGACACCAAACACTAACTAGTGAAGGACAAACATCGGCCGGGATGATACGCGAACGCACGTTCGCGATCAAATGTTCGAGAACCGCGCGTTCGCATCGCGCCCATTGACTTTAATAGCAGGCGGACCAGAAAAAACTTCAGGTCATATTTGCAGCCACCAAATACAAACTATGAGAGCCCCACAATATGGACAGTGACATGCCAGAGGGGGATCATTGGCAAAAGTTCTCACAAAAAATCTGTATTTTAATCAGGTGCCATTTTTATTAAAGGGAAACTCTTAAAAATGTGCCCTGCTCGAGCCTAGAAAATGTTTATTTTTTATTTATTGATGTATACAAATGTGCACCACTCCACGTTTTTGTATCCTGCAGAGTCCATAGAAAAAATGCATACTGTACGTCAACGTAATTTTTTTTCTCTACCAATGAACTGTATGGTGAACGGACGCCACTGTACGGCATCAGTCTGAGGCATTTGTTAACGCATACATTTTTGGTATGCATTAAATGGATGGCAAAAATAGGATGTGAACCCAGCCCTAGTGTCAGAATAAGAACCAGTACACAGCGGAGCAGCGGGGCGTAGAGGAGAGGCCGCCATGTACTGACAGAGCGCTACCTGGTACTGGTGGTCAGGGCTGAGGACTGTGTTTCCCAAAGATCATTTTCTACTGGGAAATACAGGGCACAGTATAATACACTAGAATCTATATAATATAAAGATATTAGCCCTACCACTGAATAATAATGCAATTAGGTGGTCATTTATTATATAGTAATACGTCTATGTTAGGCATATTTCTGACACAGGTTGTGGCGCAAAGGTCCTTAGCACCTCAATCTGCATATTTTTCCCGCTCATGCCAGGTCTAAAAAAGGATGGAATGGGCAGGGAAAGGGATAAAATTATGGTCATCCAGTTATTGGATAACACCGTCATACATTGATCGGATAGCACCTCTGTACAGTGACCGGATAACACCGCCATACCGTGACCGGATAAAAGTGTATAAGAGGGCACAGTACAGGGAATGACTAGGGTCACTGACCAGGGTGTGGTAAGAGGGCAAAATGCAGGGTATAATGGGGAACAGTATGGGGTGAGGGGCACACTCACATGAACCTGTGACGATAGAAGGTCCTTATGGTGAATGCGGTTTAACTCCACCATAATGAGAGGAACAGGAGTGAGACAGGGGTGTGACAGCAAAGAACCTGACAGCAAAGAACTTTGGGTTCTGTGGCTGGAGGTACATTAGGCGGTCACAGGATAAATATGTATCTGTCGGCCAGTATGGGCACCAAAAATTAAGCAATAGGAATTCACCTGACAGCATAAAACTTTGAATTCTGTGCCTGGAGGTGCATTAGGCGGTCACAGGATAAATATGTAACTGTTGGCCAGTATAGGCCCCAAAAATTAGGCATTCATCTGACATAAAAGGCCGCTGTATATACATAAGGCAAGGACCATTCTTTTGTTCTGGGTGGTGGTGGATATGTGTGGGCTCGCATGAGGAAATTAAATTACACATGGTCATCAAGGATGTTGAATTGCTCCGAGATCCATGCCTCACAGGTAGTCCACACTGTTGTAAGCTAGGCGAGTGCGCTTATCGGTCACGATCCCCCCTGCTGCGCTGAACGTCCTTTCGGACAGGACACTCGACAAGGGGCAAGCAAAGAGTTCCATGGCAAATTGTGCTAGCTCTTGCCACACATCAAGCCTGCACACCCAGTAGTCAAGGGGTTTCTGTCATGGATCAGAGTGGGGGTAACTCTAATCCGTGGGATGTCAATATGAAAGATAGCTGCTAGGCCAGGACAGGAATCAGGGAGCAGGTCACCTCCTATCACAGCCCTAATTCTGACCCTGTCTCCTAGCCGTATGAGCCAACCCTGATGGTAGGAGGGCTCATACACACAGCCTGGAACCCATGCACGAGTGCTGCTGTCCACATCACACATACCTGCCACAGACACACAGCCTGGAACCCATGCACGAGTGCTGCTGTCCACAAGAACACAAACGGACACAGCCCACACCACACAGAAACCCAGGACCATAAGCTGCAATAAAGATAAAGACACCACTAGACATATAATAATACAAGAACAATAATGTCTAACATAACTTATGACCACAAGGGTGGCCCTCAGTGGACAGTTGGAATAATACCAGGAGGATGACTCCAGCAAACCACATGGCTGAAGTACCCCTCAGCTTCTGACATCCAGCAGGAGCTAAATAGCCCCAAGAAGCCACACCCACACAGAGACACGCCCAGTGTACACACACTAGGAAGGGAATTAACCCTTCCAATACCAGGCAAGGGATGGAAGCTACTTAAAGGGAAAAAGCACAAACAAGCACACACTCCACCTGTTACCGCGGGCAACGGCATGCGTGGCAACCATGTCCAGGGGATCAGCCAGAAGGCCGAGACACTGCCACCACATGCACACAACACCACACGTTGCCACGGGCCACGGGCAACCACAAGTGAAGGAAAGTGTCGCTAAGTACACCATAGGCCGTGACAGTTTATCTCCTCTCAGAGCATCCACATCGGCCGTTAATCCAATGTAGTCAGACACCTGTCGGTCTAGGCGTTCCCAAAGGCTTATTCCAGAGGGCGGCTGTCAATAGGTTGGCTGCTAGAATGATCTCATATCCGAAGTGACCAGCACATCTTCAAACTGCACTCTTTTTGCAGGTGCAGTAGGATTGGTACCCACACCTGTTTCGCTGTGGGTGGAAATTCCTTTGCAAGTGCCCGCAACAGCAGAATGCAGCATCTCTCACAGCAAGGACCAGAAATGCTGCATTCTGACAGCCCTCTGTGATGCTGGTAACATGTCCCCCATTTTATGTTTGTACCACGGATCTAAGTAGGTTGCCACCTAGTACAGATCCTTCACCTTTATGCTTTTTATACGGGGGTCCCTCCTCAAACATGGGTCTCCTCCCCCTAGCCACGGACAACACTAGGGATCTTCCCGAAAAGTTTAAAGCCTGCTCTTCTTGCTCCTCCTCCTCCCCCCAGCCACTATCCTCCTCTGACTCCTCTTCAGACTCCTGCTGACTTGTTTCATATGGAGTAGCCCGCCTGGGAATTCATTCAGCATTGTAACATCCTCATCTTCCAGCTCCTGCTCCTCAATGGCTTGATCAATGACACGATTTAATGCACTCTCCAGAAAGATGGCGCCCTGGCTGCGACTAACTAGTTTGGTGATCTCATCAAGTGGGCTTAGAAGTCTGCAAGCGTCACGCATGAGCAGCCAGTGGAGCGGTGAAAAAAAAACAAGCTACCCAGAACCTGTCCTGCCGCAGAGTTCTTACAGGTAGTCCTTAACGGCACGTTTCTGCTGGAGCAGCCTATCAAGCATATACAAGGTGGAGTTCCAGCGCGTCGTGCCGTCACAAATCAGATGTCTGAACATCAGCAAGGCGAGCCATGGCCGTGTAAGATCTTCTAAAATGGCCAGAGATTTTCCTGGCCTGCGGCAAGACGTCCTGGACCCCGGGGTATTTGGCAATGAATCGCTGCACAACTAAATTCAGGATGTGTGCCATGCACTGCACGTGTGACATTTTGCCCTGTTTCAGCGAGCTCAGCAGATTGGCACCGTTTTCACACAACTTTACCAATTGTCAAATTGAGCAGGGTTAGCTACTGATCGGCCTGTGACCGCAGGGCTGAAAGCAGTGCAGGATTGGTGTGGCTCTTGGCTTCCATGTACAATAGCCGCAGCACAGCATGGCAATGTCTCAACTGGCACGTCAAATAGGTTCTAGGGAGCTTGGGGGGTGCAGCGGAAGAGGCAGTAGCAGTGGAAAAGGAGGAGTCAGCCGAGGAGGAGACAGAGGATGGAGTAGGAGGAGGAGAAGAAGAGGCAGGCCTGCATGCAATCCGTGGAGGCAACACTAAATCCACACTGGTGCCATGGGTTACATGTTTGACGGCCGTCAGAAGATTTACCCAGTGGGTTGTAAAAGTTATGTACCTTCCATGCTTGCAGGGCCAGTGCCACCCTTAAACAAAGTAGGCCACCACATAGAGCGCACTCTTTCTGTGGGGGTCAGTGGTAGCCTACTTTGCTTATGGGTGGTGCTGGCGCCGGCCCTGCATGTAAATCCTCTTCTCAGCAGTACATTTGTATAGACGAGCTCACTGCTTTCTGTTCTCTGTAGGCCCCGCCCTTTCCTGTGATGTCAGGACTCATGGAATCACATGACCAGTAAAGGAGTGAAGGGTAAGTGACCGGAGATCCTGTCCTGTGTACTGGACCTGTGACTACAACCCCCATTATGCTTCAGGACCAGCCCCAGATGTCATTATAGGGTTAAACAGAAGGGGAGAATAAAGGGAGAGCAGTGTGTGTGCAGGCAGCGGGGGGAGCAGTGTGTGTGTGAAGGCAGCAGGGGGAGCAGTATGTATGTGCAGGGAGCAGGGGGAGCAGTGTGTGTGTGTGTGCAGGCAGCAGGGGGAGCAGTGTGTGCGTACAGGCAGCGGGGGGAGCAGTGTGTGTGTACAGGCAGCGGGGGGAGCAGTGTGTGTGTGAAGGCAGCAGGGGGAGCAGTATGTATGTGCAGGGAGCAGGGGGAGCAGTGTGTGTGTGTGTGTGCAGGCAGCAGGGGGAGCAGTGTGTGCGTGTCCATGCAGCAGAGAGCAGTGTGTGTGTGCTGGCAGCGGGGAGAGCAGTGTGTGTGCAGGCAGCGAGGGGAGCAGTGTGTGTGTGCAGGCAGCAGGGGGAGCATGTGCGGAGTTAGGGAAACTTTCTATGTAGTCTCCTGGCTGGGCTCAGCCTCCTGGTGGATAGTTAACCATATTTATGCCTCTTCTTCACTCCATAGACACTAGTGCACATCAACCGGTGTGTAAGTAACGGAGCGGTGCTGCTGTGCCATAGCCTGGGTGTAGTAGTAAAGGCACACATGACACCTGGTCTGATTGGATGGTGAGCACATACTGTACATAGCACATGGGAGGGCTGAGGAGAACCAGGACCTATGGACAGAACAGTAGGTGAGGGCTCTGCAGGTAGTCACTCCGCACACTGCACGCAGCTGCCCCTGCAAGTGAGAAGAGAGAATCCCCAATCAATTCAGTAATGTTAGAACACTGCCCTGATAACGTAGCGATCTTTGGCCCCGTGCAGCCTCAGTCTATGGACCCCCTTCTGCAGATTTTGCCACTTTTCCACAGCAGAAATTTTAGGGCAGCTATGTAACGGGACTGCTGTAGAATATCTAAAATTAGCTGGTCAAGTAAAATGTTGCATGTAACAATCATTAAATAGGTGGCTGACAAAAAAGGGGTGGGTCAAAGGGCGTGATCAATGGGTGGAGTCAAGGGGGCGGGAAAATTAGCTTTTGCCTAGGGTGGCAAAAATCCTTGCACTTCCCTGCCTGCTCGTGTTTGCTAGACCATGTGTCTGTGGTCAGATGTATCTTGGCACAGACACAGTGTGCCAGAAATATATTAACTTGCCTCTGAATGTGGCCATATAGTTCAGGGATGCCCTTCTGGGAGAAATATTTCCTTCTGGGGACTTTCCAGTGCAGTGTGCCAATGGCCACAAATTTTCTAAATGCCTCCGAGTCCACCAGTTTATATGGCAGTAATTGGCTGGCTAGCAGTTCCGACAAGCCAGCAGTCACCCATTGGGCAAGAGGATTATCCAGCGTCATAATTTTTTTACGCTCGAACTTTTGGGCCACTGAAGACTGCCTTGTGCCAGATGACGCGAGTGGAGTGGAGGACAAATGGGAGGAGAGAGGAGAAGGAAAAGAGGCAGGACGTGGAGCACCGGGAGTGTGGCTTTGTAGGTTCTGACAGCGTTACTCCCACTGGGAGTCCCTAGGCAAGTGTTGGGCTTACAGCAACATATGCGTTGACAGCACAGACTGCAGGTGGCAACACTATTATCAGCAGCTGACATTTTAAAAAAAGGCCACACTGCGGAACCATGTGCCGGCATCCTGGGAGCACCAGAAGTGACCGTGCATGGTGGATGGCTCGTTCCAGATACATTTGCAGTCTGCTTTTTGCCTCCTGTACACTGCGAGTTGTGCCTACTTCTCCTCCTTCTCCTCCCTATCTGATGCTCCGTCTCTCCCTCTGAACTCCCCTCCTCTTCCTCTCTTATGGGCACCCACGTGACGTCCATCGAAACGTCAGCATTGTCACCTTCACCACCACTGACATTAGAGATCTCGGAGTAGCCAGCAACAGCGGGGACCACCCTCCATGGGCTGATCTGGGTACTGTCGTCAGACCGCTGGATGGCGGCCGTTGCTACCTCCTCTTCCTCATCCGATGCCAAGAATGGCTGCACATCGGTAAGGTCTGGGAATGGATGAGGAAATAATTAGTCTGTCTCGAGTGAAGGAATTATGATGATGGTGGTAGTGTATTTGGGGGTGCACACAGCAGGGGATGAGGAGGGTGCAGATACTGAGGATGAAGATGGTACAGAAGCGGAAGGCTGAGTGAGCCACTCAACCAACTCTGGTGCGCACTTTGAAGTTATCGCACGCGCCTTCTCCAACTTTTCACTTAGGCTGCGGCCTGGTGCACCTGCCGGACCCTACTATCGCTGCAGAACAGTCTGCCTCTTCCTCTGCCTGTCATTTTCTAAATGACCCTCTGCCTAAGTCCGTAGAGAAGAGCGGTATTTGTGAAAGAATGTGCATTGCACCCCAAATCAGTATTTGGTGGAAAAAGGTATATAGCACCACTCAATCAGTATTTGGCAGAAACTGGTATATGGCACCACTCAATCAGTATTTTGTGGAAGCAGGTGTATCACAGCCCTCAATCAGTATTTGGTGGAAGAAGGTATATGGCACCCCTCAATCAGTATTTTGTGGAAGAAGGTATATGGCACCCCGCAATCAGTATTTGGCAGAAATTGGTATATAGCACCCCTCAATCGGTATTTGGCGGAAACAGGTATATAGAACCACTCAATCAGTATTTGGCGGAAACAGGTATATGGCACCCCGCAATCAGTATTTTGTGGAAGGAGGTATATAGCAATAGCACCCCTCAATCAGTATTTTGTGGAAGTAGGTATAGAGCACCCTTCAATCAGTATTTTGTGGAAGCAGGTGCATCACAGCCCTCAATCAGTATTTGATGGAAGTAGGTATATAGCAATAGCACCCCTTAATCAGTGTTTTGTGGAAGTAGGTATATAGAACCCCTCAATCAGTATTTGGTGGAAATTGGTATATAGCTCCCCTCAATCAGTATTTGGCGGAAACAGGTATATGGCACCCCTCAATCAGTATTTTGTGGAAGCAGGTGTATTGCAGCCCTCAATCAGTATGTGGTGGAAGTAGGTATATAGCAATAGCACCCCTTAATCAGTGTTTTGTGGAAGAAGGTAAATAGCACCCCTCAATCAGTATTTGGTGGAAACTGATATACAGCACCCCTGAATCAGTATTTGGCAGAAACAGGTATATAGCACCCCTCAATCAGGATTTTGTGGAAGAAGGTATATTGCAGCCCTCAAGCAGTTTTTTGGGGGGCAACAGGTATATCACACCCGTTGCAATTAGTTACTCCAATAGCGTTTGTCTCTCTATTTAGCTGCGGTATTGCAGCAGAACCGCACACAACAGCTGCAAAATACAAATACACTATAATATAATTTCTATGTTAGAAAGTATATTATAAGTATATCACACACCTCTGTATCACACTTATCGATAGCACACCTATACCAGGTCTTGAAAGGACTTTTGTGGCTCTATTAGCTAGCGTTTGGTGTCCCTAACTGTCCCTGCTCCAAAATGCAACCTTTCCCTACACTGGCAAAACACATATTGTAAAAAGGCAGCCAGATTGGGTTCTGTTATAGGGTTGGGGGTGTGTCCGGGTGCTAAAATGTCTCAATTGGCTGTCCTGTCCCACCTGATGGATGTGTCATGGGTCAAAGTTCAGCGCTATGCAAAAATATATGGTGCATGCGAATATTGCCATATGTTCGCATGTTCGGCGAATTGCGAACAAGCAATGTTTACCCCGAAATGACCGCCGGGCGCACCAAAATGCCATCTCTACTGGTAACCTTGTGCTATCGATAGGTGTAATACACAGAGGGGTGTGATAAACTTTCTAACAAATATATTATAGTGCATTTGTATGCTTCCAGAAAATACTGATTGAGGGCTGCGATCTATGAGCTTCCAGAAAATAGTGATTGAGTTTTTCCATATACCTGCGTCCACAATATTTCTTCTTGAGGGTGATATACCAGCTTCAACTAACAACTGATTGAGGCCTGACATATATCAGCTTCCACAAAATAGTGATAGAGGTTTTCCATATACCTGCGTCTACAAAATTACTCCTTGAGAGTTATATACCAGCTTCAACTAACAATTGATTGAGGCCTGCCATATATCAGCTTACACAAAATAGTGATAGAGGGTTTTCCTATACCTGCTTCCACAAAATACTGATTGAGGGGTGTGATATACCTGCTTCCACCAAATATTTATTTAAAGGGCTCTATATACTTGTTTCCACAAAATACTGATTTTGGGGGGGCGATATACCTGCTTCTGCAAAATACTGATTAAAGGGTTCTGGATACCTCATTCCACAATATACTGATTGAGGGGTGCGATACACCAGCTTCCACTAAATACTGATTGAGGCCTGCGATATACCTGCTTCCACAACTACTGCTCTTCTCTAGGGACTTTGGCACAGGGTCATTTTGAAAATGACAGGCAGAGGAAGAGGCAGGCCGATCCGCAGGGGTGGTAGGGGTCGGGCAGGTGCACCAGGCCGGACCCTAAGTGGGAAGTTGGAGAAGGTGCATGCGATTATGTGACAGGATGCACCCCCAAAGACACCATCACTACCACCATAACCCCTCCACTCGAGTCAGAGGAATTATTTTTCCATCCATTCCCAGACCTTACCGATGCGCAGCCATTCTTGTAATCGGATGAGGAAGAGGAAGTAGCAATGGCCGCCACCGAGCGGTCTGACGACAGTACCCAGATGAGCCCATGGAGGGTGGTCCCCGCTGTTGATGCCTACTCAGAGATCTCTAATGTCAGTGATGGAGAAGGTGACGATGATGACGTGTCGATGGACGTCGTGTGGATGCCCAGTGCCCACAAGAGAGGAAGAGGAGGGGAGTTCAGAAGCAGAGATGGAGCAGCAGATAAGGAGGAGAAGGAGGAGAAGCAGGCACAACTTGTAGTGCACAGGAGGCAAAAAGCAGATTGCATCTCGAGCGAGCCATCCACCATGTACGTTCACATCTGGTGCTCCCAGGACGCCGGCACATGGATCCGCAGTGTGGGCTTTTTTTAACGTGTCAGCTGCTGACAATCATGTTGCCTTCTGTAGCCTGTGCTGTCAACGCATATGTCGCGGTAAGCCCAACACTGACCTAGAGAGGACTGCATTAAGAAGGCACCTGGCATCCCATCACTGAGCCTAGTAGGAGCAACGCTGTCAGAGCCCACAAAGCCACACTCCCGGCGCTCCACGACCTGCCTCTTTTCCTTCTCCTCTCTCCTCCCATTTTTCCTCCACTCAACCTTTCACTGTGCCATCGTCACTGTAATCTGGCACAATGCAGGCTTCCGTGGCCCAAATGTTTGAGTGTAAAAAAATTATGATGCTGGATAATCCTTTTGCCCAACAGCTGACTGCTGGCTTGTCGGAACTGATAGCCCGCCAACTACTACCATATAAAGTGGTGTATCAGAGGCCTTTAGAAAAATTGTGGCCATTGGCACACCGCAATGGAAGGTCCCTGGAAGGAAATATTTCTCCCAGAAATATATGGCCACGTTCAGCGGCAAGTTAATATATCTCTGGCACACAGTGTCAGTGCCAATATACATCTGACCACAGACACGTGGTCTAGCAAACACAGGCTGGGAAGGTACATAACGTTTACTTTCCATTGGGGGAACCTTCTGACGGCCAACAAGCATGTAACCCGTGGCACCCATGTGGATTTGGTGTCACCGCCACAGATTGCACCGACCTGCATCTTTTTCTCCTCCTCCTGCTCCATCCTCCGTCTCCTCCTTGGCTGATTCCTCCTTTTCCACTGCTACCACTGCACCCACCAAGCTTCACAGAGCCTATTCGACGTGCCAGGAGAGTTGATGCCATGCTGTGCTATGGCTGCTGTGACTGGAAGCCAAGAGCCACATCGGTCCTGCACTGCTTTCAGCTCTGTGGTCACAGGCCGATCAGTGGCTAACCCTGATCAATTTGACAGTTGGTAAAGTGGTGTGCGACAACCATGCCAATCTGCTGAGAGCACTGAAACAGGGCAAAATGACACAATTGCCGTGTATGGCACATGTCCTGAACTTAGTCGTGCAGCGATTCGTTGGCAAATACCCCAGGGTCCAGGACGTCTTGTGGCAGGCCAGGAAAATCTCTGGCCATTTTAGAAGATCTTACACGGCCATGGCTTGTCTTGCTGATGTTCAGCGGTGACACCACTTCCCTGTCAGACGTCTGATTTGTGACTGCCTGACGCGCTGGAACTTTACCTTGTATATGCTTGATAGGCTGCTCCAGCAGAAACGTGCCATTAACGACTACCTGTATGAACTCTGCAGCAGGACAGGTTCTGGGGAGCATGGTGTCACGATCAGTGTGGGGGGGGAAACTCTATACTGATCACAGGAGGGAAGGGGAACAGTAACTGGGCCTGAAAACTAGGGAAGAAACATGTCACCTCCTAGACAACCCTAATCTGGGCCCTAACTATCTATCAATATGAATAGACCCTGAAGGTGGGAATATTCATATGCAGTATACCTAGGCCTTTATATTCCTATTATGCCCTGGAAATTGTTAGGACCAGAGACAACCCATCCCCCCCCCCTCCCCCGATTAAAGAATGGAAGTCTCTGTCTCAGGCCCAGATACAAACAAAAGTAATATAACAAACACAAACAAATGTGACACTTAACTTCTGTAGAGACAGACAAGCAGGAACACCAGAGACACACTCACACCAGCTCAGCCAAACCCAAATGAAGCTATCTACTGCACAGTCAGAAGGGTGGTGTCAGACTATAAAGGGTAGAAGTGATGATCACTGAGCAACAGCTGATAAAAGGGAAGTGGTCATTAACCCTATCAACACTGAATCAAGAGAAATCAAGGAGGCTGTTAGATTCCTCCACGCTTAGCCAATCTCCTTGATTTCCTGACATCAGTTAACTGAGGCACCGTGACAGTACTCCCTCTTCTACAGGTGACCTCCGGTCACCCAGGACCGACCTTATCAGGATGGGCTCTGTGAAATGCCTTCACCAGACGATTTGCATTAACATTGGCTGCTGGAACCCACATCCTCTCCTTCTGGTCCGTAACCCTTTCAGTGGACGAGATACTGGAGGGATTTACAGAGAACTCGGGAGTCCACAGTTCTGCGGATTTGAAATTCTAAATTACCGTCCACTGTGACAGGAGCTGGAGGCAAGGAGGATGGCTAAACAGGTTCGAAACATTTCTTCCACATCGACTTATGAAATAAGTTATGAATTCTCAAAGCCTGAGGAAGTTCAAGACAGAAGGCTACATGGTTAAAAATGACAGCGATTTTTTATAGACCAATACAATTTGGGCCCAACTTCCAAGAAGTTACCTTAAGCTTAATGTTTCTTGTGGACAGCCACTCTCAGGTCCGGACCATTAATACGTCTCCTGTCAGCCACACGCTTATACCTGTTGGCTACCTTTTTCAGCTTATTTCTAATTTTCCATCAAATCGAAGGCAAAGAAAAGGAAAATTGTTTCTCCTCAGGAATACCGGAAGTTTGAGAACCAGAAATTATGCCAAACTGCGGATGGAATCCATATACCCCAAAAAATGGCGACTTATCAGTGGACTCCTGTCGACGGTTATTAATGGCAAACTCAGCTAACGACAAGAATGAAGACCACTCCTCCTGGTTCTCTGAAACAAAACATCTCAAGTAAGGCTCCAGATTCTGATTGGTGCGCTCCATCTGTCTGTTCGACTGAGGATGAAAAGCCGAAGAAAAGGACAATTGTACCCCCAGTCGAGTACAGCACGCTTTCCAGAATCTGAAAGCAAGCCGAGTCCCCCGATCAGACACCACATCAGAGGGAATGCCATGTAGTTTCACAATGTTATTGACAAACACCTGTCCAAGAGTCTTGGCATTAGGGAGAGCAGGCAAGGCTATAAAATGCACCATTTTGCTAAACCAATCAAATACCACCAGGATCAAATTTTTTCCCGAAGAATTCAAATGCAAATGTGTCCAAGGTCTGGACGGATAGGTAACGGAAGTAGAGATCCAGAAGGCTGAGTATGTGTCACCTTAGCACAAGCACAGGTACAACAGGCTGACACATAGTCCTCAACACACTTACGCAGCCCTGGCCACCAAAATCTGCGCAAGATCGACAGTGGATCTACTCCCAGGGTGTCCAGCCAAGACAATACAGTGATGTTCTTCAAATACCTTATGAACAAACAATTTCCCTGAAGGACAAGAGTCCGGTGCATCCTCTTGGATCTCCAACACCTTAGCCTTAAGATCAGGATATAGGGCAGATATGACTACCCCTTCGGACAAAATAAGACTAGGATCTTTTGAATCACCCCAACCCCCCAGCAATTCCCTATAACCCATATCATAATTTCTTTCAGCAGTCGAGAGTTTTTTAGAGAAAAAAAGCGCCTGGGCGCCATTTACTAGTTCAAGGACCTTACGACAAAACTGCTCCCACCCCTACCTCGGAGGCATCAACCTCTACAATGAATGGCTGAGACACGTCCGGTTGCACCAGAATAGGGGCTGAAGCAAAACATTCCTTCACAGCAGAAAAGGCTTGTAATGCCGCCTCAGACCAAACAGAGAAATCGCCCCCTTTCCTAGTCATGTCTGTTAAAAGTTTAACCACAGTTGAATAATTCAAGATGAATTTACGGTAGCACTTGGTGAATCCCAAAAACTGCATAAGCGCTTTCAGATTTTCGGGTCAATCCCAGTCCAACACTGCACAGACTTTCTCGGGATCCTTACGAAAACCTGAGGGTGAGAACAGGTAACCCAGGAATTGTACTTCCTGGACAGCAAAATCACATTTTTCCATCTTTGCATACAATTTATTCTCTCTTAGGATCTGTAACACCTGTCTCATATGATCCTTATGAGTCTCCATGTCTGGAGAATAAATTAGTATGTCATCCAGATATGCAACAACAAATCTCCCCACCAGATGATGAAAGATGTCATTGATAAAGTGTTGAAAAACTGCTGGAGCATTGTTTAACCCAAAGAGCATGACCAGGTTTTCAAAATGACCCTCAGGGGTATTAAATGTGGTCTTCCACTCATCCCCCTCCCTGATCCTTACCAGATTATATGCCCCCCTCAGATCCAATTTAGAGAACACCTTGGCACCGACAATCTGACTAAACAAATCCGGGATCAAAGGACGGGGGTAAGGATCACGGACGGAAATACGGTTGAGCTCACGGAAGTCCAGCCATGGTCTAAGGGTATCATTTATTTATTTTTTTACAAAGAATAACCCATCCGTCACTGGGGATTTGGATGGTCTGATATGCCCATTTGCCAAGCTCTCTGAGATATACTCTCGCATAGCCTTTCTTTCAGGCTCCGAAAGATTATACAACTGAGATTTGGGCAGTTTAGCTCCAGGAATAAGAATGACAATCATACTTCCGATGCGGGTGTAACTCCTAGTTATCACTCTTAGAAAACACATGAGAAAATTCGGAAATGAACGAGGGTACAGTTTTAGTGGTGACCACAGACAAAGACGCATTGAGACAGTTGTCCATGCAAAAATCTATCCAATCGAGAATCTGTATCGCTTGCCAGTCGATGAAAGGGTTATGTTAGCTTAACTATGGTAAGCCCAAAACCATCAGAGCAGGCAGACCCTCCAACACATAACACGAGACAGATTCCTGATGGAGATGCAGAATCAATTGCAAAGACAGAAATGCTTTTCTCTAGTGCACTAGTAGACGACCCATGAATATGAAAAAACTGTCCATCAATCAGGTTAACTTCAGCCCCACTGTCGATAAATACCTTGATTTCCACAGTTTGGGACTCTAGCGCCACCTCGGCAGACAGGAGAAATCGGGTACTACCTGGAAATTACAAAAGTAAGTTTTCTTGCTCCCCACCCACACCACCAACAGTAATTTGGGGATTAAGCTTTTTTTCTTTACACCTTGACGCTGAATGTATGGACAAATATTCACAAAATGTCCCTTCTTTTCACAACAAAAACAAACTCCCTCATATGACCAGAGCTCTTACCAGCAGTCCAAGGAGTAGTTCCCCCCAACTGCATAGGCTCCTCACAAGGCATAACCACAGGTCTCTCTTTACCATAAGTGTCAAAGGAAGCCGCCACCTTATTTGACAGTACGTCCTGAGAGTGAGGATCCTTAGATCTCCCCCCTCAAGCGTCTATCCAGACGTACAGCAAGGGACATACATAGCTGCTTCCAATAACTCAGGATTTTATGAAAGGCCAACGCGTCCTGCAGCCTCTCAGATAGAACCTGACAGAACTGGCTACAGAGAGCAGGATCATTCCACTCCGTATCCATAGCCCATCTCCTAAATTCAGAGCAATAGATTTCCGTGGAGCGTTCTCTCTGCCGTAAACCATGTAACTTGGTCTCACCCTGAGAGATCCGATCCGGGTCATCACAAATGATACACAAGGCTCTAAAACATTCATCTACCGACTAGAGGGATGGTGATCCAGTCGGCAGAGAAAAAGCCCAAGACTGTGCATCATCCTTAGGCCTCTTTCACACAACCGTTTTTTGTGTTCTGTATGCGGTCTGTATACGGAACCATTCTTTTTAATGGTTCCGCAAAAAAAAAAGCAGAATGTACTCCATATGCATTCCGATTCCGTATTTCCGTTTCTCCGTTCCGTTGAGAGATAGAACATGTCCTATTATTGCTCGCAAATCACGTTCCGTGGCTCCATTCAAGTCAATGGGTAAACAAAAAAATGGAACACATGCGGAAATGCATCTGTATGTCTTCCATATCCGTTACGTTTTTGCGGAGCCATTAATTGAAAATGTTATGCCTAGCCCAATTTTTTCTATGTAATTACTGTATACTGTATTCAATAGGGAAAAACTGAATTGAAAAACGGAACAGAAACAGAAACACAGCAGGAACAAAAAAGAAAAAACGGAACAACAGATCTGTTAAAACACTGAAAAAGCCATATGGTCGTGTGAAAGAGGCCTTAAGCAAAGAAATTATCATTTACCCACACGTTGACACTCATCCCCAGAAGTATATGGACGCAGCTTAAAGTACAACTTCCACGATTCCCTGAACCAAATTAAATTGTCACTAGCCCCAGAAAATCTGTCCAGGAGGGCAACTTTAGGTTCAGGGCAGGCCTGGTACCCACCTTCGGAACCAGCCCCCTGTGGTCTCTGAATCCGTAAGACTGTCGCGTGGAGGTTAGCTACCTCCAAAGACAGTCCCTGCAGCTATTCGACCAGTATAGACATAGGATCCATAGCTGCACTGACCAGAACAAAATGGCGGTTTATATGGTGGTAGATAATGTCACCATAAGTGTGGGGGGAAAACTCCACACTAAACACAGGAGGGAAGGGGAACAGTAACTGGGCCTGGAAACTAGGGAAGAAACAGGTCACCTTCTAGATAACCCTAATCCGGGCCCTGACTACCTTTCAATATGAATAGACCTTGAATGTAGGAATATTCATAAACAGGATACCTAGGCCCTGATTTCCCTTTTAAGGCCCTGGAATAAGTATAGGACCAGAGAGAACCCATTTATTCCCAGATGGACGAATTAAAGTCTCGGGTCCAGATACATCAAGAGGGACTATAACAAATACAAACAAACATGACACTTAACTTTTGCAGAGATGGAAGAACAGGAACACTAGAGAGGATCTCACACCAGCTCAGCCAAACCCAAATGAAGCTATCAACCACATAGTCAGAAGGGTGGGGTGAGACTATAAATGGTAGAAGTGATGACCACTGAGCAACAGCTTAGAAAAGGGAAGTGGTCATTAACCCTATCAACACTGAATTAAAACAAATCAAGGAGGCTGTTAGATTCCTCCATGCTCAGCCAATCTCCTTGATTTTCTGACATCAGTCACCTGAGGGACTGTGACAGCAGGTTTGTTGTGGTGTATCTGGATGACATTCTGATTTATTCTCATGACAGGGAGACACATCAGGATCACATGAGACAAGTGTTACTGTCACGGTGGGGAGTGGGGAAAAAACCCCACTGTACAATGTCAAGTATAATGAGGAAGCAGCTAGGCCAGGACGCCGAGATCAGGGTGCAGGTCACCTCCTATTGCGTCCATAATTCTGGCCCTAACTCCTAATCGTATGAGAGGACCTTGATGGTAGTACATCTCATAGCCTGGATACCTCTGGCTCTGAGTCGCCCTGAGAATCCCTCACATAGGAGCTGGCGAGAGACAACCTGTTCTTCCCAGACACGGATGAACAGGAGTCTTAAATGGCCTAGCAGCAGGGAAAGGAAAAGACCATATGCAGCAACAGAGTCAGCAGGTAAGAACACCAGAAACACCCTTACCTGCCGTAGCCACCATGACTGGAACCTGTGCATAAGTACAGGAGCCCACACATCAAACAGGAGGGACAACACACACAGGGAAACGTCTTGCACACATGCAGTGACAAACACCAACAACAGCCCAGACATGTAACAACAAACAAGACATACAACAAACCCTGAACATAAACCCACACCAAACATACAACAAGTGAGGTTGGGTACATAGAGGATAAAAGGGAGACAAAGGAATGACATAGCAGATGACATCTGGGCAGATAGAACACCCTGGACTGGAGCAGAGCTCCAGCACAAACGATGGCTGGAGTACAACTGACCCCAGCCAGGGAGCCACAGGTAATAAAACCGAAGTGACCACACCCAGTCAGGGAGTAAACCCTTCTAGCACCAAACTGAGGGAGGATACAACTTAAAGGGGAAGTGCACACACCAGTCAACAAGCAACACGTTACCACAGGCAACAGCATGCGTGGCAACCATGTCACGGTGCACACAGAAAAAGGCGAAACACTGCCACCACATGCCAAAACAGCAACATGTTGCCCAGGGCAACGGCATGCGTGGCAAAAGTTTCACAGTACGCACCAAAGGCCGCGACAGTTACAGATCCTAAAAGAGAATAAACTGTATGCTAAGATGGAGACGTGTGTATTTGCAGTTCTGGAAGTGCAATTCCTGGGCTACCTACTCTTATCTTCAGGATTTCGTATGGATAGTGAAAAGGTCTGTGCTGTGTTAGACTGGGATAGACCCGAAAATATGAAACCACTTTTGCAATTTCTGGGGTTCACCAACTACTACCATAAATTTATTTTGAACTGCTCAACGATTGTTAAACCTTTAACGGACATGACTAGAAAAGGTTTGCATATCTCAGTCTGGTCTGATGAGGCATTACAAGCCTTTTCATCTGCAAATGAATGTTTTGCTTCTGCTCCTATACTGATGAAACCTGATGTGTCACAGCCTTTCATTGTGGAAGTTGACACATCAGAGGTAGGGTTAGGAGCAGTCTTGTTGCAGGGTCCTTCACCTAGTAAATGGAGCCCATGTGCTTTCTTCTCGTAAAAGCTCTTAGCTGCTGAGAAAAAATATGACGTGGGTAATAGAGATTGCTGGCTGTTAAGTTGGCTTTTGAAGAATGGTATCATTGATTGGAAAGAGAGATCCATCCTATTACGGTAATTACCGATCACAAAAATCTGGCTCATCTGGAGTCGGCTAAACGCCTGAATCCAAGACAGGCCAGGTGGTCGTTGTTTTTTTACCAGATTTAATCTCGTTGTCAGCTATCGCCCTAGGGTTAAGAATGTCAAGGTGGATGCTTTGTCGCGTATCTTTCCTGGGGGGATGATTCGGAAGATCCTGCTCCGATATTGGCTGAAGGGGTGGTGATATCCACCCTTTATCCCAACCTTGAGGCAGAAGTGTTGGAGGCCCAGGGGAGGCACTGGATTCCTGTCCTCCGGGGAAGTTGTTTGTTCCTGCAGAATTGTGGCAAAAGGGGTTCGAAAAACATCACTGTATGGTTCTCACAGGACACCCTGAGAGCAGATCCACTGTCGATCTCATTTCTCGTAGATTTTGGTGGCCGGGGTTGCGTAAATGTGTTGAGGGTTTTGTGTCAGCTTGTGGTATGTGTGCACGTAAACAAAAGGAAAGAATCCATCTCTTGAACAACAGGTTCCAAGGCAAAATGTAGACTAACAGCGGAGATGTTCCTTCTTTTGTAATGTGTGATGTCGGATATGTGTTTTCTGATCCTGGTTTTAAATGCATTTGTTGTGCAACCCACATATTGAAGCAGAAAAAAAAACCTCTCAGGTGTCTACTTCTCTCCTAGGGTGTCTACTTCTCCCAGGCTGTAGCGCTGGCCAATCACAGCGCTTAGCTCATAGCCTTAGAGAAGGAGACGCCCAGGAGAACAAGAGCAGGCTCCTCCCAGTTGAGCCGAAAATCTGAAGATACCGGAGCCTATACTGGGAGAACGGAAAGGCGCCCAGGGCTAATAGTAAGTGCAGGGAGATCCCTGGGCGCTGCTCTCCATGTCTGTATACTTAGTTTAGATTTTTTATTGTAATGAAAGGTCCTCTTTAAGTATACAGACATGGAGAGCAGCGCCCAGGGATCTCCCTGCACTTACTATTATCCGGTATCTTCAGATTTTCGGCTCAACTGGGAGGAGCCTGCTCTTGTTCTCCTGGGCGTCTCCTTCTCCGAGGCTGGAGTGCTGGCCAACCGCAGCACTCAGCTCATAGCCTGGGAGAAAAAAACCTCTATGGCTATGGGCTAAGCGCTGTGATTGGCCATGTCGGGCATATTTATATCTGCACATTAAGGTCTGACAATATTAGAACCAAAATGGAGATTCACATTACCTTTAAGAGGCCAAACTCTCTGTTGGAATAAGCCAGAGAAGATCATGATGGTCACTGGCACACAATGTATATTGTTTTAAAAGTTATTGCCAACAGATGTGGTATCTTAAGAGAATGTAATGGGTCTCACATAAACTGTCTCAAATACCAGGGTCAAGAGAGGTTATTGCTTAAAAACACTGGTTTCTCTAAACATATCAGTCTGAGGAACAATGGGTGTTCATGGCTAAGCCATGATCTGATAAGAGACGTCCATAAAACACATCTGGTGTGGAATGGGTATCTTTTCGTATATATATATATATATATATATATATATATATATATATATATTCCTGTGTGCATTTATTTAGCGTTTGAACTTGTTAATGATTCATATATACTATGCAATATTAATGTATTATAACCAATTAATAATGTATCTTTTTGTATTGTATCTCACTGAGAGAATATAGAGAGCTAAGTTGTATGTTCTTAAAAGAATGGTCTATTCAAAGGAGCTGATGGTATTTCAAACATCATTACTCAAATAGCTGTGACAATTAGGTGTATACAAACCAGGGCAAAAGCTAGAAGTTTATGGTTCGCTTATCTGACCATAAATAAGATGGTCTGTTGACTGTCAAAATGGATCCATGATGTCTGGGAAAGTGATCCTAAAGTGTCAGAAAGAATACCTCCTAATTGATTTAAGTTGGGAGAGACCAAAGGTTAAGAGGTGTAATAAAGCCAGATATATATGTTAATTCTTAAAATTGCTACATGATACAACAGTGCCATCAAGTGGTAGATGGGCGGAAGTTTCGCAAGAATGGCAATAAAATGACATCATACCGATGATTACCATACGTCACACCCACCTTATCTAATTGGAAATCCCTAATCCAAGAGGGGATGGGCATAGATAAGGATGAGGATATCTAATCCAGTTTTTGGGGAGAGAAAAAAAGAAAAGAACACTTGAAAAATCACTTGAGACAAAGAGGACTTGAGCCAAACATCACTTGGAACTTCTTCAGAGATAACACTTGGGAATTCATTCATCAACATCACTTCACACCAGGAACATACCACAGGACGGGATAGATCTGAATCTTGGAAAGCTGGGTCCCTTCTAAAAGCTCTTTATCCCAAAGCAAGGGGTAATGTATAATCTATTTTATTTGCAGTAATTATAAATCGCTCCAATTGGCATATAGTTGAGACCCCATTATTAGTGGGTCAATAGTGTTAACATTAATTTTACGGGAAATTTTAATGAACGTGCACATCATTAGAATTCCTATAATATTGCTATCAGAGTGGAATCTCTGATCGGATTTTATTATCCGTAGTTAGGTCAACGGGCGTATTTATAAGGTGTCTCTTACTGCCATATTCTCTGATTGAGCATAAGGGATTTTCCACAGATTCATTTCTATTGTTTTTTTTGTTGTTGTTGCATTATAATATTTTGATTACCAGTATATTAATCGGTAATAATTTTATAAAAGGAAAAGTAGTATTGTATTGTACTTAAGTCAGCCTGTAAACGGTGGAGCACCATCTTATGGTTAATTTTGATATTATCTTTATATTCATTTGTATGCCATTTTTACTGTTTGTATTTATAATAAATTATATTTTGTATAATTAATTGCACCCTGTTTCATTAGCTGCACAAATTAACTTTAGATCTCATCAATAAAAGAACTGGCGTTTATATGTCCGCCAATTAAATTTTTCATTTTTCATTTTCCATATTTCATAAAAATATTAAATCATAATTTTTTTATGATTTCATATCTTATATGAAATAAATACCCGACAGCCAGGGCTACAGCCTGGGAGAAGTAGACGCCCTAGGAGAGAAGTAGACGCCTGAGAGGTTTTTTTTCTCCCAGGCTATGAGCTGACTGCTGCGGTTGGCCAGCACTCCAGTCTCGGAGAAGGAGACGCCCAGGAGAACAAGAGCAGGCTCCTTCCAGTTGAGCTGAAAATCTGAAGATACCAGAGCCTATACCGGGAGAACGGAGCGGCGCCCAGGGGTAAGAGTAAGTGCAGGGAGATCCCTGGGCGAGGCTCTCCATGTCTGTAGACTTAGTTTAGATTTTTTATTTCAATGAAAGGTCCTCTGTAAACTCTGTGCCAATCTATTAACATCTAAGATTGTTTTAACTGAAATGTCGGTGAGAAGGACAATCCTTTTTTAAGAACTTTAGGTTGATCCAGTGAGAGAATGGATCCCGACAGGTTGATCACCTGGAGATCCTTTATGTCCGTGATGGATAGCGTCGATTTTCTCTGGTGTTTCCTACCCGCTCTTCGTTTTTTGCAGACTTCTGATGTTGTGACATTGAGGCAGTGGAAATATTTACTGGCGCAACATATGTGCCAGAGGAATCTTGGTTATTTTCTGATATGGAATCCGAGGAGTCCATCTATGTGGAGCTGAATGAGATCTTGGCGGTATGTTTCTTTTTGTGTTTATTCTTCTTTAATATCGAACTAGACGTATATTTCCTGGATTCAGGCCAGTTGTAAAAAGTGTTGGTTTGATAGTCCATGAAGTCCCTATTAAATTTGGACTGCTTCAGGTGGATAAGATTTTCTTCTAATTTACTCAGGTTATACTGCAATTTTTTATCCAATACAATAAACACAGTATTGTCAGCGTGTTTGGACAGCAGGTTCTGGGTGTTTTTTATATCCACCTGCAAATCAATTAGTGCTTGATTTTCAGCTTGCACAATAAATTGCATCAGCTTAAGTGAGCATTCAGACAGTGCATCATACCATTGTGTTGTAAAAGCTTTGGAGTATGAAAAAGTGTGTTTTTTCAAGTGTGGTGAGCACGATACCAGCCTGGACATGGCCGTAACAGCAAATCAAGAAAAGGAAAGAATTTGGCTCTTGAACAACAGGAGACACTTTATTTAGCGGTAAAACTTCCAATCCTCATAGGCATGGGTATAGTCAACGTGTTTTGGACCTTCGTGTATCAGTCCTTAGTCATGACATACAAACCCCAAACTGAACAGTTACCCATATACCCCTACTCCACCAATCCATGGAGGCTGAGGTGTCACATGGGTGTTTAACTGTTTAGTAAGACTTAAAACAGACATAATGTTAAAACAACTTGTGCATATGTTACTAAAATCAAAGATGTATAACAAAGAACCACAACAATGGCTGATATATTGCAACATAATCACATAAAAGACAAGATTTAATTCTACAGTATAATTAAGTGTCTATGTGATTATGTTGCAATATATCAGCCATTGTTGTGGTTCTTCGTTGTACATCTTTGATTTTAGTAACATATGCACAAGTTGTTTTAACGTGCATGTGCTATGGTGACACATACTCGGCCTTCAGGATCTCTACTTCCATTTTCCATCCCGACTCATTTGTCAATGGACTTTATCACAGATTTGCTGATTTCCTCCGGAAAAACTGTGATTCTGGTGGTTGTTGATCGTCACACTTTAAAGCATTATCAGGTCTACCTAATGCTAAAATTCTCGCACAAGTGTTTATCGATAACATCGTGAAGCTACATGGTATTCCCTCTGATTTTGCTTCTGATAGGGGGACTCAGCTTGTTTTCAAATTCTAGAAGGCGTTCTGTACTCGCCTGGGGGTACAATTGTCCTTCTCTTCGGCCTTTCATTCTCAGTCTAACGGACAGACTGAGCGCACTAACCAGAATCTGGAAGCTTATTTGAGATACTTTGTCTCGGAGAATCAGGAGGAGTGGTCTTTATTTTTGTATTTGGCCGAGTTTTCCATAAATAACCGTAGGCAGAAATCCACTGATAAGTCGCCGTTTTGTGGCTTTTGGCAAATTTTCTGGTGCTGAGACTTCTGGTATACCTGAAGATGAAAAATTTTCCTTTTCTTTGTCATCAATTTGGCGGAAAATTCTAAATAATTTGAAAAAAAGGGGAAACAAGTATAAATCGAGGGCTGACAAGAGACGTATGAGTGGTCCGGACTGAGAGTGGGTGATTCTGTGTGGCTTTCCACTAGAAATATTAGGTTGAAGGTACCTTCTTGGAAGTTGGGTCAAAGGTTTAGTAGTCCAAATAAGATCTCTGCCATTATTAAACCGGTCTTGAACTTCCGCAGGCTTTACAAATTCATAATGTTTTCCGCAAATCATTGCTGTGGAGATATGTCGAACTTGCTGAACCATCCTCCCTGCCTCCCACTCCTGTCATGGTGGACGATAATATTTAATTTCGGATCAACGGGATAGTGAACTCACAAATTCTCCGTAGATACCTGCAATATCTCGTTCACTGTAAGGGGTACAGTCCAGAAAAAAGAATGTGGGTTCCAGCGGCCGACGTCAATGCTAGTCGCCTTGTAAGAGCCTTTCACAGGGCTCATCCAGATAAGGTCGGTCCTAGGTGTCTGGAAGTCACCCGTAGAAGAGGGGGTACTATCACGGTCCCTCCCGTGACAAACGTTAGAAGATCTAAGAGTCTTGCATCACTTGAGGTTATCTGACAGTTTCTCGGTTTTCACTTTGCAGTGTTGTTGTATGACCACACCTCTCGTTTCAGGTGTAGCTTGTGGTCATCACTGCTGCTCTATTTAGTCTGGACTCACACTTCTTACCATGCGGTTGATATTGTCTGCCTGGAGTTGGAAGAGCTGGTGTGTTGTCCTTTTCTGAGTTCCGGCTTATCTATTTTCAATATAAGATAAGTGTATTCCCCTTTGTATTTTGTTATCCCCTTTTGCTGATTGTTTCCTAGGCCTCAGGGAGACCCTGGATTATTCATCTGGGAAGGAACCAGCGGTCTCGGACCATGTCACTACGCCTAGGGATTTTCAGGGTTTCTAGGGCCTAGGTTTATGGTGTATGAATATTCCCACCTTCCGGGTCTATTCATACTGACAGGATTCAGGGGTAGGTTTAGGGTTTCCTAGGTTGTGACCTTTTTTCCTTTCCCTAGCCGCGAGTCCTAGTTTTGGGTAATTTTCCTTCTGTAGTAATTCTGGAGTTCCTCACCTCCTCCTAAATTGTGACATGGACCCCGCTGATCGGATACTTATGACCTACCCAGAGGATATCATGTCATGAGTAAGGGTTTTTATACAATGACCCAAAATGCATAGATACTGTTGTTATGTGCACAAATAAACTGGATTGGATATGGATATGGATTTTTATGGAAGCTGTATTTCTCCATATTTGTTTGTCAAAAGGATAGGTCATCAGAATTAAAGTCTCGGAAACCACCTTTAAATACAGTAACAAGAATTAACCTAATAAAATAAATAGAGCCCCAGAATAAAGTCCATTACATGTGTACACCAGAATCAAGTAGTACAGAAATCCATTCCTCAAGTTTTATCGAGTCATTCACCAATTGATTGTAGTTCTCCTTTCTATTCTTCTCCCTCTGGCCCAGACAATTATGATGTCATTTCTCAACTTTGACTCATCTTTTCAGAGTGTGCTACTCAGATGTCATTCCACTTATTCAACATTGTGTCCATAGAAATAATACTGTCAAACACTGTGTCCATGAATATAATACTTCCCCCAAGGCATTTAAGCGGTTTAACAGGAGGGAGCACTCTCTGTCTCCCATCGGCATGCCAGAAATAAGATTGTGTGGTGCTGATCTCTTCACATGGTAGCCTGGGGCCTAATGAAAGCCCCAAACCTGCCTGCAGTGTATGCCTAGCAGTTTATGTAACTGTCAGTATAGTAATGACAATATAATACATTTTACTCTATAAAAAAGCAATCAAAAAGTGATATGTACCCCAAAATTATACCAATGAAAAGTGCAAGTCGGACCAAAAAAATCTGGCTCCATACAGCTCCATAGAAAGAAAAACAAAAAAGTTATGGGTCTTGGGATGCAGTGATGCGGAAACATTTTCTTTATTTTAAATAAAGGGTATTCATTGTGCAAAAGTAGTAAAACGTAAAATGAACGTGCATTTAGCATCACTTGCTTGGTCACTAAAATCCAAAACAGGCTAGTCACTAAGAGTTAATAATGCCATACAGTAGCCATGAATAAGAATTCTCCACACTTTACCCCATAAGTGAGAATGCCATACACTTTCTCAACTGAATAAAAAAATGACCATGCTATAAGCCCTTTATAATAAAAATGTTCACACTGTTTCTCCTAAGGAATAACAATGCTGGAAAGGGGAATTTTATGTCTTCGGTTGGCATTCTACCTTATATCCCACAAGTGACCTGCTTTTTCTGTACCTTAATTTATAGCTTGCAATGGATCTGTTCCATATTTTTAACACAGGAAGATAGCAGATTAGATTTAGCTTGTTGGCTGCTTTTCTTATAGATTTATCATCACCTTTTCTGAGTTCTTGATTGTGGCGAAAGCCACTTCACCACAGTGTTTTGGAGGGGGCTGTTTGTCTGCCTCCTTCCCCTGGATTACGGGCCCTCTCATCAGCCAGGCCTCCTTTGTTCACAAAGGACTTGTACTAACTTGAACCCCTGGTCTAATTTGTGCCATTTTGGGATGTTAAATGTCTATGTGTATTGTAAAGGGTTGGACATTGTATACGTTGAGTAGTGAGGTCTGTTCCATTGTCTCTGTGTGTATTGGCGATGTCCCTTTGTCCTGAGAGATAATTGAATTACGTCTCGGTTATCTCCAGGACAGAAGACCTTGTGTATTCTCCTGCTTGTGATTATTACATCAACCCAGTGTGAGGCAATTGTATCACAGGCAGAGGGGAGGATTTTGTGTGGGAGTGTCTGAGTGTATTGTACGTGGTTATTGGCTGTTTTTACAAAACCCTGTGGGTGGTAACCTTGTTGGAAGATGTGTATAAATCAATGCTTGTGTGTTCAAATAAAGAGTTCCTGTTTTTACCCTTTACCATGTTGAGGCTGGTGTTTGGGTAACTGATCGACACTGGTGGATTTCTATACGCTGAAGATTTGCTATACTCCCCTGGCATAACTACTCTTGTAAGAGCTGTTCCTGCTCTCTGGTTTTAGGAGAGGTTCACCCACTGGAGCCTGGAGGCTTGTCGTAGGTCCAGGGTGGGTAGGAGACGGTGAGACCTCAACCAAGCTTCGGCGGTTCGTGGGGTCTGCAGTACGTACAGTGTCAAGTGGAGTGCTTGGAGTGCTCGGAAAGCACTAGGAGCATCTATCGACGGAGGTACCCGGTCGGGGTGCCAGGAGATCGGTTACATTGATATTTTCCATGAGGCCAAAAAAGGTCCTACCTGCAATCTAAGAGAAGAGGGAGGAGGAGAAAAGATTTTATTTGATTTTTTACACCTCTAGCCTCTGCACATTACTCCTGGCTTCAGCAGTTATGCCCTGCCCACTATATGAGAAAAATCCAGCAGATATTGTAAACTTTATGTCACAGTGTTTGTGTGTTGTACTGTGCATCTAATGTATGTATGGATGATACAGTAGGGAAGATTACCTATTGAAAATTCTTCAAAATTCTGGTGCAATTTGCCCAAAACTATTGTATATGACGTGTGCCACATTTATTTATCATGTTAACCACTTTTATCTTAGCAACAAGGATTGGAGCTTGATGGAAATTAGGGTGTGACTTAAAATGGTGCATTTTTTTTAAACTGACCCAACAAATAAGAGAATTAACGCTAGGCTAGCCAGTCCAAGAGTGCACCAGATTTATCACCCAGCAGCAGCCACTGTGATAAATCTGGCACAGTTTAAAATGATCTCATTTAAAGAATTAATTTATCATGAGGAAATCAGTTTTTATTGAGTCTGCTTTGATATAATTTGTGCTAAATATATCAAATGTTGCCCATTCTTTGAAAAATTTGATGCATTCTTGAACAAAACACGTTTTTAACTCCATCTCCCCTACTTTAATTTTTATAAAAAGTCTCAGTTGATAAATCTGATATGAACCTAAATCAGATAGCTAACCATGCCCACTTCCCCGCCCACAATACAAAAGTACTAAAATCAGCGTAAAATCATGAAAAGCTGCACAATTTAGATGTCTGACTAATAGACAATATAAGTAAATGTGCACCAGTGTGTATATATTTGCTATGTATTTGTATTTGAATGCATTTGTTCTGTCCATACATAATATCCAAGCATTGTATGCCTTGCACCAAAAGCTATTCATTATCTTGATGTTTTGCCCCATCATACTACAGTCTTTAGTTTTGATTTTAGTTGTATTTTATAGGCATAATGATAAGATTAGAGATGAGCGAACTTCTTTAAATTTGCTTCTTGTCCAATACTGCAAAATTGGTCCAAAATTGGTCAGAACGTGGTATGCGCAGGACAACCGCCAGAATCCAGGTATGGTTTACCTGGCTGGTGAGGTGGTACATCTCTGCTTGCTAATTTGTGTTAGCCTGGCGTGGCACATGAAAACATATATTCATCATGTTGATGATACTACAATGCCTGGGGCCCCTCGGTCCGACATGTGGGTGGCAGATGTGTGCTCACTGAAAACTACTGCATGCTGCGTACATTGTGTTTCCTGGTAACAAAGTAATTTGACCTCCCTTTTAGACAAGACAACAAGATTCCCTCATTTTGCTTTGATAATGAGTGTCTAAAATCATAGTTATCCAGAAACCATCACCATGCTTGATGGTAAAGATATGCCTGTCATTATATAAGCAAGAAAGCATACAGCTTGCAATTCTGGCCAGTGTGCCAGAGGATCCAATTCTTTCTGACCCTTCCCCCCTACACTGAGATGATTGGGTGTCATTATCATCATCAGCCGAGTCCTGTTCTTCTTTCACCACAGAATCTCTTCCTCCTCCAGTGGTAGATCCTGATCTTCATCATCATTCTTCATGGGACTTTTCCCTGTGTGGGTTTCCATCAGCTACAGGGTGTTCAGCAAAATGTTTAAGCTGTTCTTCCTTCCTCCCTTGTTGCATTAATGTGAGCACCTGCTCCAAGAAAAATATTAAGGGGATAATTAATCTGGTGGCCTCTTCAGAGGCCACTGTCTGACCTCAAAACAACACACAGTCTCTGCTGAGTTGGTCTGATGCAATATGAAAACCTTCACTGCTTTAGCATATGTGAGATGGAATTACAGCAAGTTGAAACGTCAGGGATCAAGAGGTGCAATAACAGACCCTTCTGTCAATGCAAGTCCAGGAGGGCGTTCCTTGCCACAAAGGCTGAAATACGAATACAATCACCTGGACATGGCTCCAACACGACATGGTAACTCACTTTACATATATGGAAGTAGGGAGGGGAGTGATGCTCTGCCTCCTGCCCCTCTTACGGATGGGATGATGTCCATGGAAGAGTATGTGTCATGGTCTTACCTTCTTACTGTTCTCCATCGTTTGACATGTGCTGGCGGCCATCTTGGTTTCTGGGTTTCTTGTAGCCTCCCACCCTGCGGCTTCTCCTTCCCACTGGGAGGAGCTGGATGCCTAGCTCATATATAGGAGGTCTGTGGCTTCAGTTCCTTGCTTGGTCCTCCTGTGTTCACATGCTTCTAAGACTGCTGCTGCTTCTGGTTCCTGATCCTGGCCTCGTCTGACTACCCCGTTGGTTCCTGATCCTGGCTTCGTCTGACTACCCCGTTGGTTCCTGATCCTGGCTTCGTCTGACTACCCTGCTGGTTCCTGATCCAGGCTTCGTCTGACTACCCTTCTGGTTCCTGACCTCTGTCTACGCAAGACCCTGCTTCGGTTTAGCCATCCGTTTGGACTTTTGCTTACAGCTTGATTTTCAATAAAGCCTTCTTATTTCCACTTATCTCTTGTTGTACGTCTGGTTCATGGTTCCATGACAGTATGTGAAGTAGGCAGATGTTGCCTTGTTGCTGCAGTGCTGCCTTGCCATGAAAAACATTGACCCAGTGTCCCGTGAAAGACATGTACCGTCCTTGCTCGTAATGGCTGCTGCAGGTGTCCATCTTGAGCTGCATCTTGCTGCACCCTGAGAATTGCAATCTTATACAATTATTATTTTTTATTGAAGGACAGCTGGCTCGAAGTGTGAATATCATACTATAGAATAAAATTTTTGTGAAGGTGCAGAATTGTGCCACCATTACCACAACTAAGTGGTACAAAAGCTATTTCAGTACCAGCAACTTGGTCAGGTGGGAGATCAGCTTGCACACAAGCTAATTGCAGATTGAGAATAGTTTTCTCATGGCAACACATTCCGTTATGGATGTCTAAATATGGAGCAGAGGACAAAGAGAAGAAGCAATCTGAGAGGAGAAGTAGCTAATGAGAATGACAAGGACACTGTACTCCTTAGAAAGGTGGGCTGGTTCCCACAAAAAAGACTGGGAAAAGGAGCACAGAGTTGTTCCCATTGGGAATGCTGATCAATTCTATTTTTAACAGGATCTGGTGATGCTGCCTCATGTTCTGCCATGGTACCTATGTTAATGTTTGAATACCTGGCTTTATTTAGTCCTGCAGATCTTGCACATGACTGTAGTTTTGTGTGCTGTCCTTGTGGAGAAAAATTACCATACGGGACTTACTTGCACAGAGCTAGATAAACCAAGCTAGTGTATTTTGAGCCTACTTCCATAGTATCAACAGCTACACCAGTTGCCAGGTTGACCTCAAAAGAAGCATATCTGGCCCTGCAATTTTTGGGGGGAGGTTTTTGCTCTATGTTGCCTCTGCTCTTTATTGCCACTGCGACCAGCACCCTCCTCCTCTCATGTCACCTCCTCCACAGCATCCCAATACAGCTCCCATGTCCTGTCCAACACACAATCATTGACATCATCCTCACCCTCCCCAACACTTAATAGAGTTTGATATGTTATCATAGGCTATTTGCTCCCCACCCCATTGACCTGAATGCCACTGTTGATATCACTGCCCCTACTGCCACAATCGTGGCTACAAGTGCCACTAACACTACTAATGGCCAGATAGCTAGTGGTGATACTGCTGCAACTACCCATATTCTGAGTCTGGGAAGATGAGGCATGTATCTTTCATTTTGCACTCTTCCATTTAAAAAAAAAAAATTATGAGACATTTAAATGTCAAGAGTTTCCTATACATGAAAAGTCACAGGTTTCTTGTAAATGACAAGTCACAAGTTTAATGAAAATTTGGTACATAGAATATTTAGTTGTACTAGCAAAATTGCAGTTGTGTTTTCTGTAGTTTAAATACAGAGGCACAATTACTGTAAATGTCCCTTTCCATTAACAAACATACTGCACACTGATATTGATAATTTTCTTTGGAAATAATGCAGTATTTGCAGCGAAATATTGAGTTTAGTATCACACTGGTTCAACAATTACATTTTCATGCTAAAATGCCTATGAAATGCACAATCTGATCCAGTAATGCATTCACTAACATGAATGTTATGCAAGCGAGTGTGGACCCACTACCCCACTGACTGGCTATACTCTGGAGGGGAGTGACTAAGCCATTACTTGGTCTTTACTAGAGCCTCTGATGGTGAGGATAGGCTTGAGCCGTTAGGGAAGTTGCCAGGTGCCACTTCAGAGCAGTCCCCGAGTCAGTGGCAGCTGACCAGGGGGTCAGAGATATCAGTGCAAGCACAGAGGGGAAGTGCATGGTTAGGTAGTCTGGGGTCAGGGCAGGCAGCGATCAAGCAAGATCTGTAAAAAAAAGAGGCAGGCGGAAAACAGGCAAAATCCGATAATTCCAAAAGCAGGGTCTGGTACACAGCAAAGCAGAACTTGAAAAGTACTTTAACACTTGGAACTAAACAAGCTAGTGACTGTGAGTTTCTCCAGCAGTAGGAAGCGCCTTTAAATACTTCCTGCGATCCAGCCATAGACTGGTGAGACATAGGGCGTGTACGTGCTGCCTCACAATTGGGGGGAGACACACTCATGCAAGCCCTAACAAACAGTACAGGTCTCCAGCAAGAAGTAAGCTCTGGCATGGAGAACAGCTGGAACAGTTAAGCTACCTGCTGCCCGGGCTTGTCAGCACAGTGCATGGCAGCAGGAGGGAAAGGGAGCCTGGCGCCTGTATCCACGGGTAGGGGCAGCAGCGCCGGCACAGACCGCTGGGCTAACAATGAATATAACAATGCAGTGTTTGCTGCGATTTGTCTTACAACTAGGATTGTAATATCACTGGTTCAACAATTAAATTATTCACTAACATGGATAGACAAGAAATGCACTGTTTACGGTGAACTGTCTTTTAACTAGGTGTTCAATAATATGGATATAAAAATGTCATTATTGCGTAAAATGCTTTGCTATAATGCAACCCGTTTAACAATGCATATATAATGCACTGAAAAAAATGTGAAGTTGCTCAGTGTTCGCAACCAAATGCATTTTGGGTGTTGTGCTGACAATAATGAACTGTAGAAACTTGAGGTCTCTGTTCATATAGAATTTTTTATTTTATTTTTCTTGAAGGAAGTTGGTTTTGTAATGCAGAAATGCTAGCCTGAGCTGTTGCAAGTTGCTGCAGTATCAGGTAGTTTAACAACAGTGTGTTCAGCTCCTCATTCCATGAAAGCTTTCCCTGATTAAATTTCCTAAATTCTATACAATCATATGTTTCTTTTCTTTTCCTATAGTGCCCCTATCACACTACACTAGTTACTAGTGACTATTGTGGGGTTTAAGCTCGGGATCGCCTTTGCTGGGGTCAAAGGACACTTGTTTGTTTCATACAATTCTGACCAGCCACCAAGGTATAAGTTTTCAGCTGGCCTGGAGCCAGGTTTATTGAGCAGGTTGCATAAATAAAATAGAACAACAAAAGAAAAATCTTGCCTGTCCGGCACTTACTAAACATCAAAGGTTCCTATCTATTCGCTGGAGGGCTTTTCCCGGCCAGCTCACAAATCAAGGCTTCAGCAACCTTGTACTCACGGTTTGCGCACTCACACAGACATGCTTTGTCCCCAGGCAGAGAGTGACTGACCTCCTGGCTCTGTTATATCCCCACCCTCAATGCTGCTTTCACCTGCTACTTACATAGGACAGGAATCTTGGGGAAATATACCTCCCTTCCACTACCAATTCAGCATTGGTGTCACATCTCCCCCCCCCCCCCCCCCCGCCCTCTGCTCAGGCAAGTGGGTCTCAGCAACTGAATCCAGCAGACAATGCACACGTGACAACGCATCTGCATTCCTTGCCACTTTCCTGGCCTGTGCTCCACTGTAAAACTGTAAGCCTGCAGGGCCAAAAATCATCTTGTCACTCTGTTATTTTTCTCTCTGTTCAGGTTCATCCACTTCAGAGGGGCATGATCAGTGACCAGGCGAAACTTCCAACCCAGCAAGTAGTATTTGAGTAATTCTAAGGCCCAATTGATGGCCTTCTTTTGGACATTGGACAGAGTTTCAGCTATTCTGACAGCAGGTATTGCTGCCCCATTATTGATGGGTGGAGCAAGTGCTGCTGCCAGGACTGGCCGGTCCTTCCAAGGTTTTAACAGATTTATATTGTAAATCTGTTCTGGCTTCCTTTTACCTGGTTGGTATACTTTATAGTTCACCTCACCTACTCTTTCAATAATTTCAAACGGACCTTGCCATTTAGCCAAGAATTGAATCTCCACGGTGGGGAGATCGGGAACTAGTACTCGATCCCCTGGCGCAAATGTTCGAATCTTGGCCCCTCTATCATAAATCATTTTTTGTACTCCTTGGGCCCATTCATATGTTCCTTAACAATTGGCATGACTGATGAAATCCTGTTCTGCATCTGGGACATATGCTCTATTACACTTTTGTACAGTGTGACCTGTCCTTCCCACATTTCTTTAGCCATATCTAACAAACCACATGGATGTCTACCATATACAAGCTCAAAAGGTGAAAACCCTGTGGATGACTGCGGTACCTCCCTTATAGCAAACAGCAGATATGGGAGCAAAAAGTCCAATTTTTTGCCATCTTTATCTACCACCTTTTTCAGCATTTGTTTCAGGGTTTTATTAAATCTTTCCACCAATCCGTCAGTTTGGGGGTGATAGACTGACGTACGTAGCTGGGTAACTTTAAAAAGCCTGCAAAGTTCCTTCATGACATTAGACATAAAGGGCGTCCCTTGGTCTGTGAGTATTTCTTTTGGAATACCAACCTGACTAAACACCTGGACCAGTTCTTTTGCGATGGTCTTTGATGAGGTATTGCAGGTATGGCCTCGGTGTAATGGCAGCATAATCCATTATGACTACGATATGCTGGTGACCCCGAGCTGACTTCATTAGAGGACCCACCAAATCCATCCCAATGCACTCAAAGGGTATTTTAATAAGGCAGGGGCACCAAAGGACTGTGGAAATGAGGCACAGGGGCTGTAATCTGACACTGAGGGCAGGGTTCACAATATGCTTTAATGTCTTCATGCATTCCAGGCCAGAAAAACCTCTCTAAAATCCTTTCAGTAGTTTTCTAGATCCCCAAATGGCCACCCATAATGTGTCCATGTGCCAGATCCAGAACAGTTATCCGGTAGGGCTTTGGGACCACTAACTGCTGTACCACCTCCTCTTCCTTCTTGTCTATCTGATACAACAATTTGTTCTCTAGAGCCATGTAGGGAAAAGCCAGCCTAGCACCAGACTCCACAGGATTCCCATTTATCACTTTTATATTCTCTCTTTTATATTCTCTCTGGCCCATGTAAGGGTGGGGTCCTTCATTAGCTCACTTTGAAAGTTGTCTTCCTAATGTCTAGGTCAGGCATACCCTGAAATGTTACCCCTTCAGTCTTAGTCTCTGATGTGGACTCATCTAGGTCCCCTGCCCTAACAGATAATGAAAAAGGGGTGGAGCTATCTGCAGATACCTCAACTACATCCCCTAGTGGGGAATCCTCTAATAGTTCTGGGCCTATATCAGATGCCATTGATATCTGCGGTGTACTTCTTTTTGTTTCCAACTTGGATTCCCATAATTTCCAAAAATGTGGAAAATCTCTCCCAAGAATAACCTCATGCAGTAGTGCTGGGACTACTCCAACTTTATGACACACAGACCCATAGGGGGTGGTAAAATAAGCAAGAGTAGTCGGGTATTTGCATGTATCCCCATGCACACAAGTCACAGTGCACGTGTCTGATTGACTGTCAGAGGGAGCTATAAGGCCTGCTTTCACCAGAGTTACTACGCTCCCTGAGTTTAGCAGCGCAGTGACACTCTTATTGTCCACTTTTAATTCACACAAATGTTTTTCCGCACTGTCTGAACCTGACGCAGTACACACCACTTGCAAAAACATGGATATGCGTTTTTTTCATAAAGGCAACATCACATTGCATAGGTTCAGTAGTCATAGGACAGTTCACTACAATGTGTCCCAACCTATTACACCGAAAACATCTTATGGGACCTTTGTTTAGTCCAACATTATACCCCTTGGGCTTTCCTGAGCCCACAGTCTCATTATCTTCTTTACTTAAAGTCTTTACATTTCTCCCAGTTCCCTTAAGCCCCGGAACAGTCTTACCCGGAACCCTTGGACTCCGTGGGGTTGAGAGCTGAGAGTTATTTAGAAGATCCTCAGCAGCAGAGTATCGCTCCACCAGGTCAATAAGCTGGTCTTCTGTATTAGGCTGTGCACACTATGGTATTTCTGCTGGTCCAGCATAGGCACTACCTGCCTAATGGCTGATAAAGCTGTCTTTCAGTCTTTGACATGCCCTCCCCCTACTACCTGCCATTGTCAAGTGATCTCCATCTTCTTCCTTTTTCATGGTTTTCTCCTCCAATATTAACAGTAAAATGGCATAAAATGTGCAATTTTTATGCAATGTGTGAATCACAAATGCTTTGGATTCATTTGGTGGACACAGTTTTGGAAGTTTGTTATGAATCCCATTCATTTAGAATCAATTCGCTCATCCTTAAATAAGATAATTATATTTTAACAAAATGCAATTAACAAAAATAACAAAAACATTTTTGAATTCATACAAAAATCCTTTCCATTTGCCTCCACAGTGAATGCAGAAAGCCATCTATATTTACAGCATAATATGTTCATCTGATTCAGCAAGTTTATTTACCTGATTTTTAACTTGCCAATATGTTTCTTTCTGAAAGCTTAAGCTCTGTAGAACATATCATTTAATAAGTGAAAGACTTTAACATATATTTTTCTCTAAAATTCCTATTCAACTTAGTCTGCATAAAAAAGAAAGCAGTGGAAAATATTAGCGTCAGTATGAATTGAATGGAAGTTGTCACTGAGAATCTAAGAAAAGCATTCATTTTCTTAAATCTCTAGTACTTCATATTATTCACAGGCTAGGAGCCCTCAGGAGACATCCAGTCATCTAACAATAAAAAGCCTATGAATCAGTTTGTCCAAACAAAAATATTTAAGATGGACAGATTCAAAGAAACCTAAAGGTCACTATACACATGGGACACTCTACCATACAGACTAAAAAGCCACTATTTAGCGAGCTACATGGTATTTCAAATAACCCTTCAACTTTTGTCACAGAGACATCCATGAATTTTAGATTATTTTGTAATTTCTGAGAAATCCATATAGATATGTAATATGTATAACTATATAAGTATTTGAATTTGCATCATATCATATTATTCTTAAAAATCAAAATTTGTAATTTATGAATGTTTGATATTACATTATATAGCCAGTTAGCCACTATTATAGTGTATGTAATAAATATGATCTGCTTTGTGAGAAAGTTTTTGGGTAAATCTGAGAAAGTATCTAAAAGAAAAATGGTTTTTCTCCCCCAAAGCAATCAATAACAGTGCAGCTTTCAGAATAAGCCATGAGTATCTACAGGAGGGATAACATTATATGCCTGGCCTTTGCATGACTTACATTCTGCATTCCTCACAAATTTACACTTTACATGCTCTATATCTAAGGGATTGTTCACACAAACATGCCGTGTTTTGTGGTCAGCAAATTGCGGATCCGCTAAACACGGATGCCGCCCATGTGCCTTCCGCAATTTGCGGAACAGAACGGACGGCCCTTTAAAGAAATGCAAAACGGACAAGAATAGGACATGATCTATAATTTTTACGGGGCAACGGATGCGGACAGCACACGGAGTGCTATACACATCATTTACAGTCCCATTGAAGTGAAGGGGTCCGCACCCGAGCTGCAAAAAATGCGTCTCGGATGCGTAACCAAACCATGGTCGTGTAAATGAGCCCAAATAGTCAGATTTTCCAAAGCTAATTGATGGACACTAGCAAACATGATGTCTCCCACTGCACATACATAGCAGAGGAGGTTCTGCTCCCCTATCTCTCTGTATCACAAGCAGCAAAATAGAATACCTTACACAGAAGTTCTATACAGTGTACAGTTGTGGCCAAAAGTTTTGAGAATGACACAAATATTAGTTTTCACAAAGTTTGCTGCTAAACTGCTTTTAGATCTTTGTTTCAGTTGTTTCTGTGATGTAGTGAAATATAATTACACGCATTTCATCCGTTTCAAAGGCTTTTATCGACAATTACATGACATTTATGCAAAGAGTCAGTATTTGCAGTGTTGGCCCTTCTTTTTCAGGACCTCTGCTATTCGACTGGGCATGCTCTCAATCAACTTCTGGGCCAATTCCTGACTTATAGCAACTAGAGTTGAGCGGACACCTGGATGTTCGGGTTCGAGAATTTCGGCCAAACTTCCCGAAAATGTTCGGGTTCGGCATCCGAACCCGATCCGAACTTCGTCCCGAACCCGAACCCTATTGAAGTCAATGGGAACCCGAACTTTTTGGCACTAAAAAGGCTGTAAAACAGCCCAGGAAAGGGCTAGAGGGCTGCAAAAGGCAGCAACATGTAGGTAAATCCCCTGCAAACAAATGTGGATAGGGAAATAAATAAAAATAAAAATAAAATAAATAAAAATTAACCAAAATCAATTGGAGAGAGGTTCCATAGCAGAGAATCTGGCTTCACGTCACCCACCACTGGAACAGTCCATTGTTAGATATTTAGTCCCAGGCACCCAGGCAGAGGAGAGAGGTCCCTTAACAGAGATTCTGGCTTCATGTCAGCAGAGAATCAGTCTGCATGTCATAGCAGAGAATCAGGCTTCACGTCAGCCACCACTGCAACAGTCCATTTTCATAAATTTAGGCCAAGCACCCAGGCAGAGGAGAGAGGTTCCGTAACACAGAATCTGGCTTCATGTCAGCAGAGAATCAGTCTTCATATCATAGCAGAGAATCAGGCTTCACGTCACCCACCACTGCATCAGTCCATTTTCATAAATTTAGGCCCAGCACCCAGGCAGAGGAGAGAGGTCCCGTAACAGACAATCTGGCTTCATGTCAGCAGAGAATCAGTCTTCATATCATAGCAGAGAATCAGGCTTCACGTCAGCCACCAATGCAACAGTCCATTGTCAGATATTTAGGCCCATCACCCAGGCAGAGGAGAGAGGTCCCGTAACAGACAATCTGGCTTCATGTCAGCAGAGAATAAGTCTTCATGTCATAGCAGAGAATCAGGCTTCACGTCACCCACCACTGCAACATCCATTTTCATAATTGTAGGCCCAGCACCCAGGCAGAGGAGAGAGGTCCCGTAACAGACAATCTGGCTTCATGTCAGCAGAGAATCAGTCTTCATATCATAGCAGAGAATCAGGCTTCACGTCAGCCACCACTGCAATAGTCCATTTTCATAAATTTAGGCCCAGCACCCAGGCAGAGGAGAGAGGTCCCGTAACAGACAATCTGGCTTCATGTCAGCAGAGAATCAGTCTTCATATCATAGCAGAAAATCAGGCTTCACGTCACCCACCACTGCAACAGTCCATTTTCATAAATTGAGGCCCAGCACCCAGGAAAGGAGAGAGGTCCCGTAACAGAGGATCTGGCTTCATGTCAGCAGAGAATCAGTCTGCATGTCCTAGCAGAGAATCAGGCTTCACGTCAGCCACCACTGCAACAGTCCATTGTCAGATATTTAGGCCCAGCACCCAGGCAGAGGAGAGAGGTCCCGTAACAGACAATCTGTCTTCATGTCAGCGGAGAATCAGTCTGCATGTCATAGCAGAGAATCAGGCTTCACGTCAGCCACCACTGCAACAGTCCATTTTCATAAATTTAGGCCAAGCACCCAGGCAGAGGAGAGAGGTTCCGTAACACAGAATCTGGCTTCATGTCAGCAGAGAATCAGTCTTCATATCATAGCAGAGAATCAGGCTTCACGTCACCCACCACTGCATCAGTCCATTTTCATAAATTTAGGCCCAGCACCCAGGCAGAGGAGAGAGGTCCCGTAACAGACAATCTGGCTTCATGTCAGCAGAGAATCAGTCTTCATATCATAGCAGAGAATCAGGCTTCACGTCAGCCACCAATGCAACAGTCCATTGTCAGATATTTAGGCCCAGCACCCAGGCAGAGGAGAGAGGTCCCGTAACAAACAATCTGGCTTCATGTCAGCAGAGAATCAGTCTTCATGTCATAGCAGAGAATCAGGCTTCACGTCACCCACCACTGTAACAGTCCATTTTCATAAATTTAGGCCCAGCACCTAGGCAGAGGAGAGAGGTCCCGTAACAGACAATCTGGCCTCATGTCAGCAGAGAATCAGTCTTCATGTCATAGCAGAGAATCAGGCTTCACGTCAGCCACCAATGCAACAGTCCATTGTCAGATATTTAGGCCCCGGCACCCAAGCAGAGGAGAGAGGTCCCGTAACAGAAAATCTGTCTTCATGTCAGCAGAGAATCAGTCTGCATGTCATAGCAGAGAATCAGGCTTCACGTCAGCCACCACTGCAACAGTCCATTTTCATAAATTTAGGCCAAGCAACCAGGCAGAGGAGAGAGGTTCCGTAACACAGAATCTGGCTTCATGTCAGCAGAGAATCAGTCTTCATATCATAGCAGAGAATCAGGCTTCACGTCACCCACCACTGCATCAGTCCATTTTCATAAATTTAGGCCCAGCAACCAGGCAGAGGAGAGAGGTCCCGTAACAGACAATCTGGCTTCATGTCAGCAGAGAATCAGTCTTCATGTCATAGCAGATAATCAGGCTTCACAGTCACCCACCACTGCAACAGTCCATTTTCATAAATTTAGGCCCAGCACCCAGGCAGAGGAGAGAGGTCCCGTAACAGAGAATCTGTCTTCATGTCAGCAGAGAATCAGTCTGCATGTCATAGCAGAGAATCAGGCTTCACGTCACCCACCACTGCAACAGTCCATTGGCATATATTTAGGCCCAGCACCCAGGCAGAGGAGAGAGGTCCCGTAACAGAGGATCTGGCTTCATGTCAGCAGAGAATCAGTCTGCATGTCATAGCAGAGAATCAGGCTTCACGTCAGCCACCAATGCAACAGTCCATTGGCATATATTTAGGCCCAGCACCCAGGCAGAGGAGAGAGGTCCCGTAACAGAGAATCTGTCTTCATGTCAGCAGAGAATCAGTCTGCATGTCATAGCAGAGAATCAGGCTTCACGTCAGCCACCAGTGCAACAGTCCATTGGCATATATTTAGGCCCAGCACCCAGGCAGAGGAGAGAGGTCCCGTAACAGAGAATCTGGCTTCATGTCAGCAGAGAATCAGTCTGCATGTCATAGCAGAGAATCAGGCTTCACGTCAGCCACCACTGCAACAGTCCATTGTCAGATATTTAGGCCCAGCACCCAGGCAGAGGAGAGAGGTCCCGTAACAGAGAATCTGTCTTCATGTCAGCAGAGAATCAGTCTGCATGTCATAGCAGAGAATCAGGCTTCACGTCACCCAACATTGGAACAGTCCATTGGCATATATTTAGGCCCTGGCACCCAGACAGAGGAGAGGTTCATTCAACTTTGGGTAGCCTCGCAATATAATGGTAAAATGAAAATAAAAATAGGATTGAATGAGGAAGTGCCCTGGGGTACAATAATATATGGTTAAGGGGAGGTAGTTAATGTCTAATCTGCACAAGGGATGGACAGGTCCTGTGGGATCCATGCCTGGTTCATTTTTATGAACGTCAGCTTGTCCACATTGGCTGTAGACAGGCGGCTGCGTTTGTCTGTAATGACGCCCCCTGCCGTGCTGAATACACGTTCAGACAAAACGCTGGCCGCCGGGCAGGCCAGCACCTCCAAGGCATAAAAGGCTAGCTCTGGCCACGTGGACAATTTAGAGACCCAGAAGTTGAATGGGGCCGAACCATCAGTCAGTACGTGGAGGGGTGTGCACACGTACTGTTCCACCATGTTAGTGAAATGTTGCCTCCTGCTAACACGTTGCGTATCAGGTGGTGGTGCAGTTAGCTGTGGCGTGTTGACAAAACTTTTCCACATCTCTGCCATGCTAACCCTGCCCTCAGAGGAGCTGGCCGTGACACAGCTGCCTTGGCGACCTCTTGCTCCTCCTCTGCCTTGGCCTTGGGCTTCCACTTGTTCCCCTGTGACATTTGGGAATGCTCTAAGTAGCGCGTCTACCAACGTGCGCTTGTACTCGCGCATCTTCCTACCACGCTCCAGTGCAGGAAGTAAGGTGGGCACATTGTCTTTGTAGCGTGGATCCAGCAGGGTGGCAACCCAGTAGTCCGCGCACGTTAAAATGTGGGCAACTCTGCTGTCGTTGCGCAGGCACTGCAGCATGTAGTCGCTCATGTGTGCCAGGCTGCCCAGGGATAAGGATAAGCTGTCCTCTGTGGGAGGCGTATCGTCATCGTCCTGCCTTTCCCCCCAGCCACGCACCAGTGATGGGCCCGAGCTGCGTTGGGTGCCACCCCGCTGTGACCATGCTTCATCCTCATCCTCCTCCACCTCCTCCTCATCCTCGTCCTCCTCGTCCTCCAGTAGTGGGCCCTGGCTGGCCACATTTGTACCTGGCCTCTGCTGTTGCAAAAAACCTCCCTCTGAGTCACTTCGAAGAGACTGGCCTGAAAGTGCTAAAAATGACCCCTCTTCCTCCTCCTCCTCCTCCTCCTCGGCCACCTCCTCTTCCATCATCGCCCTAAGTGTTTTCTCAAGGAGACATAGAAGTGGTATTGTAACGCTGATAACGGCGTCATCGCCACTGGCCATGTTGGTGGAGTACTCGAAACAGCGCAACAGGGCACACAGGTCTCGCATGGAGGCCCAGTCATTGGTGGTGAAGTGGTGCTGTTCAGCAGTGCGACTGACCCGTGCGTGCTGCAGCTGAAACTCCACTATGGCCTGCTGCTGCTCGCACAGTCTGTCCAGCATGTGCAAGGTGGAGTTCCACCTGGTGGGCACGTCGCATATGAGGCGGTGAGCGGGAAGGCCGAAGTTACGCTGTAGCGCAGACAGGCGAGCAGCGACAGGATGTGAATGCCGGAAGCGCGAACAGACGGCCCGCACTTTATGCAGCTCTGACATGTCGGGGTAGTTGTGAATGAACTTCTGCACCACCAAATTCAGCACATTCGCCAGGCAAGGGATGTGCGTCAAATCGGCTAGTCCCAGAGCTGCAACGAGATTTCGCCCGTTATCGCACACCACCAGGCCGGGCTTGAGGCTCACCGGCAGCAACCACTCGTCGGTCTGTTGTTCTATACCCCGCCACAACTCCTGTGCGGTGTGGGGCCTGTCCCCCAAACATATGAGTTTCAGAATGGCCTGCTGACGTTTACCCCGGGCTGTGCTGAAGTTGGTGGTGAAGGTGTGTGGCTGACTGGATGAGCAGGTGGAAGAAGAGGAGGAGGAAGCCGAGAAGGAGGAGGTGGCAACAGGAGGCAAAGAATGTTGCCCTGCGATCCTTGGCGGCGGAAGGACGTGCGCCAAACAGCTCTCCGCCTGGGGCCCAGCTGCCACTACATTTACCCAGTGTGCAGTTAGGGAGATATAGCGTCCCTGGCCGTGCTTACTGGTCCACGTATCTGTGGTTAGGTGGACCTTGCTACAGATGGCGTTGCGCAGTGCACATTTGATTTTATCGGATACTTGGTTGTGCAGGGAAGGCACGGCTCTCTTGGAGAAGTAGTGGCGGCTGGGAACAACATACTGTGGGACAGCAAGCGACATGAGCTGTTTGAAGCTGTCTGTGTCCACCAGCCTAAATGACAGCATTTCATAGGCCAGTAGTTTAGAAATGCTGGCATTCAGGGCCAGGGATCGAGGGTGGCTAGGTGGGAATTTACGCTTTCTCTCAAATGTTTGTGAGATGGAGAGCTGAACGCTGCCGTGTGACATGGTTGAGACGCTTGGTGACGGAGGTGGTGGTCGTGTTGGTGGTACATCCCCTGTTTGCTGGGCGGCAGGTGCCAACGTTCCTCCAGAGGCAGAGGAAGAGGCCGAGGCGGCAGAAACAGCAGAGGCCGAGGCGGCAGCAGCAGAAGAGGTAGCAGGGGGAGCCTGAGCGACTTCCTTGTTTTTAAGGTGTTTACTCCACTGCAGTTCATGCTTTGCATGCAGGTGCCTGGTCATGCAGGTTGTGCTAAGGTTCAGAACGTAAATGCCTCGCTTCAGGCTCTGATGGCACAGCGTGCAAACCACTCGGGTCTTGTCGTCAGCACATTGTTTGAAGAAGTGCCATGCCAGGGAACTCCTTGAAGCTGCCTTTGGGGTGCTCGGTCCCAGATGGCGGCGGTCAGTAGCAGACGGAGTCTCTTGGCGGCGGGTGTTCTGCTTTTGCCCACTGCTCCCTCTTTTGCTACGCTGTTGGCTCGGTCTCACCACTGCCTCTTCCTCCTAACTGTAAAAGTCAGTGGCATGACCTTCATTCCATGTGGGGTCTAGGACTTCATCGTCCCCTGCATCGTGTTCCACCCAGTCTTCCTCCCTGACCTCCTGTTCAGTCTGCACACTGCAGAAAGACGCAGCAGTTGGCACCTGTGTTTCGTCATCATCAGAGACATGCTGAGGTGGTATTCCCATGTCCTCATCATCAGGAAACATAAGTGGTTGTGCGTCAGTGCAGTCTATGTCTTCCACCGCTGGGGAAGGGCTAGGTGGATGCCCTTGGGAAACCCTGCCAGCAGAGTCTTCAAACAGCATAAGAGACTGCTGCATAACTTGAGGCTCAGACAGTTTCCCTGATATGCATGGGGGTGATGTGACAGACTGATGGGGTTGGTTTTCAGGCGCCATCTGTGCGCTTTCTGCAGAAGACTGGGTGGGAGATAATGTGAACGTGCTGGATCCACTGTCGGCCACCCAATTGACTAATGCCTGTACCTGCTCAGGCCTTACCATCCTTAGAACGGCATTGGGCCCCACCATATATCGCTGTAAATTCTGGCGGCTACTGGGACCTGAGGTAGTTGGTACACTAGGACGTGTGGATGTGGCAGAACGGCCACGTCCTCTCCCAGCACCAGAGGGTCCACTAACACCACCACGACCATGTCCACGTCCGCGTCCCTTTCTAGATGTTTTCCTCATTCACCACAACAACAAAAATATTATTTGGCCCAATGTATTGTATTCAAATTCAGCTGAATATAAATTTGAGGCCTAGTATTTAGGCGCTGGGTGACAGGTATAGATTTACTGACGGAATTAGACTTGGAAATGCACAGTAGCGTGTGTGTGAAGTTATTCTGAATGACCCTATGTGCACCTTGAATATTAAATACCCTTTTAGGGATGTATTTAAAGTAGGCCTGATACAGCAGAAACCACTAAATTAGGAAATTGCTAAATTGGGAATTGTATTTCAACCCAGAACAAAAAATGTGCTTTGACGGACACTAAATAACTTGCCCAGCCAGAACAGTACACCAGTAACGACAGATTTAGCGGGATATAAATTTGAGGCCTAGTATTTAGGCGCTGGGTGACAGGTATAGATTTACTGACAGAATTAGACTGGGATATGGCCAAAAAATAACCACACTATTGCTGGTTAAATGCACTTGGTGTGACAGCTTGACCAACCACACTACTGAGGGTTAAATGCACTTGGTGACAGGCACAGCTTGCCCCTGATGTAGTATATGGCCAAAAAATGAACAGGCTATTCCTGGTTAAATGCACTTGGTGTGACAGCTTGACCAACCACACTACTGAGGGTTAAATGCACTTGGTGACGGGCGCAGCTTTCCCCTGATGTAGTATATGGCCAAAAAATAAACAGACTATTGCTGGTTAAATGCACTTGGTGTGACAGCTTCACCCTGATGTAGGCTTTAGCCAAAAAACAACCACACCATTGAGGGTTAAATGCACTTGGTGACAGGCGCAGCTTGCCCCTGATGTAGTATATGGCCAAAAAATAAACAGACTATTGCTGGTTAAATGCACTTGGTGTGACAGCTTCACCCTGATGTAGGCTTTAGCCAAAAACAACCACACCATTGAGGGTTAAATGCACTTGGTGACAGGCGCAGCTTACCCCTGATGTAGTATATGGCCAAAAAATAAACAGACTATTGCTGGTTAAATGCACTTGGTGTGACAGCTTCACCCTGATGTAGGCTTTAGCCAAAAAACAACCACACCATTGAGGGTTAAATGCACTTGGTCGCAGCTTGTGCTGGCGCACCACAAGACACAAAATGGCCGCCGATCACCCCAGAAAAAAGTGACTGACAAACGGTCTGGGCAGCCTAAAAACAGTGAGCAATTGAGTATCAGCAGCTCAATGACCCACAGCTGCAGATCGATCAATAATCAAGTCCTTTGGAGGAGTTAATCTGCCTAATCTCGCCCTACTGTCGCAGCCGCAACCTCTCCCTACGCTAATCAGAGCAGAGTGACGGGCGGCGCTATGTGACTCCAGCTTAAATAGAGGCTGGGTCACATGGTGCTCTGGCCAATCACAGCCATGCCAATAGTAGGCATGGCTGTGATGGCCTCTTGGGGCAAGTAGTATGACGCTTGTTGATTGGCTGCTTTGCAGCCTTTCAAAAAGCGCCAAGAAAGCGTCACAAAAGCGCCAAGAAAGCGACGAACACCGAACCCGAACCCGGACTTTTACGAAAATGTATACTATACTATACAGTTCGAGTTCGCTCATCCCTAATAGCAACCCATTCTTTCATAATCACTTCTTGGAGTTTGTCAGAATTAGTGGCTTTTTGTTTGTCCACCCACCTCTTGAGGATTGACCACAAGTTCTCAATAGGATTAAGATCTGGGGAGTTTCCAGGCCATCGACCCAAAATGTCAACGTTTTGGTCCCCGAGCCACTTAGTCATCACTTTTGCCTTATGGCACGTTGCTCCATCGTGCTGGAAAATGCATTTTTCTTCACCAAACTTTTGTTGGATTGTTAGAAGAAGTTGCTGTTGGAGGGTGTTTTGGTACCATTCTTTATTCATGGCTGTGTTTTGGGGCAAAATTGTGAGTGAGCCCACTCCCTTGGATGAGAAGCAACCCCACACATGAATGGTCTCAGGATGCTTTACTGTTGGCATGACACAGGACTGATGGTAGCGCTCACCTTTTATTCTCCGGACAACCCTTATTCCTGATGCCCCATACAATCGGAAAGAGGCTTCATCGGAGAATATGACTTTGCCCCAGTACTCAGCAGTCCATTCAACATATTTTCTGCAGAAGATCAATCTGTCCCTGATGTTTTTTTTGTAGAGAAGTGGCTTATTTGCTGCCCTTCTTGACATCAGGCCATCTTCCAAAAGTCTTCGCCTCACTGTGCGTGCAGATGCGCTCACACCTGCCTGCTGCCATTCCTTAGCAAGCTCTGCACTGGTGGCACTCCGATCCCACAGCTGAATCCTCTTTAGGAGATGATCCTGCCGCTTGCTGGACTTTCTTGGATGCCCTGAAGCCTTCTTAACAAGAATTGAACCTTTTTCCTTGAAGTTCTTGATGATCCTATAAATTGTTGATTGAGGTGCAATCTTAGTAGCCACAATATCCTTGCCTGTGAAGCCATTTTTATGCAATGCAATGATGGCTGCACGCGTTTCTTTGCAGGTCACCATGGTTAACAATGGAAGAACAATGATTTCAAGCATCAACCTCCTTTTAACAGGTCAAGTCTGCCATTTTAACCCAATCAGCCTGACATAATGATCTCTAGCCTTGTGCTCGTCAACATTCTCACCTGCGTTAACAAGACGATTACTGAAATGATCTCAGCAGGTCCTTTAATTACAGCAATGAAATGCAGTGGAAAGGTTTTCTTGGGATTAAGTAAATTTTCATGGCAAAGAAGGACTATGCAATTCATCTGATCACTCTTCATAACATTCTGGAGTATATGCAAATTGCGATTGTAAAAACTTAAGCAGCAACTTTTCCAATTTCCAATATTTATGTAATTCTCAAAACTTTTGGCCACGACTGTAGTTGCGAATTTAGCAGTATCTGTGTGTGTCTGCACCATTTTCTGATACCAGCAGCTCAACTCTTCCTCTTTCCACCTCTCCCTAGAGTTCTATTGGGAGCATGTATTCTGATCCCTCAGTGGGCTAATATAGTGTGTGTCTCGGTTACATTTATCTTATTGCATACCGCACTTTGTTCTATATTATATACATTTTTTTTATGCGTGTCTGTTGTTGTGTCTAATAAACTTTATATACATTTTTAATATTCTCTCATTGTTGGATGTGCATTTTTGGGGTGGCTCTTTTTGACTCTCTCTTGGGTCAGGTTATTTGTCATATGCTGTTGCACCACCCTTTGCACTCCCTGAATTATTTGTTGTGCCCCTTGTCTCTTTAATCAAGACACCCTCCAACAGCAACTTCTTCCAACAATCCAACAACAGTTTGGTGAAGAACAATGCATTTTCCAGCACGATGGAGCAATGTGCCATAAGGCAAAAGTGATGACTAAGTGGCTCGGGGACCAAAACGTTGACATTTTGGGTCCATGGCCTGGAAACTCCCCAGATCTTAATCCCATTGAGAACTTGTGGTCAATCCTCAAGAGGTGGGTGGACAAACAAAAAGCCACTAATTCTGACAAACTCCAAGAAGTGATTATGAAAGAATGGGTTGCTATCAGTCAGGAATTGGCCCAGAAGTTGATTGAGAGCATGGCCAGTCGAATTGCAGAGGTCCTGAAAAAGAAGGACCAACACTGCAAATACTGACTCTTTGCATAAATGTCATGTAATTGTCGATAAAAGCCTTTGAAACGGATGAAGTGCGTGTAATTATATTTCACTACATCACAGAAACAACTGAAACAAAGATCTAAAAGCAGTTTAGCAGCAAACTTTGTGAAAACTAATATTTGTGTCATTCTCAAAACTTTTGGCCACAACTCTAGTTAGTTTAATCTCCCAAGATGGATAAACTCAATGTGAATGATTTAAGAAGGAGGGTGGGAGTTGGGGAGAAGACTTCTCTCATTAATAGAGAAGCAGGTGTGTTTCTCTAAGATATACTGTATTATACAAATTCTTATACTATTGTCTTATGCAAAGTATTGGAAGTACAATGCCTTTTTAAAATGCTGCACATTTAATAACTTTTGTTTGTTCATTGAAGTATCATTTGAATAAATGTGTTTTCTAATCATTTAACATTGGATCACCAACAATGCTGGAAATGTAAGGATGATGGAGTGTTAAATAACAATTATATATCTGTGTTAACACTTTCAGCCCTGGACAGTTTTTTTTTTGTTTGTTTTTTCACTCACTGCCTTTCCAAAGCCATAACTTTTTTATTGTTCAGTTCACATACATTTTGAGGGCTTGTTTTTTTCAGGACAAGTTGCACTTTCTAATGTCACCATTTAGTATTGCATATGATGTAATGAGGAGTTGGAAAAAATTTCAAAATGGGTGAAATTTGGACAAAAAAATGCAATGCCCCAACAGTTTTATGGGTTTTGTTTTTACAGCGTTTCCTATGCATTTTCTATGACCTGTTACTTTCATTCTCCAGGTCATTTTAATTGTGGTGATACCACATATGTATAGGTTTTTCTTGCCCTTTAATACTGAAAAAGATTAAAAACCTGGAAAAAACTATTTTTTTTACATATTCTGTCCCCTATAACTTTTTTTGTAGTTATTATGGTTGGGCAAGCATGCTCTTCCAAACACCAGTTCGGCTCGAGCATCTCTATGATTGGCCGAATAACGCGTGTGCTTGATTTAAATATAACTTAGCCTCTATTTCTGAAAAGTTTCTGGCGGAATTGAACCCACAACCTTCTACATTACAGCCAAGAATGTTAACCACTACACTATAAAGCTGCATGGCCAGTTACAAAAAAAATCAAAATATGAGACTTCTGCTATATAGGAATGCTTACTAATAGTAAGTATTCCTATACAGCAGAAGTCTCATATTTTTTATTTATTTTTTGTAACTTGCCATGCAGCTTCATAGTGTAGAATAGTACTCACTGTGAAACTACCGTAGCAGGCAGGCTGGCCGGTCATTCACTTCGTCACACGCATGCTCCTCCAACTTTATTAATGCGTGACGAAGTGAGTGACATTACACTGCCAGCCAGCCTGCCTGCTTTGATAGTTTCATAGTTAATAATACAGTGGATTGTGATACTGGTGCAGAGTATTGCAATACCTAAACTTTACATATTAATACTGCTGTGAGCGGGGCCCGGTGTAATAGACTACAGTGACTGCACCGGGCACAGCTGCGATTCCTACAGAAGTTTCTGGCCTCCACCCCCTGTATTGGGAGTCACTATTTACACAGGAACACTGTTATGGGGGGGATCTGTGGATGACACATAGTGATGGACGAATATCGTCCGGGACGGTTAACGAATGTGATCAAATGTTCACGAACCGCACTTTAATGGCAGGCGAACCTGAAAAACCTTCAGCTCATATTTGCAGCCACAAAATACTTAGTAGAAGTGCACAATGGTCCCACAACATGGACACTGACATACTAGTGGGAGATCAATGACAAAAATCCAACAAAAATGTGTCTTAATCAGGCAACATTTTTATGCATCTTAAAGGTAAATTCTCTAAAAATTAGGCATTCACCTGACATAAAAGAAATTCTGATTTTGTGGCTCGAGGTCACTGGTGTTGAATTCTTCTGAGCCCGCAACAATTATTCATTCACTGTACAGAAAAGAACAAGTAAGTATGTGGCTAGAGACAGATCACACGGTCATGGGATATCAATTTTACAGCAGTCCAGTGTACTACAGGCCCTAAAAATTATGCATTCAGCAGACAGAAAAGAACAAGTAAGTATGTGGCTGGAGGTAGATTACACGGTCATTGGATATCAATTTTACAGCAGGCCAGTGGTCTACAGGCCCTAAAAATTATACATTCAGCGGACAGAAAAGAACAAGTAAGTTTGTGGCTGGAAGTAGATTACACGGTCATTGGATATCAATTTTAATGCAGGTCAGTGTATTACAGGCCCCCAAAATTATGCATTCACCGTACAGAAAAGATCAAGTGATTATGTGGCTGGAGGTATATTAGATGGTCGATGGATATCAATTTTACTGAAGGTCAAATACAAATACAGGTCAAATACATATGTTTAAAAGAACTAAAAATATAAAATTGGATTAAAAACATGGCTAACGAAATCCCCCCTCTTGAAATAACCCCTAATGATAATAGTTGAAACACGTCGTCGTCACAGGTGTAAATTCTTCCGACAGAAAAGGTATTTTATGCTGCTGTATTTACCTAAGACAGGGAATATTATTTGTTGTGGGTGGTGGCAGATATTTGCGGGCTGTCATGAGGAAATTAAATTAAACGTGCTCGACTCGTCACATGTGTTGAATTCCTCCAAGATCCATGCCTCATTCATTTTTAGAAATGTGAGGTAGTACATACAGTGGTGAGCTAGGCGAGTGCCCTCATTGCTCACGATTCCCCCTGCTGTGCTAAACGTCCCTTCAGACAGGACACTGGATGAGGGGCAAGCCAAGAGTTCCATGGCAAATTGTGCCAGCTCTGGCCACAGGTCAAGCGTGCACACGCATCAGTCCAGGGGTTCCTTGCTTCTCCGAGCGTCCACATCGGCCGTTAACCTGATGTAGTCGGACACCTGTCGGTCTAGGCGTTCCCTGAGGCTGTATATGGAGGGCGGCTATCGATGGGTTGGTTGCAAGAACGATCTTATATCCGAAGTGACCAGCACATCTTCAAAATACCCTCTTCTTGCATGAGCTGTTGTATTGGTACCCACAACTGTTTCTCGGTGGATGGAAATTCCTCTTCCAGCGCCCCCAAAAGGAGAATGCAGCATATCTCGAAGCAAGGCCTGAAATTGCTGCATTCTGACAGCCCTCTGTAATGCTGGCAACATATCAGCCATTTAGCGTTTGTACCAGGGGTCTAAGTACATTGCCACCCAATACTGGTCCTTGCCCTTTATGCTTTTTATACGGGGGTTCCTCTTTAAACACTGGAGCATGAAGGCCCCCATTTGCACTAAACGGAAGTAGTGGAGTGGCCTGGCTCCTGCTCATCGTCCAGGATAATGTCGTCCTCGGTCTCCTCCCCCCAGCCACGAACAACACCAGGGATCCCCGAAAAGTTTAAAGCATGTTCTTCTTGCTCCGCCTATGCCCCAGCACCATCCTACTCTGACTCCTCTTCAGACTCCTGTTGACTTGTCTCAGATGGAGTATCCCCTCCTAGGAATTCATCTAGCATTGTGACTTTCTCATCTTCCTACTCCTGCTCCTAGATGCCTTGATCAATGAAATGATGAGATACAAACTCCAGAAAGAAGGCATAAGGTACAATATTACTGATGGTGACCTGGCTGCGACTGACCAGTTTGGTGATCTTATCATATGGCCCCAGAAGTCTGCATGTGTCGCTCATGAGCAGCCACTGGCACGGTGAAAAAAACTAAGCTCCCCAGAACCTGTCCTGCCACAGAGTTCGTACAGGAAGTCGTTTAAAAGCACATTTCCATAATTTTGGGCAGTCACAAATTAGACGTCTGACGGGCAAGTGGTGTCGCTGCTGAACGTCAGTAAGGCGAGCCATGGCCTTGTAAGATCTTCTAAAATGGCCAGAGATTTTCCTGGCCTGCCGCAAGACATCATTGACCCCAGGGTATTTGGCAACGAATCGCTGCACAACTAAGTTCAGGATGTGTGCCATGCATGGCATGTGTGTCATTTTGCCCTGTTTCAGCACGCTCAGCAGATTGGCACCGTTGTCGCACATCACTTTACCAACTGCCAAATTGAGGTGGGTTAGCCACTGATCGGCCTATGACCGCAAAGCTAAAAGGAGTGAAGGACTGGTGTGGCTTCCAGGCACAACAGTCGCAGCACAGCAAGGCAATGTCTCACCTGGCACGTCAAAGAGGCAGGCCTGCATGCAATCCGTAGTGGTAACACCAAATCCACACAGGTGCCACGGGATGCATGCTTGACTGCCTTCAGAAGGTTTACCCAGTGGTCAGTAAAAGTTATGTACCTTCCCTGCCTGTGTTTGTTAGACAACATGTCTGTGTTCAGATGTATCATGGCACCGACACTATGTGCCAGAGATACATTCACTTGCTGCTGAACATGGCAATATAGCTCCTCTTGAGGACGCAGAACGGCAAAACGTACGTCGAGGAGATAACACACACCTATTCTGACTCCTACTGGTATGATTTTCAATTATTCTCTGGTTATTGATTTAGAATTTTTCGTATGTCACTTTCATATGTTACACACCAATCTAGGAAAAGGGGAGCTGCCGACTTTGTGCTGAGCAACATACAGAGAGCGTTTGCTCTCATTAGGCTTAGCATATAACAGGTCATCAGTGACTCCCACTCCCTTGCAAAGGTGTTCACTATTGATGTATCATCCCTTGTCAGAGTCATATTAATATTGAATATAGGTGCTGTTATTGGATATATCCACAATATGCTTATTTATATGGACTTTTATTAATATGTAATATGTAGCAATTTTCGAATCATGTTTATACCATGATCATGTCTAATAAAGATTATAAACTTTTAAATTTTATTTACTCATTTAGCGTGGTTGAAATCTATATCTTGAGTAGCCCAGTAACAGGTATAGTTACAAAATTTCTGACCTAATTGGTGATTTAACATGTCTGTGTTCAGATGTATCTTGGCACCGACACTATGTGCCAGAGATACATTCACTTGCCACTGAACATGGCAATATAGCTCCAGGATGCCGTTCTGGGAAAAATATTTCCTTCCGGGGACCTTTCATTGTGGTGTGCCAATGGCCACAAATTTTCTAAAGGCCTCAGAGTCCACCAATTTATATAGCAGTAGTTGGCAGGCCAGCAGTTCTGACAAGTCAGCGGTCAGCCATTGTACAAGAGAATTATCCGGCGTCATCATCTTTTTTGCTTGAACATTTTGGCCACAGAAGCCTGCCTTTTTCCAGATGAACGGGACGACAGCACGGTGGAGTAGAGGACAAATGGGAAGAGAGAAGAGAAGGAGAAGAAGCAGGATGTGGAGCGCCGGGAGTGTGGCTTTGTGGGTTCTGACGGTGTCGATCTCAATAGGCTCTTTGATGGGAGGCCAGTTACTTTCTTAAGGCGGTCGTCCCTAGGTGAGTATTGGGCTTAGCGCTAGAGTTGAGCGGACACCTGGATGTTCGGGTTCAACGGGTTCGGACGAACTTCACAAAAAAGTTTGAGTTCGGGACCCGAATTTGACCCCAAACCCGAACCCCACTGAAGTTAATGGGGACCTGAACTTTTGAGTACTAAATTGCCTGTAAAAATGTAATGGAAAGAGGCTAGAGGGCTGCAAAATGTGGGTAAGAGCATGGCAAGTGCTCTGCAAACAAATGTGGATAGGGAAATGACTTTAAATAACATAAAATACATAAAAATAAAAAATAATTATCTTGATCTAGGAGGACGAGGTCCATATGGAGTAGGAGGTTGAAGAGGCGGTGGATGTGGCGGTGTAGGTGGAAGCGGCGGTGGAGGAGGAGGAGGTAGCCTACACTGCTTTTTGGTTTTAAATTTTATTTTTTAAATTAGGGTAAACCCTAAAACATTGGGAAATATAGCCTGTGATAACCCCCTCCAGTTGTGCTAAACACACGTTCAGACAAAAAACTAGCTGCAGGGCAGGCCAGCACCTCCAAGGTGTAAAGGGCAAGATCGGGCCATGTGCCCAATTTGGAGACCCATCAGTCAGTTCGTGTAGGCGTGTGCACACATACTGCCCCACCATGTTGCACATCAACGTGACATCCACAATCCATTTGGATATCCTCTCTATCAACTTTTGATGTTCTTTTCTGAGCCTACCATACTGATCACGGTTATCGGCGAATCAGGGTTCAACTCCGGAGAGGGAGAGTGAGAAAGAGAGACCACATCCAAGGGAGATCAATGGATGAAATTATATTGTGATCGAGTGGAAATATGGGAAAAGTTATTAAAGCAGAAGAATCTAAGGAAAGGAGGGGGTGCGCGGCAATTACCCACTCCCGACTTCGGGAGATAGTGACGATTAATAACAATACAGGACTCTTAAGATGCCCTGTTATTGGAATGATTAATAAAGAATTATAGGGAATGTCACTGGGGTATTTAGGATTTGGAAACATTAGAAAAGAGAGGCCCTGCTGCCGCTTTGTTGACTCTAGATAACTTCTGCCTGATCACACAACACTGTGATGTCCACGATCCATTTAGATATCTTCTCTATCACCTTTCAATGTTCTTTTCTGAGCCTACCATGTTGATCACGGTTATCGGCGAATCAGGGTTCCATGCCAGAGAGGGAGCGAGAGAAAGAGAGACCACATCCAAGGGAGGTTAATTTTTTTAAATTAAATATGATCGAGCGGAAAAGTGGGACATATTATTGAAGCGCAAATGTGGGACAAGTTATTCAAGTTTAAAGCATTGAATGAAAGGAGGGGGCGCTCATCAATTAATCAAGAATTTATTAAATTTAATTTCCTGTCACCTATGCAGAGCAGGGGTTTTGTATACGGCAAAATTGGTAAAATGTCACCTTGTAACAGACAATTATTTGAAATTTAGGTCCCTACCACCTATGCAGAGCAGGGGTTTAATCACACCCAAAAATAGGTGAATTTCACCCGAAAATGTAACAGAAAAATTAGTGATTTTCTTTACCTGTCTACTAGGTATAGCAGTGGTATATCAAACCCAAAAAATGATGAATTTCAACCGAAAATGTAACAGTAGTATAAGTGATTTTTTTTTACCTTTCTACTAGGTATAGCAGTGGTATATCACACTCAAAAATTTGTATATTTCACCCGAAAATGTAAGACAAATTAGTGACATATTTTTACCTGTCTACTAGGTAGAGCATGCGTATATCACACCCAAAAATTGGTGAATTTCAGCCGAAAATTTAACATACAAATTAGTGTTTTTTTTACCTGTCTACTAGGAATAGCAGTGGTGTAGCACACCCAAAAATTGGTGAATTTAACCCGAAAATGAAACAGACAAATTAGTGAAATGACATAAAATAAAATACTTGATTTATGAGGTGGCTGTCCATATGGAGTAGGAGTTTGAGAAGGCGGTGGATGTAGCAGTGTAGGTGGAAGCGGCGGTGGAAGAGGACGAGGTAACCAACATTGGTTATTGGTTTATAGTTTTAATTTTTAAAATTAGAGTACACTCCAAAAGAGTGTGAAATATCCAAAATACAAGAATGAGCAATTGTGATGTAGTATAACAATCGCTGGTTAAGGCCAGTATACATGTCTATTCTGCACAAGGTACAGACAAGTCCTCTGAGATCCATGCCTGGTTAATTTGAATGAACGTAAGCTTGTTCAAATTGGCTGTGGACAGTCGGCTGCGCTTGTCTGTGATAACGCCCCCTGCCTTGCTAAACACACGTTCAGGAAATACACTGGCTGCAGGGCAGGCCAGAACCTCCAAGGCATAAAGGGTAAACTCAGGCCATGTGCCCAATTTTGAGACCCAGAATTTGAAGGGGCCAGACCTGTCATTCAGTACGTGTAGGCGTGTGCACACATACTGCTCCACCATGTTGCCGAAATGAGGCCTCCTGCTAAGGCCTAGTTCACACGAACGTTTCTTTTGCGAGTGTACGGGCCGTTTTTTTGTGTTCCATATACGGTCCATATAGGAACCATTCATTTCAATGGTTCCGCAAGAAAACAGAATGTACTCCGTATGCATTCCGTTTCCGTATTTCCGTTCCGTTGAAAGATAGAACATGTCCTATTATTGCCCGCAAATCACGTTCCGTGGCTCCATTCAAGTCAATGGATCCGCAAAAAAAACAGAACACATACGGAAATGCATCCATATGTCTTCCGTATCCGTTCAGTTTTTTCTGAACCATCTATTGAAAATGTTATGCCCAGCCCAATTTTTTCTTTGTAATTACTGTATACTGTACATGTCATACGGAAAAACGGAACTGAAAAACGGAAAGGAAACGTAAACACAACGGAACTCAAAAATGGAACAACGGATCCATGAAAAACGGACCGCAAAAAACGATAAAAGCCATACGTTCGTGTGAACTAGGCCTAAGACGTTCCATATCAGCTGGTGGTGCTGGTTGTTATGGCACGCTGACAAAGCTTTTCTACGTTTCGGCCATTCTAACCCTGCCTTCTGAGGTGCTAGCGGTGCCCCAGCTGTGTTGGCGACCTCTCCCTCCTCCTCTCCTTTTGCCTTGTGTTTCAACTGTGCCCCCCGCTGTCAGGTGGGAATGCCACCAGCAGCGCTTCTACCAGCGTGCGTTTGTACTCGCGCATCTTACGATCATGCTCCAGTGACGGAATTAAGGATGGTATGTTGTCCTTGTAACGGGGATCCAGCAGCGTGGCCACCCAGTAATCAGCAACTCGGCGGTCGTTGCGGAGATACTGCAGCATGTATACGCTCATGTGTGCCAGGATGCCCAGAGGCAACGAAAAGCTGTCCTCTGTGAGAGGTGTATCGTCTGTGTCCTCTGTGTCCCCCCAGACACGCACCAGTGATGGCCATGAGCTGGTCTGGGTGCCACCCTGCTGTGAACATGGTTCCTCCTCCTCCATCTCCTCCTCCTCATCTTCAACCTTGTCATCCTCCAGAACTGTGCCCTGGCTGGACAATTGTGTACCTGGCATTTGTGGGTGCAGAAACCCACCCTCGGAGCCACTTGTGAATGACTGGCCAGAAACCCTATGAAATTATCCCTCTTCCTCCTCCTCCTCCTGTGCCACATCCTCTTCCATCATCGCCATCAGCGTTTTTTCAAGGAGGCATAGAAGTGGGATAGTAATGCTGAGAATGACGTTATCGGCACTGGCCAAGCATAGAGGCCCAGTCATTGGTGGTGAAGTGGTGCTGTTCTGCAGAGCGACTCACCCATGCGTGCTGCAGCTGAAACTCCACTATTGCCTGCTGCTACTCGAGCAGTCTGGCCAGCATGTGCAAGCTGGAGTTCCAACTAGTGGGCATTTTGCATATGAGGCGGTGAGCGGGAAGGCGGAAGTTATGCTGCAGCGCTGACAGGCGAGCAGCAGCAGGGTGAGAATGCCAAAAGCGGGCACAGACAGCCCGCACTTTATGCAGCAGCTCTGACATATTGGAGTAATTTTTAAGGAACCTCTGCACCACTTAATTCAGCACATGCGCCAGGCAAGGGATGTGCGTCAAACCGGCTAGTCCCAGAGCTGCTACGAGATTTCACCCATTATCGCACACCACCAGGCCGGGCTTGGGGCTCACTGGCACCAACCACTCATCAGTCTATTGTTCAAGGCCCATACATAGCTCCTGCGCGATGTGGAGTTTGCCCCCCAAACAGATATGTTTTATGTGCTGATGTTGTTGGTGAAGGTGTTACGCTGACCGGATGAGGAGCTGGTAGAGGATGAGGAAGCGGAGTAGGAGGAGGAAGCAACAGGAGGCAAACCCAGTGTGCTGTTATAGAGATATAACGTTCCTGACCGTGCTTACTGGTCCATGTATCCGTAGTGATGTGCACCTTGTCACAGATGGAGTTGCACAGTGCACATCTTATTTTTCCCCCCACTTGGTTGTGCAGGGAAGGGATGTCATGCCTGGAAAAGTAGTGGCGGCTGGGCACGACGTACTGTGGAACAGCCACAACCATAAGGCTTTTAAAACTCTTCATCTCCACCAGACGGAATGACAGCATTTCAAAGGCCAGTAATTTTGAAATGTTGGCATTCAGGGCCAGGGATCGCGAGTGGGTAGGGGGGTACTTCCCCTTCCGCTCCAGTGCTTGCGAGATGAAGAGCTGAACGCTTCCGTGGGACATTGTGGAGATGCTTGGTAACCTGGATGGTGGTGTTACTGGCAGATAATCTTTTTGCGGGGTGGCAGGTGGCACTGTCACTCCAGAGGTGGATGAAGAGGCTGAGACTGCAGCAGAAGAGGAAGCAGGAGGAGCCAGAGACCTTTCTTGGTTTTTGAGGTGTCTACTCCACTGCAGCTCGCGCTTTGCCTTTAGATGTCTGGTCATGCAGGTTATGCTCAGGTTGAGAACATTTATGCCTTGCTTCAGGCTTTGATTGCACAGTGTGCAAACCACTCGTGTCATTGTCTGAAGAACTACCACACCAGGGAACTCCTTGGAGCTGGATTTGGTGTGCTCGGTCCCTTGCTGAGGGGGGCAGTAGCAGGCGTACTGTCTAGGGGGCGGCCTCTCCACTTTTGCACCCCACATCATCTTCCACCCAGTCTTCACCCCTGCTCTCCTTGTCTATATCAAAAAAGATTAGCGCAGATATCCAGCTTCAATACAGTGACAGCCTTTATTGTTAAAATACAGTAAGACGACAGTGGATTCACATCTATGCATTTCGGATCGATTATTCCTGATCCTTTCTCATGACAAAAGTGAATAGTTGCCCTCTGGTTTAAGTAGACACAGCTACTAATTACCAGGTGAGCACAATTTACATAACACACGCCCAATTTCCATTTGATAGCACATTATTATATTATGAAAAAAGGACTAAAATATACATATAAAATATATAATATATAATAGTGTGATTCATATAAGGATATAATATTTGACATATAAACAAAAAATCAATAATGCAGGATCAGATCATGCTTCCTTGTCTGTCTGCACACTTTCGAAAGCGTGTTTCGTCATCATCCGAGACGTGCTGCGATGGTCCTCCTATGTACTCATCTTGAAACATAAGTGATTCGGCATCGGTGCACTCAATCTCTTCCACTTCTGGGGCAGGGAGAGACTGCTGTATGACTTGGGGTCCAGACTGCTTGGCTGATTTGCAAGGGGGTGAGGTGAAATACTGATGGGCATCGGCTGCAGGTGCCAACTGTGGTCTTTTAGCAGGAGACTGGGTGGGAGACAATGTGAAGGAACTGGATCGACTGTCAGCAACCCAATCTACTATCGCCTGTACTTGTTCAGGCCACACTATTCGTATAGCAGCATTAGGCCCGACCAAATATTGCTGCAGCTTTTGTCGCCTACTCGCACCTGAGGAAGGGGTTTCACTTGTGCGTGTAGCTGGCACAGATCAACCACGTCCTCTCCCTGCAACAGGAGCTCCACCAGCAGCACCACGACCTGGGCCGCGTTCCTTATTTGACGCTCTCCTCATATTTATTGAATTTAGGATCTTGCCCTAAATGGGGGTTTAATTAATAGTAGAAAAGAATGACAGTATGTAAAGGGTGTATCTCACACGGCCTGAACCAGACTAGGGCTCAATTAAAGATTTCTTTGCACAAAATGGCTATATTTCAAGTGGCTGAATCAAACCCCTGTATGTATAGGGGGGGATCTCACACACCCTGAATCAGTGTAGGCCTGAAGTAAAGATTTCTTTGCACAAAATGGCTGTATTTCAAATGGCTGAATCAAACCCCTGTATGTATAGGGGGGATCTCACACACCCTGAATCAGTGTAGGCCTGAAGTAAAGATTTCTTTGCACAAAATGGCTGTATTTCAAATGGCTGAATCAAACCCCTGTATGTAGGGGGGTATCTCACACGGCCTGAATCAGTGTAGGCCTGAAGTAAATATATCTTTGCACAAAATGGCTATATTTCAAATGGCTGATTCAAACCCCTGTATGTATAGGGGGATCTCACACACCCTGAATCAGTGTAGGCCTGAAGTAAATATATCTTTGCACAAAATGGCTATATTTCAAATGGCTGATTCAAACCCCTGTATGTATAGGGGGATCTCACACGCCCTGAATCAGTGTAGGCCTAAAGTAAAGATTTCTTTGAACAAAAGGCTGTATTTCAAATGGCTGTATTTCAAATGCCTCATTCAAGCCCCTGTCTGTAGGGGGGATCTCACACGCCCTGAATCAGTGTAGGCCTGAAGTAAATATATCTTTGCACAAAATGGCTGTATTTTAAATGGCTGATTCAAACCCCTGTATGAAGAAGGGTATCTCACACGGTCTGAACCAGTGTAGGCCTGAAGTAAATATATCTTTGCACAAAATGGCTGTATTTCAAATGGCTGAATCAAACCCCTGTATGTATAGGGGGATCTCACACGCCCTGAATCAGTGTAGGCCTGAAGTAAATATATCTCTGCACAAAATGGCTATATTTCAAATGGCTGTATTTCAAATGGCTGAATCAAACCCCTGTATGTATAGGGGGGATCACACACACCCTGAATCAGTGTAGGCCTGAAGTAAATATATCTTTGCACAAAATGTCTGTATTTCAAATGGCTGATTCAAACCCCTGTATGTATAGGGGGGATCTCACACGCCCTGAATCAGTGTAGGTCTGAATTAAAGATTTCTTTGCACAAATTGACTGTATTTCAAATGGCTGACTCAAACCCCTGTATGTATAGGGGGGATCACACACGCCCTGAATCAGTGTAGGCCTGAAGTAAATATATATTTTCACAAAATGGCTGTATTTCAAATGCCTGATTCAAACCCCTGTATGTAGGGGGGTATCTCACACGGTCTGAACCAGTGTAGGCCTGAAGTAAATATATCTTTGCACAAAGTGGCTGTATTTCAAATGGCTGTATTTCAAATGGCTGAATCAAACCCCTGTATGCATAGGGGGGATCTCACACGCCCTGAATCAGTGTAGGCCTGAATTAAAGATTTCTTTGCACAAAATGGGTGTATTTCAAATGGCTGTATTTCAAATGCCTGATTCAAACCCCTGTATGAAGAAGGGTATCTCACACGGTCTGAACCAGTGTAGGCCTGAAGTAAATATATCTTTACACAAAATGGCTGTATTTCAAATGGCTGTATTCCTTATTTGACGCTCTCCTCATATTTATTGAATTTAGGATCTTGCCCTAAATGGGGGTTTAATTAACCCTTTTACGACCGCAATCTGTATATATACGTGATAGCTGCACATACCCCGTGCAGCTACCACGTATATATACGTTCTGGCAGCTCTTTAATCCAAGCGCTGCAAAGCGCTTGGATTAAAGCTTCTGCCCCTGCCCTGTATGCTGTCACGGACAGCATACAGTGCAGTAATGCCGGCAAGGGACCAATCGGAGTGGCCCCTTGCCGGCAATCGATCCGATTGGTTAGTCTGTGCAGACTAACTAATCGGATCGCGGCAGTGAAAAAATGCCGGTTTCAGGCTCTGATCTGCGCTCTGCAGATCAGAGCCTGAAAGCCGATAGTGTTCCTCATGCCCCCCGATCCTCCAAACCTTTGGTGCCCCTCTGTGGTCCCCCCCCGATCTGTGCCTCGCTGATCTGTTCCCAGCCGGCGCTCATGTCCTTCCTCCTGCCCTGATTGGCATGCGGTCCGCCCCCTCCCCGCCCCCTGCATTAATTTTCTGGCCGCCCCTCCTGCCCCAGCCTCCCTCAATATTGTCCCTACCCCCCGATTCCCCATTCTGTGTGTGTGATGGCGGCGGCTCCATTCCTGAGCCGCCGCCATCAGCAGAGTGTCAGCTCTATGCTGACACTCTCCTGTAACCCGATAGATGCTGCGGTTGCGGCATCCATCGGGTTAACAGAGGGAGGGGGCTCCCTCTCTCCACCATCGGGGCTGCAGCGCTGTGATCGCAGCGCCCGATGGTTGCCATGGCAACCGGACGCTTTGCAAAAGCGTCAGGTTGCCATGGCAAAGGCGTCCAGTGCTGCCACCTACAGGCAGTCTGGAAGTATTATACTTTGCAATGCAAGAGCATTGCAAAGTATAGTACAACTATCAGCCCCACTGGATCTTCAAGATCCAAGAGGGAACTGATAAAAATAAAGTGAAAATAATAAAAGTAAAAATAAATCAATAAATAAATAAAAATGTAAATAAAAAAAAAGACATTGCCTTTTCCTATAAAAAAATGAAAAAATAAAATAAAATACACATATTAGGTGTCACCACGTCCGTAACGACCGTCTCTATAAATATATCACGTGATGGACCCCGTCCGATAAACACCATAAAAATAAAATAAAAAAAACAGTGCCAAAAAAAGCTATTTTTGTCACCTTACATCACAAAAAGTGCAACAGCAAGCGATAAAAAAGGCTTATGACCCCCAAAATAGTAACAATCAAACCGTCACTTCGTCCCGCAAAAAATGATACCCTATTTAAGACAATCGCCCAAAAAATAAAAAAGCTATGGCTCTCAGACTATAGAGACACTAAAACATCATTTTTTTGGTTTCAGAAATGCTATTATTGTGTAAAACTTAAATAAATAAGAAAAAGTATAAATATTAGGTATTGCCACGTCCGTAACGATCTTCTCTATAAAACTATCACATGACCTAACTCCTCAGATGAACTCTGTAAAAATAAATAAATGAAAACTGTTCCAAAACAGCCAATTTTTGGGTCACCTTGCCCCATAAAGTGTAATAATGAATGATCAAAAAATCCTATGTACCCAAAAATGGTACCAATAAAAACCTCAACACTTTCTGCAAAAAACGAGCCCCTGCACAAGACGATCGGCAGAAAAATAAAAAACATATGGCGTTCAGAAAACCAATCCAGCACAATCTGCCTTCCAAAAACCGTATGGCATTCCTTTCCTTCTGCGCCCTGCCGTGTGCCCGTACAGCAGTTTACGACCACATGTGGGGTGTTTCTGTAAACCGCGGAATCAGGGTAATAAATATTGAGTTTTTTTTGGCTGTTAACCCTCAATGTGTTAAAGAAAAAAAATATATAAAATGGAAAATCTGCCAAAAAAGTGAAATTTTTAAATTTCATCTCCATTTTCCTTTAATTCTTGTGGAACGCCTAAAGGGTTAACAAAGTTTGTAAAATCAGTTTTGAGTAACTTGAGGGGTGTAGTTTCTACAATGGGGTCATTTATGGGGGTTTCCACTATGTAAGCCCCACAAAGTGACTTCAGACCTGAACTGGTCCTTAAAAAGTGGGTTTTGGAAATTTTCTTAAAAATTGTAAGAATTGCTTCTAAACTTCTAAGTCTTCTAACGCCCTAAAAAAATAAAATTACATTTCCAAAATGATGCCAACATAAAGTAGACATATGGGGAATGTTAAGTAATAAATATTTTATTAGGTATCACTTTCTGTTTTAGACGCAGAGAAATAGAAATTTGGAAAATTTTGAATTTTTCCTAATTTTTGGTAAATTTGGGATTTTTTCATAAATAAAGGTGAAATATATTGACTCAAATATATGACTATCATGAAGTACAATGTGTCACGAGAAAACAATCTCAGAATGGCGTGGATAAGTAAAAGTGTTCCAAAGCTATTACCACATAAAGTGACGCATGTCAGATTTGAAAATTTTGACCTGGACACTGGGGCATCAATGACCCTTGGTCATGAAAGGGTTAATAGTAGAAAAGAATGACAGTATGTAAAGGGTGTATCTCACACGATATGAAAGCACAATGAAATTCCAGCACTCACGATTTTGGTAGCTAAAATCTTCGTCTTTTATTCAGGCAGTAGACATATAAACAGGACATCCACCCACAAGTGCAGCAACCTTGAAGGTTGCTGCACTTGTGGGTGGATGTCCTGTTTATATGTCTACTGCCTGAATAAAAGACGAAGATTTTAGCTACCAAAATCGTGGGTGCTGGAATTTCATTGTGCTTTCATATCAAGAATATACGGGCTTGCCGGCCTTTTCCGTGCACGCAGGTGGTGGAATAATTGGGTGAGCTGGACTTTTCTTTGTGTATCTCACACGGCCTGAACCAGACTAGGGCTCAATTAAAGATTTCTTTGCACAAAATGGCTATATTTCAAGTGGCTGAATCAAACCCCTGTATGTATAGGGGGGGATCTCACACACCCTGAATCAGTGTAGGCCTGAAGTAAAGATTTCTTTGCACAAAATGGCTGTATTTCAAATGGCTGAATCAAACCCCTGTATGTATAGGGGGGATCTCACACACCCTGAATCAGTGTAGGCCTGAAGTAAAGATTTCTTTGCACAAAATGGCTGTATTTCAAATGGCTGAATCAAACCCCTGTATGTAGGGGGGTATCTCACACGCCCTGAATCAGTGTAGGCCTGAAGTAAATATATCTTTGCACAAAATGGCTATATTTCAAATGGCTGATTCAAACCCCTGTATGTATAGGGGGATCTCACACGCCCTGAATCAGTGTAGGCCTGAAGTAAAGATTTCTTTGAACAAAAGGCTGTATTTCAAATGGCTGTATTTCAAATGCCTCATTCAAGCCCCTGTCTGTAGGGGGGATCTTACACGCCCTGAATCAGTGTAGGCCTGAAGTAAATATATCTTTGCACAAAATGGCTGTATTTCAAATGGCTGATTCAAACCCCTGTATGAAGAAGGGTATCTCACACGGTCTGAACCAGTGTAGGCCTGAAGTAAATATATCTTTGCACAAAATGGCTGTATTTCAAATGGCTGAATCAAACCCCTGTATGTATAGGGGGGATCACACACACCCTGAATCAGTGTAGGCCTGAAGTAAATATATCTCTGCACAAAATGGCTATATTTCAAATGGCTGAATCAAACCCCTGTATGTATAGGGGGGATCACACACACCCTGAATCAGTGTAGGCCTGAAGTAAATATATCTTTGCACAAAATGGCTGTATTTCAAATGGCTGATTCAAACCCCTGTATGTATAGGGGGGATCTCACACGCCCTGAATCAGTGTAGGCCTGAATTAAAGATTTCTTTGCACAAATTGGCTGTATTTCAAATGGCTGACTCAAACCCCTGTATGTATAGGGGGGATCACACACGCCCTGAATCAGTGTAGGCCTGAAGTAAATATATATTTTCACAAAATGGCTGTATTTCAAATGCCTGATTCAAACCCCTGTATGTAGGGGGGTATCTCACACGGTCTGAACCAGTGTAGGCCTGAAGTAAATATATCTTTTCACAAAATGGCTGTATTTCAGTTGGCTATATGTTAAATGCCTGATTCAAACCCCTGTATGTAGGGGGGGTATCTCACACGGTGTAAACCAGTGTAGGCCTGAAGTAAATATATCTTTGCAAGAAGTGGCTGTATTTCAAATGTCTGTATTTCAAATGGCTTAATCAAACCCCTGTTTGTATAGGGGGGATCTCACATGCTCTGAATCAGTGTAGGCCTGAATTAAAGATTTCTTTGCACAAAATGGCTGTATTTCAAATGGCTGTATTTCAAATGGCTGACTCAAACCCCTGGATGTATAGGGGGATCACACACGCCCTGAATCAGTGTAGGCCTGAAGTAAATATATCTTTGCACAAAATGGCTGTATTTCAAATGCCTGATTCAAACCCCTGTATGTAGGGGGATATCTCACACAGTCTTAACCAGTGTAGGCCTGAAGTAAATATATCTTTTCACAAAATGGCTGTATTTCAAATGGCTGTATTTCAAATGCCTGATTCAAACCCCTTTATGTATAGGGTGTATCTCACAGGGCCTGAACCAGTGTAGGCCTGAAGTAAATATATATTTGCACAAAATGGATGTATTTCAAATGGCTGTATTTCAAATCTCTGATTCAAACCCCTGTATGTAGAGGGTGTATCTCACAGGGCCTGAACCAGTGTAGGCCTGAATTCAATATTGGTGCACCAAATGGCGGTATTTAAAATCTCTGAATGTAACCCAAATGTATTAAGGGTGTATCTCACAATGACATCTGCATCAAAGGCTACCAGCTAAATTTATTGTGCCCAAACGACTGTTTGTTTAACAACTAAATTTGACAGCAGTATATAAGCCTGTAATTTCACACATGCTGATGCTGCAAGGCCTGAAAATAGTTTTTTAGTTCAAAAAAGTGTGTTTTTCAAACCCCAGAAAATGATGGGTGTAATTCGACCTTAAATTGCACACTGACTAATCCAGATGCTGTAGATCGCCAAAAAAGGCTTTTTTTTGCTAACAGCATATAAATGCTGTATATATTAAACTTGAATGTAACACTTGCAGATCTTGAAAATTGTGTTGTTGTTTTTTTTATTTTTAAATGGATTTTCAAACCTAACTAACAGAATTATAAAAGCATTATATTTTGGTCAATGGCCACAGGGCAGGTAAAACTATTGTGTCCTACACTAGAGTTGAGCGAACACCTGAATGTTCGGGTTCGAGAAGTTTGGCCGAACTTCCCGAAAATGTTCGGGTTCGGGATCCGAACCCGATCCGAACTTCGTCCCGAACCCGAACCCCATTGAAGTCAATGGGGACCCGAACTTTTCGGCACTAAAAAGGCTGTAAAACAGCCCAGGAAAGGGCTAGAGGGCTGCAAAAGGCAGCAACATGTAGGTAAATCCCCTGCAAACAAATGTGGATAGGGAAATGAATTAAAATAAAAATTAAATAAATAAAAATTAACCAAAATCAATTGGAGAGAGGTCCCATAGCAGAGAATCTGGCTTCCCGTCACCCACCACTGGAACAGTCCATTCTCAGATATTTAGGCCCCGGAACCAAGGCAGAGGAGAGAGGTCCCGTAACAGAGAATCTGGCTTCATGTCAGCAGAGAATTAGTCTGCATGTCATAGCAGAGAATGAGGCTTCACGTCAGCCACCACTGCAACAGTCCATTGGCATATATTTAGGCCCAGCACCCAGGCAGAGGAGAGAGGTCCCGTAACAGACAATCTGGCTTCATGTCAGCAGAGAATTAGTCTGCATGTCATAGCAGAGAATGAGGCTTCACGTCACCCACCACTGTAAGAGTCCATTTTCATAAGTTTAGGCCCAGCACCCAGGCAGAGGAGAGAGGTCCCGTAACAGAGGATCTGGCTTCATGTCAGCAGAGAATCAGTCTTCATGTCATAGCAGAGAATCAGGCTTCACGTCAGCCACCACTGTAAGAGTCCATTTTCATAAGTTTAGGCCCAGCACCCAGGCAGAGGAGAGAGGTCCCGTAACAGACAATCTGGCTTCATGTCAACAGAGAATTAGTCTGCATGTCATAGCAGAGAATGAGGCTTCACGTCACCCACCACTGCAACAGTCCATTGGCATATATTTAGGCCCAGCACCCAGGCAGAGGAGAGAGGTCCCGTAACAGACAATCTGGCTTCATGTCAGCAGAGAATCAGTCTGCATGTCATAGCAGAGAATGAGGCTTCACGTCAGCCACCACTGCAACAGTCCATTGGCATATATTTAGGCCCAGCACACAGGCAGAGGAGAGAGGTCCCGTAACAGACAATCTGGCTTCATGTCAGCAGAGAATTAGTCTGCATGTCATAGCAGAGAATGAGGCTTCACGTCACCCACCACTGCAACAGTCCATTGGCATATATTTAGGCCCAGCACCCAGGCAGAGGAGAGAGGTCCCGTAACAGACAATCTGGCTTCATGTCAGCAGAGAATCAGTCTGCATGTCATAGCAGAGAATGAGGCTTCACGTCAGCCACCACTGCAACAGTCCATTGGCATATATTTAGGCCCAGCACACAGGCAGAGGAGAGAGGTCCCGTAACAGACAATCTGGCTTCATGTCAGCAGAGAATTAGTCTGCATGTCATAGCAGAGAATGAGGCTTCACGTCAGCCACCACTGCAACAGTCCATTTGCATATATTTAGGCCCAGCACACAGGCAGAGGAGAGAGATCCCGTAACAGACAATCTGGCTTCATGTCAGCAGAGAATCAGTCTGCATGTCATAGCAGAGAATCAGGCTTCACGTCACCCACCACTGCAACAGTCCATTGTCATAAATTTAGGCCCAGCACCCAGGCAGAGGAGAGAGGTCCCGTAACAGACAATCTGGCTTCATGTCAGCAGAGAATTAGTCTGCATGTCATAGCAGAGAATGAGGCTTCACGTCACCCACCACTGTAAGAGTCCATTTTCATAAGTTTAGGCCCAGCACCCAGGCAGAGGAGAGAGGTCCCGTAACAGAGGATCTGGCTTCATGTCAGCAGAGAATCAGTCTTCATGTCATAGCAGAGAATCAGGCTTCACGTCAGCCACCACTGTAAGAGTCCATTTTCATAAGTTTAGGCCAAGCACCCAGGCAGAGGAGAGAGGTCCCGTAACAGACAATCTGGCTTCATGTCAGCAGAGAATTAGTCTGCATGTCATAGCAGAGAATGAGGCTTCACGTCACCCACCACTGCAACAGTCCATTGGCATATATTTAGGCCCAGCACACAGGCAGAGGAGAGAGGTCCCGTAACAGAGGATCTGGCTTCATGTCAGCAGAGAATCATTCTGCATTTCATAGCAGAGAATCAGGCTTCGCGTCACCCAACATTGGAACAGTCCATTGGCATATATTTAGGCCCCGGTACCCAGACAGAGGAGAGGTTCATTCAACTTTGGGTAGCCTCGCAATATAATGGTAAAATGAAAATAAAAATAGGATTGAATGAGGAAGTGCCCTGGAGTCCAATAATATATGGTTAAGGGGAGGTAGTTAATGTATAATCTGGACAAGGGACGGACAGATCCTGTGGGATCCATGCCTGGTTCATTTTTATGAACGTCAGCTTGTCCACATTGGCTGTAGACAGGCGGCTGCGTTTGTCTGTAATGACGCCCCCTGCCGTGCTGAATACACGTTCAGACAAAACGCTGGCCGCCGGGCAGGCCAGCACCTCCAAGGCATAAAAGGCTAGCTCTGGCCACGTGGACAATTTAGAGACCCAGAAGTTGAATGGGGCCGAACCATCAGTCAGTACGTGGAGGGGTGTGCACATGTACTGTTCCACCATGTTAGTGAAATGTTGCCTCCTGCTAACACGTTGCGTATCAGGTGGTGGTGCAGTTAGCTGTGGCGTGTTGACAAAAGTTTTCCACATCTCTGCCATGCTAACCCTGCCCTCAAAGGAGCTGGCATTGACACAGCTGCCTTGGCGACCTCTTGCTCCTCCTCTGCCTTGGCCTTGGGCTTCCACTTGTTCCCCTGTGACATTTGGGAATGCTCTAAGTAGCGCGTCTACCAACGTGCGCTTGTACTCGCGCATCCTCCTATCACGCTCCAGTGCAGGAAGTAAGGTGGGCACATTGTCTTTGTAGCGTGGATCCAGCAGGGTGGCAACCCAGTAGTCCGCACAGGTTAAAATGTGGGCAACTCTGCTGTCGTTGCGCAGGCACTGCAGCATGTAGTCGCTCATGTGTGCCAGGCTGCCCAGGGGTAAGGACAAGCTGTCCTCTGTGGAAGGCGTATCGTCATCGTCCTGCCTTTCCCCCCAGCCACGCACCAGTGATGGACCCGAGCTGCGTTGGGTGCCACCCCGCTGTGACCATGCTTCATCCTCATCCTCCTCCACCTCCTCCTCATCCTCGTCCTCCTCGTCCTCCAGTAGTGGGCCCTGGCTGGCCACATTTGTACCTGGCCTCTGCTGTTGCCAAAAACCTCCCTCTGAGTCACTTCGAAGAGACTGGCCTGAAAGTGCTAAAAATGACCCCTCTTCCTCCTCCTCCTCCTCCTCCTGGGCCACCTCCTCTTCCATCATCGCCCTAAGTGTTTTCTCAAGGAGACATAGAAGTGGTATTGTAACACTGATAACGGCGTCATCGCCACTGGCCATGTTGGTGGAGTACTCGAAACAGCGCAACAGGGCACACAGGTCTCGCATGGAGGCCCAGTCATTGGTGGTGAAGTGGTGCTGTTCTGTAGTGCGACTGACCCGTGCGTGCTGCAGCTGAAACTCCACTATGGCCTGCTGCTGCTCGCACAGTCTGTCCAGCATGTGCAAGGTGGAGTTCCACCTGGTGGGCACGTCGCATATGAGGCGGTGAGCGGGAAGGCCGAAGTTACGCTGTAGCGCAGACAGGCGAGCAGCAGCAGGATGTGAACGCCGGAAGCGCGAACAGACGGCCCGCACTTTATGCAGCAGCTCTGACATGTCGGGGTAGTTGTGTATGAACTTCTGCACCACCAAATTCAGCACATGCGCCAAGCAAGGGATGTGCGTCAAATTGGCTAGTCCCAGAGCTGCAACGAGATTTCGCCCATTATCACACACCACCAGGCCGGGCTTGAGGCTCACCGGCAGCAACCACTCGTCGGTCTGTTCTATACCCCGCCACAACTCCTGTGCGGTGTGGGGCCTGTCCCCCAAACATATGAGTTTCAGAATGGCCTGCTGACGTTTACCCCGGGCTGTGCTGAAGTTGGTGGTGAAGGTGTGTGGCTGACTGGATGAGCAGGTGGAAGAAGAGGAGGAGGAAGCCGAGAAGGAGGAGGTGGCAACAGGAGGCAAAGAATGTTGCCCTGCGATCCTTGGCGGCGGAAGGAAGTGCGCCAAACAGCTCTCCGCCTGGGGCCCAGCTGCCACTACATTTACCCAGTGTGCAGTTAGGGAGATATAGCGTCCCTGGCCGTGCTTACTGGTCCACGTATCTGTGGTTAGGTGGACCTTGCTACAGATGGCGTTGCGCAGTGCACACTTGATTTTATCGGATACTTGGTTGTGCAGGGAAGGCACGGCTCTCTTGGAGAAGTAGTGGCGGCTGGGAACAACATACTGTGGGACAGCAAGCGACATGAGCTGTTTGAAGCTGTCTGTGTCCACCAGCCTAAATGACAGCATTTCATAGGCCAGTAGTTTAGAAATGCTGGCATTCAGGGCCAGGGATCGAGGGTGGCTAGGTGGGAATTTACGCTTTCTCTCAAATGTTTGTGAGATGGAGAGCTGAACGCTGCCGTGTGACATGGTTGAGACGCTTGGTGACGGAGGTGGTGGTGTTGGTGGTACATCCCCTGTTTGCTGGGCGGCAGGTGCCAACGTTCCTCCAGAGGCGGAGGAAGAGGCCGAGGCGGCAGCAGCAGAAGAGGCCGAGGCGGCAGCAGCAGAAGAGGTAGCAGGGGGAGCCTGAGTGACTTCCTTGGTTTTAAGGTGTTTACTCCACTGCAGTTCATGCTTTGCATGCAGGTGCCTGGTCATGCAGGTTGTGCTCAGGTTCAGAACGTTAATGCCTCGCTTCAGGCTCTGATGGCACAGCGTGCAAACCACTCGGGTCTTGTCGTCAGCACATTGTTTGAAGAAGTGCCATGCCAGGGAACTCCTTGAAGCTGCCTTTGGGGTGCTCGGTCCCAGATGGCGGCGGTCAGTAGCAGGCGGAGTGTCTTGGCAGCGGGTGTTCTGCTTTTGCCCACTGCTCCCTCTTTTGCTACGCTGTTGGCTCGGTCTCACCACTGCCTCTTCCTCCGAACTGTGAAAGTCAGTGGCACGACCTTCATTCCATGTGGGGTCTAGGACCTCATCGTCCCCTGCATCGTCTTCCACCCAGTCTTGATCCCTGACCTCCTGTTCAGTCTGCACACTGCAGAAAGACGCAGCAGTTGGCACCTGTGTTTCGTCATCATCAGAGACATGCTGAGGTGGTATTCCCATGTCCTCATCATCAGGAAACATAAGTGGTTGTGCGTCAGTGCAGTCTATGTCTTCCACCGCTGGGGAAGGGCTAGGTGGATGCCCTTGGGAAACCCTGCCAGCAGAGTCTTCAAACAGCATAAGAGACTGCTGCATAACTTGAGGCTCAGACAGTTTCCTTGATATGCATGGGGGTGATGTGACAGACTGATGGGGTTGGTTTTCAAGCGCCATCTGTGCGCTTTCTGCAGAAGACTGGGTGGGAGATAATGTGAACGTGCTGGATCCACTGTCGGCCACCCAATTGACTAATGCCTGTACCTGCTCAGGCCTTACCATCCTTAGAACGGCATTGGGCCCCACCATATATCGCTGTAAATTCTGGCGGCTACTGGGACCTGAGGTAGTTGGTACACTAGGACGTGTGGATGTGGCAGAACGGCCACGTCCTCTCCCAGCACCAGAGGATCCACTAACACCACCACGACCATGTCCACGTCCGCGTCCCTTACTAGATGTTTTCCTCATTGTTATGGTTCACCACAACAACAAAAATATTATTTGGCCCAATGTATTGTATTCAAATTCAGCGGGATATAAATTTGAGGCCTAGTATTTAGGCGCTGGGTGACCGGTATGGATTTACTAACAGAATTAGACTTGGAAATGCACAGTAGCGTGTGTGTGAAGTTTTTCTGAATGACCCTATGTGCACCTTGAATATTATATACCCTTTTAGGGATAGATTTCAAATAGCTCTGATATAGCAGAAACCACTAAATTATGAAATTGCTAAATTGGGAATTGTATTTCAACCCAGAACAAAAAATGTGCTTTGACAGACACTAAATAAGTTTCCCAGCCACAACAGGACAGCGGTAACGAGAGATTTAGCGGGATATAAATTTGAGGCCTAGTATTTAGGCGCTGGGTGACCGGTATGGATTTACTAACATAATTGGACTTGGAAATGCACAGTAGCGTGTGTGTGAAGTTATTCTGAATGACCCTATGTGCACCTTGAATATTATATACCCTTTTAGGGATAGATTTCAAATAGCTCTGATATAGCAGAAACCACTAAATTATGAAATTGCTAAATTGGGAATTGTATTTCAACCCTGAACAAAAAATGTGCTTTGACGGACACTAAATAACTTGCCCAGCCACAAACGTACAGCGGTAACGACAGATTTAGCGGGATATAAATTTGAGGCCTAGTATTTAGGCGCTGGGTGACCGGTATGGATTTAGTGACAGAATTAGACTGGGATATGGCCAAAAAATAACCACACTATTGCTGGTTAAATGCACTTGGTGACGGGCGCAGCTTGCCCCTGATGTAGTATATGGCCAAAAAATGAACAGACTATTGCTGGTTAAATGCACTTGGTGTGATAGCTTGACCAACCACACTACTGAGGGTTAAATGCACTTGGTGACGGGCGCAGCTTGCCCCTGATGTAGTATATGGCCAAAAAATGAACAGACTATTGCTGGTTAAATGCACTTGGTGACGGGCGCAGCTTGCCCCTGATGTAGTATATGGCCAAAAAATGAACAGACTATTGCTGGTTAAATGCACTTGGTGTGATAGCTTGACCAACCACACTACTGAGGGTTAAATGCACTTGGTAACGGGCGCAGCTTGCCCCTGATGTAGTATATGGCCAAAAAATGAACAGACTATTGCTGGTTAAATGCACTTGGTGACGGGCGCAGCTTGCCCCTGATGTAGTATATGGCCAAAAAATGAACAGACTATTGCTGGTTAAATGCACTTGGTGTGATAGCTTGACCAACCACACTACTGAGGGTTAAATGCACTTGGTGTCGGGCGCAGCTTGCCCCTGATGTAGTATATGGCCAAAAAATGAACAGACTATTGCTGGTTAAATGCACTTGGTGACGGGCGCAGCTTGCCCCTGATGTAGTATATGGCCAAAAAATGAACAGACTATTGCTGGTTAAATGCACTTGGTGTGATAGCTTGACCAACCACACTACTGAGGGTTAAATGCACTTGGTGACGGGCGCAGCTTGCCCCTGATGTAGTATATGGCCAAAAAATGAACAGACTATTGCTGGTTAAATGCACTTGGTGTGATAGCTTGACCAACCACACTACTAAGGGTTAAATGCACTTGGTGACGGGCGCAGCTTGCCCCTGATGTAGTATATGGCCAAAAAATGAACAGACTATTGCTGGTTAAATGCACTTGGTGACGGGCGCAGCTTGCCCCTGATGTAGTATATGGCCAAAAAATGAACAGACTATTGCTGGTTAAATGCACTTGGTGTGATAGCTTGACCAACCACACTACTGAGGGTTAAATGCACTTGGTGACGGGCGCAGCTTGCCCCTGATGTAGTATATGGCCAAAAAATAAACAGACTATTGCTGGTTAAATGCACTTGGTGTGACAGCTTCACCCTGATGTAGGCTTTAGCCAAAAAACAACCACACTATTGAGGGTTAAATGCACTTGGTGACAGGCGCAGCTTGCCCCTGATGTAGTATATGGCCAAAAAATAAACAGACTATTGCTGGTTAAATGCACTTGGTGTGACAGCTTCACCCTGATGTAGGCTTTAGCCAAAAAACAACCACACCATTGAGGGTTAAATGCACTTGGTCGCAGCTTGTGCTGGCGCACCACAAGACACAAAATGGCCGCCGATCACCCCAGAAAAATGTGACTGACAAACGGTCTGGGCAGCCTAAAAACAGTGAGCAATTGAATTTCAGCAGCTCAATGATGCACAGCTGCAGATCGATCGATTAATCAAGTCCTTTGGAGGAGTTAATCTGCCTAATCTCGCCCTACTGTCGCAGCCGCAACCTCTCCCTACGCTAATCAGAGCAGAGTGACGGGCGGCGCTATGTGACTCCAGCTTAAATAGAAGCTGGGTCACATGGTGCTCTGGCCAATCACAGCCATGCCAATAGTAGGCATGGCTGTGATGGCCTCTTGGGGCAAGTAGTATGACGCTTGTTGATTGGCTGCTTTGCAGCCTTTCAAAAAGCGCCAAGAAAGCGTCACAAAAGCGCCAAGAAAGCGACGAACACCGAACCCGAACCCGGACTTTTACGAAAATGTCCGGGTTCGGGTCCGTGTCACGGACACCCCAAAATTCGGTACGAACCCGAACTATACAGTTCGAGTTCGCTCATCCCTATCCTGCACCCACACAACTATTTCTGGGTATATCGCCAAGTTAAATTCTCTCCTATTTTCTCCCTGAAATCACAAGTCCAGCAGCATCCTCTCCCTACACTTGTAACAGCAGAGTGACGTGCAGTGCTACGTGTCTGAAGCTTATATAGAGCCTGGGTCACATGCTGCTCTGGCCAATCACAGCCATGCCATTAGTAGGCATGGCTGTGATAGCTTTTTGGGGCAAGTAGTATGACGCTTGTTGATTGGCTGCTGTGCAGCCTTTCATAAAGTGCCAAGAAAGTACCGAACACCGAACCCGAACCCAAACTTTTATGGAAATTTTCGGGTTCGGGTGCGGGGTCCAAAAATCCTAAAGAACTATAAAGTTTGGATTCGCTCAACCCTACTTTTAACAATAAGATACCTCTGATGTTTGGGAAGCTCTCTGTGGACCATGGCTTTTGCTGTGGGATGCGACTAAGAAAATTTCAGGAAAGACTGACTAAAGCAGCTGAACTTTATTTGGGGTTAATCAGAGGCACTTTAAATGATGGCAGGTGAATGCTGACAACTATTTAATATGATTTTGAATGTGATTGCTTAATTCTGAACACAGCTACATCCCCAGTTATAATAGGGTGTGCATACTTATGCATCCACATTATTTTTTTGTTTTGTTTTGTTTTCTTCCCTCCACCTAAAAGATTTCAGTTTGTTTTTCAATTGAGTGGTACAGTTTATAGGTCACATTAAAGGCAGAAAAAGTTCTGAAATTAGTTATCTTTGTCTCTTTTTTTACATCACAGAAACCTGACATTTTAACAGGGGTGTGTAGACTTTTTATATTCAATATATATATATATATATATATATATATATATATATATATATATATATATATACACACAGTACAGACCAAAAGTTTGGACACACCTCATTCAAAGAGTTTTCTTTATTTTCATGACTATGAAAATTGTAGATTCACACTGAAGGCATCAAAACTATGAATTAACACATGTGGAATTATATACATAACAAAAAAGTGTGAAACAACTGAAAATATGTAATATTCTAGGTTCTTCAAAGTAGCCACCTTTTGCTTTGATTACTGCTTTGCACACTCTTGGCATTCTCTTGATGAGCTTCAAGAGGTAGTCACCTGAAATGGTTTTCACTTCACAGGTGTGCCCTGTCAGGTTTAATAAGTGGGATTTCTTGCCTTATAAATGGGGTTGGGACTATCAGTTGCGTTGTGGAGAAGTCAGGTGGATACACAGCTGATAGTCCTACTGAATAGACTGTTAGAATTTGTATTATTGCAAGAAAAAAGCAGCTTAGTAAAGAAAAACGAGTGACCATCATTACTTTAGGAAATGAAGGTCAGTCAGTCCGAACAATTGGGAAAACTTTAAAAGTGTCCCCAAGTGCAGTCACAAAAACTATCAAGCACTACAAAGAAACTGGCTCACATGCGGACCGCCCCAGGAAAGGAAGACCTAGAGTCACCTCTGCTGCGGAGGATAAGTTCATCCAAGTCACCAGCCTCAGAAATCGCAGGTTAACAGCAGCTCAGATTAGAGACCAGGTCAATGCCACACAGAGTACTAGCAGCAGACACATCTCTAGAACAACTGTTAAGAGGAGACTGTGTGAATCAGGCCTTCATGGTAGAATATCTGCTGGGAAACCACTGCTAAGGACAGGCAACAAGCAGAAGAGACTTGTTTGGTCTAAAGAACACAAGGAATGGACATTAGACCAGTGGAAATCTGTGCTTTGGTCTGATGAGTCCAAATTTGAGATCTTTGGTTCCATCCACCGTGTCTTTGTGCGACACAGAAAAGGTGAACGGATGGACTCTACATGCCTGGTTCCCACCGTGAAGCATGGAGGAGGAGGTGTGATGGTGTGGGGGTGCTTTGCTGGTGACACTGTTGGGGATTTATTCAAAATTGAAGGCATACTGAACCAGCATGGCTACCACAGCATCTTGCATCATGCTATTCCATCCGGTTTGCGTTTAGTTGGACCATCATTTATTTTTCAACAGGACAATGACCCCAAACACACCTCCAGGCTGTGTAAGGGCTATTTGACCATGAAGGAGAGTGATAGGGTGCTGCGCCAGATGACCTGGCCTCCACAGTCACCGGACCTGAACCCATTCAAGATGGTTTGGGGTGAGCTAGACCGCAGAGTTAAGGCAAAAGGGCCAACAAGTGCTAAGCATCTCTGGGAACTCCTTCAAGAGTGTTGGAAGACCATTTCAGGTGACTACCTTTTGAAGCTCATTAAGAGAATGCCAAGAGTGTGCAAAGCAGTAATCAAAGCAAAAGGTGGCTACTTTTAAGAACCTAGAATATGAGATATTTTCAGTTGTTTCACACTTTTTTATTATGCATATAATTCCACATGTGTTAATTCATAGTTTTGATGTCTTCAGTGTGAATCAACAATTTTCATAGTCATGGAAATAAAGAAAACTCTTTGACTGAGAAGGTGTGTCCAAACTTTTGGTCTGTACTGTATGTTGGTTCCGTATTTAGTCCATCTGACTTCTATGAGGCAGTTTTGAACACAAAAGGTATTGCAACGGTATTAACACATGTTATAGCATGCGAATATTAACATATTTTCTCATTAATTTCCTTGTACAAAAATTGCACAAAAGCATCTCTAATTATATTATTAAGGTGTTTTTCAATACGTGCAACAAACGTATTAATTAGCACTGAGTTACATAAGCTAAGAAACAAGGGCTTATGGTCATCCTGATTCTTTTTCATGTGTATAGTAGTTTACAGTCGGCATCAGCAAACTGAAGAAAAGCTTAAATCTGCAAATAAAAGCTGTAAAAGCTCAGTTTATGTTTAGTGCATTTTATGCCAATACAATAATCTACTTAAGACAAATCTGTCTTATGATCTACTGTAAAATAAAATTATGTTTTGACTTCATTGTCTAAAAATCCCCAAAGCATAGTAAATATTATGATTGCCTCTTCTCTATTGATCTATTATTGAAGGTTAATAGGCTTTGGCTTCAGCTTTTTCCCAGAAGAATCCTCTTATACTGATAATTGGATGCTGTATTGTTGATACAAAGTTTTGACTGTTACAATGTTGCCCTTTTGAACTGTTTTACAATAATCTACTACCAAAATAACAAACTTTCTGCGTACCTTTTTATTGTAAAGTATAGAACAGCAGTACCATGATTTTCTATTTTTTGTAAAAAAAAAAACTGTAATTTTACATCAGAATATACATTAACCCCTTCCTGACCAGCAGCGTAATAGTGCAACGCAGTAGGATGTGACTTGCCGCCCAGCAACATACTATTACGGCACACTGATCGGGCAGGTGCGTCCGTAACAACCTAAAAACTGTGCCAAAACACTTGCAAAGTAATATAGTAACTGGAGGGCACTCAATTATCAGAGAACATCAGGGCAGGATGTCAGTAATCCCAATTTATTACCTAAAATAATGTCTAAAATAGTGACAGAGCTAAAACCGTACTCACATATATCTAAAAACATGCAATTAAAAACATACACATATAGCAAAATAGACCGCACAGTAAAATGTCCACACAATCCGTGTAGGGCTGCAATGTCCGTATGCAACTCAGGTCAGGTGTATGACCGCATGTATGCAAATTCAATTGGTGTGCAAACTCAGCAGGCAGTATAGGTCAAATGTTTAACCATTATAGTCTTGTCCAAAACTTCATACAGGTCCCATAGGGCAAAGTACATTACCCCTCCTGCGTCCCCTTGATCTTTCTCCAGCCACTTGGACTCAGGTCTATAATGCGGCGTCCCACGTGACCTGACTGCGTCCCACGTGATGCACGTAGCTGTTGTAATGCTGGTCAGTGCGCTGGGTCCTAAGATCTGGACCGTATGGTTGTATCCGCACTGGAGATCACTCTCTGGGGGTCCGAGGGGTACGGTGACTTTTGGTACTGTCACCTCAGAGTTCCAATGGAAAGTCCTGTGCTGTCATGAACCAAACCGGACGCGTTTCGGGGATCAAGCCCCTTCCTCAGCGGTAATGCATATGGCGATGTCCACTGACGCCATATTCTTTTGCATTGTGCTGAACTTTGACGCATGACTCATCCATCAGGTGGGACAGGACAGCCAATTGAGATGTTTCATCACATGGACACAACCCCACCCTATAAAAGAACCCGATCTGGCAGCCATTTTACATTCTGTGTTTTGCCAGTGTAGGGAGAGGTTGCTTTGTGGAGCAGGGACAGGCTGTTAGGGACACAAAATGCTAGCTAATAGGACCACAAAAGTCCTTTTAAGGACTGGTATTGGTGTGCTATCGATAGGTGTGATATACTGAGAGGTGTGATATACTTATAATATACTTTCTAACATAGAAAGGATATTATAGTGCATTTGTATTGTGCAGCAGTTGTTTGCGGTTCTGATGCGATACCGCAGCTATATAGAGGGACAAACGCTATTGGAACAAATAATTATAACAGATGTGATATACCTGTTGCCCCAAAAAAACGGATTGAGGGGTGTGATATACCTTCTTCCACAAAATACTGATTGAGTGCTGCGATATACCTGTTGTCCCAAATAAACAGGGTTGTGTGATATAGCTATTGTGGCAAAAAATTGAGGGGTTTGATATACCTACTTCCACAAAACATTGATTAAGCGGTGCGATATACCTGCTTCCAAAAAATACTGATTAAGATGTCTTATATCCCTGATTACACCAGATATTGATTGAGGGCTGCAATATACCTGCTTCCACAAAATGCTGATTAAGGGGTTTGATATACCCGTTTCCACCAAATATTGATTGAGGCATTCAATATACCTGCTTCCACAAAAAACTGATAAAGGGTTTCAATATACCTGTTTCCACCAATTATTGATTGAAGCCTACTGTATACCTGCGTCCACAAAATACTGATTATGGGGTTTGATATGCCTGCTTTCACAAAATACTGATTGAGGCCTGCAATATACCTGCTTCCAAAAAATACTGATTAATGGGTTTACTACACCTGCTTCCACCAAATATTGATTGAGGCCTGTGATATACTTGCTTCCACAAAATACTGATTAAGAGGTTTGATATACCTGTTTCCACCAAATATTGATTGAGGCATGCACTATACCTGCTTCCACAAAAAACTGATAAAGGGGTTCGATATACCTGTTTCCACCAATTATTGATTGAAGCCTACTATATACCTGCTTCTACAAAATATTGATTATGGGGTTTGATATGCCTGCTTCGAAAAATACTGATTGAGGCCTGCAATATACCTGCTTCCAAAAAATACTGATTAACGGGTTTAATAAACCTGCTTTCACCAAATATTGATTGAGGACTGCAATATATCTGCTTCCAAAAAATACTGATTAAATGGTTCGATATACCTGTTTCTGCCAAATATTGATTGAGGCCTACAATATAACTGCTTCCACAAAATACTTATTATGGGGTTTGATATACCTGTTTTCACAAAATACTGATTGAGGGCCACAATATAACTGCTTCCACAAAATACTGATTAAGGGGATTGATATACCTGTTTCTACCAAATATTGATTGAGGCCTGTGATATACCTGCTTCCACAAAATATTTATTAAGGGGTTTGATATACCTGCTTCCACAAAATACTGATTAAGGGGTTCAATATACCTGTTTCTGCCAAATATTGATTGAGGCCTACGATATGACTGCTTTCACAAAATACAGATTAAGGGGTTTGATATACCTGTTTACACCAAGTATTGATTGAGGGGTGCGATATACCTGCTTCCACAAAATAGTGATTATGTGGTTTGAAATACCTGCTTCCACCAAATAATGATTTAGGTCTACGATACACCTGCTTCCACAAAAAAAAGTGATTAAGGGATTTGATATACCTGTTTCCACTAAATATTGATTGAGGGGTGCAATATATTGGCTTCCACAAAATACTGATTAAGGGATTGGATATACCTGCTTCCACCAAATATTGATTAAGGCATGCAATATACCTGCTTCCACAAAAAACTGATTAAGGGGTTCGATATACCTGTTTCCACCAATTCTTGATTGAAGCCTACTATATACCTGCTTCCACAAAATACTGATTTAGGGGTTTGATATACCTGCTTTCATAAAATACTCATTGAGGCCTGCAATATACCTGCTTCCAAAATTTACTGATTAAGGGGTTTAATATACCTGCTTCCACCAAATATTTATTGAGACCTGTAATATGTCTGCTTCCACAAAATACTGATTATGGGGTTCGATATACCTGTTTCTACCAAATATTGATTGAGACCTGCGATATAACTGTTTTCACAAAATACTGATTAGGGGGTTTGATATACCTGTTTCCACCAAATTTTGATTGAGGCCTGCAATATACCTGCTTCCACAAAATACTGATTAACACCTTATGGACCGGGCTAATTTTGACCTTAAGGACCAGGCATTTTTTTGCAAATCTGACCAGTGTCACTTTATCTGTGAATAACTTTAAAACACTTTTACTTATCCAGGCCATTCTGAGAATGTTTTTTTTTTGTCACATATTGTACTTCATGACACTGGAGTCAAAAAAAAATATTTTTTATTTATAAAAATATACCAAATTTACAAAACATTTGGAAAAATTTGCAAATTTCCAAGTTTCAATTTCTCTACTTCTACAATACATAGTAATACCTCCAAAAACAGTTATTACTTTACATTCCTCATATGTCTACTTCATGTTTGGATCATTTTGGGGATGTCATTATATTTTTATGGGGATATTACACGGCTTAAAAGTATAGTAGTAAATCTTGAAATTTTTCAAAATTTTTCAAAAATCCTCTTTTTAAGGACCAGTTCAGGTCTGAAGTCAGTTTGTGAGACTTACATAATAGAAACCACCCAAAAATGACCCCATTCTAGAAACTACACCCCTCAAGATATTCAAAATTGATTTTGCAAACATTGTTAGCCCTTTAGGTGTTCGACAAGAGTTAATGGCAAATGGAGATGAAATGTCAGAATTTCAGAAATGTATTTATAGGAGCTTTGTTGCACTCCGTGTTGGTCTTGCTGTGTAAAGGGTTCCCACCCTAGTATACAATTAGTTTAAAGATTACAGCGATTGAACTTCAGTTGAAATGCTTTTTATTTGTGCATCAATCATATAGACATGTGGGGATGCACAAATAAGAAGCATTTTTACTGAAGTTCAATCGCTGTGATCTTTAAACTAAGAATTTCAGAAATGTCACAATAAACTGTTGAGGAACACCTAAAGGGTTAATAAAGTTTGTAAAATCAGTTTTGAATACCTTGAGGGGTGTATTTTCTTAGATGGGGTCACTATTATGGAGTTTCTACTCTAGGGGTGCATCAGGGGTTCTTGAAATGGGACATGGTGCCAAAATAAAAAAGGCCATCAAAATCTGCCTTCCAGAAATCATATGGAGTTCCTTTCCTTCTGCGCCCTGCCGTTTTGTCAAACAGCAGTTTACGACCACATATGGGGTGTTTCTGTAAACTGCAGAATCAGGGTAATAAATATTAAGTTTTGTTTGGCTGTTAACCCTTGCTTTGTTACTGATAAAACGGATTAAAATGGAAAATTTGCCAAAAAAATAGCTGTTTTGTCACCGTTTTTATTTTATTTTTTTGACTGTGTTCATCTGAGGGGTTAGATCATGGGGTATTTTTATAGAGAAGATTCCTACGGACACGGTGATACCTAATATGTCTAGTATCTCCATAGTCTAAGAGTCATTTTTTTTTTTTGTTATTAGCCGATTATCTTAGGTAGGGGCTCATTTTTTGCGGGATGAGAGGAGGGTTTTCTTGGCACTATTTTGGGGGGGCATATGACTTTTTGATCACTTGCTATTACACTTTTTGTGTTGTAAGGTTTATTTTATTTTTTTGACCTTGTTCATCTGAGGGGTTAGATCATGGGGTATTTTTATAGAGCAGATTCTTACGGACGCAACAATACCTAATATGTCTACTTTTTCATTTATTTAGGTTTTACACTATATTATCCTTTTTTAAACCAAAAAATAACATTTTAGTATCTCCATAGTCTGAGTCAGTTTTTTTTAGCCGATACCTAATATGTCTACTTTATTATTTATTTTGTGTTACAAAATAATATATTTTAAAATAAATGTTTTAGTTTCTCAAGTCTGAAAACCATAGTTTTTTTTTCGATTGTCAGTTGCTAAATGGAATTTAAATTGGGGAAGTGGATTATAAATTTAGTACTCCATGGAAGTGTGGTACTTTCTGAAGCAACCATCAATGCAGAGGCCCGGATGATCGGTGCAGGTGTCACACTGAGTGGTGGTGTCCTTCCGTATCCCCCTCCTGTGACACACTCTGCACCGGGCACCTCCAGTTCCCGAGGTTCTCCAGCCTGCTCTTTCCTGGTCAGAAAAAATCAGGGCCTTGAGGACTGCCTCATAGAACTGGAGGAATTTCCCTGTGTTGCCAGCACTCCAGGACAGCACAAAAGAGTTGTGCAAGGCAATCTGTACCAAGTAGACCACAACTTTTTTTTACCATGCCCGGGTTTTGCGCATGTGTTATATGGCTTTAGGACTTGATCAGAGAGATAAACTCCTCCCATATACGAATTGTAGTCCACGATACAATTGGGCTTGAGGACCGTTGCCGTGGTACCTCACACAGGGACAGGGGTGATGATGTTACCGTGAATTGTGGACAGTACAAGGACATCCCTCTTGTTTTTATTTTACCAGCAACAGGTTTCCACTGCTAAGGGCATGGGTCTCACCCCTGGGGATAGGTACCTGGAGGGGATGGGTAGGGAGGCCACGTTGATTTTTCCGCACGGTCCCACAAGCGGGCGTGAATCATGTGGCGAGGGACTGAAACAAGGGGATACTAGTATAAAAGTTATCCACGTATAGGTGGTAACCCTTATCTAGCAGTAGGTGCTTAAGGTCCCACACAAGTTTCCCGCTAACACCCAAAGTTGGGGTACATTCTGGGGGGTCAATACGGGAATCTCGCCTCTCGTACACATGAAACTTGTAAGTGTACCCTGAAAAACACCCCAAAAGCATTAGGTTCCCACCAACCTGTTTGACAGTGGGGATGGTGTTCATTGGGTTGAAGTCTTCTCCTTTTTTACGCCAAATGAAGGAAAAATCATTGTGACCAAACAATTCAATTTTTGTTTCATCTGACCATAACACAGAAGACCAGAAGTCTTCTTTGCCCAGATGATCTTTTGCAAAGGCCAAGCAAGCTTTTGTGTGCCTTATCTGGAGAAGTGGCGTCCTCCTTGGTCTGCATCCGTGGAACCCAGCAGTGTGCAGTGTCCGTTGGATTGTCTGCCTTGAGACATTGCCACCAGAAGAGCCCAGATTCACCAGGATGGCCTTGGTGGTGATCCTTGGATTCTTTTTCACCCCTCTTACTATCCTCCTGGCCGACACTTTTTGCTTCCGACCACGTCCTCTTTGCACAATAGCTACTGGAACTTGAAAACATTTAGAAATGGCTTTGTAGCCCTTTCCTGACTTGTGAGCAGCCACAATGCGCAGCCGCTGGTCCTCACTGAGCTCCTTTGTCTTAGCCATGACTGTCCACAAACCAACTGCAGAGAGCTGCTGTTTTTCACCTGTTGAGTTGATTAAAACAGCTGTTCCCAATTAATCAGGGTAATTAGGATTTTGTCACCACCAGACATCTGAGAAGCTCTGACAGACGTCCTTCAGAACCTCCTCCTTGAGGTTCCTTTCGTTTTGCTTTCATTTTCTCATCTCGTTAGCCTCTCTCAGCTGTCATGTAGTTGCACTGATTGCATCCCTTTAAATCCCTTCCCATACTGCATCACTTTGCGGTTTATACAACTTCCTGGAGTGTGTGCATGTTGGATGCTACTACTGAGTCTTCTACAGATAAGTTTTGTTCATTCATTCATTTGTATTTTCCTGTTTGCTGGATCCCAGGTGACCCTGACTCCCTCCGTATCAAGTGTAGGGAGCCGGTGGTCATGTCCCCTCACTATTATAGGGTGTTCAGGTGTTATACAGTCGAGGAACGAGGATATGCGATCATCTACCATTGAGATTTTTGCATAGGCTGAGAAGTTAGGGAGAGAGCCAGGTCTGTTGCAGGGCTATCCCTTTGGTTCCTTAGTTTTGGATCCAGTCAGTCGGATCTTCTTTTTGTGTCTTCTAGTTTTCTGTACACCTTCCATGACAGATTTGACCTTTTGATTTTCCCACAGACTGTGACAGTTTGTGAAGGGTATGAATAATTTTGGACTGGACACTTTTTGCTCAAATATAAATAAAAGCTGAGAAATGTCCCCCCCACCCCACACCACAATAATGCCTCTTATACATCGTCTTATTATCTTTTGGGAGACACCTATGTCATTTCCCGTCAAAAAATTACTTGCTGGTTGAATAAAAGTAACTTTAAGTCAACATTTGCCAGGGGTATGAATAATTATGAGCAGCACTGTAGCTACTGTAACTGGATAACAGTTAGAAAAATTGGGAAGAGTGCTAGGGAGGCAAAGCCTGATCAGATACACTCCAACAGGTTTGTAAGGTTGGCAGATAAGGGGTATGTCAGTTCAGGGATAGCACTGCTGCAGCAAGATTCTTCCTCTGCCAGCTTGGGGAATGCCAGCTCCAGTAAGCAGGGGACCAGAAAAGTAGGGCATACCAGAAAGGTGCTGATAGTGGGAAATTCAATCATTAATGGTACAGATTGGGCATTCTGTCACAAAGGCTGAGATTGTTGAACAATGTGTTGTCATCCTGGTGCTCGAGTTTGACATATTGTGGATCGAGTTGGGAAGGGCTGGTGAAAACCCAGTGGTCGTGGTCCATATTTGAACCAATGAAAAAGTTAGAGGTAGGTGGAGGCTCCTTAAAAATGATTTCAGGGACTTATGGCCCAAGGACCTCAAAGGTAGTATTTTTTTTAAGTACTACCTGTACCATGAGCCACACCAGAAAGGCAGCAATAGATTAGGGAGGTAAACAAGTGGCGCAAGAACTGGTGTAGGAAGGAAGTAAGGGTTTGGGCTACACCTCAGTGGGGAAGGTGCAGCTGTCTTGAGGGAGAAGATGGGTAGAAGTTTGGAGGAGTGTTTGAACTAAGGACTATTGGAGGGCAATTACATTATAGGAGGGGAAGTGCAACTAGTGACCTGTGGAAAAGTAAAGTAACTGGGGTTGAAATGAAGAGAGGGACTAGAACAGTTCATAAGGAAAGGTGTAAGGTAAACAATATCCAAAAATCTCTTAATTGTATGTATATTAATGCCAGAAGCCTTACCAATAACATTGGTGATCTGGAATTAGTAATGTCTGAGGACTATGACATAGTGTGAATAACTGAGACATGGGTGGATGGTAGTTATGACTGGGCAGTTAACTTACAGGATCACAGTCTGTTTAGAAAGGATGATAAAAACCAGAAAGGGGGAAGGGTTTGTCTTTATGTAAAATCATATCTAAAGCCCTTGCTCCTGGAAGATAAAAGTGAGAAAATTGAGCATGTGGAGTCACTATGGGAAATACATGGTGGGAAAACCAATAATAAAATACTGACGGGTTTGTTATAAACCACCTAATATACTAGAGTCCACAGAAAATCTGCTCCTATAGGAAATAGATGAGGTGGCAAATCATAATGAGGTCGTTATTATGGGGGACTTTAATCTCCCAGATTTAGATTGGGAAACTTGTAGATCTCATAAAGGAATCTTGGCAATAACCAAAGACAAATACCTTTCCCAACTGGTTCAGGATCCTACTAGAGACACAGCCATACTGTACTTAGTATTAACTAAGGTTGAGCGAAGCGAGCTTCGGATCATGATCCAAAGGTCACTTCGCTCAACACAAAAATTAACCAATAGACATCACAGAACATCAGATGTGCAGGTTGAGGGACACAAAATAGTGACCATAAAATAAAACCTTCTAATTGTTATTCAAAAGAGTGTTTCTTCAGGGAGGCACAAAAACACTGAACTTCCCAAAAGTAAAATTTGAGCAGCTAAGAGCGTTGCACTAACTGGGAAAAAAAATAAAAAATACAGCCAGAAAATAGGATATATTTAAAAAGAATTTCAAAATCTAATTGTGAGAGATACATACTTTATAGGAATAAAAGAGTAAAGAACAAGAAAATAAAATGTAGATTAGTGTTGATCGAGCACCAAAGTGCTTGGATGCTCGGGTGCTCTGGCCGAACACATCGGGATGCTCGGGTGCTCTACCGAACACGAGAGTATAATGGAAGTCAATGGGAGAACACGAGCATTAAACCAGGCACCCCCTGTTCTGAAGAGGGGAGGATGCCTGGTTCATAGTAAAAGGTCAGAAATTGATGGAAACACCATCGAAATGGTTCGGGAAAAGCATGGGGAGGATGTCTGGATGCATCAAAAATTTCAAGGAACCGGCACTCCAATACACCCTTTGCTACACATAAAGGAGGGCATCATACACACCCTTGAAAAATTATGATTTATGGTCTGCTGGTGACCCTCAAAAACATTGATCTGACCAGCTAAAACATTATGGGTGAGGCCCTGCTGCCTCTTTGGTGACTCTAGATAACCTGGGGCCAATCATATGTCCCTGTGACGATCCATTCGGATGTCTGGCCTATCAACTTTCGATGTTATTGTCAGCGCAAACCATGGTTACTACGGGTAAAGGGGAATCGGGGTTCGATTCCGGAGATGGAACCTGATAAACGGCTATGGCTACCACATCCAATCAAGGTCTTAATGCACGCAAACTACCTATTAGGTATAATTAGGTGAGGGCCGGCAGGTGACCCTGTAAAAGATTTTAGGTGTGAGGGCCTGCAGGTGAGCTGACCCTGTAAAAGATTTTAGGTGCGGGCCTGCTGGTGAGCTGACCCTCTAGAAAATTATATGCGAGGGCCTGCTGGTGAGCTGACCCTCTAAAAAATTATATGCTAGGACCTTCAGATGAGCTGACCCTGTAGAAGATTGTAGGTGAAGGCCTGCTGGTGAGCTGACCCTGTAAAAAATTATATGTGAGGGCCTGCTGGTGAGCTGACCCTGTAAAACATTATATGTGAGGGCCCGCTGGTGAGATGACCCTCTAAACAATTATATGCGAGGGCCTACTGGTGAGCTGACCCTGTAAAACATTGTAGGCAAGGGCCTGCTGCTGAGCTGACCATTAAAAGTTTTTTATGCGAGACCCTGCAGATGAGCTGACCCTGTAAAACAGTGTAGGTGAGAGCCTGCTGGTGAGCTGACCCACCATCTTCCATAATTTTTCCCTCCTTGTGACACTAGGCTGCACATCAGGATGAGGGTGCTGGCAGGATGTCATGAAACTGTCCCAGGCTTTGGAGAGTGTTGCCCTGCCTCTGTTGGAACTGCTGTGTTTTCCCCTTGTCTCCCCTCCTCGGTTGGCCAAGAAACTACGGACTCTGCCACCAGCATTGTCAGATGGAAATTTTTGGAGCAATTTTTCTACAAGGATCTTCTGGTATTGCACAGTTTTGCTCGTCCACTCCAACAGAGGAAAGAGATGAGAAGTTCTCTTTGTAGCGGGGGTCAAGAAGGGTAAACAACCAGTAATCCATGTTGTCTAAAATGCGTATAATGCGTGGGTCGCAGAAAAGGCAGCCTAACATGAAGTCAGCCATGTGTGCCAGAGAACCAACAGGCAAGACTTTGCTGTCGTCATCAGGAGGCTCACTCTCAATCTCCTCATCCTCTTCCTCCTCTTCTGCCCACCCACGCAGAACATATGGAAATATACTTCCATGGGTACTACGCTCTGTAGCAGATGCAACCGTCTCCTGCTCCTCCTCCTCATCGTCCAATTCATGCTGAGAATACGAACTGATGGTGGCTTGGCTATCACCCTGTGTAATGTCCTCCCCTATTTCCACCTCTTCCACATACAAAGCGTGAGCTGCGAGCGTTTGAGAAGACACAGAAGTAGGATGGTTACGCTGATAATAGCGTTATCGCCGCTCACCATCTGTGTTGATTCCTCAAAGTTTCTTAAAACCTCACAGAGGTCAGATATCCATGCCCACTCCTCGCTTGTGAATAGCGGAAGCTGACTGGAAAGGCGAAGCCCATTTTGCACTTGGTACTCCACAACTGCCCTCTGGTGCTCACAAAGCTTGGCCAACATGTGGAACGTCGAGTTCCAGCGCATACTCACGTCGCACAATAGCCGGTGAGCTGGCATTTTCAAGCGCTGCTTTAGCTTTGACAGATCGTCTGGAGCTGTCGATGACTTGTGGAAATGTGCACACACGCAGTGCACCTTCACCAGTATCTCAGGCAAATTGGGGTAGGTTTTGAGAAACCGCTGAACCACTAACTTTAAGATGTGGGATAGGCATGGTATGTGTCTGAGCTTTCCGAGCTCCAAAGCCGCCACCATGTTACGGCCATTATCAGACACAACCATGCCAGGTTCTATGTTAAGTGGCGAGAGTCACAGCTCAGTCTGGTCTCTTATCCCCTGCAACAGCTCTGCGGTGGTGTGCTGTTTGTCCCCTAAGCATATCAGCTTCAGCTCGGCCTGTTGCCGCTTCCCCACTGCAGTTCTACACTGCTTCCAGCTACCAACTGATGATTGACTGGTGCTGCACGTGAATAATTCGTAAGTGGAAATGGAGGAGAAGTGGGGGTTAGAGCCACTAACGTATGTGCTGGCGGAAACCCTGTTCGACGTAGGGCCCGCAATCCCAGGGTACGACTCGCTCAGGAAAATGTAGCGTCCCTGGCTGAATGTGCTTGTCCATGTGTCCGTGGTTAAGTGGACCTTCCCAGTAACTGCATTGGTCAGCAAACCAATGTGATGTTACAGGACACATGTTGGTGTAAGGCGGGCATGGCATACATTGAAAAATAGTGGCGGCTGGGAAGTGGGTAACGTGGAATGGCAGCAGACATCAGGCTGCGGAAGACGTCAGTGTCCACAAGCTTAAATGGCAACATTTTCAGGGCCAGTAATTTGAAAAGCTGCGCATTTAGTTCTATGGCCTGTAGTATTTGCGCTTGTGTTCAAATGCCTAGGGTAAGGACATTTGGATGCTGCGCTGGGACACGGAAGTGGATGTGGTCACTGATGGTGCTTTCGAAGGTCCAGGAGCAGGACGGGAGACATCCGGCCCTGCGTCTTGGATAGGGGATTTGCCAGCACGTAACACAGGGGAAGAGGAGGCAGTGGTGTGACCTGCAGACACAGATTGTGGACCCAGGGGTTTGGCCCACCTATTATGTTGGTTTGATGCCATGTGGTGGATCATGCTGGTGGTGGTGAGATTGCTAGTGTTCATGCCCCTGTTCATTTTTGCATGGCACAGGTTGAAAATTCCTCAAAAAAGCGTGAGACTGCAGAACATCTAACCCATGGCAAGGAAAATTTCCGTATGGGTGTGCTCCAAGGGAACAGTTGTGGGCCTATTTGGTGTGGCCCACCTTCTCCCTTTTGCCACCACACTGCCTCTTCCAGCCTGTTGCGGTACAGTAGATTCCTCCCCCTCTGTACTGCTGTCCTCCCTCGGCTTTCCACCTTCCCAGGTTGGATCAGTGACTTCATCGTACACCACCTCCTCTTCCACTTCCTCACTCTGCTCATCCTCCTGACTTGTTGGCCTAACCACTACCTCATTGATTGACATCTGTGTCTTATCCTCTTCATAAACCTCTTGAGACAGTAATTGCCGTTGACTTATTGGCAACTGTGTCTCGTCATCATTCACCTCATTAAACAGTAATTGCAGTTCCCCACTGTCATCTTATTGTGATTGTAGATGCTCAAGAGTTTGGGAATCAGGGCACAAGATCTGTCCCTCTTCAAGCATGTTTGGCGAGAGGGCCAAATCAAGGGATGGTGCTGAAAAAAGCTCCTCGAAATATCTGAGTGTGGGGTCACTTATTTGCCCAGACTCTACATGGTGGGAGGAAGGAGGATCAGGGTGAGGATTGGGTTGAGCAGACTCTTAGCTACTGAGACTGGAATTGGTGCAAGACAGGGTGGTGCTTAAGTGACTGGAAGCATTATCTGCTGCAATCCAACCGACCACCTGGTCGCACTGCTCTGACTTCAAGAGTATTGTCCTGCACAGCCTTGCAAACTAGGACATGAAGCTATGTATCGTGGATAATTGTTTTTCTTGTGCTCTGGCAGCAGGCACAGTTTCACCACGCCCAGGGACACGGCCTCTGCGTGCACCATCAGCGTCACTGCCACTGCCCTGTTACTTACTGCTCGCCTTCTTCATATTAAATGTTATATATGATTGAAAATCTGGCACACGTACAGTAGCGTAGGATTTGGAAGTGTATTCGCAAACAAATTTAAAAAGGTATTTGGGATGTGTAAGTGTCACACAGGAGATATCCCGCAGATAATGTCAATGCTGTCACCAGCGGCTAATGATAAATTACAGGGAATGTCACAGCTATTTGGGATTAGGAAATGTTATACAGGAGAAGTACCACCGGCAATGTCACTGTAAGCAGCATCTACACAAAAAAGGACACTGTATGTCACAGATACATTTTTGAAGCGCACACGTTAGACTGCAGATGTGGCCCTGGTAATGTCACTGTCCGCAGTGGACACCGTCTATGGAAAAAGTACACTGAATGTCACAGATATTTTTGGGATGCGCACACTTTATACTGGAGATGTGGTGCAGCTAATGTCACTGTCCACAGCGGACACAGTCTATTGAAAAAGTACACTGTATGTCACAGATATTTTTGGATGCGCACACTTTACACAGGAGATGTGGCGCAGCTAATGTCACTGTCTGCAGCGGACATCATCTACGGAAAAAGTACACTGAATGTCAGATATTTTGTGGATGCACACACTTTACACTGGAGGTGTGGCACAGCTAATGTCGCTGTCTGCAGCGGCCTAACTATTGTACGCTACTTAGTGCAGGATGCGCTAAAATAGATATTGCTGCCACACACAATAGTCCTTAGTGGTAATATTCTTAAATCACTCCCTACACTGTCTGTCCCTTCCTCAGCACAGCTCTCCTTGACTAAGAATGAGCCAAACATGTGTCATTGGGTGCTATATAGCACCCGATGTCACGTTAGGGCCAGCCAATCGCTGTAATGCCATCAGCCAACATGGCTACTGCAATACAGTGAGGGCAGTACTTACCTGCACGTTTATTGGCTGTGTAGCAGCAAAGAAAGTGCAGGGCGGAGACTTGAGCATTGTGCTTGAGCACATGTGGTATTTAGCTGAATACCGCCATGTCCCGAGCATCGAGATGCTCGAGCCGAACAGGTGTTTAGCCGAGCATGTTCAATCATCACTACACGTGAAAAACACGTACACCGTGTAATTTTGCGGAACGGATGCGGCCCATTTTGCGGATGTGTGAATGGAAAAGATATCCCTCAAAATGAAAATAAATGAAATTATTAAAGTTAAGCAAAAAGCATAAATGTGGTAGGCAATAACAAGTGCTCGGTGGCACTAAATCAAGTGCTCGGCGGCACCAAATGAGAAACCATATGTCCTACCACAATCCGGAGGGTTCCAGTGCACATCTGTTATGGACCATTAAAATAAAATGGATACTTGCTTGTTGAGAACTATGCTTAGCTAAGATGGTGGCCAGGCATTCAGCCAACGCCTATAAACTAGAATCTTACTTTGTGTTTTACATAGTAACATAGTACATAAGGCTGAAAAAAGACATTTGTCCATCCAGTTCGGCCTGTTATCCTGCAAGTTGATCCAGAGGAAGGCAAAAAAAACCTTGTGAGGTAGAAGCCAATAAAAAATTCCTTCCCGACTCCAATCAGGCAATCAGAATAACTCCCTAGATCAACGACTCCTCTCTAGTAACTATAGTCTGTAATATTATTACACTCCAGAAATACATCCAGGCCCCTCTTGAATTCCTTTATTGTACTCACCATCACCACCTCCTCAGGCAGAGTGTTCCAAAGTCTCACTGCTCTTATCGTAAAGAATCCTTTTTTATTATGTGGTTTCCGTTCAGCTCAAGCAAGCAGTTTCAAAGAAAGAAGTAGTAATGGCTTCACCTAGCAGCAAGGGGGGAAGGGGGAAATTCCTCTTGTCATCGATGTGACAGAAAATATAGAGTTTATAGCCAATAGAAAAGACACACGCCACCTTACACCCCCCACTCCTTTCCGTCCTATATACTGTCTGCTGTTCCGCAATAAACCAGAGATCCTGTTATTACCCCCAGCTGTGTGTTGTCTCAGTATTGATCTCTCAGTATACGTATACTTTAACATTAATTAATTTGGAGCAGTACATCAACCGAACTGGCAGCTTGACCAGAACCAGAACACATCCATGAATCCCGGAGGAAAAGCAAAAAACATCTATCCCTGGGCTAGATGATGATGTGATATTGAAGGACAGGGTGGGCAAAGAACTGTCCCTGATATTGCTCTATAGGGGGGTGTTATTCTGGCCCCGATAGCCTAACCACAGATCACCCATCCTGATAAGAGCGACCCCGTCCAGAACCCTACCCTATATAAAAATGGCCCTAGTAAGCCCATATCCCCTAGGCCCCTGACTTCCAGGTGATCACTATATAGATCTATGTGTTTTTGACTCATTATAAAAGTATATTATAAGTATATTGCACCCCTCTTTGTATCACACCTATCGATAGCACACCTATACCAGTCCTTAAAAAGACTTTTGTGGCCCTACTAGCTAGCGTTTGGTGTCCCTAACAGCCTGTCCCTGCGCCACACAGCAACCTCTCCCTACAATAGCAAAACACTGAATGTAAAATGGTGGCCAGATCAGGTTTATTTATAAGGTAGGGGGTAGGTCCATGTGCTGAAACGTCTCAATTGGCTGTCCTGTACCACCTGATGGATGTGTCATGGGTAGGGATGAGTGAACCCGAACTGTATAGTTCGGGTTCGTACCGAATTTTGGGGTGTCCGTGACACATTTTCGTAAAAGTCCGGGTTCGGTGTTCGGCGCTTTCTTGGCACTTTTTGAAAGGCTGCAAAGCAGCCAATCAACAAGCGTCATACTATTTGGCCCAAGAGGCCATCACAGCCATGCCTACTATTGGCATGGCTGTGATTGCCCAGTGCAGCATGTGACCCAGCCTCTATTTAAGTTGGAGTCACGTAGCGCCGCACGTCACTCTGCTCTGATAAGTGTAGGAAGAGGATGCAGCTGCTGCTGTTAGGGCGAGATTAGGCAGGGCAGGGATTCACTCATCAAAAACACTTAATGAAGTGATCGTTCTACAGCTGTGGATCATTCAACTGCTGCAATTTAATTGCTCACTGTTTTTAGGCTGCCCAGAGCGTTTTTCTGTCACTTTTTTCTGGGGTGATCGGCGGCCATTTTGTCTTGTGGTGCGCCAGCACAAGCTGCCACCAAATACATTTAACCATCAATAGTGTTTTTATTTTTTTTGCTATATCCTACATCAGGTGCTTGGCTGTGCTTGCTATTTTATTAAGGGGTGAAATACAATTGCCAAAATAGCAGTACCCTAAATCTGGTGTTTCAGCTGTGGCCAGCCAATTGTAATACTGTCTGCTGTCTGGCAAAGGATATATTTTTGTTCTGGGTTAAAATACAATTCCCAACTTAGCAATTCCCTAAATCAGTGGTTTATGCTGTATCAGGCCAACTTTAAATCTATCCATAAAAGGGTATATTAGATTGAAGGTGCAGATAGGGTCCTCCTCAATAACGTCACACGCTACCGTGCATTTCCAAGTCTAATTCTGTCCGTAAACGTATACCTGTCATCCAGCGCCTAAATAATAGGCCTACAATTTATATTCAGCTAAATCTGTTGTTACTGCTGTGGCTGGTCAATTTATTTAGTGACCGCCAAAGCACAGTTTTTGTTCTGGGTTGAAATACAATTCCCAATTTAGCAATTCCCTAAATCAGTGGTTTCTGCTGTATCAGGCCAACTTTAAATCTATCCATAAAAGGGTATATTAGATTGAAGGTGCTGATAGGGTCCTCCTCAATAACTCACACGCTACCGTGCATTTTCAAGTCTAATTCTGTCCGTAAAAGGGATACTTGTCATCCAGGGCCTAAATACTAGGCCTACAATTTATAATCAGCTAAATCTGTTGTTACTGATGTGCCTGTATTAGTGTAATACGGTACCTAAATAGATAGCCAGATAGTGTTAGGTGTCTGTAAAAAAAAAGGTCTGAATTTGAATTCAATACATTCATTGGGCCAAATATTTTTTTTCTTATTGTGGTGAACTGTAACAATGAGGAAAACATCTAGTAAGGGACACGGACGCAGACATGGTCGTGGTGGTGTTAGTGGACCCTCTGGTGCTGGGAGAGGACGTGACCGTTCTGCTACAGCCACACGTCCTAGTGAACCAACTACCTCAGGTCCCAGTAGCCGCCAGAATTTACAGGGATATTTGGTGGGGCCCAATGTCGTTCTAAGGATGGTAAGGCCTGAGCAGGTACAGGCATTAGTCAATTGGGTGGCCGACAGTCGATCCAGCACGTACACATTTTCTCCCACCCAGTCTTCTGCATAAAGCTCACAGATGGCGCCTGAAAACCAAGCCCATCAGTCTGTCACATCACCCCCATGCATATCAGGGAAACTGTCTGAGCCTCAAGTTATGCAGCAGTCTCTTATGATGTTTGAAGACTCTGCTGGCAGGGTTTCCCAAGGGCATCCACCTAGCCCTTCCCCAGCGGTGGAAGATATAGATTGCACTGACGCACAACCACTTATGTTTCCTGATGAAAAGGACATGGGAATACCACCTCAGCACGTCTCTGATGATGACGAAACACAGGTGCCAACTGCTGCGTCTTTCTGCAGTGTGCATACTGAACAGGAGGTCAGGGAGGAAGACTGGGTAGATGACGATGCAGGAGACGATAAGGTCCTTGACCCCACATGGAATGAAGGTCGTGCCACTGACTTTCACAGTTCGGAGGAAGAGGAGGTAGTGAGAGGGAGCAGTGGGCAAAAGCAGAACACCCGCCGCCAAGAGACTCCGCCTGCTTCTGACCGCCGCCATCTGGGACCGAGCACCCCAAAGGCAGCTTCAAGGAGTTCCCTGGCATGGCACTTCTTCAAACAATGTGCTGACGACAAGACCCGAGTGGTTTACACACTGTGCCATCAGAGCCTGAAGCGAGGCATTAACGTTCTGAACCTTAGCACAACCTGCATGACCAGGCACCTGCATGCAAAGCATGAACTGCAGTGGAGTAAACACCTTAAAAACAAGGAACTCACTCAAGCTCCCCCTGCTACCTCTTCTGCTGATGCCGCCTCGGCCTCTTCTGCTGCTGCCGCCTTGGCCTCTTCTGCTGCTGCCGCCTCGGCCTCTTCATCCGCCTCTGGAGGAACGTTGGCACCTGCCGCCCAGCAAACAGGGGATGTACCACCAACACCACCACATCCGTCACCAAGCATCTCAAACACGTCACACAGCAACGTTCAGCTCTCCATCTCACAAACATTTGAGAGAAAGCGTAAATTCCCACCTAGCCACCCTCGATCCCTGGCCCTAAATGCCAGCATTTCTAAACTACTGGCCTATGAAATGCTGTCATTTAGGCTGGTGGATGAAATGCTGTCATTAGGCAGCTTCAAACAGCTCAAGTCGCTTGCTGTCCCACAGTATGTTGTTCCCAGCCGGCACTACTTCTCCAAGAGAGCCGTGCCTTCCCTGCACAACCAAGTATCCGATAAAATCAAGTGTGCACTGCGCAACGCCATCTGTGGCAAAGTCCACCTAACCACAGATACGTGGACCAGTAAGCACGGCCAGGGACGCTATATCTCCCTAACTGCACACTGGGTAAATGTAGTGGCAGCTGGGCCCCAGGCGGAGAGCTGTTTGGCGCACGTCCTTCCGCCGCCAAGGATCGCAGGGCAACATTCTTTGCCTCCTGTTGCCAACTCCTCCTACTCAGCTTCCTCCTCCTCTTCTTCCACCTTCTCATCCAGTCAGCCACACACCTTCACCACCAACTTCAGCACAGCCCGGGGTAAAAGTCAGCAGGCCATTCTGAAACTCATATGTTTGGGGGACAGGCCCCACACCGCACAGGAGTTGTGGCGGGGTATAGAACAACAGACCGACGAGTGGTTGCTGCCGGTGAGCCTCAAGCCCGGCCTGGTGGTGTACGGTAATGGGCGAAATCTCGTTGCAGCTCTGGGACTAGCACATCCCTTGCTTGGCGCATGTGCTGAATTTGGTGGTGCAGAAGTTCATTCACAACTACCCCGACATGTCAGAGCTGCTGCAAAAAGTGCGGGCCGTCTGTTCGCGCTTCCGGCGTTCACATCCTGCCGCTGCTCGCCTGTCTGCGCTACAGCTTAACTTCGGCCTTCCCGCTCACCACCTCATATGCGACGTGCCCACCAGGTGGAACTCCACCTTGCACATGCTGGACAGACTGTGCGAGCAGCAGCAGGCCATAGTGGAGTTTCAGCTGCAGCACGCACGGGTCAGTCGCACTGCGGAACAGCACCACTTCACCACCAATGACTGGGCCTCCATGCGAGACCTGTGTGCCCTGTTGCGCTGTTTCGAGTGCTCCACCAACATGGCCAGTGGCGATGACGCCGTTATCAGCGTTACAATACCACTTCTATGTCTCCTTGAGAAAACACTTAGGGCGATGATGGAAGAGGAGGTGGCCCAGGAGGAGGAGGAAGAGGGGTCATTTTTAGCACTTTCAGGCCAGTCTCTTCGAAGTGACTCAGAGGGAGGTTTTTTGCAACAGCAGAGGACAGGTACAAATGTGGCCAGCCAGGGCCCACTACTAGAGGAGGACGAGGATGAGGAGGAGGTGGAGGAAGATGAGGATGAAGCATGGTCACAGCGGGGTGGCACCCAACGCAGCTCGGGCCCATCACTGGTGCGTGGCTGGGGGGAAACGCAGGACGATGACGATACGCCTCCCACAGAGGACAGCTTGTCCTTAACCCTGGGCAGCCTGGCACACATGAGCGACTACATGCTGCAGTGCCTGCGCAACGACAGCAGAGTTGGCCCACATTTTAACGTGTGCGGACTACTGGGTTGCCACCCTGCTGGATCCACGGTACAAAAACAATGTGCCCACCTTACTTCCTGCACTGGAGCGTGATAGGAAGATGCGCGAGTACAAGCGCACGTTGGTAGACTCGCTACTGAGAGCATTCCCAAATGTCACAGGGGAACAAGTGGAAGCCCAAGGCCAAGGCAGAGGAGGAGCAAGAGGTCGCCAAGGCAGCTGTGTCACGGCCAGCTCCTCTGAGGGCAGGGTTAGCATGGCAGAGATGTGGAAAAGTTTTGTCAACACGCCACAGCTAACTGCACCACCACCTGATACGCAACGTGTTAGCAGGAGGCAACATTTCACTAACATGGTGGAACAGTACGTGTGCACACCCCTCCACGTACTGACTGATGGTTCGGCCCCATTCAACTTCTGGGTCTCTAATGCCTCGTTTCCACTGAGCGGATCGGTTCGGCTCGGCACAGTTTGGAAGATTTGTAATGGTCCGGTCTATTTAGTTGAGCGTTTCCACTGCAAATCGGTCCGCCGGGTCCATACGTGGTTTAGAAAAAAAATACGTAGCGTGACGTCACACTAATGCGACCACAAACGCGACGCTACAAACAACAAAAATGGAGGTCATCCAGCAGCTCGTGTTTTCACTACTTGCATTTTGGTGCATGGTAGTTAAAATACATGCTGCTCTGTATGACAGAACATTGCAAGTGGCAAAGAGAAATACAGCAGAAAAGAGAAGAAAACTTCAATCTTGGATCTTGAGCCGGGAGGAGAAATACAGCCTTGTGCGACAAAGACAAAGACAAAGACGGCAGATACTTCTCCTTTCGTTAAAGCAGCGCCGCCGACCAGTCATTTGGGCTCTACCCCGTTCAAATGAGTGGTGGGATGTGACCGTCCTCGGATTTACACACACACAGTGGCTGCGCAATTTCAGAATGTCGGAGGAAACCTTTGGATACCTTTGTGCAAAGGTAAGTCCAGCAATGAAGAAGCAAAGCACCAACTTCAGAGCTAGTTTGCCAGTGAAGAAAAGAGTTGCCATTGCACTGTGGAAGCTGGCTACCAACAGTGAATACCGAAGTATAGGCCACCTTTTCGGTGTGAGCAAATCAACAGTGTGCCGGTGTGTGCAGGACTTCTGTAAGGCTGTCTGCACTTTGCTAGCTCCTGAGATTGTTCATTTTCCAGACAGTGAAAAGCTAAAAGACATGGCTAACTACTTTGAGGACAGGTGGGGCCTTCCACAGTGTGTTGGCGCTATTGATGGTTCACACATACCAATAATAGCACCACAAGTATACCACACTGACTATTTTAACCGCAAAGGCTGGCATTCCATCATCCTCCAGGGAGTAGTGGATGGAAAAGGACTATTCTGGAGTGTGAATGTGGGAAAACCTGGAAGTTTGCATGATGCTCGAGTTCTAAGATTGTCAACATTTTGGGACTGGGTGGGCCAGGGAGGCCTGTACTCTGGTCACACTAGGAACATTTCAGGGGTGAATGTTGGCTATTATGTGCTCGGGGATTCTGCATACCCTTTACAAAATTGGCTCCTGAAACCATTTGCTGACAATGGCCGCCTGACACCAGAACAGCAAATCTACAACAGGAAAACATCCAGGGCAAGGGTGGTTGTGGAGAATGCATTTGGAAGACTAAAGGGTAGATGGCGGTGTCTTATGAAAAGGAATGACAGTGACATTGAACTTGCAAAAGCCATGGTGCTTACTTGCTGTGCTCTTCACAATATTTGTGAAAGACATGGAGAAGACTTCTACCAGGACTGGAATACGAATGCAGAAGAGCCAGTACGGGTAGTAGCACAGGATATGGAGGAAGAGTGCAATGAGGTACGTCAGGCTCTGATGCGACACCTTAACACTTAATTTTTAATGTTGTATTCATTTTTTATTGGTCAAATAAAGTTTACCTTACATCAGACACAACCAGGGTCTCTCATGTCTTGCATTTTAAAAACAAAAAGTAATCTTGCTATATACTAAAAAATATACACATTTACATCCAATCTTTACATCAGAACAGTGCTGGCAGAGAGGGACTACTCCCTTGGTGGTGGTCTGGGATCACGACTGGCTCCTAGTACTTGAACAAGCTGCCCAAGGATACCCAGGAAGGCCTGGTTGAATGTAGCCATCTGCTCCATCTGTTGCCGTGCAATTTCAGCCTCCTGGCGCATAGCTTCCTGGGCATCCTGACGCAGTGCCTGAAACCTCCGCTCAGAAAGGTTATCCAGCCTTTCCAGCTGCCTTTGCTCAGCTGCCCGCATATCCTCCAAGACTGTGCGCAGATCCAGCTGCGAGCGTCTCCTTTCAACTGGAATATACAACAGAACAGAATAGTGTTTTTGTTAGAAATTGGTATGTCTAATATTAGATAATAACACACATATGAAACGTACAGACAGAAAAAAGTTCACAAGTAATCTTGCTATGTACTCTTTCAAGTGTGAGTGGACAAAATATATGCACAAATTAAAAAATAAGAAGAAAACCTGATCATGTCTTACCTGTTTGCCGGGGTGCATTGGGCGTACTATGTGGTTGGCTGGAAGGTGGTGATGCAATAGTGCTGGTGCTGCTGAACGACATTGACGGACTATCATCAGACAAGTTTGACGCATCATTGGAGAGTCCTTCAACTGTATCTGAAAATGCAAATATGGTTTTATATATATATATATATATATATATATATATTTTAGAGGCTTCGTTCACATCACCGTTCAGCCTTTCTGTTCTCCTGCTCCGTTCAGGGCAGGCATGTTCACACTGCGGCCCTCCAGCTGTTGCAAAACTACAACTCCCAGCATGCCTGGATAGCTTACAGCTATTATGGCATGCTGGGAGTTGTAGTTTTACAACAGCTGGAGGGCCGCAGTTTGGACATGCCTGGTTTAGGGGCAGGAGAACGGAAAGGACGGATAAGCACATAACTGACGCCAAACTGAGTCAAACGGAGCCTGAGGACCCCGTAGACTATAATGGAGTCCGATAGGTTTCCGCTCACAAGATGATTTTTAAGCGGAGACAAAAGTCCTGTATGCACAACTTTGGTCTCCGCTTAAAAATCATCTTCTGAGCAGAAACAACCCCATAGTCTATATGGGGCCCTCAAGCTCCGTTTGACTCAGTTTGGTGTCAGTTATGTGCTTATCCGTCCTTTCTGTTCTCCTGCCCCTAAAAGGAGCAGGAGAACGTAAAGGATGAACGGTGATGTGAGCGTAGCCTAAGGTTAGCAGAGCGAAATGATATGCAGAATCCCCCAAAAAAACACTTACCAACAGGTTCTATCATGGACTCGAGAAGTGCAGTAGCAGAGTCCAGACCTCCCTCCCTGCCTTGGTTTGCCGGCCTATGACCGTAAATGGCGTCCATGGCATCGTACCACTTCCAGGTACTGCGACTGTTTCCACTACGGCCGTTGGCATCCTTAATTTTTTTATATTGTATTTTAAGCTTCTTAAGCTTAGCCCTACACTGACCCGACGTCCGTTCAAATCCTTCGGCCGCCATCCGCTGAGAAATATCTTGGAACACCTTTTCATTTCTCACTGATCCATCAAGCTCACACTGAATAGCGCCATCCCCAAGAATAGTTAAAAAAGTGGATAGTTCCTGAGACGACCACAGCTTGCTGTGGTTTGCAGGCATCCTCCTATTATCTGTACTAATCGCGGCGTGCTGTTTATGTTGCGCTTACATTTGACGTAATTCAGGCCGCCAATCAGGAGAATGTATTGTGTGACGCAAGTAGCTCCGCCCTAACCGAACCGTTCCATTTTTCTATGGCCCTACATCAGAAGCAGGACCCTGAATGGTGCGGTACGGTTCGCTTGTATGGATCGCTTTCATAGTGGAAACACCCAAAATAGCGAACTGTACCGTACCGACCCGAACCGATCCGCTCAGTGGAAACGAGGCATAAATTGTCCACGTGGCTAGAGCTAGCCTTTTATGCCTTGGAGGTGCTGGCCTGCCCGGCGGCCAGTGTTTTGTCTGAACGTGTATTCAGCACGGCAGGGGGCGTCATTACAGACAAACGCAGCCACCTGTCTACAGCCAATGTGAACAAGCTGACGTTCATAAAAATGAACGAGGCATGGATCCCACAGGACCTGTCCATCCCTTGTGCAGATTAGACATTAACTACCTCCCCTTAACCATATATTATTGTACTCCAGGGCACTTCCTCATTCATTCCTATTTTTATTTTCATTTTACCATTATATTGCGAGGCAACCCAAAGTTGAATGAACCTCTTCTCTGTCTGGGTGCCGGGGCCTAAATATATGGACTGTTCCAATGTTGGGTGACAATGGACTGTTCCAATGTTGGGTGACGTGAAGCATGATTCTCTGCTGACATGAAGCCAGATTCTCTGTTACGGGACCTCTCTCCTCTGCCTGGGTGCCTGGGCCTAAATATATGACAATGGACTGTTACAGTGGTGGCTGACGTGAACCCCGATTCTCTGCTATGACATGCAGACTGATTCTCTGCTGACATGAAGCCAGATTCTCTGTTACGGGACCTCTCCTCTGCCTGGGTGCCTGGGCCTAAATATATGACAATGGACTGTTACAGTGGTGGCTGAAGTGAAGCCTGATTCTCTGCTATGACATGCAGACTGATTCTCTGCTATGACATGCAGACTGATTCTCTGTTACGGGACCTCTCTCCTCTGTCTGGGTACCTGGGCCTAAATATATGACAATGGACTGTTACAGTGGTGGCTGAAGTGAAGCCTGATTCTCTGCTATGACATGCAGACTGATTCTCTGCTGACATGAAGCCAGATTCTCTGTTAAGGGACCTCTCTCCTCTGCCTGGGTGCCTGGGACTAAATATCTGACAATGGACTGTTACAGTGGTGGGTGACGTGAAGCCAGATTCTCTGCTATGGGACCTCTCTCCAATTGATATTGGTTAATTTTTATTTTTATTTTAATTTATTTCCCTATCCACATTTGTTTGCAGGGGATTTACCTACATGTTGCTGCCTTTTGCAGCCCTCTAGCTCTTTCTTGGGCTGTTTTACAGCCTTTTTAGTGCCGAAGAGTTTGGGTCCCCATTGACTTCAATGGGGTTGGGGTTCGGGTTCGGGACGAAGTTCGAGTCGGGTTCGGATCCCGAACCCGAACATTTCCGGGAAGTTCGGCCGAACTTCTCGAACCCGAACATCCAGGTGTTCGCTCAACTCTAGTGAGAAGAAGTCTGGAATCCAAATGTCTAAAAATCCCCTCCTAAAAGGAATGTGGGCCCCTTTGCACACCTATGCTGCAAAAAAGTGTCCCACATGTGGTATCGCCTCACTCAGGAGAAGTTAGGCAATGTGTTTTAGGGATGTATTTTTAGATATACCCATGCTGGGTGAGAGAAATATGTAAAAATACACCCCAAAACACATTTCCCTACTTCTTCTGATTATGGTGATACCACATGTGTGACACTTTTTTGCAGCCTAGGTGGGCAAAGGGGCCCAAATTTTAAAGAGCACCTTTAGGATTTCACAGGGCATTTTTTACACATTTGGATTTCAAACTACTTCTCACGAATTAGGGCCCCTAAAATGTCAGGGCAGTATAAATACCCCACAAGTGATCCCATTTTGGAAAGAAGACACCCCAAGGTATTTCCTGAGGGGCATGGCGAGTTCATGCAAAAAAAAATTTTTGTCACAAGTTAGTGGAATATGAGACTTTGTAAGAAAAAATTATAAAAAATCATTTTCCGCTAATTTGTGCCCAAAAAAAAAAAAATTTCGAGGAACTCGCCATGCCCCTCACGGAATACCTTGGGCTGTCTTCTTTCCAAAATATGGTCACTTGTGGGGTATTTATACTGCCCTGGCATTTTAGAGGCCCTAATGTGTGAGAAGTAGTTTGAAATCCAAATGTGTAAAAAATGCCCTGTGAAATCCTAAAGGTGCTCTTTAGAATTTGGGCCCCTTTGCCCACCTAGGCTGCAGAAAAGTGTCACACATGTGGTATCACCATATTCAGAAGAAGTAGGGCAATGTGTTTTGGGGTGTATTTTTACATATTTCTCTCACCCAGCATGGGTATATGTAAAAATACACCCCAAAATACATTTCTCTACTTCTTCTGAGTACGGCGATACCACATGTGTGACACTTTTTTGCAGCTTAGGTGGACAAAAGGGCCCAAATTCTAAAGAGCACCTTTAGGATTTCACAGGGCATTTTTTACACATTTGAATTTCAAACTACTTCTCACGCATTAGGGCCCCTAAAATACCAGGGCAGTATAAATACCCCACAAGTGACCCCATTTTGGAAAGAAGACACCCCAAGTTATTTTGTGATGTGCATAGTGAGTTTATGGAAGTTTCTATTTTTTGTCACAAGTTAGTGGAATATGAGACTTTGTAAGAAAAAAAAATAATAATCTGCATTTTCCGCTAACTTGTGACAAAAAATAAAAAGTTCTATGAACTCACTATGCCCATCAGCGAATACCTTAGGGTGTCTACTTTCCGAAATGGGGTCATTTGTGGGGTGTTTCTACTGTCTGGGCTATGTAGAACCTCAGGAAACATGACAGGTGCTCAGAAAGTCAGAGCTGCTTCAAAATGCTGAAATTCACATTTTTGTACCATAGTTTGTAAACGCTCTAACTTTTGCGCAAACAAATAAATATACACTTATTGCATTTTTTTTATCAAAGACATGTAGAACAATAAATTTAGACAAACATTTAGATAGAAATGTAGTTTTATTAGAAACATTTTACAACTGAAAGTGAAAAATGTCATTTTTTTGCAAAAAATGTGGTAAATTTTGATTAATAACAAAAAAAGTTAAAATGTCAGCAGCAATGAAATACCACCAAATGAAAGCTCTATTAGTGAGAAGAAAAAGAGGTAAAATTAATTTGGGTGGTAAGTTGTATGACCGAGCAATAAACCGTGAAAGTAGTGTAGTGCAGAATTGTAAAAAGTGGTCTGGTCATTAAGGGGGTTCAAGCTAGGGGAGCTGAGGTGATTAAGATGGCATCTTGCATGTGTTCGCGGGCGAACACTGCGAACTGGCCATCACTGATGCTAAACAACTGCAGATTTATCTGTATTTTTATTCATATGCAAATTATCAAGTTGGAGAGCCAGGAGACAGAGCTGATTCATTTGAACACTGCTTTTCAACACCCTCTGCTCTTTACACTCCCGGCTCCCCTAGCAGTACCACATTGAGATCTGCTCAGAAAGCTAATATACAGTACACATTATTGTTGTATCCACAAGCACAATATATTATTATAAAGACATCAATAATATGTGTTAGCTTATAAGCATAAAAAAAAAACATGTATCTCTGTGTGGTAATGCTGTAGCTTGATGGCTGTGCATGTAGAGAGCCCAGTTTTAAATTTGGGAAAAGTCTTCAAGGTTTTTTTCTTGAGATTCCCCACACACACACACACACACACACACACACACACATTTAACCTATAATAAAAGTATATATCCTTATAATATTGAAAATAATGTTTTTAGGCTTAGAAATCTAATAAATATTACTAGTTTTTGTATAACCATATATTGTACATGTTAATAAACAAGTAATACATTTTAGATTTCTAAGCAAAAAAACCCCACTATTCTCAATATAGTAAGGCCTGCTATTGCATGATATATGTTATATTGTTATTATTTGATTATATATTATCTGCGATAGTATATGATAGTATAGACTTTCATTATAGGTAAATGAGAGAGAAAAGAAATAACAGAAAAAAAAAACTTCATATGAGTCTCTCTTGGGATTTAATTAATGCAATCTTTATTAGTTAATTAAAAGGCAACCAGCCTAATTGGCCACGCGGTTCTCAAATATAGCTGGCCACAACCCAAATGGTTCAGAACCGTGCAATTTGGTGGCATCCTTAGATTTTCATGACTAATATACTAATCGACTAGTGTGATAGAACTAGCCACTGTTTGCCAAGCAGGGGTTAATCTCTTATGAAACTACATTTTTAAGTTGATTGCACAAAGCCCAAACAATAGTTGAATGAATTAGAACATAATTAATGAGTGGCTATGTGACATAATCTATCTAGATACATTTTACAGGCACTTAAAAAAATAAAATGCCTTAGGAATGTAAACAACCCATATGTCTGTCAAGCTTGTCATTTTGTTAAAGCTTGTAATAGAAAGGAAACTTAATTTACCAAGAAGCTTCTCGGCCTCAGAGCAGTATTCTCCCAATGTTCTTTATCACGCAGATATCTAAATTACACAATCCAGTGCCTGAAGGCTCACTCACAATTTTCCCTAAAACAGGCTCAATAATTAATTTACATAATAGAAACATTTGTCACTACCAATTATGATGTCATACTTGCAAACTCAAGTTTCTAATGTCTCAAACTTTCATATTATAAATAAAAACTTACCCTGCTTGCCCACCATTTAGCTTTCATTATCTTACAGAAAACATTGCCTTATACTAAACCTTTGTAAATAACTTCAATTAGACATGCGCTTCAACTTGAGCTAAAACAAATGACAACGAGCTAGATACTAGTAAAATACACATAATTTAAATCGCTTAGTTGGTGGCATGTATAATTAGATTGTGTAAACTAATTGTTATACGTGCATGCAAATTAACGATCTGTTCCCATGCAACGTGAAAAATACATTATGCTCAAATTAAAATATATCAATTTTTTGAATTATTAAGTTAGACTAGCCATACACTTCCAAACCCCTCATACACATGCACACTTGGCTCAGTTCTGAATGGGGAGAGGGGAGAAGGCCACTGTCAGAGACTGCTGGTTGAGACTTACCTACTTTGAGAACAAAAGAACTGGATATGTTAAACTCAAACAGCCTAATCCCCCTTTACACCAACATTTGTCATCAAGGAAAAGTTTGGATACTCCCATAAAGATTAGCTAGTCAGACAGTCCTGCCGTACTTGCACACTGTAGAAAAAAGTGCCAACTTCTCTGGTGGCCAGGACTGCAGGAGTGTGCATAGGCTTGCTATTTTTCCTATAGTATGCAAGCATGGACACTGCTGATGGACCGGAAACAAGCAATGTATACTGTGAAGGAAAAATGTATCCAGCCAGCAAAGGAGGCAATATGGATAATAAAAATACATTTGTGAGTGGTTTATATTACCGTATTTTTCACTTTATAAGACGCACCCGATAATAAGACGCACCCTAGGATTAAAAGGAGGAAAATAAGAAAAAATATTTTAGCAGACCTCATATCAGATCCTCAGATCTGACCCCCATAAATATCAGGACATCAGATTAGACCCCCATAAACATCAGGACATCAGATCAGGCCCCTATAAATATCAGGACATCAGATCAGGCACCTATAAATATCAGGACATCAGATCAGGCCCCCATATCAGGACATCACATCTGACCCCCTTATCAGGACATCGCATCAGCCCACAATGTCAGGCCCCCATCAGACCTCAGATCAGCCCCCAGTGTCAGACCCCCATTAGACATCAGATCAGCCTTCAATGTTAGACCCCCATCAGACCTCAGATCAGCCCACATTGTCAGACCCCCATCAGACCTCAGATAAACCCTAAATGTTAGACCCCATCAGACCTCAGATCAGATTAAAATAAAAACCTTCTCTTACCTGTCCTGTACCGCGGCTCCTCTTCACCTCTGGCAGAAGTTGGTCTCCCCTGTTTTTCCCGGCCTGTGCTGCTCTGTTACCTGACTGCATGCAGCATTAGGTCATAGTGCACTCACTACGTCCTGATGCTGTACACTGTCCCCAGCAAGGAAGACACGGGAGTGCTTGCAGCACTTTGCTCCCAGCTCCCAACGCATTTGCGGTCATCCCCCCCCCCCCCCCCCACACACACACTTTTGGAGGAAAAAAATGAGTCTTATAAAGCGAAAAATACAGTAACTTTACCTACATAATAAATACAATTTGCTAAAGTAAAACAACCCCTTTAAGCTTAGATTAACCTAACAAGCATTTCACTCATTCATTGGGTAATCGGCAGTACATTTACACCAGCAGATAATTGCTAAATAGCATTTCTATGAATGCTTGTTAGTGTAACGGTCACATACACACACACACAGGGGGGAGGGAATTGACCACTGCGCTCCACCCTTACCCCTGGCCCTGCCTTCTTGCCTCGCGACTCCTAATGACAGGGGACAGCTGGACGGCAATCCCTAGCTTGAACTAAGTGCAGGGATGACAGACAGACAAACAACAGAACGTGAATGTACCGAGTCAATACCAGGAAAGCTACAAAGTACAAATAGAGCAAGCAGAGAATAGTCAGGAGAAGCCGGGGTCATAAATACCAGGAGAGCAGCAAAGTACACAAGGAGCAGGCAGAGGATTGTCAGGAAACAGCAGGAGGTAAGTACGCCAGGAAATGCAACATCACAGGTGGAACCTAAATTAACAGGCAACCTGTGGCCAGCAGGCTGCCTGTATTTATAGCGGGGAGTGAGGGTCATGTGACGTGGCCAGCGTCACATGACCGACAGACCAACCAGTCGAGCACCAAGTGATCAGCTCGGCGCTAAAGACAGACTTAGGAGCAGGGAACCTCCCAGATAGCAAAGCCGCCCTGGGAATGAGGTCAAGCACAGATCCTCGCTCCTGAAGCTAAGCAGCAGGTCTGCGGCTAATTGGAGACCGAGTGCACCTTCGGAACCCTGTTACAGTTAGTGATTATCTGGCCTTTGCTCAGTCAAAGTAAGGGGCCTTACTAAAATAGTTCATTTGAATATAATCAAGCTTCAATTAAAGGGACTCTTCCATCAAAACAAAACACATAAGTAAATTATCATATATGTGAATAATCCATGTGTTTATAATAAATAAATGGGTGGATGGATTTCCGAAAATCATTTGTAAAGTCACTCCATGTATACTAGTTCCTGTCTGGACTTTTAGGCCAGCTCAAGATTGGACCACTAATTCCCCTTCATGAACAGGGGCATTTTCTTTTTTTAGTACATGCAACTTTGAAGGCCATAACTTTTTTTCTATTTGTTTATGTAAAAAAAAATAAAAAATCAGTAATACATGGGGCTTTATTTTTTTATGTTATTTTTATTTTTGACAGGCACTCACTCACTTGGATTTATGTGGGTACAAACATTTATTCCTGAAATAAAATGCAAACAGTAGGCATAAAAAACAATTCTGAAGTTTCTATGTGAGGAGCGGAGTATTGTGCCTCGGCGTGGCGTCCGGCCCTGATGTAGCTTAACTCCGCTACTTCTGCTCTTTATAGGCGCCGCTGCTATAAGCCCGCCACCTCTGCACTATGGCTCTGAGGCTCGGCATTCCACATGAATGGGAAATGATGTAGGTATTACTAGTATGAGAACATGGCGTCCCACGTGGTCCGGGGTCGGTATAGATATTGCCAATCACATAATGCGGGCGGTATCCGGAGAGCAATCACAGGTATCTTCCAGGAAGAAAGGTCAAAATCCTTTAAAAGCGCTCCAATATATTGGTTACTTAAATCCAATCAATGCATATATCATAATCTGGAGGTCTCCAGCTCTACCAAACGTGTTTTGGAACCTTGACTTGTTCATTCTTCAGTGGTAAGGGCCTCCATTTTGTTTGATCCCTTAAATAGAATACTTGGGATTCACCCAAAATCCACACTGGATCCCAGATTGGAATTGGGATTGTGTGGTTGTCATACACATTGTGTTTAATGGGTGCTTCTCCGGTTTACCATTAGTTCAAATGAGATACTTATACCTGTTACATATCTGATATAGATTAAAAATATCGATAAAAAATATCCCATACAAAAAGATGGCAGAAAGTAATAGATAAAAAAATATATATTTTTTTATAAAATATATAAAATATGTGTACATGCAGTTTTAGTGCACCTTCTATGCGTTTCATTGGGCAATTAAATTCAGAATGTGTATTCTATCCATAAACATATTACATCTTTGTATATATAGAGTTACTGTTATTATATTTATCTATTCCGTTTTTTCACATTTTAATCTTTATTTTTATTAAAATTTTTATTTTTCTCTCCTCTTTTCATTCAGGTGATATGTTGGAGATCCGTGTATATGGGTAGAGGCCTTCCACCAAGGGGGGACCAGAGTGTCTACTTATAGAAGCCACTCGGTGTCCCTTCGGTAAAGGGTCTACAGGAAGCCAAAGATTTCTAATTTGGCATTCAGGCCACCAGGTAAAAATTGTGTTGAATTCAAATATTCTACTAGATTCCAATCTTGACATCCTACTGATATAATCTCTTCCCCTCCAATGTCTCTCTACCTTGTCTAGTGCTGCATAGCTTATCCCTGCAGGATCTTGATTATGGACTTGTTTAAAATAATTGGATAATGAATGTTTAACAAAACCATTTTTAATATTACTGATGTGTTCAGAGATACGTTTCTTAAGTGTCCTCTCAGTCCTCCCAATATACTGCTTGTTGCAGGGACACTGCATTATATAGATCAAATCATTGTAAATGTAATGATTAGGGATGAGCGAACTCGAACTGTATAGTTCGGGTTCGTACCGAATTCTGGGGTGTCCGTGACACGGACCCGAACCCGGACATTTTCGTAAAAGTCCGGGTTCGGGTTCGGTGTTCGTCGCTTTCTTGGCGCTTTTTTGACGCTTTCTTGGCGCTTATTGAAAGGCTGCAAAGCAGCCAATCAACAAGCGTCATACTACTTGCCCCAAGAGGCCGTCACAGCCATGCCTACTATTGGCATGGCTGTGATTGGCCAGAGCACCATGTGACCCAGCCTCTATTTAAGCTGGAGTCACATAGCGCCGCCCGTCACTCTGCTCTGATTAGCGTAGGGAGAGGTTGCGGATGCGACAGTAGGGCGAGATTAGGCAGATTAACTCCTCCAAAGGACTTCACTTGATTAATCGATCGATCTGCAGCTGTGCATCATTGAGCTGCTGAAATTCAAATGCTCACTCACTGTTTTTAGGCTGCCCAGACCGTTTGTCAGTCACTTTTTTCTGGGGTGATCGGCGGCCATTTTGTGTCTTGTGCGGTGCTGCGACCAAGTGCATCCAAGCTGCGACCAAGTGCATTTAACCCTCAATGGTGTGGTTGTTTTTTGGCTAAAGCCTACATCAGGGTGAAGCTGTCACACCAAGTGCATTTAACCAGCAATAGTCTGTTCATTTTTTGGCCATATACTAAATCAGGGGCAAGCTGTGCCTGTCACCAAGTGCATTTAACCCTCAATGGTGTGGTTGTTTTTTGGCTAAAGCCTACATCAGGGTGAAGCTGTCACACCAAGTGCATTTAACCAGCAATAGTCTGTTTATTTTTTGGCCATATACTACATCAGGGGCAAGCTGCGCCCGTCACCAAGTGCATTTAACCCTCAGTAGTGTGGTTGGTCAAGCTGTGACACCAAGTGCATTTAACCAGCAATAGTCTGTTCATTTTTTGGCCATATACTACATCAGGGGCAAGCTGCGCCCGTCACCAAGTGCCTTTAACCAGCAATAGTGTGGTTATTTTTTGGCCATATCCCAGTCTAATTCTGTCACTAAATCCATACCGGTCACCCAGCGCCTAAATACTAGGCCTCAAATTTATATCCCGCTAAATCTCTCGTTACCGCTGTCCTGTTGTGGCTGGGAAAGTTATTTAGTGTCCGTCAAAGCACATTTTTTGTTCTGGGTTGAAGTACAATTCCCAATTTAGCAATTTCATTATTTAGTGGTTCCTGCTATATCAGAGTTATTTGAAATCTATCCCTAAAAGGGTATATAATATTCAAGGTGCACATAGGGTCATTCAGAATAACTTCACACACACCCGCTACTGTGTATTTCCAAGTCTAATTCTGTCACTAAACCCATACCTGTCACCCAGCGCCTAAATACTAGGCCTCAAATTTATATCCTGCTAAATCTCTCGTTACCGCTGTCCTGTTGTGGCTGGGAAAGTTATTTAGTGTCCGTCAAAGCACATTTTTTGTTCTGGGTTGAAATACAATTCCCAATTTAGCAATTTCATAATTTAGTGGTTTCTGCTATATCAGAGCTATTTGAAATCTATCCCTAAAAGGGTATATAATATTCAAGGTGCACATTGGGTCATTCAGAATAACTTCACACACACCCGCTACTGTGTATTTCCAAGTCTAATTCTGTCACTAAACCCATACCTGTCACCCAGCGCCTAAATACTAGGCCTCAAATTTATATCCTGCTAAATCTCTCGTTACCGCTGTCCTGTTGTGGCTGGGAAAGTTATTTAGTGTCCGTCAAAGCACATTTTTTGTTCTGGGTTGAAATACAATTCCCAATTTAGCAATTTCATAATTTAGTGGTTTCTGCTATATCAGAGCTATTTGAAATCTATCCCTAAAAGGGTATATAATATTCAAGGTGCACATTGGGTCATTCAGAATAACTTCACACACACCCGCTACTGTGTATTTCCAAGTCTAATTCTGTCACTAAACCCATACCTGTCACCCAGCGCCTAAATACTAGGCCTCAAATTTATATCCTGCTAAATCTCTCGTTACCGCTGTCCTGTTGTGGCTGGGAAAGTTATTTAGTGTCCGTCAAAGCACATTTTTTGTTCTGGGTTGAAATACAATTCCCAATTTAGCAATTTCATAATTTAGTGGTTTCTGCTATATCAGAGCTATTTGAAATCTATCCCTAAAAGGGTAGATCATATTGAAGGTGCACATAGGGTCATTCAGAATAACTTCACACACACCCGCTACTGTGCATTTCCAAGTCTAATTCTGTCACTAAACCCATACCTGTCACCCAGCGCCTAAATACTAGGCCTCAAATTTATATCCCGCTAAATCTCTCCTTACCGCTGTCCTGTTGTGGCTGGGAAAGTTATTTAGTGTCCGTCAAAGCACATTTTTTGTTCTGGGTTGAAATACAATTCCCAATTTAGCAATTTCATAATTTAGTGGTTTCTGCTATATCAGAGCCATTTGAAATCTATCCCTAAAAGGGTATATAATATTCAAGGTGCACATTGGGTCATTCAGAATAACTTCACACACACCCGCTACTGTGTATTTCCAAGTCTAATTCTGTCACTAAACCCATACCTGTCACCCAGCGCCTAAATACTAGGCCTCAAATTTATATCCTGCTAAATCTCTCGTTACCGCTGTCCTGTTGTGGCTGGGAAAGTTATTTAGTGTCCGTCAAAGCACATTTTTTGTTCTGGGTTGAAATACAATTCCCAATTTAGCAATTTCATAATTTAGTGGTTTCTGCTATATCAGAGCTATTTGAAATCTATCCCTAAAAGGGTATATAATATTCAAGGTGCACATTGGGTCATTCAGAATAACTTCACACACACCCGCTACTGTGTATTTCCAAGTCTAATTCTGTCACTAAACCCATACCTGTCACCCAGCGCCTAAATACTAGGCCTCAAATTTATATCCTGCTAAATCTCTCGTTACCGCTGTCCTGTTGTGGCTGGGAAAGTTATTTAGTGTCCGTCAAAGCACATTTTTTGTTCTGGGTTGAAATACAATTCCCAATTTAGCAATTTCATAATTTAGTGGTTTCTGCTATATCAGAGCTATTTGAAATCTATCCCTAAAAGGGTATATAATATTCAAGGTGCACATTGGGTCATTCAGAATAACTTCACACACACCCGCTACTGTGTATTTCCAAGTCTAATTCTGTCACTAAACCCATACCTGTCACCCAGCGCCTAAATACTAGGCCTCAAATTTATATCCTGCTAAATCTCTCGTTACCGCTGTCCTGTTGTGGCTGGGAAAGTTATTTAGTGTCCGTCAAAGCACATTTTTTGTTCTGGGTTGAAATACAATTCCCATTTTAGCAATTTCATAATTTAGTGGTTTCTGCTATATCAGAGCTATTTGAAATCTATCCCTAAAAGGGTAGATCATATTGAAGGTGCACATAGGGTCATTCAGAATAACTTCACACACACCCGCTACTGTGCATTTCCAAGTCTAATTCTGTCACTAAACCCATACCTGTCACCCAGCGCCTAAATACTAGGCCTCAAATTTATATCCCGCTAAATCTCTCGTTACCGCTGTCCTGTTGTGGCTGGGAAAGTTATTTAGTGTCCGTCAAAGCACATTTTTTGTTCTGGGTTGAAATACAATTCCCAATTTAGCAATTTAAAAATTTAGTGGTTTCTGCTATATCAGAGCTATTTGAAATCTATCCCTAAAAGGGTAGATCATATTGAAGGTGCACATAGGGTCATTCAGAATAACTTCACACACACCCGCTACTGTGCATTTCCAAGTCTAATTCTGTCACTAAACCCATACCTGTCACCCAGCGCCTAAATACTAGGCCTCAAATTTATATCCCGCTAAATCTCTCGTTACCGCTGTCCTGTTGTGGCTGGGAAAGTTATTTAGTGTCCGTCAAAGCACATTTTTTGTTCTGGGTTGAAATACAATTCCCAATTTAGCAATTTAAAAATTTAGTGGTTTCTGCTATATCAGAGCTATTTGAAATCTATCCCTAAAAGGGTAGATCATATTGAAGGTGCACATAGGGTCATTCAGAATAACTTCACACACACCCGCTACTGTGCATTTCCAAGTCTAATTCTGTCACTAAACCCATACCTGTCACCCAGCGCCTAAATACTAGGCCTCAAATTTATATCCCGCTAAATCTCTCGTTACCGCTGTCCTGTTGTGGCTGGGAAAGTTATTTAGTGTCCGTCAAAGCACATTTTTTGTTCTGGGTTGAAATACAATTCCCAATTTAGCAATTTAAAAATTTAGTGGTTTCTGCTGTATCAGAGCTATTTGAAATCTATCCCTAAAAGGGTATATAATATTCAAGGTGCACATAGGGTCATTCAGAATAACTTCACACACCCGCTACTGTGCATTTCCAAGTCTAATTCTGTTAGTAAATCCATACCGGTCACCCAGCGCCTAAATACTAGGCCTCAAATTTATATCCCGCTGAATTTGAATACAATACATTGGGCCAAATAATATTTTTGTTGTTGTGGTGAACCATAACAATGAGAAAAACATCTAGTAAGGGACGCGGACGTGGACATGGTCGTGGTGATGTTAGTGGACCCTCTGGTGCTGGGAGAGGACGTGGCCGTTCTGCCACATCCACACGTCCTAGTGTACCAACTACCTCAGGTCCCAGTAGCCGCCAGAATTTACAGCGATATATGGTTGGGCCCAATGCCGTTCTAAGGATGGTAAGGCCTGAGCAGGTACAGGCATTAGTCAATTGGGTGGCCGACAGTGGATCCAGCACGTTCACATTATCTCCCACCCAGTCTTCTGCAGAAAGCGCACAGATGGCGCCTGAAAACCAACCCCATCAGTCTGTCACATCACCCCCATGCATACCAGGGAAACTGTCTCAGCCTCAAGTTATGCAGCAGTCTCTTATGCTGTTTGAAGACTCCGCTGGCAGGGTTTCCCAAGGGCATCCACCTAGCCCTTCCCCAGCGGTGAAAGATATAGAATGCACTGACGCACAACCACTTATGTTTCCTGATGATGAGGACATGGGAATACCACCTCAGCATGTCTCTGATGATGACGAAACACAGGTGCCAACTGCTGCGTCTTTCTGCAGTGTGCAGACTGAACAGGAGGTCAGGGATCAAGACTGGGTGGAAGACGATGCAGGGGATGATGAGGTCCTAGACCCCACATGGAATGAAGGTCGTGCCACTGACTTTCACAGTTCGGAGGAAGAGGCAGTGGTGAGACCGAGCCAACAGCGTAGCAAAAGAGGGAGCAGTGGGCAAAAGCAGAACACCCGCCGCCAAGAGACTCCGCCTGCTAATGCCCGCCGCCATCTGGGACCGAGCACCCCAAAGGCAGCTTCAAGGAGTTCCCTGGCATGGCACTTCTTCAAACAATGTGCTGACGACAAGACCCGAGTGGTTTGCACGCTGTGCCATCAGAGCCTGAAGCGAGGCATTAACGTTCTGAACCTGAGCACAACCTGCATGACCAGGCACCTGCATGCAAAGCATGAACTGCAGTGGAGTAAACACCTTAAAACCAAGGAAGTCACTCAGGCTCCCCCTGCTACCTCTTCTGCTGCTGCCGCCTCGGCCTCTTCTGCTGCTGCCGCCTCGGCCTCTTCCTCCGCCTCTGGAGGAACGTTGGCACCTGCCGCCCAGCAAACAGGGGATGTACCACCAACACCACCACCACCACCTCCGTCACCAAGCGTCTCAACCATGTCACACGGCAGCGTTCAGCTCTCCATCTCACAAACATTTGAGAGAAAGCGTAAATTCCCACCTAGCCACCCTCGATCCCTGGCCCTGAATGCCAGCATTTCTAAACTACTGGCCTATGAAATGCTGTCATTTAGGCTGGTGGACACAGACAGCTTCAAACAGCTCATGTCGCTTGCTGTCCCACAGTATGTTGTTCCCAGCCGCCACTACTTCTCCAAGAGAGCCGTGCCTTCCCTGCACAACCAAGTATCCGATAAAATCAAGTGTGCACTGCGCAACGCCATCTGTGGCAAGGTCCACCTAACCACAGATACGTGGACCAGTAAGCACGGCCAGGGATGCTATATCTCTCTAACTGCACACTGGGTAAATGTAGTGGCATCTGGGCCCCAGGCGGAGAGCTGTTTGGCGCACGTCCTTCCGCCGCCAAGGATCGCAGGGCAACATTCTTTGCCTCCTGTTGCCACCTCCTCCTTCTCGGCTTCCTCCTCCTCTTCTTCCACCTGCTCATCCAGTCAGCCACACACCTTCACCACCAACTTCAGCACAGCCCGGGGTAAACGTCAGCAGGCCATTCTGAAACTCATATGTTTGGGGGACAGGCCCCACACCGCACAGGAGTTGTGGCGGGGTATAGAACAACAGACCGACGAGTGGTTGCTGCCGGTGAGCCTCAAGCCCGGCCTGGTGGTGTGCGATAATGGGCGAAATCTCGTTGCAGCTCTGGGACTAGCCAATTTGACGCACATCCCTTGCTTGGCGCATGTGCTGAATTTGGTGGTGCAGAAGTTCATTCACAACTACCCCGACATGTCAGAGCTGCTGCATAAAGTGCGGGCCGTCTGTTCGCGCTTCCGGCGTTCATATCCTGCTGCTGCTCGCCTGTCTGCGCTACAGCGTAACTTCGGCCTTCCCGCTCACCGCCTCATATGCGACGTGCCCACCAGGTGGAACTCCACCTTGCACATGCTGGACAGACTGTGCGAGCAGCAGCAGGCCATAGTGGAGTTTCAGCTGCAGCACGCACGGGTCAGTCACACTACAGAACAGCACCACTTCACCACCAATGACTGGGCCTCCATGCGAGACCTGTGTGCCCTGTTGAGCTGTTTCGAGTACTCCACCAACATGGCCAGTGGCGATGACGCCGTTATCAGCGTTACAATACCACTTCTATGTCTCCTTGAGAAAACACTTAGGGCGATGATGCAAGAGGAGGTGGCCCAGGAGGAGGAGGAGGAGGAAGAGGGGTCATTTTTAGCACTTTCAGGCCAGTCTCTTCGAAGTGACTCAGAGGGAGGTTTTTGGCAACAGCAGAGGCCAGGTACAAATGTGGCCAGACAGGGCCCACTACTGGAGGAGGAGGAGGACGAGGATGAGGAGGAGGTGGAGGAGGATGAGGATGAAGCATGGTCACAGCGGGGTGGCACCCAACGCAGCTCGGGCCCATCACTGGTGCGTGGCTGGGGGGAAAGGCAGGACGATGACGATACGCCTCCCACAGAGGACAGCTTGTCCTTACCCCTGGGCAGCCTGGCACACATGAGCGACTACATGCTGCAGTGCCTGCGCAACGACAGCAGAGTTGCCCACATTTTAACCTGTGCGGACTACTGGGTTGCCACCCTGCTGGATCCACGCTACAAAGACAATGTGCCCACCTTACTTCCTGCACTGGAGCGTGATAGGAAGATGCGCGAGTACAAGCGCACGTTGGTAGACGTGCTACTGAGAGCATTCCCAAATGTCACAGGGGAACAAGTGGAAGCCCAAGGCCAAGGCAGAGGAGGAGCAAGAGGTCGCCAAGGCAGCTGTGTCAATGCCAGCTCCTTTGAGGGCAGGGTTAGCATGGCAGAGATGTGGAAAACTTTTGTCAACACGCCACAGCTAACTGCACCACCACCTGATATGCAACGTGTTAGCAGGAGGCAACATTTCACTAACATGGTGGAACAGTACGTGTGCACACCCCTCCACGTACTGACTGATGGTTCGGCCCCATTCAACTTCTGGGTCTCTAAATTGTCCACGTGGCCAGAGCTAGCCTTTTATGCCTTGGAGGTGCTGGCCTGCCCGGCGGCCAGCGTTTTGTCTGAACGTGTATTCAGCACGGCAGGGGGCGTCATTACAGACAAACGCAGCCGCCTGTCTACAGCCAATATGGACAAGCTGACGTTCATAAAAATGAACCAGGCATGGATCCCACAGGATCTGTCCGTCCCTTGTCCAGATTAGACATTAACTACCTCCCCTTAACCATATATTATTGGACTCCAGGGCACTTCCTCATTCAATCCTATTTTTATTTTCATTTTACCATTATATTGCGAGGCTACCCAAAGTTGAATGAACCTCTCCTGTGTCTGGGTGCCGGGGCCTAAATATATGCCAATGGACTGTTCCAATGTTGGGTGACGTGAAGCCTGATTCTCTGCTATGACATGCAGAATGATTCTCTGCTGACATGAAGCCAGATTGTCTGTTACGGGACCTCTCTCCTCTGCCTGTGTGCTGGGCCTAAATATATGCCAATGGACTGTTGCAGTGGTGGCTGACGTGAAGCCTCATTCTCTGCTATGACATGCAGACTAATTCTCTGCTGACATGAAGACAGATTCTCTGTTACGAGACCTCCCTCCTCTGCCTGGGTGCTGGGCCTAAATATATGCCAATGGACTGTTGCAGTGGTGGCTGACGTGAAGCCTCATTCTCTGCTATGACATGCAGACTGATTCTCTGCTGACATGAAGCCAGATTCTCTGTTACGAGACCTCCCTCCTCTGCCTGGGTGCTGGGCCTAAATATATGCCAATGGACTGTTGCAGTGGTGGCTGACGTGAAGCCTCATTCTCTGCTATGACATGCAGACTGATTCTCTGCTGACATGAAGCCAGATTCTCTGTTACGGGACCTCTCTCCTCTGCCTGTGTGTGTGCTGGGCCTAAATATATGCCAATGGACTGTTGCAGTGGTGGCTGACGTGAAGCCTCATTCTCTGCTATGACATGCAGACTGATTCTCTGCTGACATGAAGACAGATTCTCTGTTACGGGACCTCTCTCCTCTGCCTGTGTGTGTGCTGGGCCTAAATATATGCCAATGGACTGTTGCAGTGGTGGCTGACGTGAAGCCTCATTCTCTGCTATGACATGCAGACTGATTCTCTGCTGACATGAAGACAGATTCTCTGTTACGGGACCTCCCTCCTCTGCCTGGGTGCTGGGCCTAAATATATGCCAATGGACTGTTGCAGTGGTGGCTGACGTGAAGCCTCATTCTCTGCTATGACATGCAGACTGATTCTCTGCTGACATGAAGCCAGATTCTCTGTTACGGGACCTCTCTCCTCTGCCTGTGTGTGTGCTGGGCCTAAATATATGCCAATGGACTGTTGCAGTGGTGGCTGACGTGAAGCCTCATTCTCTGCTATGACATGCAGACTAATTCTCTGCTGACATGAAGACAGATTCTCTAGTACGGGACCTCTCTCCTCTGCCTGTGTGTGTGCTGGGCCTAAATATATGCCAATGGACTGTTGCAGTGGTGGCTGACGTGAAGCCTCATTCTCTGCTATGACATGCAGACTAATTCTCTGCTGACATGAAGACAGATTCTCTGTTACGGGACCTCTCTCCTCTGCCTGTGTGTGTGCTGGGCCTAAATATATGCCAATGGACTGTTGCAGTGGTGGCTGACGTGAAGCCTCATTCTCTGCTATGACATGCAGACTGATTCTCTGCTGACATGAAGCCAGATTCTCTGTTACGAGACCTCCCTCCTCTGCCTGGGTGCTGGGCCTAAATATATGCCAATGGACTGTTGCAGTGGTGGCTGACGTGAAGCCTCATTCTCTGCTATGACATGCAGACTGATTCTCTGCTGACATGAAGCCAGATTCTCTGTTACGGGACCTCTCTCCTCTGCCTGTGTGTGTGCTGGGCCTAAATATATGCCAATGGACTGTTGCAGTGGTGGCTGACGTGAAGCCTCATTCTCTGCTATGACATGCAGACTAATTCTCTGCTGACATGAAGACAGATTCTCTGTTACGGGACCTCTCTCCTCTGCCTGTGTGTGCTGGGCCTAAATATATGCCAATGGACTGTTGCAGTGGTGGCTGACGTGAAGCCTCATTCTCTGCTATGACATGCAGACTGATTCTCTGCTGACATGAAGACAGATTCTCTGTTACGGGACCTCCCTCCTCTGCCTCGGTGCTGGGCCTAAATATATGCCAATGGACTGTTGCAGTGGTGGCTGACGTGAAGCCTCATTCTCTGCTATGACATGCAGACTGATTCTCTGCTGACATGAAGACAGATTCTCTGTTACGGGACCTCCCTCCTCTGCCTGGGTGCTGGGCCTAAATATATGCCAATGGACTGTTGCAGTGGTGGCTGACGTGAAGCCTCATTCTCTGCTATGACATGCAGACTAATTCTCTGCTGACATGAAGACAGATTCTCTGTTACGGGACCTCTCTCCTCTGCCTGTGTGTGCTGGGCCTAAATATATGCCAATGGACTGTTGCAGTGGTGGCTGACGTGAAGCCTCATTCTCTGCTATGACATGCAGACTGATTCTCTGCTGACATGAAGACAGATTCTCTGTTACGGGACCTCCCTCCTCTGCCTGGGTGCTGGGCCTAAATATATGCCAATGGACTGTTGCAGTGGTGGCTGACGTGAAGCCTCATTCTCTGCTATGACATGCAGACTGATTCTCTGCTGACATGAAGACAGATTCTCTGTTACGGGACCTCCCTCCTCTGCCTGGGTGCTGGGCCTAAATATATGCCAATGGACTGTTGCAGTGGTGGCTGACGTGAAGCCTCATTCTCTGCTATGACATGCAGACTGATTCTCTGCTGACATGAAGCCAGATTCTCTGTTACGGGACCTCTCTCCTCTGCCTGTGTGTGTGCTGGGCCTAAATATATGCCAATGGACTGTTGCAGTGGTGGCTGACGTGAAGCCTCATTCTCTGCTATGACATGCAGACTAATTCTCTGCTGACATGAAGACAGATTCTCTGTTACGGGACCTCTCTCCTCTGCCTGTGTGTGTGCTGGGCCTAAATATATGCCAATGGACTGTTGCAGTGGTGGCTGACGTGAAGCCTCATTCTCTGCTATGACATGCAGACTGATTCTCTGCTGACATGAAGACAGATTCTCTGTTACGGGACCTCCCTCCTCTGCCTGGGTGCTGGGCCTAAATATATGCCAATGGACTGTTGCAGTGGTGGCTGACGTGAAGCCTCATTCTCTGCTATGACATGCAGACTGATTCTCTGCTGACATGAAGACAGATTCTCTGTTACGGGACCTCTCTCCTCTGCCTGGTGTGCTGGGCCTAAATATATGCCAATGGACTGTTGCAGTGGTGGCTGACGTGTAAGCCTCATTCTCTGCTATGACATGCAGACTGATTCTCTGCTGACATGAAGACAGATTCTCTGTTACGGGACCTCTCTCCTCTGCCTGTGTGTGTGCTGGGCCTAAATATATGCCAATGGACTGTTGCAGTGGTGGCTGACGTGAAGCCTCATTCTCTGCTATGACATGCAGACTGATTCTCTGCTGACATGAAGACAGATTCTCTGTTACGGGACCTCCCTCCTCTGCCTGGGTGCTGGGCCTAAATATATGCCAATGGACTGTTGCAGTGGTGGCTGACGTGAAGCCTCATTCTCTGCTATGACATGCAGACTGATTCTCTGCTGACATGAAGACAGATTCTCTGTTACGGGACCTCCCTCCTCTGCCTGGGTGCTGGGCCTAAATATATGCCAATGGACTGTTGCAGTGGTGGCTGACGTGAAGCCTCATTCTCTGCTATGACATGCAGACTAATTCTCTGCTGACATGAAGACAGATTCTCTGTTACGGGACCTCTCTCCTCTGCCTGTGTGTGTGCTGGGCCTAAATATATGCCAATGGACTGTTGCAGTGGTGGCTGACGTGAAGCCTCATTCTCTGCTATGACATGCAGACTGATTCTCTGCTGACATGAAGCCAGATTCTCTGTTACGAGACCTCCCTCCTCTGCCTGGGTGCTGGGCCTAAATATATGCCAATGGACTGTTGCAGTGGTGGCTGACGTGAAGCCTCATTCTCTGCTATGACATGCAGACTGATTCTCTGCTGACATGAAGCCAGATTCTCTGTTACGGGACCTCTCTCCTCTGCCTGTGTGTGTGCTGGGCCTAAATATATGCCAATGGACTGTTGCAGTGGTGGCTGACTTGAAGCCTCATTCTCTGCTATGACATGCAGACTAATTCTCTGCTGACATGAAGACAGATTCTCTGTTACGGGACCTCTCTCCTCTGCCTGTGTGTGTGCTGGGCCTAAATATATGCCAATGGACTGTTGCAGTGGTGGCTGACGTGAAGCCTCATTCTCTGCTATGACATGCAGACTGATTCTCTGCTGACATGAAGACAGATTCTCTGTTACGGGACCTCCCTCCTCTGCCTGTGTGTGTGCTGGGCCTAAATATATGCCAATGGACTGTTGCAGTGGTGGCTGACGTGAAGCCTCATTCTCTGCTATGACATGCAGACTGATTCTCTGCTGACATGAAGACAGATTCTCTGTTACGGGACCTCCCTCCTCTGCCTGGGTGCTGGGCCTAAATATATGCCAATGGACTGTTGCAGTGGTGGCTGACGTGAAGCCTCATTCTCTGCTATGACATGCAGACTAATTCTCTGCTGACATGAAGCCAGATTCTCTGTTACGGGACCTCTCTCCTCTGCCTGGGTGCTGGGCCTAAATTTATGAAAATGGACTCTTACAGTGGTGGGTGACGTGAAGCCAGATTCTCTGCTATTGGACCTCTCTCCAATTGATTTTGGTTAATTTTTATTTATTTAATTTTTTTTTTAATTCATTTCCCTATCCACATTTGTTTGCAGGGGATTTACCTACATGTTGCTGCCTTTTGCAGCCCTCTAGCTCTTTCCTGGGCTGTTTTACAGCCTTTTTAGTGCCGAAAAGTTCGGGTCCCCATTGACTTCAATGGGGTTCGGGTTCGGGACGAAGTTCCGATCGGGTTCGGATCGGGTTCGGATCCCGAACCCGAACATTTCCGGGATGTTCGGCCGAACTTCTCGAACCCGAACATCCAGGTGTTCGCTCAACTCTAGTAATGATCAACACTATTCGCGAATATACTGTAAATATATAGCACTATATTCAAAATATTTGCAAATTCTCCAAGTGGTGATATTCACGATTACATTTTGTGTTTCGAATATTAACGCTCAACACTAATACCTACATCTTTTTCCGTCCACGTAGGACGCCAAGCTTTAGAGCCATAGTACAGAGGACGTGGGCTTAAACCTAAAGCGGTGGCGGTTCTAAAGAGGAGAGGTAGCAGAGGTACGTTACATCAGTGCCGGAGACCACGTGGGACGCCACGCCGAGACACAATACTCAGCTCCTCACATGGAAATTTTTGAGTTGTAAGTAACAGCCTGTCATTATCCATCAATGATGAAATGATGATATTGCTATAACAAAAAATGGCTGATCAAGCTGTACTCTATGTGATGTGAATATTCAGCTATGTACCTAAGTGGATCATGCATGCAGGCTTTCTTTTATAACCATATTGAATCTGAAAGCTAACATTATTCCAAATCTAATGTGAATGCCTACCTATATACTGAGAAATCTTGAATTGAGATACATTACCTCGTTTGAGAGACTGTACAGCTATTGGGATTGCCCATTATATGGCAAAGTGAACCTCACCGTATATATTCCAGTGGATTTACTGCACACTTTGATTGATTTTGAGAGGAACAACTATGTGTTTTTTATTTCAATGTGAATACTCTCCTGTATCTAATGTGAACATTTCCCTATATATTGATAAATTTGATCATGGTTTTATTATAGGTGGATCCTCTCATTTGTTTCAATTCATAGATTTATTTATATATAAGTCTCCCTTAAATTAATCAATTTATGTCACTGTATTTTAATGCCTACTCTTTGCATTTTATTTTAGGAATAAATGTTTGTACCCACATAAATCCAAGTGAGTGAGTGCCTGTCAAAATGTATTCTTATTCCAAAATTTTTAGACTGGGTGTGTCTATTTGTACTGTGTACCCTATCCCTTAAGATTAGTAGGAGAGCCTCCTTAATATACTACATTTTACAATCTTTTTTTTTTTTTTGTCTGGGGCTAACATATTAGTCCCAGTAACGTGGGGAATATAGTCCACAGAGAATTTGTACAGGACTGTACAACCTCACTGCATAGCTAATCTGGATCTAACACCAAGCTGCTCGTGCAGTCTCCCGCACCTGGCATTCACAAGACTGCTGGGACTTTAGCACTGCTTCCTGATCTCTATACATAGTGCTTGTCGAATCCTGTGTATAGACCGATGGGGAAGACAGGGGTTGCGCCTTCTCTATGGAGAGCCCTGCTGTCAGAGATATCCGGCTCTCGCAACTGCACAATAAGCATGCAGTGGCGATCTCTGCACGGACATTTTAGAACCTCCAGAGATGGACAACTGCCCAGATTTACAGTATATAGCCAAAGGGAGGTAAGTAACAGGTTAACTTATTTTTTTTTTTATGCAGATTATTATATGGATCTTTACCGCGGCAGTGAGTCTCAATTAACACTCTTTGTCAGACCAGTAGTCCCATCAGATATTAGTGATGGATGGTTACTCAATTAGAGCACCATGTCTCCCCTATGCCATCCCAGATTTATGGCTGTGTAAATTATGGGGTGTTGACTTACTTCAAGGTTTCTTATGATTTTTGTGAAATAAGGCAGGTGGAGACACATATACTCATTTTGCAGCAACATGATGTTACTGTGTAAGCATTTACATATAATAACACTACAGGGAGCATCACTTTTAATGTTACATGACCACATCTGCAGTCTCTCATTCAGGGTATACTGGGTATACTGTACAAATTGGGTATACTATACAAATCATGGCAGTTACAGTCTCTTGTAGACTGTAGTCATGGCCACTAGGGGTCTCATGTCCACCTAACTTGCAGTTTATCCCTAGTAACAGAGACTCAGAAGAAAACTGAGAGGAAGTGGGGGGTGTCAGAGCTAGCTGAGATCATGAGCCTGATAAAACAACTGCTTCTAAAAATCACTTGGGCCTTCTGATTTTCTGTAAGTGGGATTCTTATCTGTTCTGTAAGCTCCCTAGAAGAAAATAAACATTGTTGAAAGTAAGGCAATGAGATAACTGCATACAGTACTGGCAGAAGGGAGACACTCCCTGCTTCTGAGTGAAATACATCTAGCTGTGCATCTGAAAGAGGGAGTAATATGGCTGAAAGAGACTTTCAAAGAGCCAGCATACAGTATATGCTGGCTTTCAACCAAAGAAAAAATAACCACACGCAGAATTTTTGTCCAGCCTAAAGCCAGCATATATTCTGGGAAGCAGCCGCATCCCCTCCAGATCCCATTATAGTGAATGGGGATTTGTCGGTGCACAGTGGTATGTGTGTCTGTGTCATGGAACCATGAACCAGACGTACAACAAGAGATGAGTGGAAATAAGAAGGCTTTATTGAAAATAAAGCTGTAAGGCAAAAGTCCAAACGGATGGCTAAACCGAAGCAGGGTCTTGCGAAACCAGGGATCAGGAACCAGAAGGGTAGTCAGACGAAGCCAGGATCAGGAATCAGCAGGGTAGTCAGACGAAGCCAGGATCAGGAATCAGCAGGGTAGTCAGACGAAGCCAGGATCAGGAACCAGAAGCAGCAGCAGTCTTAGAAGCATGTGAGCACAGGAGGACCAAGCAAGGAACTGAAGCCACAGACCTCCTATATATGAGCTAGGCATCCAGCTCCTCCCAGTGGGAAGGAGGAGCCGCAGGGTGGGAGGCTACAAGAAACCCAGAAACCAAGATGGCCGCCAGCACATGTCAAACGAAGGAGGACAGCAAGGAGGTAAGACCATGACAGTAACTCCCCCTCAAGGGCCCCTCCTCCGCGGAGTAAGGAACGGTTTCTGAGGGAAGCGTGCGTGGAAGGCTCGGAGCAAGGCAGGAGCATGGACATCTGCGGAGGGAACCCAGGAACGCTCCTCTGGACCATAACCACGCCAATGGACCAAAAACTGCACCCGGCCGCGGACCAGGCGTGAGTCCAGGATATTGCTCACCTCATACTCCTCACGATTGCCCACTTGGACCGGACGAGGCCGAGGAATCGAGGAAGTGAAACGATTACACACCAGTGGCTTCAACAGGGAGACATGAAACACGTTGGAGATCCGCATGCCAGGAGGAAGCGCAAGGGCATAGGCTACCGGGTTTACCCTGCGAAGCACTCGGAAGGGACCAACAAAGCGAGGCGCCAGCTTGGGAGTGGGCACTCGAAGGTTGAGGTTGCGGGTGGACAACCATACGCGGTCTCCGACCTGGTAGGAAGGAGCGGGCGCTCGTCTGCGATCAGCCTGGAGTCTCTGGCGCTGCGCAGAGACCTCAAGGGACCTCTGGATCTGTACCCAAGAAGCACGTAGGACGGAAAGGTGATCCTCCACAGCCGGAATATCCTGGGGAGAGAATACCTCCGGTAACACGGCAGGTTGGAACCCATAATTGGCCATGAAGGGAGACGTCCCAGAGGAAGAGTTCACCGCCGTGTTCCTGGCAAACTCAGCCCAAGGCAGGAGGTCAACCCAATTGTCTTGGTGATCGGAGACATAGCAACGAAGGAATTGCTCCAAGGCCTGATTGGATCGTTCTGCGGCCCCATTGGACTGAGGGTGGTAGGCCGAGGAGAAAGAGAGATGAATCCCCAACTGGGAGCAAAAGGCGCGCCAGAACCTGGACACAAACTGACTCCCCCGATCCGACACAATCTCCTTGGGCAAACCGTGCAACCGGAAGACCTCCCTGGCAAAAATCGAGGCCAACTCTTGTGCAGAGGGTAACTTCTTAAGAGGAACACAGTGGCACATTTTGGAAAACCGATCCACTATCATGAGAATGACCGTATGGCCTCGGGATGCAGGGAGGTCCACAATGAAATCCATCCCCAGGTGTGACCATGGACGCTCCCCGGTGGCTATGGGTTGCAAAAGGCCCAACGGAAGGTGCCGAGGGGACTTACTCTGGGCACAAACGGAGCATGCCGCTACATATGCGGCGATGTCGGAACGTAGAGAAGGCCACCAGAACAGACGTGAAACAGCCCAGGACAGCTGATTCTTTCCAGGATGCCCCGCGGCCTTGGAGTTATGGTAGGTTCGCAACAACCGAGTGCGCAACTCCTCAGGCACAAAACACCTGCCGTTGGGTCTCCCAGAGGGAGCACCAGATTCAGCCGCCAAAATCTGCTCACCCAGGGGAGAGGTCAGGCTGGTGCGAATGGCGGCCAGGATCTGATTCGGAGGTATGACCGAAGTCGGAATCGACTCCTCCCCGGACAGCTCGGAGTACTGCCGTGATAAGGCATCCGCTCTGATGTTCTTGGAACCGGGTAGGTAGGAGACCACGTAATTAAAACGTGACAAGAACAGAGCCCATCTGGCCTGACGTGGTGTCAATCTCTTGGCCTCAGAGAGGTAGGTCAGATTCTTGTGGTCCGTCAGGATGAGAACCGGAACCACCGAGCCCTCGAGCAAGTGCCTCCATTCTTTAAGGGCCTGCACGATGGCCAATAACTCCCTGTCACCAATCTGGTAGTTGCACTCCGCGGAAGACAGTTTCCGGGAGTAAAACCCACAAGGAAGCAGAGGACCCTCTGGTGTTCTACACTGAGACAGGAGGGCGCCTACTCCCGTCTCAGACGCGTCCACCTCGAGGACAAACGGCAACCCAGGGTTGGGATGCGACAGAATCGGAGCCGACACAAAGGCGGACTTTAGAACCTCAAAAGCTCGGATGGCCTCGGGCGGCCAGACCTGGGGATTACTGCCCTTCTTGGTCAGATCCGTGAGAGGCTTGGCTAGCATGGAAAAGTCCCTGATGAACTTCCGATAATAATTGGCGAAGCCCAAAAAGCGCTGCAGGGCACGAAGACCACTGGGCTGGGGCCACTGTAAGACAGCCGAAACCTTCTCAGGATCCATGGAGAACCCCTCAGCGGAAATGATGTAACCTAAGAAGGTTACCTGGGATCGGTGAAATTCGCATTTCTCAAGCTTACCGAACAGCTTGTTCTCTCGTAACCGTTGCAACACTCGTCTGACATCCAGAATGTGGGCCTCCATGGATTCAGAATATACCAAGATGTCATCCAAATAGACCACCACACACTGCTGCAACAGGTCACGGAAAACATCGTTGATGAATTCCTGGAAGACTGCGGGCGCATTGCACAACCCAAAGGGCATAACCAAGGATTCATAATGACCGGTCCTGGTGTTAAACGCGGTCTTCCACTCATCGCCCGCCTTGATCCTTACCAGGTTATATGCCGCCCTCAGGTCGAGTTTGGTAAAGACTGTGGCCCCTTTGAGGCGATCGAACAGCTCGGAAATCAAGGGTATCGGGTAAGCGTTCTTGATCGTGATGCGATTGAGACACCTGTAATCGATGCAAGGCCTCAACTCACCGCCCTTCTTTTTCACAAAGAAAAATCCAGCCCCTGCCGGGGACGAGGATTTGCGAATGTGTCCGCGTGAAAGCGCCTCCCTCACGTACTCCTCCATGGCCTCATTCTCCGCTACCGACAGTGGATAGACTTTGCCACGAGGCGGAACGGCACCAGATTGTAACTCTATGGCACAATCGTATGGGCGGTGCGGAGGTAGGGCAACCGCACGCACCTTATCGAATACATCCCGGTACTCCTCGTATTCAGGAGGCAACAGAGAGTCCGAGGAAGTACACAGCAACTTGACAGGCCCATGGATGCAACTAGCCCCACACTGCGGTGACCACGAGAGGATCTCGGCCGATTTCCAATCGAAAGTCGGATTATGCTTCTGGAGCCAGGGGTACCCCAAGACCACCGAGTAGTGTGGAGACGAAATAACCTGGAGACAGACCGACTCTCTGTGAACGGCACCAATGGCCATCCCCACTGGAAGGGTCTCATGAGTCACGTGTGGCGGCAGAAGGGGTCTGCCGTCTATCGCCTCAAGAGCCAGTGGGGAACCTCGAGGCTGCAGAGGAATGGAATTGGCGGCAGCGAACACACTATCAATGAACAAACCACCAGCACCAGAGTCCACCAACGCCTGGGTCATCACCGAGCCCCCGACCCAGGAGAGGACAACAGTAATCAGTGGTTTGTCAACACGGGAAACCGGGGACGAGGAGACTCCACCCAAGATCTGCCCCCGACAGGATCTCAGGTGCGAGCGTTTCCCGGACGGTTCGGGCATGCCAACCGAAAATGCCCACCGAGACCACAGTACATGCATCGGCCCTCGCGTCTCTGGAGTACCCTCTCCCCCTCGGACAGGCGAGCAAACCCCAGCTGCATGGGTTCACCCCCAGACAAGTCATCCCCAGGAGGCGTGGGAGGAGAGGGAGGCACGGGTGGGACAGCAAACGTAGGCGCCAATCTGTTAGAAGGCCTCCGCAGGCTCTCCTTAAAGGAAGGTCTCTCCCTGAGTCTGGTGTCAATCAAAATCAGGAAAGAAATAAGAGACTCGAGCTCCACTGGTAGGTCCTTAGCTGCAACCTCATCCTTCAAGGCATCCGAGAGACCATGAGAGAAAGCAGCGACCAGAGCCTCATTATTCCAGCCCACCTCTGCTGCCAGGGTACGAAACTCAATGGCGTATTCAGCTACGGATCGTGAACCCTGTCTGATGGACATAAGGAGCTTCGCAGCAGAGGCAGCACGAGCCGGCACATCGAATACCTTCCGAAGAGAAGCAACAAAACCAGAAAACTCGGCAACCACCGGATTGTTGTTCTCCCATAAAGGGCTGGCCCAGGCCAAGGCCTTGTCCGAGAGCAGCGAGATCAAGAAGCCCACCTTTGATCTCTCAGTAGGAAAGGCATGTGGCAGCAACTCAAAGTAAATGGCAACCTGGTTAAGGAAACCTCGGCACTGAGTTGGCTCTCCCCCAAAGCGCTGTGGAAGGGGGGCAGAACCGGTCATACCCCGAAACACCGCAGGCGCAGCAACAGGTGTCGGGGTAGACTCTGGCGCAACAACCGGAGCGGCAGTAGGAGCGGGCCCAGGAGCGACAACCGACCCATCGGCAACGGAAGCTAAATGAGCCGTGCGTTCAAGCAGGGTTTGCAACGCCACAGCGAACCGACCCAACAGGTGATCCTGCTGATCAAGTCTGGCAACCAGCGTAGGTAGCGAGGATGGCCCTGTACCGTCAGAATTCATGGCTTGGTCCTAATGTCATGGAACCATGAACCAGACGTACAACAAGAGATGAGTGGAAATAAGAAGGCTTTATTGAAAATAAAGCTGTAAGGCAAAAGTCCAAACGGATGGCTAAACCGAAGCAGGGTCTTGCGAAACCAGGGATCAGGAACAAGAAGGGTAGTCAGACGAAGCCAGGATCAGGAATCAGCAGGGTAGTCAGACGAAGCCAGGTTTAGGAATCAGCAGGGTAGTCAGACGAAGCCAGGATCAGGAACCAGAAGCAGCAGCAGTCTTAGAAGCATGTGAGCACAGGAGGACCAAGCAAGGAACTGAAGCCACAGACCTCCTATATATGAGCTAGGCATCCAGCTCCTCCCAGTGGGAAGGAGGAGCCGCAGGGTGGGAGGCTACAAGAAACCCAGAAACCAAGATGGCCGCCAGCACATGTCAAACGAAGGAGGACAGCAAGGAGGTAAGACCATGACAGTCTGTTACGATACCTTCTGTCACCCTACAGTGGTGAGAAGGCATATCACTCAAGGCCAAAACAATTGATCACCTTAAAGGCATATGTCTTGGGAAGGTCTGACCACCTTACAGGCACACTTCTTAGGAGGGTCATATTTTAACCACTTCAGCCCCCCTAGCTTAAACCCCCTTAATGACCAGACCACTTTTTACAATTCTGCACTACACTACTTTCACGGTTTATTGCTCGGTCATACAACTCACCACCCAAGTGAATTTTGCCTCCTTTTCTTCTCACTAATAGAGCTTTCATTTGGTGGTATTTCATTGCTGCTGACATTTTTACTTTTTTTATATTAATCAAAATTGACCGAAATTTTTGCAAAAAAACTAAAATTTTCACTTTCTGTTGTAAAATTTTTCAATTAAAACTACTATATACATTTTTCTCTAAATGTATTGTTCTACATGTCTTTGATAAAAAAAAATGCAATAAGTGTATATTTATTGGTTTGGGTAAAAGTTATAGCATTTACAAACTATGGTGCAAAAATGTGAATTTACACACTTTGACTTTCTGAGCACCTGTCATATTTCCTGAGGTTCTACAATGCCCAGACAGTAGAAGCACCCCACAAATGACCCCATTTCGGAAAGTAGACACCATAAGATATTCGCTGATGGGCATAGTGAGTTCATGGAAGTTTTTATTTTTTGTCACAAGTTAGCGGAAAATGATTTTTTTTTTTTTTTTTTTCTTACAAAGTCTCATATTCCACTAACTTGTGACAAAAAATAAAATTTTACATGAACTCACCATACCCCTTATTTCCAAAATGGAGTCCCTTGTGGGGTATTTATACTGCCCGGGCATTTTAGGGGCCCTAAAGCGTGAGAAGTAGTTTGGAATCCAAATGCATAAAAATGCCCTGTGAACTCCTGAAAGTACTCATTGGAATTTTGGCCCCTTTACGCACCTAGGCTGCAAAAAAGTGTCACACATGTGGTATCGCCATACTCAGGAGAAGTAGGGCAATGTGTTTTGGGGTGTATGTTTACATATACCCATGCTGGGTGAGAGAAATATCTCTAACAAATGACAACTTTGTATAAAAAAAAAAGGGAAAAGTTGTCTTTTAGAGAGATATTTCTCTCACCCAGCATGGGTATATGTAAAAATACACCCCAAAACACATTGCCCTACTTCACTTGAGTACGGCGATACAACATGTGTGACACTTTTTTGCAGCTTAGGAGCACAAATGGGCCCACATTCCAATAAGTACCTTTTAGGAGGCCATTTTTAAGCATTTGGATTCCAGACTTCTTCTCACGCTTTAGGGCCCCTAAAATGCCAGGGCAGTATAAATACCCCACATGTGACCCCATTTTGGAAAGAAGACAAGGTATTCCGTGAGGGGCATGGCGAGTTCCTAGAATATTTTTTTTTTTGGCACAAGTTAGCGAAAATGATTTTGTAAGAGAAAAAAAAAAAAAAAACTTGCGCACAAACAAAAATATTCTAGGAACTTGCCATGCCCCTCACGGAATACCTCGGGGTGTCTTCTTTCCAAAATTGGGTCACTTATGGGGTATTTATACTGCCCTGGCATTTTAAGGGCCCTAAAGCGTGAGAAGAAGTCTGGAATATAAATGTCTAAAAAATTTTACGCATTTGGATTCCGTGAGGGGTATGGTGAGTTCATGTGAGAATAAATTTTTTGTCACAAGTTAGTGGAATATGAGACTTTGTAAGAAAAAAATCTTCTATGAACTCGCCAGCAATTTTACGGTGTTTTTGCAGAAAAAATAAAAATTTTCACTGCGGTGGGGCAGACTGAACGCAAGTGTGCGCACAAGATCAGGCCTGATCAGGCGAACACTGCGTTTTTTGTAGAGCCTATAGAACATGTCCTATTCTTGTCCGCAATTGCGGACAAGAAAAGGCATTTTCTATATAGTTCTGGCAATGTGCAGATGCTCAAAATGCGGAAAGCACATTGCCGGTGTCTGTGTTCTGCAGATCTGCGGTGTCCGTGTTTTGCGGACGTCTAAATGGAGCCTTACAGGGGGGTGATCAGGGGTTAATAAGTGACGGGGGGTGTAGTGTAGTATGGTGCTTGGTGCTACTTATTACAGAGCTGCCTGTGTCCTCTGGTGGTAGATCCAAGCAAAAGGGACCACCAGAGGACCAGGTAGCAGGTATATCAGATGCTGTTAACAAAACAGCGTCTGATATACCTTTCAGGGGTTAAAAAGGTCATTCGCTGGCAGGCTGTAGATCCACTGGTTTACCTTTGGTTCCTGTGAACGCGCACTCCTGTGTGCTCCGAGAGGACGCGCCGGGGCCTCCAGGAGGAGCAGCAGGGCCGCCGAAAGGACGCAATCCTGTGTGCAGCGTTCCTGAGAAGGTTAATGCCAAATATAGAGGGATCTTGGGTAGACCACATAGTGTGAGTCCTTTTTTAAGCATAGTATAATATGTAAACACAAGCAGATTTCTTATTCCTTTATGACTCTCTTAATGAGCTCTAGGAGGAAGTTTTCTATTTGTCTCTCATAATGAGTAAAGCCTTTCAGAAGGAATCAAAAATTAGCTGTCAGTAAGTATCTCATTTCTCTAAGTTAAAGCAGACAATCTAATTACAGAAGCTGCAAACTGCAAATGACCCATCAACATCCTTTTGAAAACAGTCGCATTCCTGCCAAATTCTTCTCAAGGCCCCAATGCTATTGTAAAGCTGGAATAAAATATTATTATCTGCATGCTTCTTTCAATTGGGGAAAATGAGCAGCAAATATATATATATATATATATATATATATATATATATATATATATATTTATATATATTCCATTATAAAAATATTAAATAATTACTTTAACAGGAAACTAATATGCTATAGTATGGTTGCAAAAGGTCATATGCCCCTCAAGTTCAACCAAAGAATAGATGGGGAATGAAATAAGGGATGGGAATTGAGAAGCCATTTTCTTAAGCATTGATGTTATTGGTGTCCTGCTGCGACCATGTCCTAAGGTATCCGATTTGACAGATTCACAGTTCTTATGGTGAAGAAATTTTGCCATCTGAGCACGTTAAATACTGGAAGAGCGCGCTTCCAGGTATGCTCCGGATCTCCAATGTGGCAATCGGAGGAGCTGGAGTGTGTATGCGGCAGCCCCTGTCATTGAGAATGACAGGAGACTACTGCCCTGTGGAAGGGCTCCTTAGAAACACAGTAAAATCATCATAGATTTCAATACTAATTCATTGGGGTCTATGAGAATAACAATCCAATGATTGCTTGTTTTAATTCCCTTTAAATAAAAAAATTAAAAATTTAAAAATTTCTCACCCTCTTTCCTCAAAGTGAAAAGAAAAAGAAATAAAATTAAGAAATACACATCATATATACACAGCATGTGAAAGCGCCAGTACTAATACTACTAATACCTCAAAATACCTCATGCCTCATACCATACTAATACCTAAAAATATAAAAATTTGAAACAACAAAAAATGCTTGATTTTCAGTTTTTTTTGTTGCTTCTCCTCCCACAAAAATAAATAAATAAAAAGTGATCAAAAAGTTGTGCATACCCCAAAATGGTATCAATGAAAAGTACAGCTCGCCCGCTAAAAATGAGCCCTCACATAACTACAAAAAAAGTCCTAGGCGTCAGAAAATTATGATAAAAGAAAATTTTTTATTTATTTTTTATTTATTTTTTCAGTATCAAAACTCAAGAAAAACTATAGATATGTGTTATCCGAAGATGAGTGAACACTGTATAAAAACAATAAAAAAAATAATAACTGTAAAACTGGCAGAATTGCATATTTTATTTTTCCAATTCCACCTCCTTTAGAACTTTTTTTTCCCACTTCCCACTACATCCTATGCAATATTAAATGGTGGCATTAGAAAGTACATTTTGTCCCGCAAAAAAACAAGCCCTCATACAGCTATGTGAATGGAAAATTTTTAAAAAATATGGCTCTGGGAAGATAGGGAGTAAAAAATGCAAAAATGGAAAATCGTCTCGTCAGGAATAGGTTAAGAGTTACAGAAAGCCTTAAACTCCTACTACTGTCACCCCTTTAGACTTGCATAGATGGATATTAATGGCCACTTTTAATATGAAGATTTTAATGTTCCTATATCCTAACCTAACTGTTATAGTTTTTTCCCCACATTGTATCTAACAATGATAGACACAAATCAATACATCATTGGCACTGATTTAATGGGCTGAAGTCTGACCATGTATTAGAATGTATTATTACCTTTTATGTATTATATGTAATGTGCAGTAATAATACTGCATGAAAAGATGTATTTGTAATCAAATGACCTACATCTCTTTTAGGGAATTTAGCATTTTTCTAATTTGTCTGTGCAAGAAAGCATTCAGTAATTACCCTTCATTGTGAGTATGAGGAAAATCTGACTTATATCAGCTGAACAGCTGCAAAATTATATGATTATTTATACAGTATCAGCAGTTGCAAAGTTCTTTCCAGTTAGATATGTTGAGGGTTATGCTATTCTTATGTTTCTATTTTCCATATCCCAAATACATGCCCAATCAAAGTAAGCAATCAGCAGCATTTAATATTCTAAAATATGCAGAGGGTGCTCTATATTCCACCGAGTCACACAATAAAATATGCCCATTTCAATGTAATCTGTAGTATTGATTAAGCGCACTATCAAAGGTACCAGAGATGTCTATTTGTAAATGTAATATATAGTATTATGGCATGAGTGATTTGTGATACAATACGTCTTTGATAGTCGATTGATAAAAGTAACTAGTTTTATACTACATACTCCTTGGGTTTTTAACTGTTTTACATTTTAAACTCCATATACGGTAGCTGAGTGATCATAATTAGAGATAAGCAAATTCAATTTGGCTGCTTCGCAGAATTTTAAAAAAATTTTGGTTTTGCGACGAATTATTTAATCACAAAGCGCATTTCTTTGTAAGTAATGGGTGTAAGGTGTGCGTGTGCCGCTCTCTGTATTTGTACCCCTTAGATGCTGCGTTCATACACGATTGCGGCATCTAATATACAAGTGAAACTCTAAAAATTAGAATATCTTGCAAAAGTTCATTTATTTCAGTAATGCAAATTAAAAAGAGTTGCATTAATGCAGCTTAAAATTAGAATATTGTGAAAAGGTTCAATATTCTAGGCTCAAAGTGTCACACTAATTAATCCATATCCCCTGAGCAAAGGGTACCTGAGATTGTGACTGGGGTTTTCATAAGCTGTAAGCCATAATCATCCAAATTGTAACAAATAAAGGCTTGAAATATTTTGCTTTGCATGTAATGAATCTATCTCATATATTAGTTTCACCTTTTAAGTTGCATTACGGAAATAAATGAACTTTGCACGATATTCTAATTTTTCAAGTTTCACCTATACATAGCATGGTGTAAAAAAAAAGCAAGATGGCGGCGGTCAGCCCGTCGCGAGCAAATGTATCAGATAAGTATGTATTTATTTATATATTTTCACTATTTCAGGTTAAATCGATTTGATACCAGGAATCATGAGGAAATTCAGTTTTGAGAAAAATCTAATTTATCCTGAAATTCTGATCAAAAAAATTGGACTTCGATTCGCTCAACACTAATCATAATATAACACAAATTATTTAGGGTTCAAATAAAGCATGGCAGAATGTGCAAAAATAAACTGACATCAGGCTGGATTTACATGTTGCAGCTGCTGTATGCAGGTGTTACATTCCTCTCACACACAGCGTGGCTAATGGGCACACAATTCCAAAGGTAATTCCTTGCATTTTAGTCATTTTGGGCAATCATTTTTTAAATTGAACTTTATTAAAAATATTGAGCGGTTCTGTCACAAAGGGTTAACTAGCTGTGTGAATAATTATTTTTGCTTTCCCTTTATGTCATCTAGAAAACCTTGTCTCTAAATTAACAATAGGTCATGAACACTTATTTAAGCCATATTGTTATTGGTAAGATTAGAATTAAGCTATAATGAGTGGCAATAAGGTCAGAGATAAGGAGAAACATTTTTAATAAAGACCAATTTAAAAAAAATAGTTTTAGGTAAAGACCAGTACAATTCAATAGTACAAAAAAAAGTGCCCCCAAAGGTGTACATAGCCTTATAATTCAAAATCATTTTGCCATTGGCTGCCACAGGTGGGCTACATGTGGCAACATGTATATCAAGCCAAATGCATTGTAGCGGAGAGCTGATATTCCACAGCTAATCTCCACTTAAGATCCCAGTGAGGCTCAGGAACAAGTATTATAAATCCATAGAATAGTAATTCTAGCAGGAAAAATAATCCAATAATATCCCAACAGCAATCCCAATGACTGGACGACACACAGCATCAGGAGCAGAACTAACTTTATTTAGACATAGCACATCTACTTTAAACCCCCCCAACAGCCCTATTTACATATATTAGGGCACATAGATGACTATGGTGCAAGGAAGGGTGGGGCCAGACAATAGCAAGGGCTGATGGGAGATGGAGGAGGGACAGAGCAGCTAGATTACTGGTCTTCCAGTGTCCCTGAGACAACACCTTGCTGGGGAAACAATGGGACAGGGAAAAAGGGGGAGGGGAGGAGGCACAGAAAAGCAATGCATTTAACATAGTAAACATTACAGTTTACAATACATAGCCATACAATTAACCGAATGTCGTTTTACATGAATTAAACAGGCCAGGCTAAATACAATTCGCTACATTGCTCCCCCTTGCCCACAAGCCGGCATACACAGTCTGATCCAGCACAGATCGGCTTGGGGATGTCCGGGGTGCTCACGGATCATTTCTCCAAATCAGTTTGTCTCGACAACCCGTCAGCGTTTCCATTTTGTTTGCCCGGGCGGTACTGAATATTAAAGTCAAAAGGCTGCAACGCCAAACACCAGCACAGCAGCCTGGCATTGTCCCCAGCCACCCGGTTCAGCCATACTAACGGGTTGTGATCCGTGAGTAGGGAAAAAGCCTGTCCATATAAATATGGCTGTAACTTCTTTAGGGCCCACACCACAGCCAGGCATTCCTTCTCGATGGCGGCATAGCTTACTTCTCTGGGTAATAGTTTGCGACTGATGTAAGTCACGGGATGTTCTCCGCCATCGGCCTCAACTTGGCTCAGCACTGCCCCCAATCCAAACATAGAAGCGTCTGTGTGAACAAGAAAACGTTTAGTTGGATTGGGAGCTGCCAAGACAGGGGCATTAATAAGTGCATTTTTCAGATGTTGGAAGGCCTGCTCACACTCAGGGGTCCAGGTTACTTGGCGGGGAAGGTTCTTACGGGTCAGGTCAGTAAGGGGTTTGGCCAGGGCGCTATAATTGGGGACAAACTTTCTGTAATATCCTGCTGTCCCTAGAAATGCCAACACCTGAGTCTTAGTCCTAGGGGTAGGCCATTGGGCTACAGCCTCTACTTTGGCTGGTTCTGGCTTCTGTTTCCCACAACCCACTCGATGGCCCAGGTACTGTACCTCGGCCATTCCTATACTGCATTTGGCCGGTTTCAACGTCAAACCGGCCTCCCTAATCCTGTCTAGAACCGCTCCTATATGGGTCAAGTGCTCCTGTCAGGTATTGCTAAAAATTGCAATATCGTTGAGGTAGGCACAGGTGTAGTCCTGGAACCCATCTAGAAGTCGGTCCACCATCCGCTGGAACGTAGCCGGAGCGTTTTTCATCCCAAATGGCATAACCTTAAAGTGGTATAGGCCGAATGGGGTGACAAAGGCTGACTTAGGGATGGCGTCCAGAGCCAGGGGTATCTGCCAGTACCCCTTACACAGATCAATAGTAGTGAGGTATTGGCCTCTGGCCATCCAGTCTAGCAGTTCATCTATCCTGGGCATCGGATAAGCGTCTGATACAGTCTTTTCATTCAACCTCGGGTAGTCTACGCAGAAGCGGGTCGTACCGTCCCGCTTTGGAACGAGGACTACCGGAGATGCCCAGGGGCTGTCTGAGGACTCAATCACCCCCAGCTGGAGCATCTCGTCGATCTCCTTACGCATATTCTCTCGCACCGCTTCAGAGATGCGGTACGGGTCTGGTGCATGGGTAGTTGCCCTGGGGTTTCTACTCTGTGAGTGGCCGGAGGAGTGTACCCAGGCACATTGGAGAAAGTCTCCTGCTTCTCTCTTAGCAGCTGTTGTACCTCGGTACATTCCTGTGGTCTCAGCCGGTCCCCCAGTACAACTTCTCCTAGATCCCCAGACAGCTGACCGTCCCCCAGTAGATCCGGCAGGGGAAGACTGTCAAACTCTTCAGAGCTGGGTGCACAAATAGCGGTCACCTCTTCTGAGCGTTCCTGGTAGGGCTTCATCATGTTCACATGGAGCATGCGTCGCCCTCCGGTCCTTGCGCAGGGGCCAATTATATAAGTGGTGTCACATCTCTGTTCCACCACTTTATAAGGGCCTCGCCAGGCGGCCTGTAACTTATCATGTCGGACAGGTTTCAAAATTAAAACTTTCTGCCGCACCTGGAAGCTACGGTCCCTGGTGTCCCGATCGTACCATGTGTGCTGGCGCGTCTGAGCCGCCCGGAGGTTTCCCTTTACCGTTTTGGTTAGAGCTTCCAAGCGATCTCGGAGCGCCAACACATATGGTACAATGGGGGTGCCGTCTGCGCTCCTGTCTCCCTCCCAATGCTCTCTAATTAAGTCCAGCGGTCCCCTTACTCTCCTCCCGAACAACAATTCGAATGGGGAGAATCCTGTGGATTCCTGCGGCACCTCCCGGTAAGCAAAGAGGAGGTGAGGCAGGAATCGTTCCCAGTCTCGGTGGGTCTCAGCAAAGGTTTGGAGCATTTGTTTTAAGGTGCCATTGAACCGCTCGCAGAGCCCATTGGTCTGAGGATGGTAGGGGGCACTGATTATAGGTCTGATTTTGCAAAAATTTCCAGAGGTGCTGGGTGACCTCTGCAGTGAATTGAGTACCCTGATCCAAGATGATCTCTCTGGGTAACCCCATCCGGGAGAAAATCTGCATCAGGGCCTCTGCCACAGTTTCTGCCTGGATGTTTGTCAAGGGTACGGCCTCTGGGTAGCGGGTGGCGTAATCCACCACCATCAAAATATACCTCTTGCCAGAGGGGCTAGGTTTCCGGAGGGGACCTACTATATCTACGGCTATTCTATGGAACGGTTCCTCGATTATAGGTAGCGGGTGTAACTTTGCTTTCCGCCGATCCCCCCTCTTTTCTACCCTCTGGCACGTATCGCAGGTGCTGCAATATTTGCGTACTTCCTGGCTAATTCCTGGCCAAAAGAAACTTTGGGTCAGCCGATATCTAGTACGACTGACCCCCAAATGTCCGGATAATGGAATATCGTGCGCTATCCGGAGCAGTTTGGCTCGGTACCTCTGTGGTACAACTAGCTGTCTCATAACGATCGGGTCTGACCCAGCTACCTGCTTGTCTGACTCCCTGTATAATAGCTGCCCATCCCACACAAATCTTTACCCCTCCGCCCCCGGTTGGTCAGAGGTGACTTTGTCTCTATATACCTGTAGAGTAGGTCAGTGATCACCTCTGCCGCAAATTCGTCAGGAGGGGCCCAAGGGACACAGTCTAGGGAAGGGGAAGGTTGTCTTACCTGGACCTCCGGCAGTGTGTTGAAGTCCTGGGTGCGGGCCTGTTGCCTGGTGACCACTGGATGTGCTTCCTCAGTGGTTGTGGTTTGCGGCTCAAATGCAGATGTGAGCTTTCCCAGGTCATTTCCCAGTATCACCTCTGCGGGTAATTGGGGCATCAACCCCACCTCCACAGTCCCTGACCCCGCACCCCAATGCAAATGAACCCTTGCTGTATTCAGCCGATATACGGCTCCCCCAGCAACCCTGACAGCCACAGTCTTATTAGCTTTGTCCGCGACCAAGTGGCTTTGGACCAAGGTTATGGTTGCTCCCGAATCTCTGAGTCCCTGCATAGGTTTCCCCTCCAGGTATACTGTTTGCCTGTGGTGCTGCCGATTATCCGCCTGTGCTTGTAGTGGGTTGGCTTCGTGGAGTACTTCCCACTGTTCTATAGTGGTGACTGGAACTGCAGAGCCATAAGCGGTGGGTGTCTCCTCCTGATAGTGGTGTGCTGCTGCTCTCGGTGGTGGTATTTTATGTAACGTGCATAGTCTTTCAAAGTCTTGGAGGAATGCATCTATATCTTCCTCCGCGTCTACATACATTTTAAATGCCTGGTATGGAATTTTTGGCTTACCCTCTTGCACCATAGACACTGCTGGGCTTGGTGTTTGTGGTCTCCTTTGCCGCGTTATCAATTCTTGAACCTCTGTCATTGTCTTGGAGATAATTTCCACTGGTGGGTTCTCCCCATAAAATGACAATCTGAATTGGAGCTGCCTTTGGAATTCTGCTTGCTCTTTTCCGTCTGTCTCGTCCCTCTGTGCATTGACCGAATGATCCTCTGTTCGGATTTCTGCCATTATTTCAGAGATAAGTGTTGCCTTTGTTTTGTTGCTGGCTGAAATACCTCTTGCTTCCAGAAGATCTTTAAGTGTGGATCGTTTTAAAGTGGAGTAATCAATCTCCATTAATCCTTGTTCCTCTGTGAGTCTGGATCCCAGCGCTGCCAACCAATGTAGCTGATATTCCACAGATAATCTCCACTTAAGATCCCAGTGAGGCTCAGGAACAAGTATTATAAATCCATAGAATAGTAATTCCAGCAGGCAAAATAATCCAATAATATCCCAACAGCAATCCCAATGACTGGACGACACACAGCATCAGGAGCAGAACAAACTTTATTTAGACATAGCACATCTACTTTAAACCCCCCCCCCCCCCAACAGCCTTATTTACATACAATAGGGCACATAGATGCCTATGGTACAAGGAAGGGTGGGGCCAGACAATAGCAAGGGCTGATGGGAGATGGAGGAGGGACAGAGCAGCTAGATTACTGGTCTCCCAGTGTCCCTGAGACAACACCTTGCTGGGGAAACAATGGGACAGGGAAAAAGGGGGAGGGGAGGAGGCACAGAAAAGCAATGCATTTAACATAGTAAACATTACAGTTTACAATACATAGCCATACAATTAACCGAATGCCGTTTTACATGAATTAAACAGGCCAGGCTAAATACAATCCGCTACATGCACATTTTCAGATTCAAAATTAGTTGTGAATAGAAACAGGCAGATACTGTACATTTGCCTGGCAATAGTCATGTAGCCATCAAAACTTAATGACAGTGACTACAGTCCCTATGGATTCCTATTACACAGGTATAGTATAATCCTATTGATTTTACAATTCCGTACATACATGAGACATTAAAAAGAGTTCTGCTGAAAATTTTCATTACTGAGGTATGGGATAAGTTGTGACCAAGCAAAGCCAAGAGCCAATTTGTTAATGAACCCCAGAGAACATTTAGTCTATCACGACTAGAGATGAGCGAATTGAAGCTGACAAAGTGGAATTCAATCCGCATTTCAGGAAAAATTCAATTTGCACTGAAGCCGAACTTCCTTGCGCTTTGTGGTCAGAATAGCATTTTTGTCTAAAATGGCTGCTGCACGTGTGAAGACATGGAGAAAGGCACCCTGGGAAGGCGGGATCACCCATAATAACACGCATGCAGCCAATCAGCAGCCAGCCAGCCCTCTGATGTCACAGCCCTATAAATAGCGGCAGCCATCTTGGATCCTGCCATTCACCAGGGAGAGACGTCTGTAGGAGTTGGTGTTAGAAAAAACATAATTGTGCTAAAAAAAACGATTTGCAAGTGCAGGGAAAGATTATTCAAGGTGTAGGGAAAGGATAGGGAGTAGGGATGAGCGAACCCGAACTGTATAGTTCGGGTTCGTACCGAATTTTGGGGTGTCCGTGACACGGACCCGAACCCGGACATTTTCGTAAAAGTCCGGGTTCGGGTTCGGTGTTCGTCGCTTTCTTGGCGCTTTTTGAAAGGCTGCAAAGCAGCCAATCAACAAGCGTCATACTACTTGCCCCAAGAGGCCGTCTCAGCCATGCCTACTATTGAGCCATGCCTACTGATTGGCCAGAGCACCATGTGACCCAGCCTCTATTTAAGCTGGAGTCACATAGCGCCGCCCGTCACTCTGCTCTGATCAGCATAGGGAGAGGTTGCGGCTGCGACAGTAGGGCGAGATTAGGCAGATTAACTCCTCCAAAGGACTTGATTAATTGATCGATCTGCAGCTGTGGATCATTGAGCTGCTGATACTCAATTGCTCACTGTTTTTTGGCTGCCCAGACCGTTTGTCAGTCACTTTTTTCTGGGGTGATCGGCGGCCATTTTGTGTCTTGTGGTGCGCCAGCACAAGCTGCGACCAAGTGCATTTAACCCTCAATGGTGTGGTTGTTTTTTGGCTAAAGCCTACATCAGGGTGAAGCTGTCACACCAAGTGCATTTAACCAGCAATAGTCTGTTTATTTTTTGGCCATATACTACATCAGGGGCAAGCTGCGCCTGTCACCAAGTGCATTTAACCCTCAATGGTGTGGTTGTTTTTTGGCTAAAGCCTACATCAGGGTGAAGCTGTCACACCAAGTGCATTTAACCAGCAATAGTCTGTTTATTTTTTGGCCATATACTACATCAGGGGCAAGCTGCGCCTCTCACCAAGTGCATTTAACCCTCAATGGTGTGGTTGTTTTTTTGGCTAAAGCCTACATCAGGGTGAAGCTGTCACACCAAGTGCATTTAACCAGCAATAGTCTGTTTATTTTTTGGCCATATACTACATCAGGGGCAAGCTGCGCCTGTCACCAAGTGCATTTAACCCTCAATGGTGTGGTTGTTTTTTGGCTAAAGCCTACATGAGGGTGAAGCTGTCACACCAAGTGCATTTAACCAGCCATAGTCTGTTTATTTTTTGGCCATATACTACATCAGGGTCAAGCTGCGCCTGTCACCAAGTGCATTTAACCCTCAGTAGTGTGGTTGGTCAAGCTGTCACACCAAGTGCATTTAACCAGCAATAGTCTGTTTATTTTTTGGCCATATACTACATCAGGGGCAAGCTGCGCCAGTCACCAAGTGCATTTAACCCTCAGTAGTGTGGTTGGTCAAGCTGTCACACCAAGTGCATTTAACCATCAATAGTGTGGTTATTTTTTGGCCATATCCCAGTCTAATTCTGTCAGTAAACGTATACCTGTCACCCAGCGCCTAAATACTAGGCCTTAAGTTTATATCCAGCTAAATCTGTCGTTACTGGTGTGGCTGGTCAAGTTATTTAGTGTCCGTCAAAGCACATTTTTTGTTCTGGGTTGATATACAATTCCCAATTTAGCAATTTCATAATTTAGTGGTTTCTGCTGTATCAGAGCTATTTGAAATCTATCCCTAAAAGGGTATATCATATTCAAGGTGCCCATAGGGTCATTCAGAATAACTTCACACACCCGCTACTGTGCTTTTCCAAGTCTAATTCTGTCAGTAAACCTATACCTGTCACCCAGCGCCTGAATACTAGGCCTCAAATTTATATCCAGCTAAATTGCTGTGGCTGGGCAAGTTATTTAGTGTCCGTCCAAGCACAGTTTTTTTTCTGGGTTGAAATACAATTCCCAATTTAGCAATTTCATAATTTAGTGGTTTCTGCTGTATCAGAGCTATTTGAAATCTATCCCTAAAAGGGTATATCATATTCAAGGTGCACATAGGGTCATTCAGAATAACTTTACACACCCGCTACTGTGCATTTCCAAGTCTAATTCTGTCAGTAAACCTATACCTGTCACCCAGTGCCTAAATACTAGGACTCAAATTTATATCCAGCTAAATTGCTGTGGCTGGGCAAGTTATTTAGTGTCCATCCAAGCACAGTTTTTGTTCTGGGTTGAAATACAATTCCCAATTGAGCAATTTCATAATTTAGTGGTTTCTGCTGTATCAGAGCTATTTGAAATCTATCCCTAAAAGGGTATATCATATTCAAGGTGCACATAGGGTCATTCAGAATAACTTCACACACCCAATACTGTGCATTTCCAAGTCTAATTCTGTCAGTAAACCTATACCTGTCACCCAGCGCCTAAATACTAGGCCTCAAATTTATATTCAGCTGAATTTGAATACAATACATTGGGCCAAATAATATTTTTGTTGTTGTGGTGAACGATAACAATGAGGAAAACATCTAGTAAGGGACGCGGACGTGGACATGGTCGAGGTGGTGTTAGTGGACCCTCTGGTGCTGGGAGAGGACGTGGCCGTTCTGCCACATCCACACGTCCTAGTGTACCAACTACCTCAGGTCCCAGTAGCCGCCAGAATTTACAGCGATATATGGTGGGGCCCAATGCCGTTCTAAGGATGGTAAGGCCTGAGCAGGTACAGGCATTAGTCAATTGGGTGGCCGACAGTGGATCCAGCACGTTCACATTATCTCCCACCCAGTCTTCTGTAGAAAGCGCACAGATGGAGCCTGAAAACCAACCCCATCAGTCTGTCACATCACCCCCATGCATATCAGGGAAACTGTCTGAGCCTCAAGTTATGCAGCAGTCTCTTATGCTGTTTGAAGACTCTGCTGGCAGGGTTTCCCAAGGGCATCCACCTAGCCCTTCCCCAGCGGTGGAAGACATAGAATGCACTGACGCACAACCACTTATGTTTCCTGATGATGAGGACATGGGAATACCACCTCAGCAAGTCTCTGATGATGACGAAACACAGGTGCCAACTGCTGCGTCTTTCTGCAGTGTGCAGACTGAACAGGAGGTCAGGGATCAAGACTGGGTGGAAGACGATGCAGAGGACGATGAGGTCCTAGACCCCACATGGAATGAAGGTCGTGCCACTGACTTTCACAGTTTGGAGGAAGAGGCAGTGGTGAGACCGAGCCAACAGCGTAGCAAAAGAGGGAGCAGTGGGCAAAAGCAGAACACCCGCCGCCAAGAGACTCCGCCTGCTACTGACCGCCGCCATCTGGGACCGAGCACCCCAAAGGCAGCTTCAAGGAGTTCCCTGGCATGGCACTTCTTCAAACAATGTGCTGACGACAAGACCCGAGTGGTTTGCACGCTGTGCCATCAGAGCCTGAAGCGAGGCATTAACGTTCTGAACCTTAGCACAACCTGCATGATCAGGCACCTGCATGCAAAGCATGAACTGCAGTGGAGTAAACACCTTAAAAACAAGGAAGTCACTCAGGCTCCCCCTGCTACCTCTTCTGCTGCTGCCGCCTCGGCCTCTTCTGCTGCTGCCGCCTCGGCCTCTTCTGCTGCTGCCGCCTCGGCCTCTTCTTCCGCCTCTGGAGGAACGTTGGCACCTGCCGCCCAGCAAACAGGGGATGTACCACCAACACCACCACCACCTCCGTCACCAAGCATCTCATCCATGTCACACGGCAGCGTTCAGCTCTCCATCTCACAAACATTTGAGAAAAAGCGTAAATTCCCACCTAGCCACCCTCGATCCCTGGCCCTGAATGCCAGCATTTCTAAACTACTGGCCTATGAAATGCTGTCATTTAGGCTGGTGGACACAGACAGCTTGAAACATCTCATGTCGCTTGCTGTCCCACAGTATGTTGTTCCCAGCCGCCACTACTTCTCCAAGAGAGCCGTGCCTTCCCTGCACAACCAAGTATCCGATAAAATCAAGTGTGCACTGCGCAACGCCATCTGTGGCAAGGTCCACCTAACCACAGATACGTGGACCAGTAAGCACGGCCAGGGACGCTATATCTCCCTAACTGCACACTGGATAAATGTAGTGGCAGCTGGGCCCCAGGCGGAGAGCTGCTTGGCGCACGTCCTTCCGCCGCCAAGGATCGCAGGGCAACATTCTTTGCCTCCTGTTGCCACCTCCTCCTTCTCGGCTTCCTCCTCCTCTTCTTCCTCCTGCTCATCCAGTCAGCCACACACCTTCACCACCAACTTCAGCACAGCCCGTGGTAAACGTCAGCAGGCCATTCTGAAACTCATATGTTTGGGGGACAGGCCCCACACCGCACAGGAGTTGTGGCGTGGTATAGAACAACAGACCGACGAGTGGTTGCTGCCGGTGAGCCTCAAGCCCGGCCTGGTGGTGTGCGATAATGGGCGAAATCTCGTTGCAGCTCTGGGACTAGCCGGTTTGACGCACACCCCTTGCCTGGCGCATGTGCTGAATTTGGTGGTGCAGAAGTTCATTCACAACTACCCCGACATGTCAGAGCTGCTGCATAAAGTGCGGGCCGTCTGTTCGCGCTTCCGGCGTTCACATCCTGCCGCTGCTCACCTGTTTGCGCTACAGCGTAACTTCGGCCTTCCCGCTCACCGCCTCATATGCGACGTGCCCACCAGGTGGAACTCCACCTTGCACATGCTGGACAGACTGTGCGAGCAGCAGCAGGCCATAGTGGAGTTTCAGCTGCAGCACGCATGGGTGAGTCGCACTGCGGAACAGCACCACTTCACCACCAATGACTGGGCCTCCATGCGAGACCTGTGTGCCCTGTTGCGCTGTTTCGAGTACTCCACCAACATGGCCAGTGGCGATGACGCCGTTATCAGCGTTACAATACCACTTCTATGTCTCCTTGAGAAAACACTTAGGGCGATGATGGAAGAGGAGGTGGCCCAGGAGGAGGAGAAGGAGGAGGAAGAGGGGTCATTTTTAGCACTTTCAGGCCAGTCTCTTCGAAGTGACTCAGAGGGAGATTTTTTGCAACAGCAGAGGCCAGGTACAAATGTGGCCAGCCAGGGCCCACTACTGGAGGAGGAGGAGGACGAGGATGAGGAGGAGGTGGAGGAGGATGAGGTTGAAGCATGGTCACAGCGGGGTGGCACCCAACGCAGCTCGGGCCCATCACTGGTGCGTGGTTGGGGGAAAAGGCAGGACGATGACGATACGCCTCCCACAGAGGACAGCTTGTCCTTACCCCTGGGCAGCCTGGCACACATGAGCGACTACATGCTGCAGTGCCTGCGCAACGACAGCAGAGTTGCCCACATTTTAACGTGTGCGGACTACTGGGTTGCCACCCTGCTGGATCCACGGTACAAAGACAATGTGCCCACCTTACTTCCTGCACTGGAGCGTGATAGGAAGATGCGCGAGTACAAGCGCACGTTGGTAGACGCGCTACTGAGAGCATTCCCAAATGTCACAGGGGAACAAGTGGAAGCCCAAGGCCAAGGCAGAGGAGGAACAAGAGGTCGCCAAGGCAGCTGTGTCACGGCCAGCTCCTCTGAAGGCAGGGTTAGCATGGCAGAGATGTGGAAAAGTTTTGTCAACACGCCACAGCTAACTGCACCACCACCTGATACGCAACGTGTTAGCAGGTGGCAACATTTCACTAACATGGTGGAACAGTACGTGTGCACACCCCTCCACGTACTGACTGATGGTTCGGCCCCATTCAACTTCTGAGTCTCTAAATTGTCCACGTGGCCAGAGCTAGCCTTTTATGCCTTGGAGGTGCTGGCCTGCCCGGCGGCCAGCATTTTGTCTGAACGTGTATTCAGCACGGCAGGGGGCGTCATTACAGACAAACGCAGCCGCCTATCTACAGCCAATGTGGACAAGCTGACGTTCATAAAAATGAACCAGGCATGGATCCCACAGGACTTGTCCGTCCCTTGTCCAGATTAGACATTAACTACCTCCCCATAACCATATATTATTGTACTCCAGGGCACTTCCTCATTCAATCCTATTTTTATTTTCATTTTACAATTATATTGCGAGGCTACCCAAAGTTAAATGAACCTCTCCTCTGTCTGAGTGCCGGGGCCTAAATATATGCCAATAGACTGTTCCAATGTTGGGTGACGTGAATCCTGATTCTCTGTTACGGGACCTCTCTCCTCTGCCTGTGTGCTGGGCCTAAATATATGCCAATGGACTGTTGCAGTGGTGGCTGACGTGAAGCCTGATTCTCTGCTATGACATGCAGACTGATTCTCTGCTGACATGAAGCCATATCCTCTGTTAAGGGACCTCTCTCCTCTGCCTGTGTGCTGGGCCTAAATAAATGACAATGGACTTTTGCACTGGTGGGTGACGTGAAGCCTGATTCTCTGCTATGACATGCAGACTAATTCTCTGCTGACATGAAGACAGATTCTCTATTCTGGGACCTCTGCCTGTGTGCTGGGCCTAAATATATGCCAATGGACTGTTCCAATGTTGGGTGACGTGAAGCCTGATTCTCTGCTATGACATGCAGACTAATTCTCTGCTGACATGAAGCCAGATTCTCTGTTACGGGACCTCCCTCCTCTGCCTGGGTGCTGGGCCTAAATATCTGACAATGGACTGTTGCAGTGGTGGCTGATATGAAGCCTGATTCTCTGCTATGACATGCAGACTGATTCTCTGCTGACATGAAGACAGATTCTCTGTTACGGGACCTCTCTCCTCTGCCTGTGTGCTGGGCCTAAATATATGCCAATGGACTGTTCCAATGTTGGGTGACGTGAAGCCTGATTCTCTGCTATGACATGCAGACTAATTCTCTGCTGACATGAAGCCAGATTCTCTGTTACGGGACCTCTCTCCTCTGCCTGGTTTGCTGGGCCTAAATATATGACAATGGACTGTTACAGTGGTGGCTGACGTGAAGCCTGATTCTCTGCTTTGACATGCAGACTGATTCTCTGCTGACATGAAGCCAAATTCTCTGTTACGGGACCTCTCTCCTCTGCTTGGGTGCCTGGGCCTAAATATATGCCAATGGACTGTTGCAGTGGTGGCTGACGTGAAGCCTGATTCTCTTCTATGACATGCAGACTGATTCTCTGCTGACATGAAGCCAGATTCTCTGTTACGGGACCTCTCTCCTCTGGCTGGGTGCCTGGGCCTAAATATATGCCAATGGACTGTTCCAATGTTGGGTGACGTGAAGCCCGATTCTCTGCTATGACATGCAGACTGATTCTCTGCTGACATGAAGCCATATTCTCTGTTACGGGACCTCTCTCCTCTGCCTGGGTGCTGGCCCTAAATATATGACAATGGACTGTTACAGTGGTGGCTGACGTGAAGCCTGATTCTCTGCTATGACATGCAGACTGATTCTCTGCTGACATGAAGCCAGATTCTCTGTTACGGGACCTCTCTCCTCTGCCTGGGTGCCTGGGTATAAATATATGCCAATGGACTGTTGCAGTGGTGGCTTACGTGAAGCCTGATTCTCTGCTATGGGACCTCTCTCCAATTGATATTGGTTAATTTTTATTTATTTTATTTTTATTTTTATTCATTTCCCTATCCACATTTGTTTGCAGGGGATTTACCTACATGTTGCTGCCTTTTGCAGCCTTCTAGCTCTTTCCTGGGCTGTTTTACAGCCTTTTTAGTGCCAAAAAGTTCGGGTCCCCATTGACTTCAATGGGGTTCGGGTTCGGGACGAAGTTTGGATCGGGTTCGGATCCCGAACCCAAACATTTCCGGGAAGTTCGGCCGAACTTCTCGAACCCGAACATCCAGGTGTCTGCTCAACTCTAATAGGGAGGAATCATTCTATAGCTTTTCTGTTGAAAAGGGTTCAGTAGGGGAAGTTACAGCCAGGGTAATAGGAACAATCCTATTACACCTTGCTGCACTGACTGGGGATCCAAATTGCCATTATACAGCTCTGTAATTCCAGCAAACTGTTCTTATTAGGGTGCAAGTGCTGACTGACACGGGCATTAACAGGGTTTATTACAAGGAAATATTTTTATGTCTTATTTGTCCTTGTGCGGTGCAGTAATATGTTCTAAAGCATTTTTTGGCATGTATTAGTGGGGGGAAAAGGGCTTATTAGACGTGGTGAAGTGATAAAATGACAGCCCTTTTGTTGGGTATTAGTTGCAAAGGTAAAACATATTTCTTGCTCAGTGGTGCAGTTATCGGTTGTAATGCCGTTTGTGGTGTGTATTAGTGGAAAAAGAAAAAAATATATATTTGTCGCTCACCTATTGTGGCACGTAGAAAAAAATAAGGGCCTATTTGCCATTCAGCGGTGCTATAATATGTTCTAAAGCCTTTTGTGGCAAGTGAAAAAAAATATATGTGGGCGTATTTGCCGTTTAGCGGTTATATGTTCTAAAGCCCTTTTTAGCGTGTGTTAGTGGCAAGAAAATATATATTATTTGCCGTTTAGCGGTGCAGTTATATGTTCTAAAGCCATTTTTGGTGTGTATTAATGGCACAAAAAAAGTATTTGCCATTGTGTAGTGAAGTGAGAAAATTACATACTTTTTTGGGATGTTTTAAATTCCTTTTTATTTATTTGTTGATTTAACAGTATGTCAGACAGAGAAGTGCCAGGCCCTGCACAGGGGAGTCGCAAATGCCTAAATGTTTCTGGCGCAGGCACAGATCACAGCAGAGTAAGAGGCCGTGGCAGCAAGTGTCACTTTGGGAGGCCCGAGCTCCCAGTGTCAGCTAGCGGTCGTGTCTTGACCAGCAACCCAGCGGTTCTTGAATGGCTGTCTCGATCTTCGACTTTGTCGCAAGTGACATCAAACACCCCCAGCCAAGAGTCAGTGGGTTCATCAGATACAACCCTTAGTTGGCATGGCCACGGAGCAGGCCCTGTGCCCTCACCTGTCCTCAACCTGCCTCTGTCCTTTTTTGTTCCCTCAACCAGAGAAGTATTGTATGCTGTGGGCTAAGCTCCACTATACAGTGAGGACAAGCTACTAGAAGACAGTCAGCAGCAACTGGCAAGCCAAGATGTGGAGGAGACATCCACTCCTCCCTCCACTAGGCGGCCAAGTAATGATGAGGAGAGTGGCGTGAGAGCTGGTGTTTTGAGCAGTCAGGCTCCTGACCCAGAGACGGTTGAGAAGAACATCAGTGACGTGCAGACAGTGCTCGATGATGCTGTAGCTGATCGCACTTGGGAGACGGGTGACAAAGGGGCTTCATTTTTGCTTGTTTTTCTTTGTATAATAATGTAATATTATAAAATCCAGTGTCTCCATTATAAATCTGCAGCATGTGGGCCTCTTGTGGCTTTTACACACTTTCAAAATAATCCTTCAGCGGGGCGAATAGATGCCGGGTGACTGGGACACTCCATGACCTTCCCAAGAGTTTCTGTCGGGAGCAGTGGTTCATTTTTGAGACATCCGTATAGTGCAGGGGGGAATCCGAAGACCCTCTTCATCTCCGTGCACCACAGGATGTCCTCCTTCCCATCCATGATGGCTGGCAACTTGTGATGTTTTCCCTAATGAAGAGACCAGGGGCTGGTAGCTATGGTTTGAATCTTGATGAAATTTGCGACTCTTCTGGGTTCCAAGCAATCTTGAAGCTTTGTCTTCTCATTGTCTGTAGCTACTAGAGGCCTGTTCATGCCAGGCAGGTTCCCCCAGAAGTATCTGGCTCAATGAGCAGCCTATACCGCACTTGGATCAATCATGACAGGATTCGTTTTTTGGTGGAGAGAAATAGGTTTTTTTGGAATGCTTTTCCTATCTCAACCACTTTCTCAAATAACCAGAAGACTGGTCAATTCTCTCCTGTCTTAGGCAACACTTTATTAAGTAATCATGGAAATAAAATAAAAAACAGTTGTCCACTACTGCCACCATAAAGGCCTTTCCGGTGCGGGTTAACCACAGATAAGCTATCACAAGGACTGCTGACAATTTTCAGATTGAATTGTCACCTTTCTTCAATCTGTTTCCTGGTTATATTCTGTATGTCGCCCACATATACAATGTGCCCTGGATGGCGTACCCGTCCTATCGTGATGGCGTCCTCACACACCTCTGATGCCATATATTTTCTACCAAAGAAGACTCCCTATGAGTGTTACTGCAAAGCACAGTGTTGTACACCACTATAAAGGCTCCCTGCAAACAGGAAATAGACATTTTTAACTAAATTTGCTGCAAAAATATTCGAATCAAACCATTTTTTTTTTCAAAACAATTTGTCGAATTGGCGAATCAAAATTTTTAAAATTTCGCTCATCTCTAATCATGACTCATCATTTCACAGTATTTTGTTACAGTACTTTTGTTGCCATTTATATAGTAGATGAATTTGTGTGCAATTACATAGTCTTTTAAGTACATATTAACCACTTAATGACCAGGCTTGGAAAGACATTAAAGGGAATCTGTCACCACCTGGGACCATTTTTTACTGTTTGTATTGCACTGTAGCTCCCCTATTGTCATTTTCAAATGTACCTCTATGTCTTGATCACTATAAGTGTGCCCCCAATAACCAGGTGTCATTCTGTCTGTGACTTTCTGTGGGTAGCAGGTTCATCCAGTGAAGTTCATATGTGGCATAAGGATGTGTATTTCAGGAACACACAAAAAGAAAATTTGCACTTTCAGATCCACACATAAATGAGATATGCTCCTACATGGGATTTGCAGTGGTATCATGATGATGTTGGGTTAGCTTAGGAAGTGAGAGAAGACGAGGAGGGGAGGATGAGCATGGTTGGGCTTTATAAGTACAGTCCCTTGGGCTCTTTAAACCTCTCTGGCTGCCTGATTATGTTAGTAATTTTGTCCGCATCTGCATTTCTGGAGCACGGCTCCGAACTTCCAGTCCACAGCTCCGCAAGAAAATAGAGCATGCAAACTGGAATAGGACTTCTCTATGTAAGCGCCTTCCATGTGCGGTGTCTGTGTTTTGTGGTCCAAGTGTGGTTTGGGGTTACCGCTTCTGGCACTCGGGATTTCTGCCAGGGAGGTTAACCTCCTTATCCTAAAAAAAATGCTTTTCAGGGGCAAAATAAGAGTGATCAGGACATAAAGGTATGATTTGAAAATGATGATAGGAGAGCTACAGTGCCATGCAAACAGTTCAAAATGGTTGAGGGTGATGACAAACTCGCTTCAATGACCAGTATTTAGTTTTTTATCAGTTTCAGCAGCCCTAATTTTTATTTTGTCTTTTAAAATTTCATTTATGTGGTTGTGTGAGGCCTGGTTTTATTTGAGAGAATTTCTATTATTTGGGGTGCTATTTTGGGCTACATATAAATAACGGTTGAATTAAATTATTTTTGCTGTGGAAATATACAACATAGAAATAAGCTAAATTTTGCATTGTTTTATGTTTATTTTTCATGCCTTTCATTTTTCACACTAAATAAATTGATAAATGAATTCTTGCGATATTGTACTAGTGTTGAGCGAATCGGGTTTGGGTTGCTATAAATGAACCCAAATAATTTGTAAACTTTGTTCACAATATAGCCTCTGTCCTACCGTAACATGTATGGGTATTCATACAGCAATCCAAACCCAACTTGCTCAACATTAATGGCTACTAAATACTGTATTTTTCACCTTATGAAACGCACCTAGGTTTTAGAGGAGGAAAATAAGGAAAAAAATATTTTTGATCAGACCTGAGATCAGACCCCTAATCAGGCCCCCAATGTTACTTGGACCTGAGCTCAGACCGCCAATGTTAATCAGACTGCAGCTGAGACTCCCAATCAGATTCCCAATGTAAATCAGGCCTAAGATCAGACACCCAATAAGACCTCAGATTAGACCAATGATGTTAATTAGACCTAAACTCAGTCCCCAATCAGACCTCAGATCAGACCCCCAATGTTAGGCTACTTTCACATTTGTGTTCGGGGCTCCGCTTGTGAGTTCCATTTAAAGGATCCGCTCAGAATGCATCAGTCTGGCAGCGTTTGGGCTCCGCTCCGCTCAGCATCCGTCCAGACTTACAATGGAAGTCAATGGGGGCGGATCTGTTGGAATTTGACACTATATGGCTCAATTTTCAAACGGATCCGTCCTCCATTGACTTTCAATGTAAAGTCTGGACGGATCCGTCTATGGCTACTTTCACACTTAGAATTTTTCTAAGTTCTGAACAGATCCATCGTCTGCATTATATGAGCGGATCCGTCTCAGACGGATCCGCTCTGAACGCAATTGTGAAAGTAGCCTAAATTAGCACTCAGATCAGACGAAAAAAAGATAAAACAAACCAGCTCACCTCTCCTGCTCCAGTGCACACTTATGCGCTCATGCTGTGCCCAGGTCACAGCACAGTGTGCGGCGCCAGCAGAATACCAGAGAGTGGGGATTACTGCCTGCACAAGGAGCAGCACTACTTCCCGGTCCTACTGTGTACTTATGAGCGTTTCCATAATGGAAACACTCATTAGTATTAACCCTATAAGACACACTGCCATTTTGGGGAAAAAGTGTGTCTTATAGGGCAAAAAATACGGTATCTTTATATAACTTTTTAATGTTTATGTAAATTGTGCACAATAAAATGTATTTTATACTAAATAATGGGGGGTTTGCAGTTTTTTTTTTGTTACACTGTACCATTTTATATGGTGACTTGATCATAAGAGGGAGTCTCCATTGATCATGCGGCAGCATGGATAGTGACAATCAAAGGTTTAACAGATAGGATCAGAGCTTACTCTGACCCAGCTTGAAGCAGCTAGTAACAGCTAACTCCCCTCTATTGCACTGACACCAAAAGATGTCACTGAAGACTTTGGCCCTGCATTGGGATTTAGGCATTATAACTTAGTCCTGTTTTTAGTTTTGTACCTAATCACATTCAATTAGTAAAGTTAGAATTAAAATTAATTATACATTAGTCACCAAAACTCTCTGGAAACTTGGTAATTTCTTGAGTATTGCATTTTAAATGACTTTATGCAAAGATTTTAAAAACATCCTGTTACAGTTGCCTTGTTTGTACTTGTATTTTTACAGGCAATAATTTATGTCATCACTTTAGCATAATCATCCAGATAAACCTAACCATCCTTAACTCTGGCCAAGTGCATCATTTCTCTTTGCTGCTAAAATTATGCTAATATGCCATGGATTTATGCTTTTTGTAATGATATCATTTTATTGATTACAGCCATTCTGAACCAGGAGCAGAAGAGAACAGGATCACTTACATTTTGTTTTCTTGATTACCACAATTTAAATGTATTACCAGAGACACACATCTTTATCACTGTCCAGTTACACATAATAACGTTGCTGAAATTGAATCTTTTCTAGGTTGTTCATAATCTTGTTGCTTACCTTAACATTGTTGTGTTTTTCCCCCACTAAAATATCATTAAGATGACATCTGGAGGTTACTGGAAATAATGTGCTAAGGATTAATTATTTTTTGACATGTATCTAGAAGGAAAGATGTTCCTCTTAGCACGAGATGAGATTCTTTTTTCCCTTAATGTCCTCTGTAGTGATGGACGAACATCGGCCAGGACGACTCGCGAACGCGCATTCTCGATCACATGAACAGATGCCACTGTACGGCATCAGTCTGAGGCATCTGTTAGCGCATACATTTTTGGTATGCATTAAATAGATGGCAAAATAGGATGTGAACCCAGCCCTAGTGTCAGAATAACCACCAGTACACAGCGGAGCAGTGTGGTGGAGAAGGGAGACATGTAATGCCAGAGCGCTACCTGGTCCTGGTGGTCAGGGATAAGGACTGTGTTTCCCAAGGATTATTTTCTACTGGGAAATACAGGGCACAGTATAATACACTAGAATCTATATAAAATAAAGATATTAGCCCTACCACCGAATAATCATACAATTAGGTAGTCATTTATTTAGAAATACTTCTATGTTACGCATATTTCTGACACAGATTGTGGCGCAAAGCTCCTTAGCACCACAATCTGCATATGTTTCTCGCTCATGCCAGGTATAAAAAAGGATGGCGTGGGCAGGAAAAGGGATACAGTTATGTCCATCCAGTTGTGGATACCACCGCCATGCATTGACTGGATAACACCTCTGTACAGTGACCGGAAAACACTGCCATACCGTGACCGGATAAAAGGGTATGAAAAGTCACAGTACAGGGAATGATTAAGCGCACTGCACAGGGTGTGGTAAGAGGGCACAATGCAGGGTATAAGGGGGCACAGTACCGGGTGAGGGGCACAGTACAGGGTAGGGGACACAGTCACATTACCCGGTGATATTAGAAGGTCCTTATGGTGAATGCAGTTCATATACCACCATAATGAGAGGCAGGGAGTGAGACAGGGGTGTGATTATGTGGCTAGAGATACAAATTTTGACTGTAGGCCGGTACAGGCCCCAAAAATTCAGGCATTCACCTGATAGCAAAGAACTTTGGATTCTGTGGCTGGAGGTACATTAGGCAGTCACAGGATAAATATATTAGAAAGGAGATCCCAGCAGACGTGTCTTCAATGCTTATGAAGTTTTATTGCCAGTAACAATATGTCCATAGATAGGACGCGTTTCAGGCTCAATTGCCTTTCTCAACAGATAAATATACATAGTCAACAGCTCATATATATACACATATCAATGATTAAAGAAAGGAACCTCCCAGTGGCGTAAACGCCCAAAATGGGGGCGGTACATACATAGTCATGTGATAACATAATCAAAGTAATCAAAGAACCAAAAAAGCGCAACAGGTATCAAAATACATGTCAGTGGAGATGGAATACTCATCAATATTGTTATTAGATACCTATACAGTTGAGGGACTCCTTCATTTATATAGTAGATGTCTAGAAAAAATATAATACAAAAAGTACAAATAAGAGAGTGAGCAGAAGATAGCACTAATGGAAATCAGATATGCATAATTTCATAGTCGCGATTAAGGCCTCTTGGATGGATGGTATCAAGAGTGTGAATCCAGTAAGCCTCCCGGCGCAAAAGTAGTACTTCCTTTCACATTTGTTACTGGGACGTGCACCGCTATTAACAGATGTCTTCCGACGCCTCAACTTTAAGTTTTGCAGATGTCGATGCCGAAAGGATACTCTCACAAGTGACATCTACTTCTGAATTTCTCAACATTCCCACAAAGTGAATTTCAAACGCGACACTGGGAACGTGAACGCCGGAAACTCATCTCATATGAGTTACATGCTACCACTTTGGCAGAATACTTTAAGGTCAAAAGGATCCCTAGAGGGTTAAGGGTTCATTTACGCCCTACCTTTTTCTCTAACGACCCTGAATATACTAGCGATTTTGAGAAAATCATTAATAAGTGTTCTTATGACCTGATTTTGCTGACAATCAGACGTCTCCACACGGCGATCACTGAATTACAAACACAGAATACAGCCACCGAACAACAGCTGAGGGACTCCTTAACCTCAGAGGAGTTTGGGACACTGAAGGAATCCGTGGACAACTATATCTCGACATACCGGAAGGAAACAGAGACAAAGAAGAGATCTAAGTTCTTGCGGGATAACGAGGACTACCATCTAAATCGTGTCTACAAATGGCAAGACCCTGCTTGGCACCAAAAATCAGGTTACAGACGCCCGACAAGACCTGGATCTTTCACCTCCAGCTCCGGAACCAAAGATACCCGCTCTGCTCCTTTTTTTCGGAAAGGCAGCCAGCGTCCACGAGGAGGAGGAGGCGCGCGGGGCGCAAACACCACAGCCGCCGCATCGAAGCCGGGACCGAGTCAAGCAGTTCAAACCTGCTCACAGGTAAGGAACAGTCGCTCCTGATTAACCTGTCTTCACAAATACTGAGTCCCGTTCAGATGTCGGCCCTCCAGAAAGGGCTTTCATTCAGTCCCTCCACTTATTTTGACACTTTTCAATTTGATATTGACCTGAACCAGTTTTTTCATAAATTACGTTTAAAGGCCCATTTCATGGACAAAGGTGATAGAATTGCTGGTCCGGGTGATAGTGAAAGACCTAGTCTATGCCTGAGAGATCTAGGCTTGAAGAACCCGAGTAAATTCATGCCCCCCAAAATTTACCATCCCGTTGAGACCTATATTGAATTGGTCTGTAGGGACATTAAGACACACATAGATGGTATCAAGAGGGGTGAAATGCGGTTTACATCCAACGTTACACCAGAAGAAAAGATGGCTATTAAATCATTAATGGAAGACAAGAGAATCATTTTGAAGCCAGCAGATAAAGGGGGCGCTATTGTCCTCATGGATAGGACAAAATATGTGGCGGAGGTGAACCGTCAACTTTCAGATTGTGCTACATATGAATTGTTGAACACGGATCCAGTTTTTTGCATAAAACGAAAAATATCGAAAGTTGTGGATCACTTCGCTACATTGGGTGTTCTTGACAGTAACTTATAGACCTTCTTGGTCAATCAAACACTGATAACACCTGTTTTTTACGTGCTCCCTAAAGTACATAAAACTTTAAATGATCCTCCAGGTCGCCCCATAGTGGCCTCGGTGGGATCTATCTTGTCTCCCTTGGCAATAGTGCTTGAGAAGGTCCTTACACCTCTGATAAGAGATATTCCTTCATACCTGGTAGATACACAGGACTTCTTGAACACTATTGCGCAATTGGGTCCAGTTCCACCAGACAGCCTACTAGTAACGATTGACGTGGTCAGCCTGTAAAACCTCCATAGAACACAAGGGAGGTGTGCAGACTGTCAAGTCATTCCTAGAAAGGAGTGATTATTCCCTCATAGAGCGGGAATTATAAGGTTTGAAGAGAGAGGGTACCCACCATCTATCCTGACAAACACCTTAAATGAGTTAGAAATCCCTCGTAGTTCTGGAAATGAACATGACAAAAGCCCACGAGTGGCATTGATTCACAAATACCATCCATTTAATTCTAAATTAGATAATATTGTGAAGAAACACTGGTGTCTGTTAGGTAAAGCATACCCCCAAGTTAGGGAATTCCAAAATCCGCCCCTGATCTATAATAAAAAAAAAAACAAGTTATAGAGATAAGCTAGTGCGAGCGGATATTGGGAGTACCCGTGGTACTCTTAAACAGGGGGTACTGGCCACACAGCGGAAGGGCACCTTTCCGTGTCTCCATTGTTTCCAGTGCTCTAATGTCTCTGGACGTACATACGCAGTTAATGGCTTTTTCACATGCGAATCAGCCAATGTTATATACCTAATAAAATGTCCTTGTGGGTTGTTATACATTGGGGAAACTATGCAGAGCGTTAAAGATCGCATTGGGAAACACAAATCCACCATCAGGAGAAAAAATTTACTTTTACCAGTTCCCTCCCATTTTGATAAGCTCAACCACACAATTGCCCAATTAAAATTCCAGGTCATAGAACAGATTTCTAGACCTAGACGGGGTGGCGACATCAAAAAACTACTTTTGCGCCAGGAGGCTTACTGGATTCACACCCTTGATACCATCCATCCAAGAGGCCTTAATCGCGACTATGAAATTATGCATATCTGATTTCCATTAGTGCTATCTTCTGCTCACTCTCTTATTTGTACTTTTTGTATTATATTTTTTCTAGACATCGACTATATAAATGAAGGAGTCCCTCAACTGTATAGGTATCTAATAACAATATTGATGAGTATTCCATCTCCACTGACATGTATTTTGATACCTGTTGCGCTTTTTTGGTTCTTTGATTGATTACTTTGATTATGTTATCACATGACTATGTATGTACCGCCCCCATTTTGGGCGTTTACGCCACTGGGAGGTTCCTTTCTTTAATCATTGATATGTGTATATATATGAGCTGTTGACTATGTATATTTATCTGTTGAGAAAGGCAATTGAGCCGAAACGCGTCCTATCTATGGACATATTGTTACTGGCAATAAAACTTCATAAGCATTGAAGACACGTCTGCTGGGATCTCCTTTCTACTACACGTGGTAATAATCCCGTGCGGCGTGCACCTCAGCGTGTGCCGGCCAAACTTCCTTTCACAGGATAAATATATAACTGTTGGCCAGTACAGGCCCACAAATTAGCCAATAGGCATTCACCTGACAGCACTTTGGATTCTGTGGCTGTTGGTACATTCGGCGGTCACAGGATAAATATATAACTGTCAGCCAGTAAAAGTCCCAAAAATTAGGCATTCACCTGACATAAAAGGCCTTTTATGCCACTGTATATACATAAGGCAATGACTAGTCTTTGTTCTGGGTGGTGGCGGATATTTGTGGGCTGGCATGAGGAAATTCAATCACAAGTGTTGAATTCCTCCGAGATCCATGCCTTATTCATTTTTAAAAATGTGAGGTAGTCTACATTGTCGTGAGCTAGGCGAGTGCACTTATCGGTCACGATCCCTCCTGCTGGGCTGAATGTCCTTTCCGACAGGACACTCAACGAGGGGCAAGCCAAGAGTTCCATGGCAAATTTTCCCAGCTCTGGCCATGGGTCAAGCAGGCACACCCAGTAGTCAAGGGGTTCCTCGCTTCTCAGAGCATCCACATCGGTCATTAACCCAATGTAGTCGAAGACCTGACGATCTAGGCGTTCCCGGAGGCTGGATATCTGAGGGCGGCTGTCGATGGGTTGGCTGCAAGAATGATCTCATATTCGAAGTGACCAACACATCTTCAAACCGCCCTCTTTTTGCAGGCGCGGTAGGATTGCTGTGGATGGAAATTCCTCTGCCAGTGCCCGCAACAGCAGAATGCAGCATCTCTCGCAGCAATGCCTGGAAATGCTGCATTCTGACAGCCCTCTGTGATGCTGGTAAAATGTTTGCCATTTTGTGTTTGTACCAAGGGTCTAAGTATGTTGCCACCCAGTACAGGTCCTTGACCTTTATGCTTTTTATACGTGGGTCCCTCTTCAAACATTGGAGCATGAAGGCCCCCATTTGCACTAAATTGGAAGTGGTGGATTGCCCTGGCTCCTGCTTATGGCTTAGGAGAATGTTGTCCTTGGTCTCCTTCCCCTAGCCATGGACAACACCAGGGATCACTGAAAAGTTTAAAGCCTGCTCTTCTTGCTCCTCCTCCTCCCCACGGCCACCATCCTCCTCTGACTCCTCTTAAGACTGCTGCTGACTTGTCTCAGATGGAGTAGCCCCCCTGGGAATTCATCCAGCATTGCGACTTCCTCATCTTCCTGCTCCTGCTCCTTGACGGCTTGATCAATGACACAACGCAATGCACACTCCAGAAAATCTTCTAAATTGGCCATAGATTTCCCTGGCCTGCCGCAAGATGTCCTAGACCCCGGGGTATTTGGCAATGAATCTCTGCATGACTAAGTTCAGGACATGTGTCATTTTGCCCTGTTTCAGCATGCTCAGCAGATTGGCACCGTTGTTGCACACCACTTTACTAACTGTCAAATTGAGCGGGGTTACCCTCTGATCGGACTGTGACTACAGAGCTGAAAGAAGTGCAGGACTGGTGTGGCTCTTGGCTTCAAGGTGCAACAGCCGCAGCACAGCATGGCAATGTCTCACCTGGCACGTCAAATAGGTTCTGGGGAGCTTGGGATGTGCAGCGGAAGAGGCAGTAGCAGTGGAAAAGGAGGAGTCAGCCGAGGAGGAGACGGAGGATGGAGTAGGAGGAGGAGAAGAAGAGGCAGGCCTTCATGTAACCCGTGCCGGTAACACCAAATCCACATGGGTGCTACGGATTACATGCTTGACTGCCGTCAGAAGGTTCACCCAGTGGGCAGTGAAAGTTATGTACCTTCCCTGCCTGTGTTTGCTAGACCACGTGTCTGTGGTCAGATGTATCTTGGTAACAACACTGTGTGCCAGAGATACATTCAATTGCTGCTGAACATGTCCATATAGTTCAGGGATGCCCTTCTGGGAGAAATATTTCCTTCCAGGGACCTTCCATTGCAGTGTGTCATTGGCCGCAAATTTGCATCAGTCTCAAATTTATATCAAAAGCAAGGGTGAATGAAATACTTTTATATATTTAAAATAAATACACCCCAAAACTGGTTGTATCAGGTTGCAAATTCACCCCAAAAGCAAGGCTGAATGGACATACTTTTATGTATTTAAAATAAATACATCCAAAACTGTTTGTTTCAGGCAGCAAATTCACCCCAAAAGCCAGGAGGAATGGACATACTTTTTTATATTTAAAATAAATACACCCCAAAACTGGTTGTATCAGACTGCTGTCACAACCAGACATCTGAGAAGCTCTGACAGATGCCTTTCAGAACCTCCTCCTTGAGCTTTCTTTGTTTTGGTTTTCAGTTCCTCATCTTGTTAGCCTCTCTCAGCTGTCATGTAGTTGGACTGATTGCATCCCTTTAAATTTCTCCCCATAATGCATTAGTGTGCAGTTTATACAACTTCCTGGAGTGTGTGTGCATGCTGATCCTATTTCCCAGTCTTCTACAAGATAAGTGTTGTACATTCTTTTGTGATTTTCTGTTGGCTGGATCCCAGGTGACCCTGACTCCCTCCGTGTCTAGAGTAGGGAGCCGGTGGTCGTGTCCCCTCACTATTGTAGGGTGTTCAGGTGTTATATAGTCGAGGTACGAGGATATGCGATCATCCACCATTGGGGTGTTCGCATAGGCTGAGCAGTCAGGGAGAGTGCCAGGTCTTATGCAGGGGTCTCCCTTTTGTTCCTTAGTTTTGGATCCAGTGAGTCATATATTCATTTTGCATTGTCTTGTTTCCTGTACACCTTCCGTGACATTATAAACCGCCAAAACCGTCTCAAGCATGGATCCGGTTTCACTTTTGACTGAACGCTTCCAGGGTCTTTCATTGGAGGTAGCTGATCTCCGTAAGACTCTTTCTCAGTTTCTAGTGACCGGTTCAGCTTGCGTTCATGGAGTTTGTTCTGAGCCTAAGATCTCGCTCCCGGATACGTTCTCCGGGGTAGTGAGAATTTTGTGCGTTTCAGAGAGGATTGCAAACTCAATTTTCGCCTTCTTCCCCATTCCTCTGGTGATGAGGAATGGAGGGTGGGGATCATTATATCGCTGCTCAGGGGTAACGCTCAGTCGCGGGCCTTTTCGCTGCCGGTGGGGGCACGGCCCCTCCGTTCAGTGGATGAATTCTTTTTAGCCCTGGGTCAGATATATGATGATCCGGATCGTGTTGCTTTGGCTGAGTCTAGACTACGTCTGTTATGCCAGGGTAAACAATCCGCAGAGATATACTGCTCAGAATTTCGGAGATGGGCAGCTGATACTGGTTGGAATGATGCTGCACTCCGAAGTCAATTTTGCCATGGTCTTTCAGAGGGATTGAAAGATGCATTTGCCTTTCATGAGAGGCCTATCTCCTTGGACTCTGCTATGTCTCAGGCCGTTCGTATTGACAGGCGTCTTAGAGAGAGGAGAGATCTCTCCTTACTGTCATACTCAGTCCCAGGACAGTGCAGCGGTCTCATTCTGTGAGCAGGGGTCTTAGTCGCTGTCAGCCCCTTCTGAGCAGGAGCCCATGCAGCTGGGGTTGATTGCCTCTGACAATAGAAGATTCAGCCCGCATGGGAAGGTTTGTTTTTGTTGTGGAGGTATAAATCATTTGGCAAATGTTTGTCCCTCTAGGAGATTCAGGCAGTTTTCTGGGAGTAATAAAGAAACAAAAAGGAAAAAATCTTTTAAAAATGTTCCATCTGTTACTATTGGCAGGGTTGAGGCGGAAATTGAAGGTTTTCTGTTTGCTTGTAGTTCCTGTTTTGTCCTGCCTGCCAGGGTGGCGCTAGAGAGCAAGAACATTTTTTGTGAGATTTTTGTAGATAGTGGAGCAGCTGTCAATCTCATTGATAATCATTTTGTGATAACTCATGGTTTCCAGGTATGCACTTTGGGAAAGGATATTCCTGTTTTTGCTATTGATTCCGCTCCACTTTCTCAGAAATCATTAAAGGGCATAGTTCACAATATTCGTTTAATTGTGAGTGATGCTCATGTTGAGGATGTGTCATGTTTCGTCCTTAGCAGATTACCTACTCCTCTTGTGTTGGGGCTACCCTGGCTCACTAAACATAACTCCACCATTGATTGGCAAGCGAGGCAAATAAATGGTTGGAGTGACTTTTGCAGAGAGAATTGCCTCACAACATCTGTTTCTGAGGTTTCTACTAAGACTGTACCACCTTTTCTCTCTGAATTTTCGGATGTCTTCTCTGAGAGTGGAGTTCAGGATTTGCCCCCGCACAGGGATTACGATTGCCCTATTAATCTCATCCCAGGTGCCAAGCTGCCTAAGTCTCGTTTATACAATCTTTCCCAACCTGAAAGGGTCGCTATGCGTGCTTATATCTCTGAGAGTCTGAGAAAAGGACACATACGACCCTCGAAGTCACCTGTTGCCGCTGGTTTTTTCTTTGTTAAGAAAAAAGATGGTTCTTTAAGACCTTGTCTGGATTTCAGGGAGCTGAACAGTATCACTATTTGTGACCCTTATCCGCTTCCTCTGATCCTGGACCTGTTTAACCAGATTGTTGGGGCTAAAGTCTTTTCCAAATTAGATCTAAGAGGGGCATACAACCTGGTCAGGGTCAGAGAAGGAGACGAATGGAAGACGGCCTTCAATACCCCTGCGGGCCATTTTGAGAATTTGGTTATGCCTTTTGGTTTGATGAATGCCCCAGCCTTTTTTCAGCATTTCGTGAACAGCATTTTTTATCATTTAATGGGAAAATTTGTATTAGTGTATTTGGATGACATTTAGATTTTTTCTCCTGATTTCAAAACTCATAAGGAACACTTACGTCAGGTCTTGCTCATCCTGCGGGAGAACAAATTATACGCGAAACTGGAAAAATGTGTGTTTGCGGTTCCAGAAATTCAATTTCTGGGGTTTCTTCTCTCCGCTTCTGGTTTTCGCATGGACCCCGAGAAGGTCCACGCTGTGCTTGAGTGGGAGCTTCCTGAGAATCAGAAGGCACTGATGTGTTTTTTGGGCTTTGCCAATTATTACAGGAAGTTTATTTTGAATTATTCCTCTATTGTTAAACCACTCACTGATATGACCAGAAAGGGGGTAGATTTTTCTTCCTGGTCGGTAGAGGCGCGTAAGGCCTTTTCTAATATCAAGGAGAGTTTTGCTTCCGCTCCCATCTTGGTACAACCTGATATTTCTCTACCCTTCATAGTTGAGATTAATGCTTCTGAGGTGGGTGTGGGTGCGGTCTTGTCTCATGGTTCCTCTCCTGCCAAATGGCGACCGTGTGCCTTTTTCTCGAAGAAACTCTCCTCCGCAGAGAGAAATTACGATGTGGGAGATAGGGAATTGTTGGCCATCAAGTTGGCTTTTGAGGATTGGCGCCATTGGCTAGAGGGAGCCAGACACCCTATTACCGTGTTTACTGACCATAAAAATCTGGCCTACTTGGAGTCAGCCAAGTGTCTGAACCCGAGACAGGCCAGATGGTCTTTGTTCTTTTCAAGGTTTAATTTTGTTGTCACATTCCGCCCTGGGGTTAAGAATGTGAAGGCAGATGCCCTGTCACGTTGTTTTCGTGGAGGTGGGAATTTTGAAGACCCGGGTCCCATTTTGGCTGAAGGTGTGGTGGTCTCTGCTCTTTTTCCTGAATTGGAGGCAGAGGTGCAGGCAGCCCAGTCAGAGGCTCCTGATCTTTGTCCTCCTGGGAGGTTGTTTGTGCCTCTCGCTTTAAGACACAAGATTTTTAAGGAACACCATGATACGGTCCTTGCTGGGCACCCGGGGGCAAGAGCCACAGTGGATCTCATCGCTCTGAGATTCTGGTGGCCTGCGCTTCATAAGTCGGTTGAGGGTTTTGTGGCAGCCTGCGAGACTTGCGCTCGTGCCAAAGTCCCTCATTCACGGCCATCAGGTCCTCTCCTTCCCTTACCCATCCCTTCCCGTCCTTGGACACATCTGTCCATGGACTTCATTACGGACCTGCCTCGTTCCTCGGGGAAGACTGTGATTCTGGTGGTGGTGGACCGTTTTAGCAAAATGGTGCATTTCATCCCATTTCCTGGTTTGCCCAATACTAAGACGCTGGCGCAGGCATTTATTGATCACATTCTCAAATTGCATGGTATTCCTTCAGACATAGTCTCTGATAGGGGCACGCAGTTTGTTTCCAGATTCTGGAAGGCTTTCTGTTCTCACTTGGGGGTTCAGTTGTCATTCTCTTCTGCTTTCCACCCGCAGTCGAATGGCCAGACAGAACGTGTCAATCAGAATCTGGAGACATATCTGCGCTGTTTTTGTGGCGGAGAATCAGGAGGATTGGTGTTCTTTTTTGTCCCTTGCTGAGTTTGCTTTAAATAACCGTTTTTCAGGAGTCCTCTGATAAGTCACCATTTTTTGGTGCATATGGGTTTCATCCGCAGTTTGGGACTTTCTCGGGAGAGGGGTCTTCTGGCTTACCTGATGAGGACAGATTCTCCTCGTCTTTGTCATCTATTTGGCAAAAGATTCAGGTTTATCTAAAGAGCATGAGTGAGAGATATAAGCGTGTGGCAGATAAGAGACGTGCGCCTGGTCCGGACCTGAATGTTGGTGATCTGGTGTGGTTGTCTACCAAGAATATCAAATTGAAGGTTCCCTCCTGGAAGTTGGGTCCTAAGTTTATTGGGCCTTAAAAAATCCTGTCTGTCATCAATCCTGTTGCCTACCGTCTTGATCTTCCTCAGACTTGGAAGATCCATAATGTTTTTCATAAGTCCTTATTAAAACCTTATGTTCAACCCATTGTACCCTTGCCTTTGCCTCCTCCTCCGATTATGGTTGATGGGAATCTTTAATTTCAGGTCTCTAGGATTGTGGATTCTCGTGTTGTCCGCGGTTCTCTCCAGTACCTCGTTCATTGGGAGGGTTATGGTCCTGAGGAGAGCATGTGGGTCCCAGTGACGGACATTAAGGCCACTCGTCTCATCAGGGCTTTCCATAGGTCCCATCCTGAGAAGGTGGGCTCTGAGTGTCCGGAGTCCACTCGTAGAGGGAGGGGTACTGTCACAACCAGACATCTGAGAAGCTCTGACAGATGCCTTTCAGAACCTCCTCCTTGAGCTTTCTTTGTTTTGGTTTTCAGTTCCTCATCTCGTTAGCCTCTCTCAGCTGTCATGTAGTTGGACTGATTGCATCCCTTTAAATTCCTCCCCATAATGCATTAGTGTGCGGTTTATACAACTTCCTGGAGTGTGTGTGCATGCTGATCCTATTTCCCAGTCTTCTACAAGATAAGTGTTGTACATCCTTTTGTGATTTTCTGTTGGCTGGATCCCAGGTGACCCTGACTCCCTCCGTGTCTAGAGTAGGGAGCCGGTGGTCGTGTCCCCTCACTATTGTAGAGTGTTCAGGTGTTATATAGTCGAGGTACGAGGATATGCGATCATCCACCATTGGGGTGTTCGCATAGGCTGAGCAGTCAGGGAGAGTGCCAGGTCTTATGCAGGGGTCTCCCTTTTGTTCCTTAGTTTTGGATCCAGAGAGTCATATATTCATTTTGCATTGTCTTGTTTCCTGTACACCTTCCGTGACAACTGCACTTTCAACCCAATAACAGTTGCTTGGATAACTGCAATTACTGTTTATAACAACCTAAAATCTGTAGTAATTGATCACTTTTAGTAACCCCAATTAGTGCAGCAAGGTGTCATACAAAAGCTCCTATTACCCAGGCTTTACACTCTTATATTGGTCCCTGCCCTCTCTCTTCAGTGTGGATAATGCCTCACTATTAGTGTTGGTCAAGCACCAAATAGCTCGGTTGCTTGAGTAGGACACCTCGGGATGCTAGGGTGCTCTACATAGCACCCGAGCACAATGGAAGTCAATGGGAAAACCAGAGCATTAAACCAGGCACCCCCTGCTTTGAAGAGGGGAGGGTGTCTGGTTCAGAGGAAAAAGGTCAGAAATTGATGAAAACACCACTGAAATGGTTTGGGAACAGCATTGGGAGGTCTGGGTGCATCTTGGACTCCCAGGTCGCTGCTGGGAACGATGTTGTCTGAGTAGTACACCACTTTTACAGACTGACAATAATACGCACAAAACCAAAGACAAAATCGATAGAGGAAAAATTGTTAGAAAACATTATTTTCTGTATATTTACTTGTATATAAAGTGCAAGTGCTGCCAAGAATTTCAAGTAACACGCACTCCGATACAACCTATATATCACATAAAGGGGGGCCTTATTCGCATTGTTGGACTCTGCGTTGTCAGATTGAATTTATTAGAGCAATTTTTCAACAAGGACCTTCTAGTATTGCATCGTTTTGCTCGTCCTCTCCACCAGAGGAATGAGAGATGAGAAGTTCTCTTTGTAGCGGGGGTCGAGAAGGGTGAACAACCAATAATCCATAGAACGTTATTGGAACCACGCTGCTTGCTACACCGTTGACACTTTGTACTTTGTTGCAATCATCCACATTATGTTATATTCTCCATATTATATAATAAATAAAATTCAAACACAATTCAATTTATTTTATTGAATGTTGGGCTATATGGGCCGCAAAGCTTATTATGTTACCTATATTAATTAATTATTCAGAAAATATGCAAATCCATTACTTTAAATATCAATATATCATCCAATTTCAACAAACTTCTAACTTAAAGTCCACTCAACAGAGTGACTTAACCCCCACCGCCAAATCGCGAAGCAACATGGCCAAAGACATTGTGACCCTAAATTTAATTTAATTGAAAACTGTTTCAATCATATTTTGAATATCTGAATTAAACATGTCTTAGCCTATATCAGAAAACTGATCTTTCAGTAAAGACCTCTGGTGAATCCATTCAATTCCCAGTGCCTGTAAGAATTTTCCTCAATACTAATTGGTTTTATTTATTCTTTTGCGTATTTTTTCACGAATGCAAGATATTTGTAAGACCATGCAAACTTTGGTATAATAACTGAAAAAATTACTTTAGGATTTCCATGTAATTTACAAACTTGAATAATATTTTCTTTTAGCTCAAATATTATTTTGTATATTTAGATTTTTCCTATTTCATTTGAACCAAACTGCAAAATAACTAAATTAGGTTTAGGTAATCTAGACAATAGGATTTTACATTCAGCTAATAAGTTGTTACATTTTAAACCTTGAACCGATCTCCATAAAATTGAATAGTTCTCTGGAAAAAACAAATTTATTGATGACTTTCTGGCTGTTGATCTTATTTGTGCCAATGATACTGTTTCGTTTCCCAGGATCCAAATTATTTTCCTTGTTCCTACAATTTAATGAACAATTAAATTAGGAATAGAGTTGAGCCTACACCTGGATGTTCGGGTTCGGCAGGTTCGGCCGAACTTGGAAAAAAAAATTGGGTTCGGGACCCGAACTTGACCCCAAACTCGAACCCCATTGAAGTCAATGGGGACCCGAACTTTTGAGCACTAAAAAGGCTGTACAAAGGAGGAATAGGTAGCCAAAACAGATGTATGTTAGTTTGCATTTTTACATAGGGGTATCCCCCAAAATATTGGGACATATAAAAAAAAAAAAGGAATAAGTGCACTTGAGTACAAGGATGAATGGTTGAGGCTGTTAGAACTTTCTATTCTGCACAAGGTAAAGACAAGTCTAGTGGGATCCAGGCCTGGTTCATTTTAATGAAAGTGAGCTTGTCCACATTGGCTGTGGACAGGTGGCTGCGTCTGTCTGTAATGATGCCTCCTGCCATGCTAAATACACATTCAGAGAGTACACTGGCTGTAGGGCAGGCCAGCACCTCCAAGGCATACAGGGCAAGCTCTGGCCATGTGGACAATTTTGAGACCCAGAAGTTGAATGGGGCAGAACCATCAGTCAGTATGTATAGTCGTTTGCACAGGTACTGTTCCACCTTGTTGTTCAAATGCTGCCTCCTGCTAACACGCTCCATATCAGCAGTTGGGGCCGGTTGATGAAGCAAGGTGACAAAGCTTTTCCACATGTCGGCCATGCTAACCCTGCCTTCTGAGGTGCTGGCGCTGACACAGCTGCGTTGGCGACCTCTTCCTCCTCCCCTGCCTTCACCTTGTGCTTACGCTTGTGCCCCGGCGTCAGTCGGGAATGCTCTCAGAAGCGTGTCTACAAGCATGCGCCTGTAGTCGCGCATCTTCCGGTCACGCTCCAGTGAGGGAATTAGGAAGGCATATTGTCTTTGTAACAGGGATCCAGCAGGGTGGCCACCCTGTGGTCAGCACACCTTTAAATGTGGGCAACTCTGCTGTCGTTGCGCAGGCACTGCAGCATGTAGTCGCTCATGTGTGCCAGGCTGCCCAGAGGTAAGGACAAGCTGTCCTCTATGGGAGGTGTATTGTCTGTGTCCTCCGTATCCCCCCAGCCACGCACCAGTGATGGGCCCGAGCTGCGTTGAATGCCACACCGCTGTGAACATGCTTCATCCCAATCCTCCTCCTCATCCTCCTCCTCCTCGTCTTCCAGTAGTGGGCCCTGGCTGGCCAAATTTGTACCTGGCCTCTGCTGTTGCAAAAATCCTCTTTCTGAGCCACTTCCAAAAGACTGACCTGAAAGTGTTAGAGATGACCCCCTCTTCCTCGTCCTGGGCCACATCCTCTTCCATCATCGCCCTAAGTGTTTTCTCAAGGAGACATATAAGTGGTATTGTAACGCTGATAATGGCATCATCGCCACTGGCCATGTTGGTGGAGTACTCGAAACAGCGCGACAGGGCACACAGGTTTCGCATGGAGGCCCAGTCATTGGTGGTGAAGTGGTGCTGTTCCGCAGTGCGACTCACCCGTGTGTGCTGCAGCTGAAACTCCACTATGGCCTGCTGCTGCTCGCACAGTCTCTCCAACATGTGCAAGGTGGAGTTCCACCTTGTGGGCATGTCGCATATGAGGCGGTGAGCGGGAAGGCCGAAGTTATGCTTTAGCGTAGACAGGCAAGCGGCGGCAGGATGAGAATGCCAGACGGCCAGCACTTTATGCAGCAGCTCAGACATGTCGGGGTAGTTGTGAATGATTTTCTGCACCACCAAATTCAGCACATGCGCCAGACAAGGGATGTGCGTCAAACCAGCTAGTCCCAGAGCTGCAACGAGATTTCGCCCATAATCGCACACCACCAGGCTCACTGGAAGCAACCACTCGTCGGTCTCTTGTTCTATACCCCGCCACAACTCCTGCACGGTGTGGGGCGTGTCCCCCCAAACACATCAGTTTCAGAACGGCCTGCTGACGTTTACCCCTGGCTGTGCTGAAGTTGGTGGTGAAGGTCTGTCGCTGACTGGATGAGGAGGTGGTTGAAGAGGAGGAGGAAGCCGAGTAGGAAGTGGAGGCAACAGGAGGCAAAGAATGATGCCCTGCGATCCTTGCTGGCGGAAGGACGTGCGCCAAACAGCTCTCCACCTGGGGCCCAGCCGCCACTACATTTACCCAGTGTGAAGTTAGGGAGATATAGTGTCCCTGGCCATGCTTACTGGTCCACGTATCTGTGGTTAGGTGGATCTTGCCACAGATGGCGTTGCGCAGTGCACACTTGATTTTATCCGATACTTGGTTGTGCAGGGAGGGCACAGCTCTCCTGAAGAAGTAGTGGCGGCTGGGAACGACGTACTGTGGGACAGCAAGCGACATGAGCTGTTTGAAGCTGTCCATCTCCACCAGCCTGAATGACAGCATTTCAAAGGCCAGTAGTTTAGAAATGCTGGCATTCAGGACCAGGGAGCAAGGGTGGCTAGGTGGGAATTTACGCTTTCTCTCAAAGGTTTGTGAGATGGAGAGCTGAACGCTTCCGTGTGACATGGTGGAGATGCTTGGTGACGGAGGTGGTGTTGTTGGTGGCACATCCTCTGTTTGCTGGGCGTCAGGTGCCAACGTTCCTCCAGAGGTGGAGGAAAAGGCCGAGGCAGCAGCAGAAGAGGGAGCAGGAGGGGCCTGAGCCCTTTCTTGGTTTTGAAGGTGATTACTCCACTGCAGCCCATCTCTCGCATGTAGATACCTGGTCATGCAGGTTGTGCTAAGGTTCAGCATGTTAATGTCTCGCTTCAGGCTCTGATGGCACAGCGTGCAAACCACTCGGGTCTTGTCATTAGCACATTGTGTGAAGAAGTGCCATGCCAGGGAACTCCTTGAAGCTGCCTTTGGTGTGCTCGGTCCCTGGTGACGGTGGCCAGTAGCAGGTGAACTGTTTTGGTGAAGGCTGCTCTGCTTTTGCACCCTGCTCCTTCTTTTGCTATGCTGTTGGCTCGGTCTCACCACTGCCTCTTCCTCCAAACTCTGAAAGTCAGTGGCACAACCTTCATTCCATGTGGGGACTAAGACCTCATCGTCCCCTGCATCGTCTTCCCCCCAGTCTTCCTCCCTGACCTCCTTTTCGGTCTGCACACTGCAGAAAGACGCAGCAGTTGGCACCTGTGTTTTGTCATCATCAGAGACGTGCTGAGGTGGTATTCCCATGTCCTCATCAGGAAACATAAGTGGTTGTGCGTCAGTGTATTCTATGTCTTCCCCCCCTGGGGAAGGGCTAGGTGGATGCCCTTGGAAAACCCTGCCAGAGGAGTCTTCAAACAGCATAAGAGACTGCTGCATGACTTGAGGCTCAAACAGGTTCCCCGATATGCACAGGGGTGATGTGACAGAATGATGGGCATGGGTTTCAGGCGCCACTTTCTGCAGAAGACTGGGTGGGAGATAATGTGAACGTGCTGCATCCACTGTCGACCACCCAATTGACTAGCGCCTGTACTTGCTCAGGCCTTATGATTAGGGATGAGCGAACTCGAACTGTATAGTTCGGGTTCGTACCGAATTTTGGGGTGTCCGTGACACGGACCCGAACCCGGACATTTTCGTAAAAGTCCGGGATCGGGTTCGGTGTTCGTCGCTTTCTTCGCGCTTTTGTGACGCTTTCTTGGCGCTTTTTGAAAGGCTGCAAAGCAGCCAATCAACAAGCGTCATACTACTTGCCCCAAGAGGCCATCACAGCCATGCCTACTATTGGCATGGCTGTGATTGGCCAGAGCACCATGTGACCCAGCCTCTATTTAAGCTGGAGTCACATAGCGCCGCCCGTCACTCTGCTCTGATTAGCGTAGGGAGAGGTTGCGGCTGCGACAGTAGGGCGAGATTAGGCAGATTAACTCCTCCAAAGGACTTGATTAACTGATCGATCTGCAGCTGTGGATCATTGAGCTGCTGATCCTCAATTGCTCACTGTTTTTAGGCTGCACAGACCGTTTGTCAGTCACATTTTTCTGGGGTGATCGGCGGCCATTTTGTGTCTTGTGGTGCGCCAGCACAAGCTGCGACCAAGTGCATTTAACCCTCAATGGTGTGGTTGTTTTTTGGCTAAAGCCTACATCAGGGTGAAGCTGTCACACCAAGTGCATTTAACCAGCAATAGTCTGTTCATTTTTTGGCCATATACAAAATCAGGGGCAAGCTGCGCCTGTCACCAAGTGCATTTAACCCTCAATGGTGTGGTTGTTTTTTGGCTAAAGCCTACATCAGGGTGAAGCTGTCACACCAAGTGCATTTAACCAGCAATAGTCTGTTCATTTTTTGGCCATATACTAAATCAGGGGCAAGCTGCGCCTGTCACCAAGTGCATTTAACCCTCAATGGTGTGGTTGTTTTTTGGCTAAAGCCTACATCAGGGTGAAGCTGTCACACCAAGTGCATTTAACCAGCAATAGTCTGTTTATTTTTTGGCCATATCCCAGTCTAATTCTGTCACTAAATCCATACCGGTCACCCAGCGCCTAAATACTAGGCCTCAAATTTATATCCAGCTAAATCTGTCCCTAGTGCTGTAGCTGGGCGAGTTATTTAGTGTCCGTTCAAGCACATTTCTTGTTCTGGGTTGAAATACAATTCCCAATTTAGCAATTTCATAATTTAGTGGTTTCTGCTATATCAGAGCTATTTGAAATCTATCCCTAAAAGGGTATATAATATTCAAGGTGCACATTGGGTCATTCAGAATAACTTCACACACACCCGCTACTGTGTATTTCCAAGTCTAATTCTGTCACTAAACCCATACCTGTCACGCAGCGCCTAAATACTAGGCCTCAAATTTATATCCAGCTAAATCTGTCCCTAGTGCTGTAGCTGGGCGAGTTATTTAGTGTCCGTTCAAGCACATTTCTTGTTCTGGGTTGAAATACAATTCCCAATTTAGCAATTTCATAATTTAGTGGTTTCTGCTATATCAGAGCTATTTGAAATCTATCCCTAAAAGGGTATATAATATTCAAGGTGCACATTGGGTCATTCAGAATAACTTCACACACACCCGCTACTGTGTATTTCCAAGTCTAATTCTGGCACTAAACCCATACCTGTCACCCAGCGCCTAAATACTAGGCCTCAAATTTATATCCCGCTAAATCTGTCCCTAGTGCTGTAGCTGGGCGAGTTATTTAGTGTCCGTTCAAGCACATTTCTTGTTCTGGGTTGAAATACAATTCCCAATTTAGCAATTTCATAATTTAGTGGTTTCTGCTATATCAGAGCTATTTGAAATCTATCCCTAAAAGGGTATATAATATTCAAGGTGCACATTGGGTCATTCAGAATAACTTCACACACACCCGCTACTGTGTATTTCCAAGTCTAATTCTGGCACTAAACCCATACCTGTCACCCAGCGCCTAAATACTAGGCCTCAAATTTATATCCCGCTAAATCTGTCCTTAGTGCTGTAGCTGGGCGAGTTATTTAGTGTCCGTTCAAGCACATTTCTTGTTCTGGGTTGAAATACAATTCCCAATTTAGCAATTTCATAATTTAGTGGTTTCTGCTATATCAGAGCTATTTGAAATCTATCCCTAAAAGGGTATATAATATTCAAGGTGCACATTGGGTCATTCAGAATAACTTCACACACACCCGCTACTGTGTATTTCCAAGTCTAATTCTGGCACTAAACCCATACCTGTCACCCAGC